>NC_060140.1:736883595-737613595 GCF_021461385.2 Schistocerca piceifrons | reverse complement strand
CTACGTGACTAGCGCCTGAGACGACAGACATACTTTTTGCTCTGTCATGCAGGATCGTACAGCCACATCACGCTGAGTCAACAAATGGGCTTGTTTGTAGCAAAACAAGCATCCAGACGACGACGTCTGGATAACCTCCGACTGTCAGCGGGCGACCATTGTTAAACTGCTCCTGGCGCGATAGCAGAGTGAGTGGCATCGACATGGGTGGGATGAATTAGTTAACTGGACAAAGGAGTCGCACCGTGTCGCCTTTCCGTACCAGTTCAAATTCTGCGTGTAACATGACGATGTATGTACCATTGTGTGGAGACTCGGAGGAGAACAAAGGTTGCCAGATTGCGTTCAGTATCGTCATAAAGGCCCCGCACCTTATATGCTCGAAAAGGGTGCCGTTGAGTACACAACACTATCACCTGTGTTTCAAGTAGCTGGCTACTTGGAAAGTGGGGGTACATTTCTGACGTGTTAACGCCGGTTTTATCCGTGACCTCATCTCCTAACAAAATTACGCATGGCCGTTCGTTGCTTCTCATTGAAACACCTGGTCATGATCTGTTAAGAGACGAGCAGCCCACCACAGGCCAGTAACTACGGTTGACGAAGTCTGGTATAGAGTTGAAGAGCCATGGAGTGACGTATCTGCATATAGCGTTCAAGCTGAGTTCCACTCAGTTCAAAACCCGGTTAGAGCCACTGTTGCTGTTACATGCGACAACTCTGTGTATTATTAGGTTGGTGCATAAGTTCATAGCGTTTTTGGTTTGCATGTTGATATTGCAGTTGCTATGGATTTATTTACCGATTGACATTTTTATTTATAGTTCAGTATTGCTATATGGGTTAACATATTATCACTTTTTCACATGGAGATAGTGGATCAGTGAACACTAGAACTGCAGTTGCAAGTGAAGAAATCGAAACATTGCCGACATATTGTTTTGTTCGAGTTCACTAAAGGGGTGGCACCAGTGGAGGCAGCCAGAAATATTTGCACCGTATATGGGGATAACGCCAATGTGCAGAGCACGTCGAGAAAATGGTTTCCTTGTTTTAAGAATGACCGTTTTGACATTAGAGATTCCGCACATTCAGGAAGATCTTAGAGCTTTGTTAAACATCATCTAAACGCTTCAATCCACAATAATCCACATCAATGAATTCGAGAACTGGCAAATGAACTGTGATCATTCCACCATTACGCGACATTTGCACGCAAAGAGGAAGATCCAAAAATCGGGTGTATGGGTACCGCATGGTTTAAGCCAAAAACACAAAAATCCGCAGGTGGCCATATGCGCATTTCTGCTTGCCCAGCTCGTGAACAACACCGACCATTCATATCCTGTATCACTACTGGTGACGAGAAATGGCGTCTTTATGCAAACATAAGGAACAGAACCCCCCATGAACCATGCACCTTGTCGTTGGTGGGGAGGCTTGCGTGCCTCAGCGATACAGATGGCCGTACCGTAGGTGCAACCACAACGGAGGGGTATCTGTTGAGAGGCCAGACAAACATGTGGTTCCTGAAGAGGGGCAGCAGCCTTTTCAGTAGTTGCAGGGGCAACAGTCTGGATGATTGACTGATCTGGCCTTGTAACATTAACCAAAACGGCCTTGCTGTGCTGGTACTGCGAACGGCTGAAAGCAAGGGGAAACTACAGCCGTAATTTTTCCCGAGGACATGCAGCTTTACTGTATGATTAAATGATGATGGCGTCCTCTTGGGTAAAATATTCCGGAGGTAAAATAGTCCCCCATTCGGAACTCCGGGCGGGGACTACTCAAGAGGACGTCGTTATCAGGAGAAAGAAAACTGGCATTCTACGGATCGGAGCGTGGAATGTCAGATCCCTTAATCGGGCAGGTAGGTTAGAAAATTTAAAAAGGGAAATGGATAGGTTAAAGTTAGATATAGTGGGAATTAGTGAAGTTCGGTGGCAGGAGGAACAAGACTTTTGGTCAGGTGATTACAGGGTTATAAATACAAAATCAAATAGGGGTAATGCAGGAGTAGGTTTAATAATGAATAAAAAAATAGGAGTGCGGGTTAGCTACTACAAACAGCATAGTGAACGCATTATTGTGGCCAAGATAGACACAAAGTCCATGCCTACTACAGTAGTACAAGTTTATATGCCAACTAGCTCTGCAGATGATGAAGAAATTGATGAAATGTATGACGAAATAAAAGAAATGATTCAGCTAGTGAAAGGAGACGAAAATTTAATAGTCATGGGTGACTGGAATTCGTCAGTAGGAAAAGGGAGAGAAGGAAACATAGTAGGTGAATATGGATTGGGGGGAAGAAATGAAAGAGGAAGCCGCCTTGTAGAATTTTGCACAGAGCATAACTTAATCATAGCTAACACTTGGTTCAAGAATCATGAAAGAAGGTTGTATACCTGGAAGAATCCTGGAGATACTAAAAGGTATCAGATAGATTATATAATGGTAAGACAGAGATTTAGGAACCAGGTTTTAAATTGTAAGACATTTCCAGGGGCAGATGTGGATTCTGACCACAATCTATTGGTTATGAACTGCAGATTGAAACTGAAGAAACTGCAAAAAGGTGGGAATTTAAGAAGATGGGACCTGGATAAACTGAAAGAACCAGAGGTTGTAGAGAGTTTCAGGGAGAGCATAAGGGAACAATTGACAGGAATGGGGGAAAGAAATACAGTAGAACAAGAATGGGTAGCTCTGAGGGATGAAGTAGTGAAGGCAGCAGAGGATCAAGTAGGTAAAAAGACGAGGGCTAATAGAAACCCTTGGGTAACAGAAGAAATACTGAATTTAATTGATGAAAGGAGAAAATATAAAAATGCAGTAAATGAAGCAGGCAAAAAGGAATACAAACGTCTCAAAAATGAGATCGACAGGAAGTGCAAAATGGCTAAGCAGGGATGGCTAGAGGAAAAATGTAAGGATGTAGAGGCTTGTCTCACTAGGGGTAAGATAGATACTGCCTACAGGAAAATTAAAGAGACCTTTGGAGAGAAGAGAACCACTTGCATGAATATCAAGAGCTCGGATGGAAACCCAGTTCTAAGCAAAGAAGGGAAGGCAGAAAGGTGGAAGGAGTATATAGAGGGTTTATACAAGGGCGAGGTACTTGAGGACAATATTATGGAAATGGAAGAGGATGTAGATGAAGATGAAATGGGAGATAAGATACTGCGTGAAGAGTTTGACAGACCACTGAAAGACCTGAGTCGAAACAAGGCCCCGGGAGTAGATAACATTCCATTAGAACTACTGATGGCCTTGGGAGAGCCAGTCATGACAAAACTCTACCATCTGGTGAGCAAGATGTATGAGACAGGCGAAATACCCACAGACTTCAAGAAGAATATAATAATTCCAATCCCAAAGAAAGCAGGTGTTGACAGATGTGAAAATTACCAAACTATCAGTTTAATAAGTCACAGCTGCAAAATACTAACGCGAATTCTTTACAGACGAATGGAAAAACTGGTAGAAGCGGACCTCGGGGAAGATCAGTTTGGATTCCGCAGAAATGTTGGAACACGTGAGGCAATACTAACCTTACGACTTATCTTAGAAGAAAGATTAAGAAAAGGCAAACCTACGTTTCTAGCATTTGTAGACTTAGAGAAAGCTTTTGACAACGTTAACTGGAATAATCTCTTTCAAATTCTGAAGGTGGCAGGAGTGAAATACAGGGAGCGAAAGGCTATTTACAATTTGTACAGAAACCAGATGGCAGTTATAAGAGTCGAGGGGCATGAAAGGGAAGCAGTGGTTGGGAAAGGAGTGAGACAGGGTTGTAGCCTCTCCCCGATGTTATTCAATCTGTATATTGAGCAAGCAGTAAAGGAAACAAAAGAAAAGTTCGGAGTAGGTATTAAAGTCCATGGAGAAGAAATAAAAACTTTGAGGTTCGCTGATGACATTGTAATTCTGTCAGAGACAGCAAAGGACTTGGAAGAGCAGTTGAACGGAATGGACAGTGTCTTGAAAGGAGGATATAAGATGAACATCAACAAAAGCAAAACGAGGATAATGGAATGTAGTCAAATTAAATCGGGTGATGCTGAGGGGATTAGATTAGGAAATGAGACACTTAAAGTAGTAAAGGAGTTTTGCTATTTAGGGAGTAAAATAACTGATGATGGTCGAAGTAGAGAGGATATAAAATGTAGACTGGCAATGGCAAGGAAATCGTTTCTGAAGAAAAGGAATTTGTTAACATCGAGTATAGATTTAAGTGTCAGGAAGTCGTTTCTGAAAGTATTTGTATGGAGTGTAGCCATGTATGGAAGTGAAACATGGACGATAACCAGTTTGGACAAGAAGAGAATAGAAGCTTTCGAAATGTGGTGCTACAGAAGAATGCTGAAGATAAGGTGGGTAGATCACGTAACTAATGAGGAGGTATTGAATAGGATTGGGGAGAAGAGAAGTTTGTGGCACAACTTGACTAGAAGAAGGGATCGGTTGGTAGGACATGTTTTGAGGCATCAAGGGATCACAAATTTAGCATTGGAGGGCAGCGTGGAGGGTAAAAATCGTAGAGGGAGACCAAGAGATGAATACACTAAGCAGATTCAGAAGGATGTAGGTTGCAGTAGGTACTGGGAGATGAAGAAGCTTGCACAGGATAGAGTAGCATGGAGAGCTGCATCAAACCAGTCTCAGGACTGAAGACCACAACAACAACAACAACAACAAGGAACAGAAAGGAATGGTTGAGCTCAAATAAAGCTGCAACTGCCTGTATGAAGACCTGCCCACATCCACAAAAGATAATGTTACGTATATGATGGAACAGCAATGGTGTGGTGTACTACGAATTGCTTCCACGAGGTGTAACCATCACTGCTGACATCTATTGTCAACAACTGAGACGTCTTGCTGCTGGACTGACAAAGAAGACTGTACAGAAATTGGGTTAGGAAGTAATTCCGCTACCACCTTATTCACTTGATCTTGAACTCTCAAATTTTTACCTTCTCCGCTCTCTGTCGGACAACCTTTAAGGAACTTACTTTCCGGATGAAAATGCGCTCCGAATATGGCTCCACGAGTTCCTCGCCTCAAAACCACGTGATCTCTACAGTCGCTCAGACTGTTGTAAATAGTGAAGTGAAATATATTATTGGTAACTAAAATATTTTATATGTATCTGTTGTGTTTATTAAACTTATGGAAAAACGCTAGAGACTTATGCGCCAATTCACACTCACTATTTCCCCAAATCACCACAAATTTTTAATGTACATTCCACCTTCTATACCGTATACACAAACAAGTAAAATGTCGTTATTTGCCATCCTTTCTGGTGCTGAAATTTTAACGTTCAGCAGAGTATACTCAGGTAGTGGTGGTAGGCTTCAAAGTAAGACCCAATTGAGTCTACACGCGGTGGCAACAGCAGTTTTCCTTCCACAGCTGGAAATTCGTTTTGCATATCTTTCTCCGTGAGGCTGCGCAGGAGCTTGCGTCGTGGGGGAACGCAAGAACACGGCTGCAGTGAACTAGCTCTTCTATTGCCGACGGGCTGACGGATTTTCATGAGCCTCGCCACAGCTAGTTCAAGGACGGAGAACAGTTGCGAACGAGCGCGCCAAGTAAATGCGAGAGCATGCTAAGAGTAACGTCTCCGAATTTTTTATGTGAAAACCTTTAAAGCTATTTTAAAAAAAACTTTAATAACATTCTACATCTTTATTCTTGTCCGCCCCGATAGCTGAGAGGTCAGCGCGACGGATTGCCGTCCTACGGGCCCGGGTTCGATTCGCGGCTGGGTTTGAGATTTTCTTCGCTGCGGGGCTGGGTGTTGTGTTGTCTTCATAATAATTTCATCCCCATTCGGCGCGCAGGTCGCCCAATGTGGCGTCGACTGTAATAAGACCTGCACCAAGGCGGGCGGACCTGCTCCGTAAGGGGCCTCCCGGCCAATGACGCCAAACGCCCATTTCCATTTTCCATCTTTATTCTTCACGTATACATATGTATCTCTGAAAGTAGTCACCCTGGCGACGAACACGTTTCTCCCGACGACAGCCCAGTTTGTTGATAACGTCACTGTAGAGTGTTTCAATTTGTTGACGGAGCCACAACATGGAAGTAGGCCGTTTAGGTTTTTATGTTGGTAACGTCACGTAGCGCTCTGTATGAAAATCACTGGCTGTGCTGTGTGCAGTCTGTGGCTCGTTGGCATTGTTGGAATATTCGCTATTGTAGTGTTGGGCAGTTGGATGTGAACAGCGCTTAGCGTTTTGCAGTTGGAGTTGAGCCGCCAGCAGTATTGGATGTGGGGGGAGAGATGGCGGAGTTTTGAGAGCGGATGATCTGGACGTGTGTCCAACAGAAAGAGTAAATTTGTAAAACTGTATGTCATGAACTGATATATGAGGAGGATATTGGTGTTTAACGTCCCTTCGACAACGAGGTCATTAGAGACGGAGCACAAGCTCGGATTAGGGAAGGATGGGGAATTAAGTCGGCCGTGCCCTTTCAAAGGAACCATCCCGGCATTTGCCTGGAGTGATCTAGGGAAATCACGGAAAACCTAAATCAGGATTGCCGGACGCGGGATTGAACCGCCGTCCTCCCGAATGCGAGTCCAGTGTCCTACCACTGCGCCACCTAATTTACCATTAAGGTAAATACATTGTTTGTTATCTATCAAAATCTTTCACTTGCTAACTATGCCTATCAACAGTTAGTGCCTTCAGTAGTTAGAATCTTTTATTCAGCTGACAGTATTGGCGCACGCTGTATTGCAGTAGTTTGAGTAACGAAGATTTTTGTGAGGTAAGTGATTCATTAAAGGTATAGGTTATTGTTAATCAAGGCCATTTTTTTGTAGGGATTATTGAAAGTCAGATTGCGTTGCGCTAAAAACAAAAAAAAAAATAAAATAAAATAAAAATTGCGTCAGTTTAGTGATGATCAGAATAAGTAAAGAGAGTAATGTCTCAGTACGTTCAGTTTTGCTCAGCTATTTGAAAATAAAACAACGTAAGGGGTTAACCAGTACAGTAACTGATAAATTTTTCTAAGGGGACGTTTCAAACATCACAACGCTTCTTCACTATAGAAGTGACGTCCACGAGGGCGTGTTCTTTAAGTTTTGGAACCTGTATGGAGCATGATTGATGACAGCGAATCCAAGGAATCGGATTGTTGCAGCGTTCGTTGTGTTCTGGAGTTGTCACGCTCAAGGAGGGGCTGCTCCATGTATGGACGAACTCTTCGAACTCGGGACTCTTGTTACAGCGCGCTTTATCTCACGCACCGACGCAATTACGTTCCACACCGCCATATCAGACGCTACGATGCGGAGACCTCCAGCGGCAGAGGGCTTCAGATGTGTAAACAAATAAAGATGTAGAATGTTGACAACGCTTGGTTTAAGTAAAAAGCTTTAAGAGTTTTCACATAACAAATTCGGAGGCATTAGTTTTCAGCACGTCCTCGTAGCCCCTTAGTAATGAGAGCACACTCGTTTCTTTCTTTCTTTCTTTTTTTTTTTTGGTTTTTTGTTTTGATGCGTTTTATACATAAACCGGCTTAATACGTCCCTGCGTCAGAAAAGGCAACACACACACACACAAAGAGAGAGAGAGGAGAGGAGAGGAGAGGAGAGGGGGCAGCTATACAGCGTCCTTTTAATCTTGTTCTTATCCGCAAGCGTTCATCCTAAGTATGTAGGACGAGGGCAGGGTCACTGTCGTGACTCATTAAGCGATGATCGTCCAGTGGCTGTAATCGTTCGCAGTAACACATCTACGCAGCAGAGCACGGGCAGCCTAGACAGCGTGACGCTACTCTGGTACAAAAACGGGTGCCCGTGCACTCACAACGTAACGACGTCGTCTCAGCACCCTGAGTCACGACATAAAGACGACACGCACCATGGCTAGGCTTAAAGCTGATGTAGATAAAGGCTACACTGCTGTACACAATACGTAGCGTCCGAAGGGATGGGGGAAGGGATAGATCAATATCCTGGACGAGACAGAAAGGGTCTCGAATTAGTGACATTATAGCGTATGTTTCCGTTAAAGCGTTTAATGTCGTGGGCAGCCTTATCTATAATTTTTGATAAACTGAAGTGTGAATTTCTTTTCAAATCTTTCTGAATTGTCTTGAGGAATCGTTGCTAGTTTTTTGGATGAATCTTCTGGTGTAGCTGACACCGAAATTCTCGATCGGGTACAGGCTCGGGCTTTGACCATCACTTCAGCAGCCGTCTCACGATGCACGAGGAATTTCGTACTCATGCAGAAAATGTTCTACTCCAGAGGGTTGCCATATCTGTCTAGTGCGTAAAATATTTCTTTAGACGTCTTCTTCATTTTGTAGTCGGCCAAAACCAATGATCTTACCTCAGACTTGGAAACATTGAGTAACAAACTGAAAACATTGTTCTAGACTATTACACACCTTCAACAAACTTCACTGTCACGACAACACACTAATATAAATAAGGGCGGTCAAATATTCACCACGTCCACTATTGCCCATGTAGGAATTGAATCAAATACTGTGACATGATTTCAAAAAATCGCTTAATATGCTAGATTAGTTCTTTTGGAAATAAGACACGATTTATTTCGCTTCCTCTCCTCAGTCAGGGTTTGAAAGAATGAACGACGCTTAATTTTAACGTCCCGTCGACAGTGAGGTCATTAGACACCGACACAGGCTCGGATTACGAAAGGATGAGGAAGGAAATCGTTAGTGCCTTTTTCAAAGGAACCATCGCACATTTGCCTGGAGCGATTTAGGGGATTCACGGAAAAACTAAATCAGGATGGCGGCACGGGTTTTTCGACCGTCGCCCTCCCTAATGCGAGTCCAGTGTGCTAACTACTGTATCGACTCGGTCGCTCCGTGTTTCACTTCCGTCTCCAACGGTCATAGCGTTGATGCGACCCGTCACTCCATAAAACCGTCCGATGAACATTACCCGCTGTGTAAGGTGTCAGGCAAATCCAACACCTTCCATGAGAACCCTGACATGATAAGCAAATCCAGTAGCATGTCACATAGCTCCGAATAAATCGTGACATTAAATTAACCAAAGTAATACGAGTAACGAGTGAGCAAATGGAATACCACAGACTAACACAAGAATGCCTAAATGCATGTCATACCTTCCCAACGTGAGATAGACGCAGTTCCGAGGGGAGAAACGAGATCAGAAGCCGAGAGCAGAACCGTGTTAAGCTAGAAGGCCCTACGATAAGGGACGGACACCCACGTCGCCAGCTAACCGACAGGACCACCCCCCAGCCCATGTTAAAAGCTAGAGCCCTCCAGAAGAACAGTATAGATCTTACGATAACACTAAAAGGGGCACACCAGCTGCAAGTTTTAGCGTGAGACTTTTTCGCGTCTCTGTTACGTTGCAAACTTTAAAAACATTGCCCCACCATGAAAAGTATAACGTTTCTCATTGGATAGACAGAATTTTTGTAGGCAGAGCTTAAGGTTGACATTGAGACCCTGATTGGCCGGATGAAAACACAGCCAGATAGTTTTTTTTTAAACCAACTTCGGTAAATTGTAGTAAGGAGAAGTTAGGAGAGAGTTGCTTCCGAGATGGTGAGCTGGATGGAGCTGCGCCAGCCGCCGCCCCCTGACAAACACCGACAAGGTAATGAATGCATGCGATGCCGCATTTTTGAGCGCATAAGGCTTCACTTAGAACTGCAGAAGTCTCATCTGTTACATCCCCTCTTTGCGTAATACTAGTGTCGATCGTCAATTGAAGCTCATGGTATTCACATTTGCTACATAAGCTAAAATCTGAAACGCAATGTTTGTTTCTGTTATATGAATATTGAGAAGCCACATCAGCCACTGTAATTTACGACAAGTTAGATAAGTAATTAAAGATAATTGAGGATCACTGTAGACCATTTTGATAGTTTTCTCTTTTGTGAAACTTAATTTAAACCTAGATTATAGATGTGATATGGCATAGGTCATCCTTCGATCCATTGTAGAACTTGGAAATCCATTGAGGGAATATTCGTTCACATTTTTGTTGAACGCAGTTGGTTTTTATCATCCTGTATTAAAACATTTCCTTTTATCAATAGTGCAATTTATAAACAATGTTTTGTGAGTAGAATAAAATTTCCAGTGCTAAACTTAACTGCTTTTTCGACGTTATTTTACCAGCTAACTAAAAATAGGAAAGCCTTGAACCCCTCCCACTAAATTTAGTTAGTATTAAGATTCTTTTACAGGGAGTACAGTGGAGCTGACGCTGAAATCATTAAGTATTTGGTTATATCATTGCTAGTCTCACTGAACTCTTCTGAACTCTACACGTCGTGTGTGGTCTGGCGTCTCCTTACCAGCAACAGGTCCCAGGTTCAAACTAGTCAATTCCCTAAAAAGCGCGCTCAGACCGTCCTTGCGCGAAAGTGGTAGGGAGACACTACATAGAACAACGGACATCATGCAGAATGTTAGAGAATGGCCACCCTGCCAGGATGGTAAAATACCATGATTGAAGGTCGACCACATGCCTAACTAGGTCAGAAAAATATTTAAAAAAATGGTTCAAATGGCTCTGAGCACTATGGGACTTAACATCTATGGTCATCAGCCCCCTAGAACTTAGAACTACTTAAACCTAACTAACCTAAGGACAGCACACAACACCCAGTCATCACGAGGCAGAGAAAATCCCTGACCCCGCCGGGAATCGAACACGGGAACCCGGGCGTGGGAAGCGAGAACGCTACCGCACGACCACAAGCTGCGGACAGAAAAATATCCTGTTGAAAAATTTTCGTAATAAATTTTTTTTGAAAGGCATAAATAGTTGAAAACAGTAGCTGCAGCGATAGATAGTAAGAAAGTATTCAATAGAAAGTGAGACATTCTAGCAGAGACAATAGCATAATTAAGTTATGAATTTTAAAAATTGTTAGAATTAAGTTTTCTCCTCAATCCAAGCGCACAGGTGGCGGATACATCGTTGACAAGTTGGTTCTGACCCAACAAGTAAGTGAATGGTTTGTCAGTCTTGGTAGTGTCAAGTCGTGTGAACAAAAAGTTTATGAAACGCGTGAGATCGTATGAGCGCATGTTGACTCGAAGGAGGCCGCGTGAATTGCTTTTAAAACAGAAAATAAGGGATTCGGAAATATTAGCAATGGCAGATCGAGACCTTGGCCGAATTGAGGTAGAGACCCAGCATGAAAATGGACAAAGACTAGAGGACAGTATAATAGACGATGCAGTATCGCGAGAAATAGGACAGATAACGCACCATAACGAGGATAATGTATGCCAAGGCACAGAAAACCTAGGTCAGCATACGACAGAGGAGCAGGAAAGTAGAGAGACAGTCGATGAGGATTCTAACTTGCGTCTTGAATACGTAGAACCCATAGTACATGTAATCAGAGCTCCCTCACCACAGAGTACAAGGAATGAGAACAGAAACGTGTCACAGCACAGTTCAATGCAATCGGTTGCGAACCAACACTTGGGCGAAAACACAGAGCGTAGGACGTCGGAAGGAAACGCAATAGGACCCACCAATCTGGCAGAATTATTACAACAAATTACGGACACCATGACAAGACAAAATAAAGACATAGCGAACCAAATTCAAATTCAGAATGCAGAAACCACGAGACAAATGCGTGAGATTAAAGAACTAAACAAAAAAATTCAGTTACACCTAAGTCATATTGAAGACGAGGCAAAAGAATCTCGAGAAGTGATAGGAAACTTAATAACAGGTCACAATCAATTGAAAACAGACACTGACAAGGTACAAGTGGACGTACAAACATTGCGTAATGACATTCAGGACGAGATCAAAACATTGTGTAACAACACCCAAGAAGAAGTCAAGAAACTAGAGAAACAGATAAACGAAATTACTAGACAAGCAGCAGGTACAGCGCGTGAAATTGTCGAAAACAGTGTTTTACATAAACGTATCACAAAAGCAGCACTGAAAAGATATGATAATCGCATAGTCAAAATAGAGGCGCAAACGAAGCAACAATTTCAGAAATTGCGAGCAGAGTTGTTGCAAACCATTGAAAAGCATAGTGAACAAGATCGAACAAACACTGAGCCTGCAACCACATCCGTATCTGTAACAGCACCGGAAAAACAAGCAATTAACGAAGATATTACGCATTTGCGATTCCAATCACAGGCGGAAAGTAACATACGTGAAATCAGACAGCCTGCACAGCAACAAATACGTTTCGAAATTCTTGATGAACAAACGTCATCAGAAACACATGCGGAACCATAAATGTATGTTTCAAGACAGTTTGGATCGTGCAATGAAGCAGCAAGGTTAGCCAGACAAGATACCGAACCAATACCTGACAATGGAAAGCCAGGTCGCGAAGAGTATGAGGTGCATTCAAGTTCTAAGGCCTCCGATTTTTTTTTTCCAGACTGGAAAGAGATAGAAACATGTGCATTGTTTTAAAATGAGGCCACGTTCATTGTCAATACGTCCCAGAGATGGCAGCACCGTATGGCAGATGGAATTTTACCGCCAGCGGCGAGAATGAGAACTGTTTTAAATATTTAAAATGGCGACGTTTTCCTTACTTGAACAGCGTGCAATCATTCGTTTTATGAATTTGCGTGGTGTGAAACCAATTGAAATTCATCGACAGTTGAAGGAGACATGTGGTGATGGAGTTATGGATGTGTCGAAAGTGCGTTCGTGGGTGCGACAGTTTAATGAAGGCAGAACATCGTGTGACAACAAACCGAAACAACCTCGGGCTCACACAAGCCGATCTGACGACATGATCGAGAAAGTGGAGAGAATTGTTTCGGGGGATCGCCGAATGACTGTTGAACAGATTGCCTCCAGAGTTGGCATTTCTGTGGGTTCTGTGCACACAATCCTGCATGACGACCTGAAAATGCGAAAAGTGTCATCCAGGTGGGTGCCACGAATGCTGACGGACGACCACATGGCTGCCCGTGTGGCATGTTGCCAAGCAATGTTGACGCGCAACAACAGCATGAATGGGACTTTCTTTTCGTCGGTTGTGACAATGGATGAGACGTGGATGCCATTTTTCAATCCAGAAACAAAGCGCCAGTCAGCTCAATGGAAGCACACAGATTCACCGCCACCAAAAAATTTCGGATAACCGCCAGTGCTGAAAAAATGATGGTGTCCATGTTCTGGGACAGCGAGGGCGTAATCCTTACCCATTGCGTTCCAAAGGGCACTACGGTAACAGGTGCATCCTACGAAAATGTTTTGAAGAACGAATTCCTTCCTGCACTGCAACAAAAACGTCCGGGAAGGGCTGCTTGTGTGCTGTTTCACCAAGACAACGCACCCGCACATCGAGCTAACGTTACGCAACAGTTTCTTCGTGATAACAACTTTGAAGTGATTCCTCATGCTCCCTACTCACCTGACCTGGCTCCTAGTGACTTTTGGCTTTTTCCAACAATAAAGACACTCTCCGTGGCCGCACATTCACCAGCCGTGCTGCTATTGCCTCAGCGATTTTCCAGTGGTCAAAACAGACTCCTAAAGAAGCCTTCACTGCTGCCATGGAATCATGGCGTCAGCGTTGTGAAAAATGTGTACGTCTGCAGGGCGATTACGTCGAGAAGTAACGCCAGTTTCATCGATTTCGGGAGAGTAGTTAATTATAAAAAGAACCGGAGGCCTTAGAACTTGAATGCACCTCGTACAGTGCAATGTATTCAGCTACACGTTCACAACCGATGGAAGAAAATTATTGCGTACCACTCCAACGATACTGCGCAAGGGTAGGCGAAAGTTACAGTGGACAATATCCAATGGATCTACCACAACCGGAAAGAACGACGGGAGAAATGATCAGAAACAAAAGTGGCGAAGAATCGCGAATTTCATATGGAACTATGACGAAGTACGACAACGATCATTTCCTCACAGTCAGAAAATTTCAGCACTTTCGAGAAAGAAACTCATTACATCCACGAAATTTTATTGATCAATTCCGAGTAGGATTACCAGGACACTGGACGCTAGCACACAAATTAGACTTTATATGTGCACACATGTCAGGAACAGTCGCAGAAACCATGCAAAATGTTGCAGCTACATGCCGATCGTACGAAGATTTCAGAGAGACGTTTGTCTCACGATATTGGTCCAGCGAAGTACAGAACAGAGTGAAGTACGAATTATTACAGAACCCATATTTTGAAAATTCAGGGGAGAAGAGTCCCGTGAAATTTTTCGAATTAGTGGCAAGGAAAAATCAATGCTTAGATGTACCATACAGTGACGGAGAGTTGATTAAATTATGCGCGATGAAGTTGCCATTGAAATACTAGCAATCGTTAGTAGGTCGCGGAAGCAATGACGTCGAAGCATTTAAAGGTATTCTAAGGGAATTAGAGTTCATATTTTCGGAAGATGACGCAAGAAAAAGACGAAGCGCACGTGAAAACGAAAGCAAAAAGCAGTGGAATCCACAAGACACAGTACGAAGAAACAATAATTACGAACCACGTGATAACCCTCGCACCAAGAAACGACAATAGATTTCAACAAAGAACCGGTTATGGATTTAGAAGAGAATATGGCAATAACTATAATTCACCCAGGAACGGCAACAACTATTACAGAGGGAATAACGACAACCGGAATGGGTACTGGAGAACCAATAGACCGACAAATTATCAACAATGAAACCACTATCAACAAGCTGAACAAGAAAAGAGAATACAGATAGAAGAGGTGGAGGTAACACCACCGAACCCCGATAAACGTTCGAATTGACAGCTAAGCGCCCATGCCAAAGAGAATGACGCACCGACCCAGGACAATTGCAGCACCTTGAACAGAGAAGTAAATACCTTATCACGAGAAGAGAAGAAGGAAGAAACAAATCCGCAGGGACCAGATGAAAACGAAGACAGGAAAATAACAATATCGTGTTGGGACAAAATTAATTGGGAGAATACTCACGAGGAAGATGAATTACCAGAGGCATGCACAACGAATGTAGGAGGAAAGGACGAAGTAATGAGTATTGCAGAGCTATTTGAGATGGAAACCAGGGAAAGCGAATGCAATGAGGATAATGCGCAGTCGACAGAAGTTGAAAATAAGTTACTAGTAGCCACACAACCCAACGTATATAATGAAGGAAGTTATGAAGCGATAATTAGAGCATTTAGATGCGATTATGTGGAAGTAGCGACGAAGAAGGAGAAGATAGACGAGGATGAGGAAAATGTAGAGGATGTTGAAGAAAGCGTAAATGAAGGAAGAAATAGAGAAGAGGAAATAAAAGACAGAGAAGCAGCAGTCGAAGCTTATCCTACAGAAAGTTCGAATTCACAAGGGAAATTCCTGAAAAGACTCATGTATGATTCAGTGGAGGATTCGTTGATGCAAGAAGAAGAAGAACAGAACCAACCCTTTCAAATTCAACCAATTGTGAAGGACATGGTAAAGCATATCCCAGTCAATATTGTAACTGATAGAGGAAGTGAACTGACTGCGATCTCAGAAAATTTATTCATGCAGTGTAATGCCAATCAGGAATTGCCAGTTCTGAAAACACGTAAGATTAAAGTAAGAGGTCCTATTAGAAACAATGCCGCGGTAGTTACGAGACAAACAAGGTTAACTCTTTCATGTCAAGGTCAAAAGATCGAAGCCAACTTCGTGGTTATACCTAAACTAACTGTAGATTTGATTATAGGTGCAGATTTTTTAAATGAGAGACGAGTGATAATAGATATGGGGAAAGGTAGCGTAACATTCGGGAATGTCACACTTCTCTTTGAGCAAAAGCTAAAATTAGAAGAAATACCAGTTATAAACAAACAATTAAGAATGATGCGAGATAAAGAGGATGAAGAATTAGAATGGTATGCACAAAAGGGGGAATCGCCTCAACTCATGTTAGAAGTCCATAAAGAAATCCACGAAAAATTGCAAGAAGTTCAAGGTATTTTGGAACACACTAAAAGAGAATTAGAGGGTATTTTACGAGATAAAGCAGAGGTATTTTTACCTAAGACTGGCAGTATTAAACACTTTCAGTACAAGTTTGAAGTAAAACAGCATAAACCATTTAGAGTGCCACCCTATACAAGCCCATTAAGCTACAGGAATAAAGTATTCCAGGAGATATGTAAAACGTTAGATGATGATATTATTGAACCAGCTACCTCCACATATAACAGCCCGCTCCATATTGTACAAAAACCAGATGGGAGCATCAGGTTAGTGCTTGATTCCAGACAGATCAACACAATCATAATCACTGAGACAGATCGCCCAGAAGAATTAGAGGAATTGATACAAAACTTCCACGGTGCTAAGATATTTTCATCAATCGATTTACGGAGTAGTTTCTGGCAAATAGGATTGGCCCAGGAACGTAGAAAATTTACAGCATTTATCGTATTCGGTAGATGTTACCAGTTTAAACGATTGCCATTTGGTTTAAACATATCATCAGTAGCGTTTATTAAGGGATTTAATACTATACTCAGTCCTGAAATTTTACAAAAGATTACTTGTTATGTTGATGATGTGATTATAGCAGAACCCTCTTGGGAACATCACAACGGCACATTAAATCAGTTTTTACAGATCCTGAAAGAGCATGGGGTCACAGTAAATATAACAAAATCCAAATTTAGAAGGCGAGAGGTCAAATTTCTAGGACACATAATTTCAGAGAAAGGGGTAATGCCCGACCCAGAAAAACTAACGGCAATCAAAGAATTCTGTACTCCAAATAATAAGAAAACTCTCTGAGGATTTCTAGGTCTCGCCGGATTCTATAAAAAATTTATTTGGATCGACTCTCTCGCAACACCACGCCTGTGTGCATTGACTGGAAAAAACACGCCATGGGTATGAGATCAACAAGCCAATGAAGAATTTTTAAAAGTGAAAAACGCACTAACGACAGCACCGATTGTAGCCCATCCTGATCTAACACAAAATTTTTGTATGGCCACTGATAGCGCAAAAACAGGTTTAGGAGTTGTTTTATTCCAAGAATACGAACAGGCAGGGCTAAGATCATATAGAACAATTGCATTTGCCAGTCGTGTACTCACAAAAAGCGAGAAAAACTATTCAGTCACGGAGCTGGAAGCATTGGCCATTGTATGGGGCTTCCAACGTTTTCGATACTTCCTATTCGGAAGAAAAACAAAAGTATACACTGACCACAAAGCATTAGAATTTCTGTTATCCGCCAAACTAACTCATAGGAGGTTAGCCAGGTGGATGTTAATGGTACAAGAATTTGACTCCACTATTACACACATACCAGGACCAGCGAATGTATTAGCAGATGCTTTATCACGATGTCCACAGGGGGCATCCAATAACATAGGTTTGGAAGCAGCAGAAGACCAGTTTACAATGTACTATATGAAACAAGTACCTTTCGAAAACTACATTACGACAGCATTGAAAAACATAGGCAAAGAACAGGGCAAGGATCCCGAAATACTAGGAATCAAACACAAGTGGAGAAGTACGAATTTTCCAGACATCCGACAGCAGTATCTCGTAAAAAACAATGTTTTATTTTTTAGACGAAATGTTGCAATGAATGAATGGTTAATTTATATCCCAGATGAACTAATTAATAAGTACATATGGTATACACATTTAAGTAATGGCCACTTTGGACCAAAGAAATGCTTTTTAAAAATAAAACAAACAAGCCATTTTCCTAATATGGAAAGACGAATTAGAACAGTACTAGTCAAATGCAAAAAATGTATGAGGGCTAAACACGTCACTTTCCAAACCAAACCACCTATTTTTCCCATAATCCCTAAAAAATAAAACAAATAACTGCAACAGATTTGATGGGGCCCCTCCCACGCACAAAAAATGGATATATTTTCATATTTGTCGTTTTGGAACTTACTTCTAAATATGTTACCTTGACACCATTAAAATGGGCAACAGGTCTTACTATAAGTAAAGCATTTAGACAAGATTTTCTCAGACAAGTAGGTCGAGTGGAACGAATAATTTCGGATAATGGCCCACAATACAAATCAGTGCAATGGCAGAACACGTTAAAACAACACAAAATAAAACCCATCTACATATCTAAGTACAAACCTAGCGTGAATCCAGCAGAACGATCTATGAAGGACATAGGCACTTTATGCCGATTATATGCAGGCAAAAGACACAACACTTGGGATATATACCTTATAGATTTTCAAGAAGTAATAAATGAAATGCCACATAGCACTACACTACTACCTCCAGTTACTGTACTTAAAAATATTGAACCCCCAAACATAACCAGAGAAAATGTTAGATTTCCTATTGTACCACGTAGACAGCACAAACAAGTCATAGCAACAGCACTCTCCAACATCAGAAAGGCAGCCATTCAAAGAAAAGAAAGAGGAGATAGAACAGCAATTAAAAGAACATTCTCAGTAGGCCAGAAAGTATTTGTAAAAACACACCATCTCTCCAGCAAACAGAAACACATAACACATAAGTTTTACGCTGCATACAAAGGACCTGTCATAATTAGCTGAATTGCTCATGATAATGCTGTGGAACTAATGAACCCAAAAACAGGCAAAACCTTAGGACTTCACCGTGTGAGCCATATCAAAAAGTTTGAAGATTAATTTTATTACTGGTTAATAATCAGCACAATATTTCAAGATTATGTTGCAGATAAGATCGTCAGGAGAAAGAAGAATGAAGAGAGAGGGAGGTGGGAAAAAGAAAGTAGTTTCAATA
Source organism: Schistocerca piceifrons (assembly GCF_021461385.2). Classification (NCBI taxonomy): domain Eukaryota; kingdom Metazoa; phylum Arthropoda; class Insecta; order Orthoptera; family Acrididae; genus Schistocerca; species Schistocerca piceifrons. Next base: position 737,594,835 of record NC_060140.1, on the reverse strand, counting down.
AAAACAGAAACAAAAATAACACCAAAGGTACCATAGATTAAGGTGAAGTGATAAAACGTAGATAGTCTAACAGCATGAAATACTAAAATGCTATACACCACGACACTACACAAAAATAAAAAACGACTTTGAGGATTCTTGTAGAAGTTAAGACTCAAAATATCTTAGAATTGTAACATGGAAAGGGAGCCAAAATTTGTAAAGCTTTTTAGAAAGCGTAAAACAATGTAGGTACTAGACATATGTTAGATGATTATATGTAAAACTTTTTGTAAGAACCATTGTAAAAATTCCAGCAAAGACCAGATGAAACGACCCACAATTTGCAACGAGAGAAGTATCAAGAAAGAAAAGGACGTAGTTAGCAAGACACGATTCCTACAAGGCAGAAGCATCGAGAGAAGTGAAAGGACAGCAAGACCAACAGAGGGCCCTTGTATCGAAAGTGGGCAGTAAATATGCTAAGCGGAACCCTGCTGGGACAGAACACGGAACCACAGAGTGGCGGAACCCTGCAGAGACACGACGGGACACCGAACATCAGAAGGGCCTCGGAATGCCTCGACTCAACGAAGCGAGTAAAAAAATGGCCCGACGAGTAGACGGCTTGGGCAAGCCACCACTGGCAAAAAATATGTGTAAAAGTCACACTACCACTATTAAACAGCACGCTGATGCACGAAACTGAAGAAAACGTCCACAAAGTAGTAATAACATGTCCAAACAATTTATCAAACTGCTACTAAGAGGAGAACTTCAAAGCGACTAGTTATCAATAAATATTTCCATATCCTGCCCAGAGAAGAACCAAGAATCAAGTAAGAAGCAGAGAAAAAGCAGGAAGAACAGAAGTTGAAGATTCGCAAGGTTGAGACGAAGAAAGAAGATGGGTGAAGAATAGACGACATACCTTCCAAAATCGCTATCCTATTGTAAACTAGTCGTCTGCGAAGTATTACAACGAAGAACGACCGCTTTCAGCGACACATAACGATGACTTTCACGCATACAAAGCCAGTAAACCACGAGATTCTGCACTCACAGCTCCATTCCATTATGGGACCTCTACAACAGCAACACACTGTTACAAAGCCAACAAGGAATGACGAACGAAGCTGTACATCAAATACTTGCCCACATCCATCTCGCTCAAGTCCATCACCTTCGTGCAAAAACATTCGCCAACCTCATGCTTAAACATTCATAGGATTGTGTGAATGTGTGAAATCAAATTATGTGATGTAGGAATTGTGCAAAAGAAATGTGTGAAAAACTAAATAAGTTAAGCACACCAGACAGTTAATAAACTACAAAATAACAGTCATTGACTATGGACTAAAGTAAAAAATAGACTGTCGATAAAAATAAGTCGTTCTGAAATGGACAGTATATAAAGAACAAAAGTAAGGCATAATAAACACTAAAACTATATGCCACTTACTTTCACCTCATAAAAATAAAAGAATAACTATATTTTACTTATTTTCTCCTTATAAAAAGAAAGAATAAAAATTACTTTGTTGGATGTTTTCCCCTTTTTTTATTATTTGTACTATTTGTTGGGATAATATCTCAATACTTGTGGATGTATATTTCTCTGTCAAAGCAATTCTTGGAAATAATTCTTATTTGTTAGTGTAACAATGTTGAAATGAGTGTCTAGAAACAAAAACATTTTACTTGTACATGATATTTAGAAAATGTGTTAGGAATAGATTTTACTTAATTACTACATTTATAAAAAAAATATTTCTAAGAAAATCGATGTGAAAGACTCCTTACTTTCGATGACAAACTTCTTAAAAACCAAATTTCACACTTATATAAAGAAAGAAAATAATTAAAAAATTATAATTATAATAGAATAAAAATAATCTTCTCTTGTCAATATAAACATATTTTTGAGAATAATGTGGAAGAATATAAAAATATAAGTTAGTAATACAAACTAGCATAGAACCAGAATAACGTGGCTGGACAGTAGGCAACAAAAATTAGATAAAGGAATAATTTTTGACTGACTTAGAGAACGATTCAATCATTGCCTAAATTTAGTGCAAAAATTAAGTTCGAAGGTTAGTGATATGTCAGGTGTCAGGCAAATCCAACACCTTCCATGAGAACCCTGACATGATAAGCAAATCCAGTAGCATGTCACATAGCTCCGAATAAATCGTGACATTAAATTAACCAAAGTAATACGAGTAACGAGTGAGCAAATGGAATACCACAGACTAACACAAGAATGCCTAAATGCATGTCATACCTTCCCACCGTGAGATAGACGCAGTTCTGAGGGGAGAAACGAGAACAGAAGCCGAGAGCAGAACCGTGTTAAACTAGAAGGCCCTACGATAAGGGACGGACACCCACGTCGCCAGCTAACCGACAGGACCACCCCCCAGCCCATGTTAAAAGCTAGAGCCCTCCAGAAGAACAGTATAGATCTTACGATAACACTAAAAGGGGCACACCAGCTGCAAGTTTTAGCGTGAGACTTTTTCGCGTCTCTGTTACGTTGCAAATTTAAAAACATTGCCCCACCATGATAAGTATATCGTTTCTCATTGGATAGACAGAATTTTTGTAGGCAGAGCTTAAGGTTAACATTGAGACCCTGATTGGCCAGATGAAAACACAGCCAGATAGTTTTTTTTTAAAACCAACTTCGGTAAATTGTAGTAAGGAGAAGTTAGGAGAGAGTTGCTTCCGAGATGGTGAGCTGGATGGAGCTGCGCTGGCCGCCGCTCCCTGACGAACACCGACAAGGTAATGAATGCATGCGATGCCGCATTTTTGAGGGCATAAGACTTCACTCAGAACTGCAGAAGTCTCATCTGTTACATCCCCTTTTTACGTAATACTAGTGTCGATCGTCAATTGAAGCTCATGGTATTCACATTTGCTACGTAAGCTAAAATCTGAAACTTGATGATTTTTCTGTTATATAATTATTGAGAAGCCACGTCAACCACTGTAATTTACGACAAGTTAGATAAGTAATTAAAGATAATTGAGGGTCACTGTAGACCATGTTGATAGTTTTCTCCTTTGTGAAACTTAATTTAAACCTAGATTATAGATGTGATATGGCATAGGTCATCCTCCAATTCATTGTAGAACTTGGAAATCCATTCAGGGAATATTCGTTCACATTTTTGTTGAACGCAGTTGGTTTTTATCATCCTGTATTAAAACATTTCCTTTTATCAATAGTGCAATTTATAAACAATGTTTTGTGAGTAGAATAAAATTTCCAATGGTAAACATAACTGCTTTTTCGACGTTATTTTACCAGCTAACTAAAAATAGGAAAGCCTTGAACCCCTTCCACTAAACTTAGTTAGTATTAAGATTCTTTTACAGGGAGTGCAGTGGAGCTGACGCTGAAATCATTAAGTATTTGGTTATATCATCGCTAGTCTCACTGAACTCTTCTGAACTCTACATGTCATGTATGGTCTGGCGTCTCCTTACCAGCAACAGGTCCCAGGTTCAAACTAGTCAATTCCCTAAAAAGCGCGCTCAGACCGTCGTTGCGCGAAAGTGGTAGGGAGACACGACATAGAACAACAGACACCACGCAGAATGTTAGAGCTGTAAGAGAGATTGTGCTTTCATTCATCTATCAGTTGCTTCTTGGCAACATTAGGAACATGAAAACCATCCCCTGGATGGATTGTCCAGTCTACATCTACATCTACATCTACATCCATACTCCGCAAGCCACCTGACGGTGTGTGGCGGAGGGTACCCTGAGTACCTCTATCGGTTCTCCCTTCTATTCCAGTCTCGTATCGTTCGTGGAAAGAAGGATTGTCTGTATGCTTCTGTGTGGGCTCTAATCTCTCTGATTTTATCCTCATGGTCTCTTCGCGAGATATACGTAGGAGGGAGCAATATACTGCTTGACTCTTCGGTGAAGGTATGTTCTCGAAACTTTAACAAAAGCCCGTACCGAGCCATTGAGCGTCTCTCCTGTAGAGTCTTCCACTGGAGTTTATCTATCATCTCCGTAACGCTTTCCCTATTACTAAATGATCCTGTAACGAAGCGCGCTGCTCTCCGTTGGATCTTCGCTATCTCTTCTATCAACCCTATCTGGTACGGATCCCACACCGCTGAGCAGTATTCAAGCAGTGGGCGAACGAGTGTACTGTAACCTACTTCCTTTGTTTTCGGATTGCATTTCCTTAGGATTCTTCCAATGAATCTCAGTCTGGCATCTGCTTTACCGACGATCAACTTTATATGATCATTCCATTTTAAATCACTCCTAATGCGTACTCCCAGATAATTTATGGAATTAACTGCTTCCAGTTGCTGACCTGCTATTTTGTAGCTAAATGATAAGGGATCTATCTTTCTATGTATTCGCAGCACATTACACTTGTCTACATTGAGATTCAATTGCCATTCCCTGCACCATGCGTCAATTCGCTGCAGATCCTCCTGCATTTCAGTACAATTTTCCACTGTTGCAACCTCTCTATACACCACAGCATCATCTGCAAAAAGCCTCAGTGAACTTCCGATGTCAGCCACAAGGTCATTTATGTATATTGTGAACAGCAACGGTCCCATGACACTCCCCTGTGGCACACCTGAAATCACACTTACTTCGGAAGACTTCTCTCCATTGAGAATGACATGCTGCGTTCTGTTATCTAGGAACTCCTCAATCCAATCACACAATTGGTTTGATAGTCCATATGCTCTTACTTTGTTCATTAAACGACTGTGGGGAACTGTACCGAACGGCTTGCGGAAGTCAAGAAACACTGCATCTACCTGTGAACCCGTGTCTATGGCCCTCTGAGTCTCGTGGACGAATAGCGCGAGCTGGGTTTCACACGACCGTCTTTTTCGAAACCCATGCTGATTCCTACAGAGTAGATTTCTAGTCTCCAGAAAAGTCATTATACTCGAACATAATACGTGTTCCAAAATTCTACAACTGATCGTCGTTAGAGATATAAGTCTATAGTTCTGCACATCTGTTCGACGTCCCTTCTTGAAAACGGGGATGACCTCCGCCCTTTTCCAATCCTTTGGAACGCTACGCTCTTCTAGAGACCTACGGTACACCGCTGCAAGAAGGGGGGCAAGTTCCTTCGTGTACTCTGTGTAAAATAGAACTGGTATCCCATCAGGTCCAGCGGCCTTCCCTCTTTTGAGCGATTTTAATTGTTTCTCTGTCCCTCTGTCGTCTATTTCGATATCTACCATTTTGTCATCTGTGCGACAATCTAGAGAAGGAACTACAGTGCAGTCTTCCTCTGTGAAACAGCTTTGGAAAAAGACATTTAGTATTTCGGCCTTTAGTCTGTCATCCTCTCTTTCTGTACCATTTTGGTCACAGAGTGTCTGGACAACTTGTTTTGATCCACCTACCGCTTTGACATAAGACCAGAATTTCTTAGGACGAATTCTTCTAAACAGGTGACAAAGATCTCAGAATAATTACTACAAAACAATTTAGATTCCGTCAGTCCGTACTGGTTAATTTCCGAGGCCTACCAGAGTGAAAAATAGATGTACTGTTTTGCTGACGTTTCCAAATCACAATAATGGTTCAAATGTCTCTGAGCACTATGGGACTTAACATCTGAGGTCATCAGTCCCCTAGAACTTAGAACTACGTAAACCAAACTAACCTAAGGAGATCACACACATCCATGCCCGAGGCAGGATTCGAACCTGCGACCGTAGCGGTTCGTGCGGTTCCAGACAGAAGCGCCTAGAACCCCTCGGCCACTTCGACCGGCAATCACAATAATATCGAGATATGTAGAGATGCTGTTAAATCAAGAATTCGGAACGCATGTCCTGATGAGGCCGTAAAATCGTGCCCCAATGACATGGAGATAATGCATTTTGTGTGCTTCTCTAGAAACGTAACATGACGTCACACAGCGTGTAGTCGTAGGGGTGCGGAATTTTGATCATATAGTGCATATTGTTCAGAAATAACGCTACGGCTTGCATGAGCTCATCTTCGTCTTACATCATGATGCAGTGTGACATGTCCTCTCGCTTAATCTCTTCTCTTACGAACATTTCTCCACGTAAGAATCTCTTATATGATCAGAAGAATGAAGCTCTTGGTGGCCAGAAAAGCCACTTTTACGAACGACCCGCTACTTATAGAGACGTCGCCTCATACGCCCGTTAGAATGTGAAGCATGTCCATTATGCTGAAAGTATAATGCAGGCCGCACGGGTACAATAACATTTAGTTGTGTAAATAACAAAATTTTTCCATATAGAACAGACCTGCTGATGTGTTATCACTCATTTCGCATCGCTTATTGATTAGAAAAACTATCTCTGAATATACGGTTATTTCAGTCGGTAGCTCGTCAATGGTAGGGAGAGATGGCGTCACAAGCAGCGCTCCGCGCCATTCCTCGCGCAAATAAATAATGCTCCTCAATTGATTGCAGTAAATATAGATAGGAGCTGCGACAGCTCGGACACCCTAAACGCGGAACAAAAAGAAGCTGTAAACTCAGTGGCATGTGGCACGGAAGCTGGTGATGAAAAAAAATCTAGGATATATATGTTGAACAGCTTGGAAAGCATATTACAAGACGTTATATGACAACAATACAGCCCAACAAATCAATGATAATTTTATTATTATGTGCCGTGACTTGTGTGTTTACAGATGACAATAAAAGCAATTTCCGTAGACCATACTGTACTTGAACTTTATGCTTATGCATCACTAGTGACGCTGGAAGCTTACAAGTGTTCAAATATTAAGCAAACGAGGAAAATTACTGCATCAGTTATGTTTATTGTGATAAGCACCACGTATTTCACATCTAACTCAAGTACTGTGCGACGTAAATATGCGCGTTTTGTGTTACATGGTTCCTAAACAGTTAGTCCATGATGTAGAGCATCTTTGCGATTTCCTGTCTAGCGAAGTAGTGCAAAACATGTAACACAATACACATGCAAAAGTGGTCCCATGGCACTTGAGAATGTAAATAAATTCCCGAAAAATGTCGTACTTCGCAAAAAAAAACTTATACACAATGTAGTAGCCTACTTTCTTCTTCTTAAGAATTACTGTTTCGGCTTCTCTAAAATGCGAATGTCAACAGTCGGTGATAGAGAGTACTATCACTTACTGAACTATAGAAACAGAGCCGAGCCCAACAGCCGACATGGACGTTCTGTACAACGCATTGACTGACTAGACAAGTTAATTTTTTTAACCGAGCACTTGGCTGACACTGCTTTCTGGGTTGTCAGTGAGACCTTGGAACGTGCAGCCAGTAACTACCCTGCCTGAAGAAACAATTGAAGAACACAGAAGGCACGGGCGGATGTCAACGTAACTTCGTAGACTCACGGGTATGTAAATTTTAACGGATGGAAAGGCCACCAGAACGCAAATGTGTTGTTCGTGTTTAGTGTTGTTACCAGGCCTAGTAGGATATACGAGAGGTGTGGACAGCGCCAGAAGTTGAGTGATCACTGTGAAGGACACGGAGATCCCGCGTTCAGGTGTGAGACACCGTTATCAGCTGGCGACAGAGTTTGAAAGCGGCATCCTTGTGGATCCCCGTTTGGCCGGCTGGTTGAATCGTGCACGGGAACTGTGATAATTGTCGTCACGATTCCGGTCGACTAGGTCTGAACGCCACGAGGAAGGATCGCCGTATTGTGCAGCAAGCGCACTGTAACCCCTTCTCATCTGCGCCACCCCCCCCCCCCCCCCCCCGCCCCCATCTGAAAACAAACAAAGGGACTTCCTTCAACATTCTGTGTCATCCCACACCATTGGCTGGAGCGAGCAACAGCCGGACTATGGACTTAACGTCTCATGCGTTTCGAGTTGTGCTGTGACCAGGAAGCACGGACTGCTCACGAATGGAGTCGCATTGAGTTGCGATGTTTAACTTGCAATCCTGTATTTCTTGTCAGTTTGGTGCGCTTTGCAACGACCATCATCAAATAAACTGCCGGGCAAAAAATGTGAGGCACCTAGAAGGGCACGAGGAAACGAAACTTCATAGGTCGAAAGGGTATGCGAAGTTATTCCAGTGATTACAAAATCAAGTCTAATTTACAAAGAACTTGGCGCTTTGAGCCCATTTATCAGTATGATGGTACCCTCGCTCTGGCGTGGATGCGTGCACTGCCGCCGGATGCATCCCACTACCCCAGGTGACCGCAGTCGGCGAGTATGGCGTCGACCTGGGGAGAAATGGCATTCCTCTAACGGTTTTGGAGAGGCGCCACGGTGTTCTTGCTGGAGTCATGGCGTGGGGAGCTATCGGGTACCACCTAGGCCGTGGCTGGTACTGACTGAGAGAACTCTGACGGCTCGGTGGTACGTCACAGACGGCCTGCGTCCTCACGTCTTATTTCTTGTGCGATAGATCGTAGTGCCGTTTTTCAATAGGACAATACTCTTTCACATGTAGACCATTGAGGCTGAGCTATTCTCGTGGCACACAACATCCCTAGGTCTGTCCCCAATAGAACATGTGGGACCATCTCGGACGTCAAATCCGTCCCAGCGCCACTATCTGGGATATCAAGGACCAGTTACAACAGCTGTGCGGCAGATGGCCTCAGGAGAGGACGCGACGGCTTTATAACACATTTTCTAACCCAATCAGTGAATGCATCCAGGAGGGCTCTGAGGGTGCACTGTGATAAAGCGGGCTCAAACTGCTTTTTTTTGTAATCATTGCAACAACTTCACATTCCCTCTCAACCTATGAAGTTTCATTCCTTTTCTTCTTCCCCTTTTTGGTGCCTCAACATTTTTTGTAGGCAACGTATTTAATGACAATCAGTGGAAAGCGTGCCGTACTGAAGAGAAAGTTTGCGAATTAAATAATCCGCTGAGATATGATTAAAAACGTAGCTATTGTTAACAGTTACTCGTAAATTACCTCAGCATTACGTCACGCTCTCACAGTGTTTTGGTGGCAAGGAGTAACATGCAATGGATCCACTCGTAGCAAACCAAGGTTAGGATGATAATCTAGAGTTTAGTACCTGATCCTGCCAAGAGTGGTTATCCCTCTGTCATACAAGCGACAGAATTTTACTCAGCTGCATCGCTGATGTTACGAGGCACATCTTTTAAGTTTACACGAACTATCACCAGAGTGCTCTGTTGAGATGTGTGATTATTATTGTTTCAAAATACACCATTTGTTATTGATAAAACAATGACAACTCATAAATGGGCCTCGTAGTTTGTTCACAGTGAGCGTTGAAAGAAAAAGTGTTGTAAAAAAATGGAAGCTTCGCGTGAAGGAGTTTTTGGATTCAATTTTTTATTGTTTTCTCAAAGGCAAGTGGCTTTCTTTCCCTTCTGTTATGACAGTTACACTTAACGTAACAAACACTAAGAAGAACACGTCTTTCCGAAATGACCCTTGAACAACTAATTAGGATCATAACAATACATAGTTGTGAGGATTATAGAACTGTACGTGATCTCTGTCTACAAGAATTCGGTACTTTAATGTGTAGCCCCCTAAGTCATGCCGAAAGATCCTTTGAAAGGCGTGCCATAAAATGAGAGTGTGCCTGGATATGTTCCTAAGGACCTCTCTGCATGATCCAGAAATCAACAAGAATGGCAACTGACAACCGTATCTCTGACCTATTCGATGGACCACATGTCAGGACCGAGGGCAAGATTCTTCTTCGAAGAAAGCCGGCATATTTTCTCGACACGTGGCCAGGCGTTGACCTGCTTAAAAACTGATTTTCCCATAGTTTGCAAATAGCGCTTCGTCCTAAACATCACTAAAACATCACTTCACTACCAGTTTTCATAGACATCACGTTTAGCCTGTCTTAACAGCCTCACCCAGTGAAAGTCGTCCGTTAAAATGTCAACTTTCAAAATATTCATTCTTACACAAATTCAGAGTCGGAAGTCTATTTAGATAGTCTGTACCAGGGATATCGACTGCTTAATGTGTTACAGTCTTTGGCTGGCCGAGTGAAGACATGTTTGCTGGCCTATACTTTGGAGTCAGTACGTATGAGTTCAATGGCCATTTCATAAATAATGCACAGGTTGGTATTACTGTAGGCTGTTTCATGCAACAACAATGAAAATTACATCAGGTGTAGTTGTGAGTTTGAGGAAGAAACATATATTTTGGTTTTCTCGCTGCGTACTCTAACATAAAATTAGCGAGAGGTAGAAATGGACCCTGCAGGGGTCTCGCGTACTGTGACTGTTGAAGACCAGAGGTCGTACATCGAGATCGAAACTTAACGCGGCAAAAACCCGAAGAAATCCTCAACGCGTTAAGTTTGGGTGAGTTTACAGTGGATCCCACACTGTTGACAGAAACACCTGAACATTGCAACATTGCTGAAACAACGATTCGACCGTGAAGGTCAACGATTCGATCGTGAAGGTCAAGGATTCTTGTGTCGAATTGGCGGTATTGATAAAACGTGGGTTACAGACTTTGAACTGGAGTTGAAATCACAGGCTAATGAGTGGAGAGCTTCAGATTCTCCTCCACGTCCAAAAAAACTTCGACCCGCTCAATCAAAGCTCAAATCAATGATAATTTTTCTTAATGATCGCCAAGGAATCATCATGACAGATGGAGTCCCATGTGGAATAAGTGTCGCAGCAGTGTATTATTGTAACTTCATGCGAAACCTGCGCAGAAGAATGTACAAAACCCGACCTCAGTTGCTCGAGGCTGGGCCACTCATTCTCCACGACAGTTCTCAGCCACATTTCGGCAATGTTGTATCCCAAAAACTGTGCGAATAAAGATGGGAAGTGTTGCCGCATCCTCCAGTCCGGAAATGAGCCCACCAGACTTCGGCTTGTTCCCGAAGTTGAAAAAACTTATGCGTGAACGTCGTTATCGTTCTCTGCAAGAGCCTTCTACTGCCGTTAGCCAAGGCATTCGACACATGAACACAAGTGGTGCCATGGATAGAATAACGGAGCTTCCGAGACGTTGGGATTCAGTCATAGAGAAACAGAGAGGCTATATTGAAGGACTGTAAGGAGATATTGAAAAAAAGTCGTATAAGTAAAAAAAAAATTACTATTAATTATTTATGAAATTCCCCGGGACCAATCATAGGCTGTGCAGGTCGTGTCGCGTGTTTGTGAGCCCAGTTGATAGGTGTTCAAAGCATTCCGCATTCAGCTTTCGGTAGCTGTTCTTCCTGATGTGTGGTTCTGTTCTGGACAGCTTGTTCATGGACGTTGGTCTTTGAATTGATCTTCATTTTTGATGGCCGTCCTCAGGTTGCGAACTACGAGAAGTATGGTGAAATTGCAGCATGTATTTTGCAACTTGACATAATATTCTGTCTGCAGCCTTACGGGTCGTTAAATTTGCTTTCACTTATGTTCAAACTTAACTGCTGTTGTTCTCTCAGGTAGATCGTGATCCATGCTCGAACTACAGAAACAGTTTTTCACTCATTCATCCATACTGCCACTGTAGCCATACTGGCTACATCTCCTTCCCCTTAATTTAAATGTGTTCAGAATTTGTTAATAATCCTAGCATTTTTCTTTGTTCAACTTTTCATATATCATGCACTTATACTATCACGTTGTCCACCATAGGACAAGTGTAAACTTCTGTTTGCTACTGATTTTCAATCGAATTTTAATAATCAGAAACTTAATTAAAGCATCTGCTATTTCTTTTCGTGCTCTGAGAAAGTAACGAAAACAAATAAGCGTGACAACAAGTGAACATTTAACAAAGAAGTGCATAATAAGCGTAAATTGTGTGGGTGCTGATTTTCAGTCCGGAAGCTAATTCGTCATACATGTATTAGGGATCTCGTACATTTGTCAGGGAAAATAAAAAAGGATGGAAATTCCCACTTATAAAAAATGCAAAATGGAGAGCAGTGAAAGCTTAAACATTATTTCGTTCTTTCCATAACCTGTTCTTAATTGCGTACAAAACAACAAAATTCCACATAAACAATTCTTACTTTTTTCAGAAAAGTTATACCTATTATTATTATTAGTATTGTTATTGTTATTGACAGCGGCTGAAGCAGTATAAATATGTTGATAAGCGTAACTGTTACATACCGGATGCTATTAATTTCACGCTCTCATATCACCTATTAAACCCATGCTCAACTGTGATTGCATTCAACTTTTATTTTCATTTTCAAATCAATATTTTTCGAGTACGAACTTGACTCTGAATTCTGCCTTCAACAGGGGCATTAGTCATTGCGAATCAAAACTGCAGTCGGCAGAAGCTTTTTCAAAACTGCTAGTAGCAGAAACATTTTTATTTCTTTGCATGTTTACAGCTCAGAAGGTAATGGGTGCTTCTGAGACTCTGGGACTCTGAGACTGTCAGCTGCTTACCAGATATATTTCATTTTTTCGTGTGGATAGGTATTAGGCTGTCGGACTGAAGCACTTGGTCCAACTACCAACTACTAGGAAAATCAACTGCACGTTCACTGAATCCAGTTATTAAATTTCTAGAAGTAACTGTGGTCTCAAATTCAATTAAATATCAACTTATGCCGCCGTTTCTTCCCGCTGTGCAATGTAAATGTCCCCTACTCATGAATACGTATATGAAACAGTTGACAGATTGGGTTACAAATTATTTCTTGGTGAAAATTTTGTACAAAAATAGGCAATATTCAGGGAATTTTTATGAAGGCATATTTTCATATATTCAGTTAATTAAAAAACGAGTCAGAGGAGGAGCCTTACACCAGCATAAGTGATAAACGCTTGATTGGAATAAAGGCGAACAAAATATCTTTCGGTATAGAGTTTTTTTTAAGTAAATCCACTCTACCGAACGTTTTCCCAGTGAATACGACCCTGATAAAGTAAAATGTCGATCTACGGTCATGGCAACCTCATCATAGAAAACTCTCTTCGGACGCTCGTGTCTTTAGATAAAGTGTCGGATCTAGTGAACATGGTAGAAGAACTGTGTAGTAATCACTAGTTGTTATTCAACCGTTTGCAAGCAACGAATTACAAGACTTCTGTTACAGTTTCAGGAAATACTGTCCGTGAACTTCCTGGCAGATGAAATCGGCATCATCTTTTTCGGGTCACGGTCACTAGCTTCCACGCAATGCTTTGATGGCTGTATCGTTTCCGGCGTTAAGTGGAGGACACATGTCTCCACCACTGTAACAAACTGATGCACGAAATTAGTTGCGTTCTCTTTAACACGTTCCAACGTTTGCTGACAATATCGCACTTGAATTTGATCAGTATTCTAGAAATGCTGCACATTCCTTACGCAAGACCAATTGTCAGTCAGAGTTAAATCTCAACCTCAGATTTACAGTACTCTTTCATCTGATCTGGTTATGGAGTCAGTCGATCCCTTTCCCTTGATCCTCGAAATCATATTATGCACTTTCTCGATATTCATCTGCGACAGCAATTCTGAATCTTTCTTCACTTGTATTTGCGTCAAAAGAAGTACGTTTCCTATCTGTTGAAAAAGATGGAATGTATCCTTACAAACTTCAATACCTTTGGATGAATTTCCATTGTAGATAAATAATCTGAAGATGGCACCACCGCTTTCTAGTTAATCTATCTGTGAGAAACTCACACATAACGACTATTATAAAGAGATATAAATGAAAATATCAGGCAGGTCAAGTCGACATTTGTCTTAAGTTATTGTGTAACCTGTAACAACGCAGTAACGGAGCTATTGACTGCAGGCTGGTTTTCTGCAAATGGGCTCTTTCTCATGATTTTAAGAAGACACCACATATTAAATTCTGTAAAGCAACGGTTACAACATCAGCAATGAATTTAAAACATCTGCAGGAGTTAGTAAGGATGGGAGAATCTCTCAAATTTTTGGGTGCACGTATTGAGAAGAATTTAAATTGAGGGTGATGCTCTTCTGTCCGTGTTTGCTTACAAATAGATTTGTTTTTTTGAGAGAGTCCGCCTTGAGCAAAACAAAATTTCTCATTTTTCTTTTTTTTCCCCAGACATGTTTCTTTTCTTATCTTCTTTATCTTCTATAAAACACAAAAATGCTTTTCACTACTAGTACATATATACATGTGAGTTTATAAAGTCAGTATTTATATATTTGAAAAACGGACAAAATTTTGTGTCTACCTTGTTACCACATACTGTGGATTTCCTGAATTTTATTTATTTCAATGTATTTGTTTTACTGCACGGTTTGTCATCTGCAACCAAGTAGAACTTAATGTAGAACAGTTAATTAATTTGAAAATTTACCACTGGTCTTATTAAGGTTATGCCTACCATTAACTAATACTCCGTGGAATATTTTGTGTGTGTGTGTGTGTGTGTGTGTGTGTGTGTGTATTTGCAATATGTTTCACTTACTTTTGCTGGTTTCCCCATTCTCTTCACAGTGAAGGTCTACACTACGTAACTTTTCGTGTCACTGTGTACAAACAACAGAAACAAGATGGCGGAGAGCTGAACAGTTGAATACATTTTGGGTGGGAGTTTTGTAACCTTGTAGAGTGTGTCTGTCATTTTGTGCGTGTATGTTGGTGAATGAGTATGAGTCTTATTTATTTAATTATTACTTTTTATTTTAATTTTATTTATTTATTTTAATTTATTAATTAATTTTAAGTAATTGTATGTGTGTGTCTGGAAGAGGGTCTGCGGTACTTATGAGTTGGTGTTGTATCATAGTTCTTTGAGGGCAGAGAACAGAGTTCCATTGCAGAGAACTGTGCATTCATTTATAACTGTTAAACTGAAGGAAAAGAACAGATTTTGGAGCTTCTTAAACAACTCAGTTCAGCAATGTCTGCAAGCCGTTGAAAGAAACCAAGCAGTAAGTTAACGTACTTTCATTATTTTCATTCAGTAATGCCATATGCTATTGTATTCTACAGTGACATGCCTAGCCATAAAAATAATAACTGGTGCTCAGTTCCAATCACCTAGTAGATAACAGGTTAAGGAATTAGGTATTTTGATTGTAGTACATATATTATCTCATGAAATTTATGGTAAATAATCAATTAGACTTTAGAATAACATCCATATTTACAACATTAGAAGGAAAAATGACCTTGATTTCTTTCCTATACAAAGAGGGGTTAGCTCAGAATGGGCAGACTAATACTGCCGCCAAAATCGTTGATCACTTCCCTAACAATATTACAAGGTTTGACAGATATCCAACTTAAATTTGAAAGTAAACTGAAAAAGTTCATTTTGGACACCTTATTTTCCATAGAAAGTTTTTTTTTTTTTAATTTAGAAACCTGTAGCTTATTTATCGCTAAAATGTTACACACTTACTTGTCCTACTAAAGTAAATATTGTTTCCTGTTACGTTAACTCGTTAGCAAATAGTCGACCTGCAGCAACATGTATACGAATTAAGATTATATTCTACACTTATGCTCATAAATTAAGGATAATGCTGATACATGGTGAAACAACGCTCTGGTGGGCGGTTTGCGGGTTTAAATGACCTCGGGGTATGACCACGCAGTGCATTTGACCTGCGGTCGTCGCACGGTGGCGCTGGCAGCAGTCCATACACGCAGAGGTGTATTGGTGCATGTGAGAGTACGGTGCAGCGAGTAAGTGTGCAGACTTTTTCAGACGTGCTAATGGTGACTGTGTGTTGAATGAAAGTGGCTCAAAGAACACATATTGGTGACGTTATGAGGGATAGAATACTAGGGCGACTGGAGGCTGGTCAAACACAGCAGGTCGTAGCATGGGCCCTCCGGGAGCCACAAAGTGTGATCTCAAGATTATGGCAACGATTCCAGCAGACAGGAAACGTGTCCAGGCACAACAGTACTGGACCTCCACAGTGTACAACACCACAAGAAGACCGATATCTCACCATCAGTGAACGCATATGGCCACGGAGTACTACAGGTAGCCTTATTCGGGACCTTACCACAGCCACTGGAACAGTTGTCCCCAGACACACAGTCAACAGACGACTGAACAGACACGGTTTATTCGCCCAAAGACCTGCAAGGTGCATTCCACGGAGCCCTGGTCACAGGAGAGCCCGTGAAGCCTGGTGTCAAGAACACAGTACACGGTCATAGGAACAGTGGTCCCAGTCTTCCCGCGAACCATACGCGACTGGAACAGGAAAGGGAGGTAATGACGGTGGCACGTAAAGTACCCTCTGCCACACACCGTTGGGTGGCTTGCGGAGTATAAATGTAGATATAGATGTTATGTTCACGGACGAGTCCAGGTATAGTCTGAACAGTGATTCTCACCGGGTTTTCATCTGGCGTGAACCAGAAACCAGGTACCAACCCCTTAATGTCCTTGAAAGGGACCTGTATGGAGGGCATGGTTTGATGGTGTGGGCTATACCCCAGCAGCTGCTCGACCACCTGATCCAGAGTATGCCAACCCTGAAACATCCCCTTAGAAAAATTTATGAATGACTGTGCTGATAGATCTCTTACATTATTTGATTTTCAAACAGCTGAGCAGAACTGAACGTACTCAGACATTTCGCTCTTTATTTATTCTGAGCAACACTAAACCGACACACAATATTTTTAGCCCAACGCAATCTGACTTTCAATAATCTCTACAAAAGAATGGCCCTGACTAACAATAACCTATACCTTCCATGAATCACTTACCTCACAAAAATCTTCGTTACTCGAATTACTGCAATACAGCGTGTGCCAATACTGCCAGCTAAATAAAAGATTCTAACTACTGAAGGCACTAACTACTGATAGGCATACTCAACAAATGAAAGATTTTGATAGAGAACGAACAATGTATTTACCTTAATAGTGTTCAAAAGTTATTATATATATCAGTTCATGACATCCAGTCATACAAATTTACTGTCTCTGATGGACACACGTCCAGATCATCCGCTCTCAAAACTCCGCCATCTGTCTCCCCACATCTACCAGTGCTGGTGGCTCACCTCCAACTGCGCAACGCTACGCGCTGTTCACATCCAACTACCCAACACTACAATAGCGAATATTCCAACAATGCCAACCAGCCACAGACTGCACACAGCACAGCCAGTGATTTTTATAGAGAGCGCTACGTGGCGTTACCAACATAAAAACCTAAACAGACTACTTACAACCCGTTGTGCGGCCTGTGTACGTGTGCATGGTGATCATATCCCATCCTGATGTTGGGGTAAATGCGCAGGAAACAGTGGCGTTTTGTAGCACATGTGTTTCGGGACGGTTTTCCCAACTTATCACCAATACCGTGGACTTACAGATCTGTGTCGTGTGTGTTCCCTATGTGCCTATGCCTACGCCAGTTTTGTGTAGTGCCACGTTGTGTGGCACCACATTCTGCAATTAGCCTTAATTTATGAGCATGAGTGTATAAACTGACTCGTTTCATGTTATTACGATGTGAGCCATAGAAAGGTAACTTTATAAATTTTACTGATTTATAGTCATCTGCAAGGCAGGTCGGTAAGTTCTCTTGCTGCCCTCATAACAGAAGTCCGAGCGTCTGTGCGAACACCCTGCATCGAAAAAGACATTTATGCAGCAGACAGTTTTTCTTCGAGGTTGCTGTTGTTCCAGATCTCGGCAACGAGACGCTGGAGGCAGCGCCACGGGAGTGCGTCCCTGGGAGCGATCGCTGAACTAGAGGGGAATTCGATTTCGTAGGAATGTCCGAGACCTTAACGCGGTGACCGCTGCAGTGCCCCCTCAGATGAAACGCCTTCTCACACACGACGCCAAGGCTGTGCTTTGAAGTTCCGCGAACTGCTAGAGGAAAACGAAACAACTCTGCATTACGTGGAACCCGAGCTACTTCTCTATCGTTCCACTCTCGAAAAGAGCGCGGTAAAAACGAACACTTAAATCTTTCCTTGCTAGCTCTAATTTCTTTCATTTTATTATGATGACTATTTCTCCCTTTGTAGGTGGGCCCTAACAAAATATTTTCACACTTTGAGGAGATAGCTAATGATTTCAGTTTCATGAAAAGGTCCTGCCGCTGCGAAAGACTCGTTTGTTTCAATGACTGCCACCTCAATATTCGTGTATTCTCTCCCCTGTATCGCTATAATACAAAACCAGCTAGCCTTCTTTGAAATCTTTCGATGTCCTCCGTCAATCCTATCTGATGCAGATCCCACACCGCACAGCAATAGTCCAGATGAAGGACGACAAGTGTAGCGTAATCAATCTCTTTAATAGACCTGATGCATTTTCTAAGTGTTCTGCCAATAATTCGCAGTTTTTGGTTTTCTTTCCTCACAACTTTTGGAAGTTTCTTATATATTTAAATTCGTGTTCGTAAATACCAAGCTGATATCTGAGAAATGGGTAAAACTTATTTTTGATGTCGAAATATGTAAATATCAGTGCCGGGCAACAGAACTACCAAAACTTGTTTCTGAACGGAAATATGTAGAACTCAAACTCCACGATGCGAAATTTGCCGGTACATCAAACAATTCATCTGCGAGAAAACAATCCGTTTCAATGAAATTTATGTACACCACTGACTCCAAAACAAAATGAATCAGTTTAAAATGTTGGCCCTGAATATTATCTTTATCGTCAGTCTTGCAAACAATCACTGTACCAGAACTATTATCAAACAAACAGCAAATGAATAAAGCACATCTGACTTCCTGGTAAAACTACTTGAAATTCACAAGACAGCACTTTACTGAAATCTTTTACTGGTATTAAGCCTCTAAACTGAGTCTGATGTTATTTTCACACATAAACTCTGCCAAACATTGTACCTTACAGTGGCCAAGAATTCTGATGGCTAATCTCTCCGGTGTACTGTTACTTCTCTGACACTTGTTTCAATTATAAGACATTACAAAATTTCTATAGCAAATTTCAACACTAGGCAATGTTCTAACAATAAAAGGCTACAAATATAAAAACTGGATTACCTTAATTAATATGATCTCATTTCCTCAACATCTTTTCTCGAAACATTTTATTACAAAATCCTTTTTTAAATAATGCAGCCTCCAATACACAGCAACCCAGTTTCCATCCTTTTCAAACAAATTGTGAGTATACAACCACACTATCCAACACACTCTGATACTGCTACTCTCTGAATTACTGTGACAAAGTGGAGTTAACGTCTCTGACCAACATCTCTAGCCTCAACACAGTGTTACAAAGAATGTGATTAGATCGATGTCACAGAAGATGAGTACATTTATCAAATTCACAACTTCATTCACATTTATGGCCAAAACTCCCTGAAAATTGTCGTGGCAAATAAGACAGCCCCGTTTCAAATTCTCTATGTGATCGTTCCAATTTAAGTTATTCTAATTGTAGTCCCTAAGAATTTTGTTGGATTCACAGCCATTAGATTTTTGTGATTTATCATGTAACCGAAATTTTATTGGTTCCTTTGAGTATTATGTCGATGACTTCACACTTCTCATTATTCAGAATCAACTGGCACTTTTTACACCACACAGGTATCTCGTCTAAATCATTTTGTAATTCGTTTTGATCCTCTGATGACTTTACAATATGGCAAATGACAGCATCATCTACGAACAATCTAAGAAGGCCCTTAAATTGTTATGTAGATCAGGAACAGCACAGGCCATGTAACACTTCCTTGTGGGAAACCAGATACTACTTGTTTTTATTCGAAGACTGCGTCAATTATGACGAACTGTGGCGTCTCCGACAGGAAATACCGAATCCAGTAACACAACCGAGACGATACTCCAAGGCACGGAATTTGCTTAGAAGTCGCTTGTGAGGGTTTTAAGCGTGCCTTCATTTTGTACGTCTTATACAGGTATGATGTTTGAAATTAAAATGTGCAAATTGTTATCAATTATCCATAAACATAGTGAACAGTTGAAATATCAAAATGTCTCATGAACTCTGCATCCCACAAGGACACAGTAAAGACGAAATTCACATGAATGACAGGGGCCTATAATGGCACAGTCCGCTTTCTACTAGTAAAGCAGAGGTTAACTCCATTTGTTCAATGGGAGCCCTCATTCTTCAACTACATTTCCGTCAGCTACAAGAAAAAATTGATAATTTTTCACCGCAGTATTTTTTTCTATTGAGGCACGAATGGTCACACAAGTTTCAGAGAAAGGTTATTCAGGTTGTACCCTTCGCCCCTCCCCCCCCCCCCTCCCCCCCCACTAGTCTCGTTGAGGGAGTTGAGTTTATGTATTGAAGAGGTTGTTATTGAAGGCTGGGGGACTTTCATTACAGATCCTCTCGATGTAAGTACACACAAATAAAGAGAGTTCCTCTATGTTTATCTTCAGCCCGTGACGTGCAACACCATTATCTGTCGCCCACAACATTATTGCATCTGGGCGTGGGAATGAGGGCGCTTCGATCAGTGTATTGTGAATTTTTATCGTGGTATTTCACCGGGAAGCGCTGAATCACTTGATGATATACGCACAATTGTCTTGTTATCATTCACAATGCGATGAGTTTTCCTTTCACCAGTCTATTTGTTTACTGTAAATTCACCGCGTCTTTGCGTTAACGGCAATGAGGGGTCAAGTGCAATATCTTGGTCTGGTAGTACACAGCAGAATTTCATTACTCTTTTCCGCTGATTTTGGTATGTGAGTTATTGTTGACGGGATCGGTAGTTATAGTTAGTTGAACAGACTGTTTCGTTGAAGAAGAAACTGAAGTGATGATTTACGGCGAATCCTTAAGAAAATCACAAATGCTTTATGCTAATTTTTTACCGGGGTAAATGCTCTTGAGCTTCGTATTACCACATTGTTAAGCACTAAAAGGAAAACACACGTGCAACTGGTAGGCGCGCCAAGCAAAAGACGAACTTTGTTGTGCTCCACAATTTCCACTTGAACTGGATAACCTGATGTTAAGTGCACTTCTTTAACACGCTGCTGTAGAAGTTATCATAAATCAGTTAAGCACAAAATCTATGCATTGCGCTGGCTTCTCGTTTTTCCTTAGAGAACGAGTGGGACGATGATTGCAGAATATAAGGGACAGTCAAATGAAATGAGAGACAGATGGAAAAATGTAAGTAAACTGTTTCTTATTTCAAATGTAATCGCGATAACTCCCACTGTGAGACAAGATGGTTGATGCCTTCATAGAAAAGTGTTCGTGCTTTTGTGGATTCGTTGTCCACATGTTGCCAAGATTCTCTTCGAGTACGCTACAGAAGTTTCGTTGGGAAGTCCTTACACATCCTCCATACAGCTATGATCTCTTTACATGCGATTTACATATCTTTGGAGCCTTAAGAAAGACATTCGTGACTGTCAATATGCTTTTGACGAACAGGTGCACGCCTGGGTATAATCGTGGTTCTGCCGGCATCTGCAAACTTTTTTTTTTTTTAAAGAAGACGTTGACCGTCTTGTCTCACAGTGGGATAAATATATTAACAGTTACGGTTATTGTTTTTGGAATAATAAACAGTTTACTTACTTTTTCATTTATCTTGTTTCTATTTTTGACTGCCCTTATACGAGTGCATTCGCTTCAAATTTCTAGAACGTAAAATCATGGTGTCGTTTCCGCATTATTTTCGTGGAATATGTGTCAGCTTTCTTGCGTCGGCGTAAATTACATATTTTCAAACATTTGCGAATGCTGTGCAAAGTTCTTATATTGTCAGTTGCAAGAGAGATTTGTGCTTTCTTCAAGTTTTTGCAGTAGTTTCGTCGTGCAGACAATAGTTCCCCTTAATTTCAGTTTAAATACAGCCTGTACGGGACGTCCTAGGAGGAATCGTCAGTTTTCAGGGATATAACAGGAAGAATAATAAAAAAATGGTTCAAATGGCTCTGAGCACTATGGGACTCAACTGCTGAGGCCATAAGTCCGCTAGAACTTAGAACTACTTAAACCTAACTAACCTAAGGACAACACACACATCCATGCCCGAGGCAGGATTCGAACCTGCGACCGTAGCGGTCGCGCGGTTCCAGACTGTAGCGCCAGAACCGCTCGGCCACCAGCGGCCGGCGAAGAATAATACGAAGAAGAAAAAAAAAAAAAAAAAAAAAAAAAAATTCGCATGGATATTTGCCCCGCTCCTAATGACTTCCGACATAAAAAAAAATGTAATGTGCACTGTTAATTATTTTCTGTGTTATTCAACACATTGTCAGGTTTTTATATGTACGCACATACTTACAGTTAGCAACATTACAACACGTGTTTTACAAATTATCAATAGAAAAATACACATTTTCAACACATTTATCTCTAAACTTAACCGTACACGTCACATAACAATTGTTGTACGTTTCTCAATAAATATTCGACCGTACCACCGTCATCTTCAGTGCACTTGTGCTCTTTTGGGAGAACATGTTGTGTTGCTTGTCTGAGTGCCTCTGCACGTTCTCTAATGAGGACAGCAGTCCCCCTGATGCGACCAAGCAGTTCGTCTCGCGCATTTTTTGTTCGTCTCTGACTTCATCCAAGCTCATCAACTCCATGAACAAACGTCTAGGGGCCTAAGGTCTGGCGATCTTGGCGGTCAGTACTACCACGTCTACGGTGTAAAAAAGGTACTACATGTGTGAAATCCTGGACCTATGTAAGACAGGGCCTAATGGCCCTAGCGATTAGGGTAAGACAAATGCGTGAGCGCGACTAGCCCAAAATCAATTGTACATTAAATGTGTTCTATCTCTGGAAACTAATCGCAATAGGAAAAATGTCCACACGATTTTTTTGTTACAAATGCGCCCTGTTGTCGTATCCCTGAATACCGACAATTTCTCCTGGGACTCCCTGTGTTTTTAAGAATTTTCATTTGCTTACGCTTTTCGCATAAATGAGCTACAGTACCTTTCCTGTTAATGTAGTAGGTCCTTACATGATTGGTAAAATACTTCGGTCTTTTCCCGCTCACTGAGCAGTTTTTTCTAAGTGAGTGTTAGATATCTCACGATCGTGGCGTAAAACATAACTCGAAGTTGGTTTCCAAGGTGCTCGTATTATAACCACCATGGAGTATTCCAGTTATTTTTCTTCTTAAACAACGGTGTGTATTGTCTACGTCTTGTCGTAAAATTCCGCTGTTTACAAGTTCGCCACGCGCTTCTGTTAGCAAGCATAAGCTTGACGAAACAGAAGTCCCAGACACAAACTTTAAAATAGCTGCAGGGAATCAGTGAATTTTATATCAGCTTTTCCTTTTGCTAAATTAAACCAATGTCTTGGGCGTTGTTGCTTCACCTCTTAAGGGATCTCGAAATCATTGCAGACCCTGAATTTTTTTTTAAATAAGAAAATCTTTGAGGATAATTTCAAGTTAGGCTCTAGGTATTTACTGTTCACAAATACATTGCTCCAAGTAGAATATAGACCCTCGGTGAATGTGAATGCTGATCTCGCGGACAGGATGGGTTAATTACTACTGAGTAGAATTCTCCCCGATTGCTGCCAAGAGATTGCAAGATGTTGCGAAAGGATGTCCTGGTCAAACTGCCAAGAGTCACTTACTTGAGACAGCTATGATATCTCAAGTACTATCCTCTAGAATGAATACTATGTCTCCAAGAATTACAGAACCTATTTCTGCTAGACAACTAGACTGCGTGGCGAGTCAGAGGTGGGTGCAAGATGGCCAAGGACCAGCAGAACACAGAGCTGTACACTCATCTACGAAACCGACAGGTTTGAGGAGCTTCCCCCAAATGAAATTTAAACTGAGCCAATGCAACACACTTCACCAGTAGGGAAACCTACTGTATTCGACGTGTCAGGAGGCAGCAAACACTAACACATGGGGTCTGTTAATCCCCAGCTGTTCAACCATTCGGTAAATAACGGTGCCCCTTAAGAGACCGGTTACAAGGGATGGGGATAACTACCTTTGCACTCAGTTTGTATGCCCGGTGTCCTTATTCAACATATCAAGGAGGCTTTTCCAGCAGTCATTAAGAGGGCAAGATGCACCTAAGTACCGATTGTGACACACTCTGGAACAAATCATTCCTGTCATTTACACTCTCAGAGAATACTTGAATCATTACAGCACCTGACAGAGAAGGTTGACAGGAGCGGCCATGCTTATGCAATTTCAACGAAGCTCGTAATTTGCATCGGTGCTCCACAATTGATCGTGGAGTCCTGGTTCTGAGTCGAGTGGAACCCTTGAACCAGAGATGTCGAAGCTTGTTTGACAACCTGGGCTGTCATGTACTCGAATTGCGCCATAGGGGAGAGACCTGTAGGTTCCATCTAAATGGTTCAGAGGTGCACAATTCATTACAATCGTTAGAGGATGCTACCCAGCTAGCTGACTGTATGTAGGGTGCACATAAGATTGATTTAAATTGGTCGATTCTCCGTACTGTACAGATAATGATAGCTGTATGAGTGACCAAAGTGCTTGTATTACAGTGCTAATCGAAGAAATTCCCTCACAGATGAGACTATTAAAATCCTAATGATCAGCTGCCGAAGCATTCGCAACGAAGTTCGAGATTTTGAAGCATGTATAAAAAGTAGTGGAGTTCACATAGTACTATGTACAGACAGTTAGTCAAAACTCGAAATTGACAGTAATGAGCTTTTTGGAGTAAATCTAACTGCATAGCGACAGTATAGGCTTGTTGGAAATGAAGGTGGTAGACGAGAATCTCAATTCTACCGCGTTTAAAACTAAAGCTGTAGGCAAGATTGTTTCATTAAAGGTGGACTTCAAATTATAATTCGGTCTCTCTACTGACCGCCAGATACACACCATCATGTAACCGAAAACAGTAAAGGAAATCTCACTTCCCTAGGACATATATTCTCCGATCGCAGTATCATCATTGTACTTTAAACATCTAGCAATCGAGTGGGATGATTACGGTTTAGCAACTGACGAGGGTGCTATGATGTCTTGTGAAATAATACGAAACACTTTCTCTGAAAAGTATGTAGAGTAGGTAGTTCGGAAGCAGTAGAAATCACTGTAAAGGAAGAGTTCCTACGAAAGTAATAGTACAATGTCTGAATAACACATGTATCAAATTTAATATGAAAGTAGTGGATACATATAAGACGTAAACAATTATGACCAAATTACATAGTTTCTTTCAAAAACGAGAAAAAAATAAGGACGTTACACTTCCAAGATGCTACACCAGGAGCGTGTAAAATGAATGTGCGCAATGGAAAATAATGAACGCGACAATCAAGATTTGGCCCTGTCTGACTACCCCATGAAGCAGATCTCTTAATTGTAATATTATTTCCTCCTTCTTCCTCTTTAACATATAAATTACAACCTAAACATAAATGAATGATTAAGGGAACTAGTAACTACTAAATGATAAATGTTGTTTCTACTTATACATTTATTGTAGATTAAAAACCCCTTTATATTACAAATTTTTATATTTCCGAACTAATATTAGTGATGAATTGCCCAAATCCGCCTCTTTTTATGGCTACACGATCTAATATAAATAACGCGAGGTGACTGACATCATTTATGTAACAAACAATAGGAGACACTACTTTCAAACGTGATTTACAGTGGTGTGCAACCTCAGTGGAAATAAAACTTAGTGATCACAGCTGTTTAGCCTTATAGCCCTAATAAGCTGAAGCAATTAGCAATATCACCGTATGTACTGTGTCCGGTACATCGGAGTGATTGTTCTTGTACATGTCTGCGACGATGGAAGAACTCCAGCCACAAAATAAACTCTTTCAAACACCAGGACGGCAGAAGACGATCCTCTGATTAGTATAATCTAATACTGTCTTCTCCTCTCTGTGTTCTACAGACAAGAAACGTGGACTCCAAGCCACAAAGACTGAATTCACATAACGGCTCTTCGTGAGCATAGACAAAAGAAGTGCTCTCAATCACTGAACGCTGCGTACTCAACGACGACTCCCAACCTTGAGGTGAAGTCCATAATCGTATAAGTTCGCAACAGTACAGTACCTAACCATTCTAACTGTAATATCTCATGAGAGCAAAGACAGCAAGTCCGTCTGTACCAAAAAAAGCTGATACTGAGCGATTGTCAAACAGGAGTGCTCAAAATTGAAGACCTTTTTCTCTCCACTGGTGGCTTCCCAGCAAAGCTCGGTTTCCCTCCCTCGTAACTGCAGAAAGTGAATCATATTCTCGAAACCACGGAATGTTCTCCCTCACTACAGTTTCTTCCAAATGACAACCAACCATATTTTAGTCTTTTGTCGTCCAGCGTGGAAAGTTTGCGAGGAAATACCTATCCTCGTTAATTAGGAATACATACAATGGTACGCTTCTCAGAGTAAAAATCCTCAGAAATAACCCAGCCTGCATGATTTCTGAGGTAACGCATCCTCGTTCCTTTCTGCTACGTCCGGGATTTTCAGAGTTTCCAAAGTATTACCCGGTTATCCTTATGGCCCTGCTACAACACCGGCCGGCCGCGGCTGTATTCTGCTTCAGCACTCAGGTGCCCCAACAGTCCATCTTGGCTACTTCCTGTGTTAAGCAGGACCAACACACATGTGTGGGTTTTTCCAACCAGAGCCAGAGTTACGCCTGCCATTTCATTTCCACTGGTGTTCCAACCTCTACTAGTATAGGCAATCATTCATTACGCCATTTTGATAATAAAGACACCTCATCACCTTTCATGCAATAAGCGTTAACAACTACACTCCTGGAAATGGAAAAAAGAACACATTGACACCGGTGTGTCAGACCCACCATACTTGCTCCGGACACTGCGAGAGGGCTGTACAAGCAATGATCACACGCACGGCACAGCGGACACACCAGGAACCGCGGTGTTGGCCGTCGAATGGCGCTAGCTGCACAGCATTTGTGCACCGCCGCCGTCAGTGTCAGCCAGTTTGCCGTGGCATACGGAGCTCCATCGCAGTCTTTAACACTGGTAGCATGCCGCGACAGCGTGGACGTGAACCGTATGTGCAGTTGACGGACTTTGAGCGAGGGCGTATAGTGGGCATGCGGGAGGCCGGGTGGACGTACCGCCGAATTGCTCAACTCGTGGGGCGTGAGGTCTCCACAGTACATCGATGTTGTCGCCAGTGGTCGGCGGAAGGTGCACGTGCCCGTCGACCTGGGACCAGACCGCAGCGACGCACGGATGCACGCCAAGACCGTAGGATCCTACGCAGTGCCGTAGGGGACCGCACCGCCACTTCCCAGCAAATTAGGGACACTGTTGCTCCTGGGGTATCGGCGAGGACCATTCGCAACCGTCTCCATGAAGCTGGGCTACGGTCCCGCACACCGTTAGGCCGTCTTCCGCTCACGCCCCAACATCGTGCAGCCCGCCTCCAGTGGTGTCGCGACAGGCGTGAATGGAGGGACGAATGGAGACGTGTCGTCTTCAGCGATGAGAGTCGCTTCTGCCTTGGTGCCAATGATGGTCGTATGCGTGTTTGGCGCCGTGCAGGTGAGCGCCACAATCAGGACTGCATACGACCGAGGCACACAGGGCCAACACCCGGCATCATGGTGTGGGGAGCGATCTCCTATACTGGCCGTACACCACTGGTGATCGTCGAGGGGACACTGAATAGTGCACGGTACATCCAAACCGTCATCGAACCCATCATTCTACCATTCCTAGACCGGCAAGGGAACTTGCTGTTCCAACAGGACAATGCACGTCCGCATGTATCCCGTGCCACCCAACGTGCTCTAGAAGGTGTAAGTCAACTACCCTGGCCAGCAAGATCTCCGGATCTGTCCCCCATTGAGCATGTTTGGGACTGGATGAAGCGTCGTCTCACGCGGTCTGCACGTCCAGCACGAACGCTGGTCCAACTGAGGCGCCAGGTGGAAATGGCATGGCAAGCCGTTCCACAGGACTACATCCAGCATCTCTACGATCGTCTCCATGGGAGAATAGCAGCCTGCATTGCTGCGAAAGATGGATATACACTGTACTAGTGCCGACATTGTGCATGCTCTGTTGCCTTTGTCTATGTGCCTGTGGTTCTGTCAGTGTGATCATGTGATGTATCTGACCCCAGGAATGTGTCAATAAAGTTTCCCCTTCCTGGGACAATGAATTCACCGTGTTCTTATTTCAATTTCCAGGAGTGTATTTGCAAGGTGTCTGTGACAATGTCAGTCTTTTTTAAATATTCATATATACGATTGTAGCGGCACCCCCATTTAGGATAGGGAAAGTTAGTTTTGTGCGATATTCTAAGCACAAGTTAGAGCCAGGTACGTGCCAGATTGCAGTAAGTTATGCTGACCAGCAGTTGTGAGATAGAATGGAGACTACAGGGCCGTCAAACCGCTGAAAAAAGTAAATGAAGCGGTATGCATGGCGCATGCTACAGGCAGAAGGGGACCACTGGCACAACCTAGCTATGGTGAGTACATGACTAAGAGTGGCGCGTTAGCAAAACAGAGGTGCTCAGCCGCGTATAAATAGGTGCCGGTTTTCTAACGAAATTCATTCAAGTGTGGCAGCTCTCCTGGACAGTGGGGCATGTCGCACCTCCATCTACACGCAGTTGCAGATGGGGCTCCAGTGTGGTTCGACCAATGCGGGGTCCGTAACCAGCCAGCCAGCAGTGGGCCACTCCAAGGCTCACTACTGCGGGCAGTCATCCTGGCTTCCAACACACGCCAGAGGCATCCCGAGGCGAGGGCCACAGACTCGAACTCCGGATTTTGGGCGCTTGTGGCTGCTGCGATCCCAGCTACACCAGCAAGGAAGGAAGCAGTGGGCCACTCGATGGCTCCCAGTGGAGCAGCGCTGAGTCAGCGGGGAAGAAGACCGCTGGGCCGGTTGCAGGCGCAGCCCTGACGATGCGGTGCTACTAGTCCGACACTCAGCAGCACGTTGTACTGGGTCGCTGGGGCGGTGGCCTCAACATTGTGGGACTCGTGACGCGGACCGAGGTGAACGGGGCACTGTACTGGAAACAAATAAATCATTTGCAAAGTTCTTGCCGAGTTTTAATATGGCACCTCCTGGCACCCACCCATTACACGATGTACAACCTATCAAATGATACCTAATTCTGGTTGTAAATCATGGCAAAGATGTAGATGAGTGCTTGTAAGATGGGACATTATAGCCACCTTACAATACCCCATGTAATGAATTATTTTGCACTAGGATGGGGTAATTCTTTTAGTATTATCTCATCCAGTACAAAATAATATCACATTCAATTTTCTGTACAAGCGAACTAATAAGAATACGAGGGCAGAGGAGTAATTGAATCATGATCTATTCTTCTACAGACATTCTGCGTTCATTCATGGGCTTACTGCCATAAATTTATTTACTACATGTTTATTATTTAATCTGTCTGCTCCTTATGTTTGGAACAATTTTTCGAGACATGACTATTGGAATATGCAATAACACACAAAATAACCCATGTTATCAAAAGGAATTTGACTAACATTACAAATTTTTTATGCTCTTTCAAAAATGGCAGTTCCCATATTTGTTTAGACTTAAGGCCCATGCACTCTGTCGTTCACCCATCCCTAAGACATTGGTTGAGGCAAGAAATGTTAAAGTATACTAATCTTTTCAAGGTGGTCGTCCAATAAATTACATGTGCTTCATTTAGCCATTAAGATGCAAACCAAGTAGTTATGTCAATTATTCTAGAGGTTATCTATTGATCATTATACAGTTTTATAAAATTCTGTGAAATATCCTGTGTAAATTTTACGTGGTCATATTTATGCTCTCGGCTTGCATTAAAAAAAATCGTTTCAGAAACTGATTGTCCAAATCTAGTGTTTCACTAACTTGCATACTCTTTAAACATTTCACAAATCTTATGTTCTAAAGTGTTCTTTGACAAACTGCATTTATATTTACTGTGACAACAAATTTTTGTAATAAGAATTCAGATCGACCACCAATTTTAACTAATGTTCTTGTTCACAGTGTATAAAAACGTAATACATTAAAGCATTAAAACGCATAGCATCATTATCAAACAAAATGTCATAAATAAATATACAAATATTTAAAACGGTTGAAGCATATAGCATCATTATCAGAGAGAATGACGAACAATAATTTTACATGTATTAATACACAAATATTTTCTTAAGACTGTTCTGAAAAATAAGTACAAGATTTTTACCAATATGATAAACATATTGGAAACTGTTAGTTAGTGGGTGCAACTGCTCATTATTCATTAAATTATGTGACTTTTTTTTCTATCAAGAGTCACATGCTGATTCGGATTTCGCAGCACATTTTCATCTTCATTTGTGTGTGGGGATGGAAGCTACGTTTCTTCTGTGAAGTTAAAGAAGCGAAGATTGGTTCAACAACTGTTTGAGATCGGTCATTGTGGCTTTGCAAGTCCATTTTTGGACCCTCAGCCCATTGTTGATCCCGTCAGGCTACAAATCTCTTGCAGAGTTGATGATGTGGAATATCCTTGGAATATACAGCAAAGTTAGTGGGTGTATGTTTTGAAACAGCCAAGTTTCCATCGCACTTGCACACAGTATGAGGGAGGAACAGTCAGGTAGGATCTTTATAGGTCACCTAAAATTTTTGTGCATCAGCTAAGAGAAGTGTAATGTTCTTCATGTCGCTCCTTTCTCTTGATATAAATATTGTATTTTGGATAAGGATATTGGTAATTGTGGACAGGTAGGTTATCTGTTTGATGACATTATACATGGAACTTGAGTCATTGTGTGTGACTCAGATCCTTCAGAGGTCAGTGCCAGGTGACTGACTGCTACAGATTATGATGTTTACCAATCTCTGCCTGGCAGAGAACAGCAGAAGGAAAAGGAAATAGAGTTCATAGTTCCATACAACTATTAGCAGTTGCTGTAGGATTAACTGGCTGTGACATGTGTGCAATTTGCTTATCTTGTGTCCACTGTGTAATACAACAGTGGAGACAAGTCATTAGTAGCCGTTTAAACACCCATCTTGACCGGACCCATCAGGGCTGCTGCGGATAGCTGTTTGCTACCTGCTCTGTCGTTGCAGGCGACCCGTAATCTCCAGACAGCCGCACTTGAATAGACCTGCTGTTTGTCCTCATCTCCAACATGGCTTTGTCTTACCGACGGCGTCCCTTGCTTCCGCTTTTCTCTGCAGCTGTGCCGTAAGCCTCCTGTTCCATCGGCACATCATGTTGTTGCTTCCAGTGTGTCTCGCAAAGCTTTTTCCTGAATCCTGTAGTTACTAATACATACAATTAGTTTCCAATTTACACAAATACTATACAATACATAACAAAAAATCATTGACATGTTTCTGATATGAAATATATAGGGTAAGGTGGGGTAAATCCGACCGGGTGGGTAAACTCGACCACCCTCTATTTGTGAGAAACGATTTCGCATTAGCATTACCATATAGAGCATTCAAAATAACGACAATGTCACCTTGACAGCTTTGCTAATGATTTGACATTTAGACACTCAAAAGACAACAAGTGTGTTTTCGATTGTTTCAATTTAATTTTTGTGCAAATTGCGTCACTACATTTACCTTATTAAATAAAACGATCTCAAAACAAACAGTAAGTGATTTTGTAATGCATTTAGTGACCTATTCAGTATGTATCGTTTTTGCTAGAAATTTCGTGTAAATTGTTTATATGTGTGTTAAATGAAAAATGGCATGGTTGGGTAAATCCGGCCGCTAAATGGTGAGTTAATCCGACCGCATATTTATCGTTTATGTGTATGCAGTTATTTATTTATGGACACAAAGTTAATTTTTGTTTATTTTTAGGAAAATGGTACGAAATTACAAACGAAAAACGACAAAACGCAATCAAAACGATATTCGCCGAGCAGTTGTTGCAATGCAAATGGGAATGTCTTTACGAGCTGTCGCTCGTGATTTTAACGTTCCGAAATTGACAATGCTGTTGCACCGCCGTGTAATGAAATCATCTTTTTCAATTAAAATTTATATTCATTTAACTTTCAGTACATTTAGTATTCTAATCATAGGTATTTTTTTAATACATTTTGTTCATTAATGTAAAAATCATAATTGCTTAAAATTATTTCCCAAAAAAACCTACATTTAGAACTACTTCTGTGCAAAATCAGCCAAACAAATAGGGGGTCGGATTTACCCCACCATTTTTGCAAATGGCAAAAATGGACATTTCTTAAAATACAAATCTCAAAAACTATTGATGGTACAACAAAAATATGTTGCTGCTTTATATTACCTATAATTTAACGTATATAACGTTAAGATCCGACCTCAGATAAGTGTTTTATAGCCACAAGAAATTACTAGGTCGGATTTACCCCAGCTTACCCTATATATATGTTTTTTAAGGATGCACTCACCAGTGAGGTCATTTACCTTTACATTTGTTATTGTTATAGTTGTACAATCAGCCAAGATGCTCGCTTATTTACTCTTATTATTCTGATCAAAATTTCATGTACGAAGTTAATGTTAATTATAAAATAACATATTCCTCAATCTCTGTAATTTAATTATTAAATATCTGTTGGCACCTTTAGGCCTATGAAAAAATACACATAACAGTAGAATTATGACCATCGCCTGATCCCAATGTTAATAATTGGAAATATTACTTGTTAAACTTCTAGCCAGTGGGATGTTTATACCAGTCTAACTACAACACTATTCAAAGTGCTACACTGACGTTGGGTATCACAAGATCGTCTGATCTCATGGCTCTTGGTTTCGTCATGGATGTTGTCGTGAATATCTGTGAACAAGAAAATGCACGTCTGCACAAACATACAGAAATGAATGATTAGGCAGGCCTCTTCTTCATTTCATGCTTTGACCTGTTTCCTGTGGATAATCATAGACTACATAGCAAGTTTAGCACAAACTTACTGATACTTTCTTTTATCACACTGTCACGTACCATCTTTCATATTTTTACTCGGTATTACCTTCTCTGTCGGTGTCTTTTTCTGGAGCTGCTGCTATTACCTTTATCTGTCGTTAACTCTTGCTTTTATGTTAATGAAGTTACATTTTGTTTTACTAGTGGTACCTGCAAATGTAAATATTTTAGTACATTATATAAAATCACTGCTCATCAACACGACTGCCATGCTGTTATGTACTACCCACTATGTCATGTGCTTTGAACATATAGCATTTTTTACTTCCCTTTATTAATTTTTATGTGTCTATATCCCCTTATTACATTTCCATTTCATGTCGCTATAACAGTCAAACAATATTTCGGCGCGCTGATACGGTATTTCGCAGATGTGGCCACCATGTACACAATTATTCCGCCTCTCTGAACAGCATTAATACAACACTTCCATATACAAATAAAGGTGCGCTCTCTCGTAGCCACATGGAGCAGGCCACCTAGTATCTGAATGTAGACAAATCATACTTGGACGACACAGCTGCATGTCACCGCAAACCACTACTAGCGAGTCACTCATTTGTGTTCCCATTACTAAACATGGAAAATACTCATTTCATTAAGTAGTTCTAAATTATTTTTCAAAATGCAGACATTCTCTGTTAATACGTTCCACATCAATTGGGTAAGAAGCTTACCTATTCACACATCTTTACAACATTTTGTTTATTTATTTTTGCACTAGCACATGTTTTTCCTTTTTACTTCATTCCTTCATGGACAGATAGCACATCTTAACCTCCAAACACCATTTAAATTGACGGTCAGCTTGCTGTGCTCATAGTTATAGCCTACACAAAGAGACATACGCTAATTTTTTTACCCTCGACATCCTGCCCTTTTTATGCACTGTAGTACCTCTTTTAACACGATAATAGAATAGAAGATATTGATAAATCTGCATATCGCTTCAGTGCAATAACTTAATTGCTAACTATACACAGTATACTTTACTTTCGCCGTACAAGCTCACTTTAATTCTTCCTACTTATTCTGTAAATGGCTTGAGATGGCTCACATGAGTCCCAAAGATTTTCCTGATGTCACAGTCTCAATTTCAACTGCATTTGCATCCGAAAAATGTCTCCACATCTGGAATGAGCTCGGCATATACAGTACTTCTGAAATGGCTCCTTAACCAGAAACCGCAGGGGTTGAGATCCGGTGAACGAGTAGGCCATGCAACTGGACCCCTTCGTCCCATCCATCGACCAGGGAACACACGATTGAGATGCCTCCGGACGTTAACGGCGAAGTGGACTGGAGCTCCAGCATGTAGCAGCCACAAAAACCTTCGAATCATCAATGGCACTTCTTCTAGCAGGGAAGGCAAAGTCACCCGCCAGAAACGACGATAGTTCCGGCCTATTAGGCGACGTGGAATGAAGATTGGCCCCAAAATACGGTCGCCAGTTATCTCGGCCCACAAATTCCAGTTGCACCGATAGTAATGATTCGTTGTCACAATACCACGGGGGTCCTGCATATTAGCCCACAGATGACTGTTATGGAAGTTGAAGATACCACTCCGTGTAAATGTGGCGTCATCTGTGAATGACACAAATCCCGGAATCGTGGTTGCTTGGTGAAGAAACCATTGACAAAACTGCTCCTGATGTGGAAAGTCTGTGTCAATTAAGCCCAGCACACGATGTAAGTGATACGGGTAGTAGCAATTGTCATGGAGAACGTTCCACACAGTCGTGTGGCTTACTCTGTGCTGGCGGGCCAACTGTCTGGTACTGACCAACACCGACTCAAAGGAAGGCCTCGGCGATTGTTGGTGACGTCACGTCAGCTAGGCACGGCGAACAGCAGGTCTGTTACACGCAGAAACGCCTGGGCGTGCTTATCACTATAAATCTCTTATTTTTGGACAAAATGTTTGGTATTGTTTTGGATTCTGCAATTTTATTTAGATAAAAGATTTTCTTACTATCGTAAAGCTACAAATGAATCTCAGTTCTGTATTACTGAAACCTGTCGAAACAAACGTAGATCAATCTGAGAAGATACTTTGCGCCATTGCAAGCTTCGGAAATTTTACTTTCAAGTAACTATATTTACTTGATCCATTTTGTTATCGAAACTTACCCCAACCCCCTTACAATGAGCTTGTTTCTTTTATTTATTTATTTATTTTCGTTTGACATCGTCACCGGAAATGTGAACTAATTTACATGTGTGAACGTCCATCTGTTGCCAGTCATTAGATTACAGTCGTTTTCAACGAAAGGAATTCTAAACAGGAAACAAAATACATCGAAAATACTGCTGAGCTTGAACTTTTTTAAACACGCACATTAGAAAAGATAAATATTCCCCTCTTGCAACTGAAAGGAGAAACTTTATAAGATAAAAAAATTTTATTTGATAAAATAAGTATCTCTCTTTTGCCTTTTCTTCTGTCCCCCACCCCCTCCCACAACGTGTACGATCGCAAGATATTTCACTAACATTCAGTGCTTCTCATCCCATAGTCAACCAAGATACCTAAATAAGAGCACCAATATGTTCACAGTTTCTTGTAAAAGCAACCCAGTACAAACGTAACTTCCTCAAATTTACAAATAAGGTAAAGAAGCACGAATTCTGTTGCTGCTGGACCCTGAAGTTGTTTTTGTATGTCAATCCTCAAAACAGTTGGAAATTTAAGTTCAGGAGTACACTATTTGTTAAGAAGTGTAATGAATTGCACAATTAATTGCTTGCAGAAATCTCTCAGAACAATGTGTGTTGGTCAACTACCGCCAATAGTTTCACATTTTCCTGTGTCAGAGAGGGAGACACCACCATTATGAGTATGCCTGCAAGAGACATGGCGTTCGCCATGTTTAGCTGACGTGACGTCACGAACAAGCGCCGAGGCCTTCCTTTGAGTCAGTGTTGTACTGACACGGTAGTCGCCTTTCTTTAAAGAATTTATGAGAGGCACCCACATGCCTTGCTCATACTGTGGCATCAAGCAGTCAGGCTTGCAAGATGAGTGGTCTGCCAAGCAAGTGGATTCATTTTTTATTTATCAAGTAGCATGAGCTCTAGTACTCACAATTAAGTTACAAATTATTCTCCTGTTTGAATATTAACCAACGGAAACGGATAACGCACATCTGACTATTAAAAATTTACACAACTCTGATTGTTCACTACGCACTGGCAATACCACGTTTTCTTTCTTATTCAACGGCTTTGATCAACACGTGGCCATCGCACTGAATATGAATGGCGCACACATAATTTCTGGGTATCATGACAACATACTATTCGAAGGAAAAGGCCACCAATCTTTTTCTTTTCACTATCTTATTTATTCCGATAAATTATATAACCTAAACACACAAATTCTATAACTTACAACAATAGCACATGAGAAATTCCGCCCAGTGGGCATGGCTTTACATTGGTGATTCTCTATCTTATGGTCTCGTAATTACGAGGGCTGTTCAGAAAGTAACCTCCGGTTGATTTAAAAAAATACACCAAGTAAAATAAAAATATTTTAATATATACATCCTACAACTACATCTTTGCACTATTTTTCTACATAGTCTCCATAGCGATTGAGGCACTTATCGTATCTCTTCACAAGCTTTGAAATTCCTTCTGCATAAAAATCACCCGCTTGTGCCTGGAGCCAGCCTGTGACCGCATCTTTGAGCTCTTCGTCGTCATCAAACCGCTGTGACCCGAGCCATTTCTTCAAATGCATGAAGAGGTGATAATCACTTGGCGCCAGGTCTGGGCTGTAAGGTGGATGGTTGATAACGTCCCACTTGAAGGACTCAAGAAGGGCCGTTGTTCTGCGAGCAGAGTGAGGACGGGCGTTATCATGCAAAAAAAACGATACCGGAAGTCAGCATACCACGACGTTTGTTCTGTATAGCCCGTCGTAACTTTTTTATTGTTTCACAGTACACGTCTTGATTAATGGTCGTACCACGTTCCATGAATTCAACCAACAACACCCCTTTGGCATCCCAAAACACCATTGCCATCAGTTTTCTGGCAGAAAAATCTTGCGAGGCTTTTCTTGGTTTGGTAGGCGAATTTGAATATGCCCACATCTTTGATTGTTCTTTTGTCTCAGGGTTCACGTACTTAATCCAGGTTTCGTCACTGGTCACGATTCTGTTTAACAATGGTTCTCCTTCGTCCTCATAACGTGACAGAAAGTCTAATGCAGAGGCCATTCTTTGAGTTTTGTGGTGGTCGGTAAGAATTTTGGGCACCCATTGTGCACAGAACTTACGGTAACCCAATCTTGCTGTCACTATCTCGTACAAGAGAGTCTTAGAAATCTGTGGAAAACCAGTAGACAACTCCGACATTGAGAAACGTCGATTTTCACGAACTTTTGCATCAACTGTCTGAACGAGTTCGTCAGTCACCAATGATGGTCTACCACTCCTCTCTTCATCATGAACGTTTTCTCGTCCACTTTTAAATAAACGTACCCATTCACGGACAACTCCTTCACTCATAACTCTTGGTCCGTACACGGCACAAAGCTCACGATGAATAGCTGCTGCAGAATATCCTTTGGCTGTAAAAAACCTTATGACAGCACGCACTTCACATTTGGCGGGGTTTTCTATTGCAGCACACATTTCAAACTGCCACAAAAAATAAACTAGTGCAGGTACGACGTTCACTCGACCACGGCTTGATGCCGACTGACCTGTTGAGTGCGTGAACGCACAGATGGCGTCGCTACTCCCCCCACAACCCGCACTGTGACCAATCGGAGGTTACTTTCTGAACCGCCCTCGTATTTAACGCTACAGTGCACTTTCTGGATAGGATGGTTGCTTCTCTCTCACAGTATTATAGTTTGAATCAAGTGTCACATGGAAACATAACGCGCAAAGTAATAGTAAAAACATATTCATCACGCACGCGAGTCCTCAACTGATACCATGGACGAGTACTTCTCTTTATCCTTTGTCTCATACACAGATTGAGACTCACACAGTACTCACCACGTGGAAGTACTCGTCTCTAATTTAAGTCCTGCACACGCCATTTCTTAAATATTTCCAACTTATGGTATACACGCTAGTAATTCAGCTTAACTTAAGCACTCTGAAGTATTTCAACTTATTGCTACACGTGGTTTCATTGTGACCGTTGGTCACATCTGAAGATTACTACGATCCCCTTAATATTACCTGCCTGACATTTAATTCTCCCCACAAAAGTTCCTGAAATAGAGAAATTATTATTTCAAATTACTCTTAAGAATTTCACATGCATACCATGTCTCCACTCTTTTGTCTTTACAGAGCACACCTAAGACAGGTCTTACCAACACTAGATCCAGCGGCAGAGTGCTGAAACATGGCCGTTCTTCAGGTCAGCTCGTACCTCTGTCAAGGTGGAGGAGCACCTTGCTACCATATTGGTCAGTCACATTTCAGGCGCTCAAAGCTCCGGTAAATTTCATCTCTTTGGTTCCACCAAAGGTGACCAAAGGACCGTCTCAAAGACGATCATATATTGCACATTCACTATCTGTGGTTAGCAGACGACCATACATTCATTCATTTCGCAGATCTCACCAAGTTGGATGTAGGTATTTATTTTGTGGGAGTGCACATGTGATCAAATAAATTGAAAGGGTACAGTACCGCCCGACATTGAAAATAGGTACGAAATTCTTGTCAGAACAACACATTTTTTGTGTAAAAGTAACTCAATTTCAATTAATACAGCGAAGCCGGATACCAGTGTGGGAAAGAATGACAATTTATTTATTTAATTGATCACATGTGCACTCCCTCAAAATAAATCCCTACATCCAGTTTGGTGAGATCTGTGAAAGGAATGAATGTATGGTCGTCTGCTAACCACAGTTAGTGAATCGGAATATATGATCATCTTTGAGTCGATCCTTTGGCTACCTTTGGTGAGACCAAAGAGATGGAAGTTACCAGAGCTTTGAGCGTCTGAAATGTGGCTGACCAATAAGGTAGCAGGGTGCTTCTCCCACTTCGAGAGAGGTGCGAGAGAATCGGAATACGGCCATGTTTCGGGGACTCTGCCGCTGAACCTTCTGCTGTAAAGACCTGTTTTTTTGTTGTGCTCTGTAATGAAAGAGTGGAGGCATGGTATGGATGTGGAATATTTAAGAGTAGTTAGAATTAATAATTTCTCTTTCACAGGACCTTTTGTGGGGAAAATTACAAAGTGAGGCAGGTAATTTTAAGGGGATTGTAGTAAACTAACGGTCACAATGAGCCCACGTGTAGTTATAAGTTGAGATACTTCCGTGAGCTTAAGCTGAAATATTTAAGAATTAATAGCGTGTGTACAATAAGCTGAAATATTTAAGAAATAGCGTGTGTATCATAAGTTGAAGTATTTAAGAAATATCATTCCGTGTGACGCTAAATTTAAACTCAGAGAGAATCAAGGTGAGTCGGCCGTTTTTCCAGCGATGCCACTTGGCTTGCATTGCACAGGAAGACGTGCGTTTATCTCCAGAGTTCACAGTAGGAAAGTAGAATTACAAAGTGGGGCAGTGTCGTGTGAAACTGGGATAAATATTGATTGAAGTGGGAAAGCGGAAAGTGATGAAGTTGTAACCGTTCTTTGTGTAATATTTCATATTGTTGTGTTGTGTATGTCTTGTAATTTGGGTATGTGTGTTTTGCATGGGAGTAGCAAGGTAGTTTCGAAAGATTTGTGGGTATGCCTG
This sequence comes from Schistocerca piceifrons, assembly GCF_021461385.2. Classification (NCBI taxonomy): domain Eukaryota; kingdom Metazoa; phylum Arthropoda; class Insecta; order Orthoptera; family Acrididae; genus Schistocerca; species Schistocerca piceifrons. Next base: position 737,555,285 of record NC_060140.1, on the reverse strand, counting down.
TTCCTTCTGTATCGCTCGATCTGGAGGAAAGTTTCGTGAGGATTATTGTGAGAGGCGAAGTGTGAGGTATAATAAAAGATCCACCATCCGATCCAGGGAGTGCACTGTTGCGGTAAATAGATTACGAGACCATAGTATAGAGATTCACTAACGTAAAGCCATGCCCACTGGGCGGAATTTCTCATGTGATTTTGTTGTATGTTGTAGAATTTGTGTGTTTAGGAATAAATCAAATAGTGAAAAGAAAGAGATTGGTGGCCTTTTTCATTAAATTGTATGTTATCGTAATGTCCCGAATTTATATAAAAGCCGCTAAATCAAAGACAAAAGGTAAATGTGGTATTGCCAGTGCGTAGTGTACAGTCAGAGTTCTATAAATCACTGATAGTCAGATGCGTGTTTCCGTTGCGTATTATTCATACAGGAGGATAATTTGTAACTAAATAGTAAGATACGAGAATTCATGTTGCTCGATAAATTAAGGAAGAATCCACTCGCTTGGCAAACCACTCATCTTGCAGGCCTGACTGCTTGATGCCACAGTATGAGAAAGGCAAGTGGGTGCCTCTCAAAATAAATAGTCATTCTTTCCTACGCTGGTGTCCGGCTTCGGTGTATTAAGTGAAACAGAGTTATTATTACAAAAAATATGTTATGACAGGAATAACAAAGAATGTTGTACCTATTTTCAATGTCGGGCGGTACTGTACCCTTTCAGTATTAATCACATTTTCCTCCAAGTCTGGTGTACGAACATTTCGGGTAAGTCCATGATGTCCTGCTTCCTGAAACGACCCTGTCTCAAACAAACGGCGAAACACTGTTGCAAACATTGAATGCTGTGTTTTTTGTTGGCGAGGATAGGTCTCCTGATGCAACCTTGCTGTTGGCCGCCGGTTGCCATTTGCCTTTCCGTAAGTAAACACCATGTCTGCAAGCTCTCGATTCGAATACGGAACATTGTGCACAGCGCTGTATCACATCCACTACAAGGTGAGTCAACAAGAGAAGTGAATCACAAACAACATTACCAATAACTATGGCCTGAGAGGACGTTAGGGCATGAAGTAGGAGGAAACCAAGCATACTGTAACTGTGACTGCAAGGTACAGCACGTCGGGAGAAGCGGAAAACAGTCCAGTCATCGCTGCAGCGCGTAAAAGTAGCGATTTATCCTAAGCAGGAAAGTGCATGGCTCCACACCTCTGTCGGACATTCCAGAACCTCATTGACTCTGTTCCTTCACATCCGCACTGCAAAACGTATTTATACAGCATGTTGACAGGTGGTCACATTAATATGATTGGACTTCGCGTAATTTGCGTATATAATTGAAAATGTGCTGTGCTTGTTAATGGAAATTTGTGGTAAGGACTATGGGACCAAACTGATGAGGTCATTGGTCCCTATGCATACGCACTTATCTAACTTATACTAACTTATGCTAAGGACAACACACACACCCATGCCCGAGGGAGGACTCGAACCTCCGACGGGGGGTGTTTGTTAATGGAGCTGTGGTTTCTGAGCTTTCGTTTTCGATTCTGGCACTATACTTCGTGGTACTATTCTTCTAAAGCGCACTGAAAATTCAGTTTTATTGCATTTGAATAGTAATGAAAACAGAATTTCTTTCGTCACCAGGATTCGAAGTGGGGACCTCTGACACGTGCTACGCCGCACAGCCTTAGTTGTATTTCTAAAACTCGCTTATCAAGCAGAATCAGGAATCTTTTGTAGGGCTGTATTCTGTACGAAACGCGTAGTTAATTACTTCCCAGTAAACACAATATGTGGCAACTAACTCTGATACGAATTAGTACTCTAGAAACCAATAAAAAAATCAAAAAGGTAACAAAAACCACCTTGCCGAAACAGAACAGTGCCACACAGCAGGCTGTAGTAGAAAACGTAACTGCCAGACTAAAAATAAACCACTTTCTCCTGGGAAGTTTCCAAAGTCATAACTCTGCATACTTGCCGCTTACCACTTGTCTAATGGCTCGTGGTGACGCATTAAAACAACAAACCTGGTTGTAAACGAGCTATTTATATTCGCGAGTTGCGGTATTTATACAGCGCCATTACAAACTGTGTTCGAATTTCATTGAAAATTCTTTCTCTCATGTGGCTCGCGCATCAGCTACTTTGTTTTACAATGTATGCATTTATCTTTGGCTCTGTTGTTGTTTGATCGTTCGCCGCTAGAATCAACAAAAGATACAGAGGAAAGAGCAGATGAGAAGTGACTGACCTTTACAGAAGAGTATCGTCGTCTTGGCACTCAAACTGATGAAAGAATACCGCTACTCTATGGGCAGGGCAGAGAATGTGAAAGCGTCAAAGAGACATTCTACTCCAATTCCCTAATATATCCAGATACATTATTTTAGAGTACCTCCAGCATTTGAAACTTCCTAGCAGATTAAATCTCTGCGTCGGACCAGCACGAAACCAGAAACAGTCCTTTAATCATGGACAGTAGTGTTGTTGCAGAAGTAAATAAATAACTAAATAAGAAGTAACATACAGAATGGATAACACAGTCGTTAAGAGCATTGCCCACGACAGGCGGGGTTCCTGCTTAAAGGTCTGATCGGGTATACCTTTTTAATCTGTCAGGAAGCACCATAAAAGTGCACACTCCGCTGCAAAGTGAAATATTCATTGCGACAAGTAATTATTGACAATAGGGTTATATGACCAACAATGTTGTTCCTAGTCTGTAAGAAACGTTTTAAAAAATAACTTCTATAAAACGTTACAAGCGCTTCTTCTTCTTCGTCTTCTTCTTCTTCTTCTTCTTCTTCTTCTTCTTCTTCTTCGTCATCGTCATCATATTCTCCTCCTCCTCCTCCTCAATCCGAAGTATGGTGGGATCGCTCACGTTTTAGTCTCGTCATGTACGAGTGTGTGCTGAAAATTAATGCCTCGGAACTTTTTACGTGAAAACTCTTAAAGCATTTTAAACAAAACAGGCATTGTTAACATTTAATTCTTTTAGTCTTCATGTCTGCATGTTTGTAGCCCTCTGACGCTAGAGGGCCTCAAACTGTGGCGTATAAAATGGCGGTGTGTAATGTTACTATGTTGCTACGCAGGAAACAGCTTGCTGTAATCGAGTTTCGAATTCGAAGAGTTCGTCTACACATGGAGTACCCTCTAGTTCAGCAAGGCAATGCCAGATCAAACGCGAACGCTGCGACACCTGCGGCAATCCGACATCTTGGGATCACTGTCATCGAGCATCCTCCATGCAGTCCCGACTTGGCCTCATCCGTTTTTCATCCGTTTCAAAAACGTACAGAACACCTTCGACGTCACCTTTTGATAGTGATAAAGCGTTGTTACGGCTCCGTCAACGAAGTCAAACATTCTACAGTGACGGATCAACAAACTGGTCTCTCGGTGGGAAAAATGTGTTCGTCGCCAGGGTGACTGTGTTGAAAAAAAAATATAGACATGAGAAATAAAGATGTAGAATGTAAATAACGTTTGTCTTATTTACTATGCTTGAAGAGTTTGCACATAAAAAATTCGGAGGCTTTACTTTTAAGCACACACACGTGTATATGCAACGGAATTTATGCACCTTCTAGCAGCAGTTTGTCGTAGCTCGCTGGAGCAACGAAGCTTTCCAGGTACGTGTGTAAACGTGCAAATAACTGCTGTTTTCAAGAAGGGTCGTCGGACAGGTTAGTACAACTGCAGACCTACGAGTGACCTTCTTAAAGTAAGTTACACGTTATTATGACAGGCCAAGTAACTTTTATTCTATGCTGCCCTACACTTCAAAGTGACACATGACACTATTTTTTAGCAAAGTCGCCAAGTCTCTGTAAACAACAGTTGGAACGTTGTACCAATCGTTCAGTTCTTCGACCAAGTAAATCGGCTCTTTGTCCGCAGAGCCATTACACAACCGATGTGCGATCGTCCTTATCGTTGGGAAGTCTGCGATTGCTGTGAATCTCTCACAATTCTTCGAATACGATGGACACTGTCGTCTGTGGTCGACGTCGATGACCCCCTCCTCCCGATCAGCATCACCCACCTCTTTATAGATTTAGTTAAATTTTTAGCACCATTTCACTACGATTTGACACAACATTGCATGCCGTATGTGGGTCACCAGCGTTTCACCGTCAATTTCTATGGATATTACGTGTTTTGCCCGCAATAATCGTACTATCACGTGTACTTGAACTTTTCACTACGTTTCCAGTTGCCGTATCGTTTCATTCGTACACTGTGATTTACCTCTTAACCGTTCCGCAACAGAATTGTGTCTGTGGGAAACCCAGAACACATACTCTGTCGTGACAATGCGTTAGCCTTGTTGCGCAGTGGTCCTAGCGTGAGACGACGTGTGTAACTCATTTTCTGAGGTCGCCTCGTATATCGCTGACGCCAATCTGTTGTGGTACGTGTTCAACGCACACATATGACGTTTTCGGAGGACGTAAATCTCTATAGGAATCAACAGAGATTTCGCAATAAGAGATCTTGTGAAACTGTGCTCGCTCGGTCCGTTCATGTGATGCAGAACGCAGTATATATCGGCACCCTGGTTGCTTTCGAGATCTTTGACGTATGATGTATTTCACGTTGTCGTCGGTGAACGAAAAAAAAAAAAATGAAATGAACGTGTGGCATTGGCCAGGAGGCTCCATCGGGGAAGTTCGGCCGCAGAGTGCAAGTCTTATTTCAGTCGACGCCACACTGAGCGACTTGCGTGCTGGTGATGAGGATGAAATGATGATGACGACAACACAACACCCCGTCCACGAGCGGAGGAAATCTCAAACCCGGCCGGGAATCGAACCTGGACCCACTGCAAGGGAGGCAAGTACGCAACCACTCTTTTTTTGTTTCATTTTGTTCGATATATTTCGTTGCGTTTGGTCTGGGTGGACGTCACAAGACATCTGTTCAAGCTGGTCATTACATGAACCACTGTATTGTGGAGCCTATTTAAAAATCCCCTGGAAAATTGTGATACCAGTATAAAAACTATACGTAATGCCCTAGATTAGCATCTGTCTACGTCAAAAATGTTCTGTCACTCCCGCCTCTTAAGAAAAAGAAACGACTGAATTGAAACTGTCACTTTCTTGGAATAATTATTCCTTTTGCTTCGCACAGACGTTTAAAAACTGCAAAAGAAATTACGACCTCACGAATCATCGGACCAGCATGAAGACTCGGTCTGTCGTTATTAACGAGGAGAAATAATAAGGCTCTGATAGATGACTCCTTGAGCCGTTGCGGATAATGATTCTGCGTAGAGAAATCTAAAACGGCAAAAAAGTCTAGCGAAGTGCACGAAGACGTGCAGTGGATCGACGCTTGGTACAGTGTACGCCAACAGACTCTCAGCATAAGTAAATGTAAATTATTGCGTATAAACATGCGGAAGGACCAACTATTTGTCGAGTGCATTATTGGCGATCATTCACGGAAAACGTGAGGGAATGTAATGTACACTATTGATGTACAGTACCCGGACACCTATTAGTAGACATCAGTGTGGGGTATGTCCACACTTCGCCTTTCTGACGGTTTCAGCTATGCTTGGGACACTTTCAGTGGAGTTTCTGAATGTCTGTGGAGGAGTGGCAGCACATTTCTTCTCAGGAGCTGAAACCAGAGAAGGTATTAATGTTGGACGCTACGGTCTGGAGCGAATTCAGCGCTCTTAGTCCTCAGAGGCGTTCCAGCCCATTGCGGGAATGTTTATCGTCCACAAACCATTTCGTCTGAGATGCTGTTATCCGACAGGATGCACAGTCATGCTGACACAAACAGTCATTGTCTCGGAACTGTTCCTCTACTGTACGCAATACTGTTAAATGTGTTCATATCCTTCCACGTTCAGCATTTTCTTCAGCATATTGAAAGGAACACGCCCTACCCACGAAAACCACACTCTTGCCTCAACACCACCTACTCTGTGCTTCACTGTTGGCAAGTATCGTTCTCCAGGCTTTCACCAAACCCAAGCTCTTCCGCCAGACTGCCATAAGGTACAGCATGATTCAGTACTCCACTGGTTTTCAGGCGTCCACTGTCCAGTGGCGTTGCTCTTTATGCGACCCCAAGCGTCGTTTACCATCGACTACAGGAACTTGTGGCCTACCAGGAGCTTCTTGACCACTGTACACCGTTCTTTTCAGCTTCCTACCCACAATCATTACGGGACTGCTGGTGACACTTTAGAACTCACCAGTGACTCCTCTCGCTGATTTCAAGCGGGCGTTTACTACCGCGCTCCGCAATTTTCGACGATCTCTGTCTGTCAGTACGTGAGGTCTGCCTGGTTTTGGCTCAGCTGTGGTTGTTCCATTGCGTTTCCACTTCACAATCCCGTCACCAACGGTCAGTCTGGGCAGCTTTAGAAGGGCTGACATATTCTGGTGGATTTCTTAGACAGGTGCCATCCAATGACTAGCCCACGTTCCAAGTCACAACACTCTCCTGACCAGCCCGTTCTGCTGTTGATACTTCACTGCTCACAACACTTTTTTTTCATAAAGGATGGGGCCTCTCCACGCCCACACCAACGTTGTGAGCAAACCAAAAGTTCTTCTGTCACCTCCGTATAACACGTTAGTTTTTGAATCAGGAGTCACAGGATGCGGGCTGTGATGTTATCCATGCGTCTGGGTAAGATTACTCATTTACATGGTCCATCAGGAGATAGAAAGTGGAGGAAAGCGATCGAAGGGTAGCGGTTGCAAGGGCAGAGGAAAACAGTGCCAAGGCAAGCGCCAAGGGAAAAAAACCTCTGCGACAGTAGGACGAGTAGTAACGGCAGTAGCAGCTTGCTAGCTGCGACAGTGCATGCAAGGTGTGGTTATGTTAGTGCGAGGTATCGTGCCATCGTTACCTTTGTCGTTGCGGGTGCTCGTTGTAGGGCTTGCTGTAGTTACTGCGTCCCTGTAACAGTTCAAGAACGGTTACAGATCGGCTCACAGTGTAGGGGGTGTGTGTGGCTGGTTTGCGTGCTGTATACAGTACGGCTTCCCTGCGATTGCCTGTTTTTGGGCGGGTCGAGCACCTGGGGTTACCAGTAGTGGCTGTGTTGCAGGGGCTCGCCAGTATTGTCGTGCTAGCGTGCTACGGACCATAGATGTTTAGGTCCTTGCCAATAGTGTCTTTGGTCTATTATGTTTCCATCTATGGTTGTGGTCGTAGTTACCCAGAGAAAGAATAAACGGGTTACGCGAATGTCTCGTGTTATTGTACAGTCGTGTTGAGAGTTTTTGGAACACCTGCAAGATGGTATCTAGCCGATATTCCCGGTGAAGGTCCGCGGTGCGTGTGTAGTGCGGAGCGTTGCTTATGATTCTGAGTACTTTGCTCTGTATGAGCTGCAGGCGGCGCAGGCGTGTGGGCGCAGCGTATCCCCAGACAGGGGCTGCGTACGTCATCAGGGGTCGAATAAGTGTCATGTACATGGATGGACCTAGACACCCTCCTATTCAGTGTGCTACGCCTGTTAAGCATAGGGTAAAGTATTTGACCTTCTCGCGGAAACGTATTGAGCGGGCATGTAGTGTTATTGGGTTGCAGTGCTGATGTTTGCGCAGTAGTTTCGGTCTTCTAGTGAACAGAACGGCTTCGCACTTGTCGACGTTTACTCTAACACGCCATTTCACCAGCCAAGGCTCTGCCGCTCTGAGTGCAGTCTGTAGTCGTGAGTTAATGTTAGACGGCTTCCAATCTTGCGCAAGGATGGCGGCGTCATCCGCGTAGATTGCCACCGTCGTGTTGTGTGTAGCTGGCAGGTCGACACAGAGCTCCGCGCCTGCTTTTATATTGACAGATCCGTCTCTCGTGACATCTAGTGGTTGATTCCGCATTACGTACGGGTGTCCAGATGCTTCTGGTCAGACACAGGGGAATGAGTTTGAAGCGACTCACACATAAGTACCTGGCAGATGGTTCTTCGAACCACTTTCACACTATTTCTCTGCCGTTCTGCTCTCTAAATCAGCGTGCGAAAACCTAACATTTAAATCTTTCAGTTCTAACTCCCATTTCTCTTATTTCATGACAATGGACTGGCATCCGGGACGACGACTGTTTAAACCCGACTCCGGTCATCCAGGTTTAGGTTTTTCGTGGTTTCCCTAAATCGTTTAAGACAAATGCCGGCATGGTTTCTTCGAAAGGGCACTGTCGCTTTCCCTCTCCATCCTTCCCTAATCCGAGCTTGTGCTCCGTCGCTAATGACCTCGTTACCGACCGGACGTTAAACACTAATCTCCTCCTCCTTCTCTTATTTCATTAAAATGACCATTTCTCCCTACATAGGGGGGTTGTCAACAAAACATTTTCGCATTCGGACGAGAGCGTTGCAGGCTGAAATTTCGTGAAAAGATCTCGCCGCAACAAACAATCGTTTTCTTCAATCATTGTCACGCGAACTAGCTTATGTCCGTGACAATCTCTCCCCTATTTCGCTATAATACAAAACGAGCGGCCCTTCTTTGAACTTTTTCGATCTCTTCCGTCAATCCAGTGCGTATAGATCCCATGCTACAAGTCTATACTCAAGCAGAGGACGACAAGAGTGGTGCAAGTAGTCTCTTTAGCAGACCTGTCGCGTCTTCTACACTATGTGATCAAAACTATCCGGACATCTGACTGAAAATGACTCAAGTTCGTGGCGCCCTCCATCGGTAATGCTGGAATTCAGTATGGTGTTGGCCCACCATTAACCTTCATGACAGCTTCCGCTCTCGCAGGCATACGTTCAGTCTGGTGCTGGAAGGTTTCTTGGGGGATGGCAGTCCATTCTTCACGGAGTGCTGCACTCAAGAAAGGTATCGATGTCGGTCGGCGACGCCTGGCACAAAGTCGGCGTTCCAAAACATCCCAAAGGTGTTCTATAGGATTCAGGTCAGGACTCTGTGCAGGCCAGTTCATTACAGGGGTGGCATTGTCGTGTAACCACTTCGCCACAGGCCGTGCGTTATGAACAGGTGCTCGATCGTGTTGAAAGAAAAAAAAATGTTCAAATGTGTGTGAAATCTTATGGGACTTAACTGCTAAGGTCATCAGTTCCTAAGCTTACACACTACTTAACCTAAATCATCCTAAAGACAAACACACACACCCATGCCCGAGGGAGGACTCGAACCTCCGCCGGGATCAGCCGCACAGTCCATTACTGCAGCGCCTGAAACCGCTCGGCTAAGCCCGCGCGGCCGTGTTGAAAGATGCAATCGCTATCCCCGAATTGCTCTTCAACAGTGGGAAGCAAGAAGGTGCTTAAAACATCAATGTAGGCCTGTGCAGTCATAGTGCCACGCAAAAGAACAAGGGGTGCACGCCCCCTCCATGAAAAACACGACCACAACAAACACCACTGCCTCAGAATTTTTCTGTCGGCACTACACACGCTGGCAAATGACGTTCACCGGACATTCGCCATACCCACCATATCCTGCCATCGGATCGCCACGTTGTGTACGGTGATCCGTCACGCCACACAACGTTTTTCCACTGTTCAACCGTCCAATGCTTACGCTCCTTACACCAAGCCAGGCGTCGTTTGGCATTTACCGGCGTGATGTGTGGCTTATGAGCAGCCGCTCGACCATGAAATCCAAGTTTTCTCACCTCCAGCCTAGCTGTCCTAGTCCTTGCAGTGGATCCTGATGCAGTTTGGGATTCCTTTGTGATGGTCTGGATAGATGTATGCTATTACACATTATGACCCTATTCAACTGTCGGCTCTCGGTCAACATACGAGATCGGCCTTTACGCTTTTGTGCTGTACGTCTCTTTTCACGTTTCTACTTCACTATCACATCGCAAACAGTGGAACTAGGGATGTTCAGGAGTATAGAAATCTCCCGTACATACGTATGACACAAGTTGACACCCAGTCACCTGACCACGTTCGAAGTCCTTGAGTTCCGCGGAGCGCTCCATTCTGCTCTCTCACGAAGTCTAATGACTACTGTGGTCGATGATATGGAGTGCCTGGCAGTAGGTGGCAGCACACTGCACCTTATATGAAAATAGTGTAAGTGTTCTGGCAATAAAACGTAAGCTTTGGTTTGCCTTCCCCATAACATTATCTTCGTGATCATTCCAATTTAAGTTGTTTGTAATTGCGAGTCCTAGGTATTTACTTGAATTGTCAGCCTTTACAATCGTCTGAGCTATTGTGTACACGAAATTTAACGCATTCCTTTCAGTATTTATGCGGAACATGTTGCACATTTGTCACTGTTTTGTTGTATGATAAACGAATGCCAGTCAAATTCTTTGAAAGAATGACAAGGAAATGTAATTAATCCTAGACAGAGATCCCCTACCAACCCCGTGTTCGATGTATTTTTGATTACTGTTAGTCTGCCTAGGATCTTAACTAGATAGGCAAATACAGAGACCGTTTCACAAGAGCCCGTTTAGCAAACGCGAGAGCTTTACGGAAATGCTAATCAAATGACATTGCTAGACGCTACAAGAGAAGCGTTGTGCACCAACCAGAAGTTTAGTGTTGAAATTCCGAGAGCATGTGTTCGAAAAAGAGTCAGTATACAGGGTGGTCCATTGATAGTGACCGGGCCAAACATCTCACGAAATAAGCATCAAACGAAAAAACTACAAGGAACGAAACTCGTCTAGCTTGAAGGGGGAAACCAGATGGCGCTATGGTTGGCCCACTGGATGGCGCTGCTATAGGTCAACTGCGTTTTTTTAAATAGAAACGCCCATTTTTATTACGTATTCGTGTAGTACGTAAAGAAATATGAATGTTTTAGTTGGACCACTTTTTTCGCTTTGTGATAGATGGCGCTGTAATAGTCACAAACGTATAAGTACGTGGTATCACGTAACATTCCGCCAGTGCGGACGGTATTTGCTTCGTGATACATTACCCGTGTTAAAATGGACCGGTTACCAATTGCGGAAAAGGTAGATATCGTGTTGATGTATGGCTGTTGTGATCAAAATGCCCAACGGGCCTGTGCTATGTATGCTGCTCGGTATCCTGGAAGACATCATCCAAGTGTCCGGACCGTTCGCCGGATAGTTACGTTATTTAAGGAAACAGGAAGTGTTCAGCCACATGTGAAACGTCAACCACGACCTGCAACAAATGATGATGCCCAAGTAGGTGTCTTAGCTGCTGTCGCGGCTAATCCGCACATCGGTAGCAGACAAATTGCGCGAGAATTGGGAATCTCAAAAACGTTGGTGTTGAGAATGCTACATCAACATCGACTGTACCCATACCATATTTCTATGCACCAGGAATTGCATGGCAACGACTTTGAACGTCGTGTATAGTTCTGCCACTGGGCACAAGAGAAATTACGGGACGATGACAGACTTTTCGCACGCGTTCTATTTTGCGACGGAGCGTCATTCACCAACAGCGGTAACGTAAAACGGCATAATATGCACTATTAGGCAACGGAAAATCCACGATGGCTGCGACAGGTGGAACATCAGCGACCTTGGCGGGTTAACGTTTGGTGCGGCATTGTGGGAGGAAGGATAATTGGCCCCCATTTTATCGATGGAAATCTAAATGGTGCAATGTATGCTGATTTCCTACGTAATGTTCTACCGATGTTACTACACGAGGCGCGCGGGATTAGCCGAGCGGTCTCAGGCGCTGCAGTCATGGACTGTGCGGCTGGTCCCGGCGGAGGTTCGAGTCCTCTATCGGGCATGGTTGTGTGTGTTTGTCCTTAAGGTAAATTAGGTTAAGTAGTGTGTAAGCTTAGGGACTGACGACCTTGGCAGTTAAGTCACATCAGATTTCACACACATTTGAACATTTTTTGCTACGAGATGTTTCACTGCATGACAGAATGGCGATGTACTTCCAACATGATGAATGTCCGGCACATAGCTCGTGTGCGGTTGAAGCAGTATTGAATGGCATATTTCATGACAGGTGGATTGGTCGTGGAAGCAACATACCAAGGCTCGCACGTTCACCGGATCTGACGTTCCCGGATTTCTTTGTGTGGGGAAAGTTGAAGGTTATTTGCTATCCGATCCACCGACAACGCCTGACAACATGCGTCAGCGCATTGTCAATGCAAGTGCGAACATTACGGAAGGCGAACTACTCGCTGTTAGGAATGTCGTTACACATATTGCCAAATGCATTGAGGTTGACGTACATCATTTTGAGCATTTATTGCATTAATGTGGTATTTACAGGTAATCACGCTGTAACAGCATGCGTTCTCAGAAATGATAACTTCACAAAGGTACATGTATCACATTGGAACATCCGAAATAAAATGTTCAAACGTACCTACGTTCTGTATTTTAATTTAAAAAACCTACCTGTTACCAACTGTTCGTCTAAAATTGTGAGCCATATGGTTGTGACTATTACAACGCCATCTATCACAAAGCGATAAAAATGGCCCAACTAAAACATTCATATTTCTTTACGTACTACACGAATATGCAATTAAATTGGGGGTTCCTATTAAAAAAAAACGCAGTTGATATCCGTTTGACCTACGGCAGCGCCATCTAGCGGGCCAACCATAGCGCCATCTGGTTTCCCCCTTCAAGCTAGACAAGTTTCGTTCTTTGTAGTTTTTTCGTTTGACGCCTACTTCATGAGATATTTGGCCCTGTCACGATCAATGGACCACCCTGTAGATGATACTTTTTGCCACATATACCTCTCAAAATGACCACGACGCTAAAATAAGAGACAGTGCAGCTGACACGGAGGCTTCCCAACAATTGCAACATTCGCAAATGGATGAGGAAAAGTGGGGATTGAAAGCAACCTCAACCACACACTGTATGAAGGCTAGCGAAATGTAGCTGTATATGTGTCTTGATTCTCGTACTATTTTTCCAGCGTCAAGCTAATCCACGAATCCGTCGCGTCCGTCTTTCCTGCTTTCTTTTCTTGATCGCTCCACTGATCACACTAATGAACTGGTGTGAGTGATGGAGCAGGAGTCTAGCCATGTTGTTTCTTCTGAGCGGGCTCTTCTCAGTACTTCTACATCTGAGATTAGTCTGTCCATGGTCTTCAACATTCCAATCTAGTGCCACATATCGAGAACCTGAGGTCTTCTCGTTTCCGCCTTTTACAGTTTCTAAGTTTCTGACACACAAAAACACATATGACTTTCCTCTTGTCAGCGGTCTTGAGAGAATTTTTTTTTCAGTTTTAGGCCACTTTCTCTGAATATCGTAGAGGGAGTGGAAGATTTCTACCACCTTGGAAGCAAAATAATGCATAATGGACGAAGCAACATGAATAACCAGTAGGAAACAGAAGAGCACAGGCAAAGGGAATACTTCTCTCCAAAAGACGTCCAGTGCACATCGTTGTGTGGCGACTGTGAAACATGAACGTGGATAAACCGGAGAAGAGAATTAAGGCATTTGAAATGTGGCGTTAGAAAAGGACAACGAAAATTAAAGCGACTGATGAGTACAGGCGAGGTTCTAATGGTTCAAATGACTCTGAGCACTATGGGACTTAACATCTGAGGTCATCAGTCCCCTAGAAATTAGAACTACTTAAACCTAACTAACCTAAGGACATCACACACATCCATGCCCGAGGCAGGATTCGAACCTGCGACTGTAGCGGTCACCGGTTCCAGACTGAAGTGTACAGGCGAGGAAGGAAATATGTGGAAACATAACTAGAAGAAACGATAGGGTGATCAGACATGAGAAGACATCAGGGGATAACTTCCGTGATACTAGGATGAGCACACCAAAACTTCTAGTAGAAGGCAGAAACTGAAATATTTCCAACAAATAACGAAGACGCTGGGTGAAAGTGCTACTCCATGATTAAGAGACTGCTTAAGTAAAGTCGTGGCAGGCCGCTTCAAACCAGTCAGAAGACTGATAACCCTCAACTGCCTGACAGAAAAAGTGAAGCATCCAGAAGTGCGGAGGAAACGAAATGATCCTTCATGAGTTGAGGATATGTGATTTTATTGCAGTGATTACAAAATTGAGTAGAATTTGCGAAGTGCAGGATAGTATTAAACATTTGTCAATACAACGTTGAACCCCCTCTGCCCTCGATGCAAGTATTTATTCGTCTGGGAAGGGTCTCATAGAGCCGTTGCATCCTCTCCCGTAACTGCTGTGATGGGTCCTTGACGTCCCGATAGTGGCACTGGAACGAAATAAGCCTCCGAGCTAGCTCCACCCATGTTCTATCACTGGCGTATAACCTGGGATCTTCCGGGCCGTAGGAGTACTTTAATATGACGCAGAGAGTTCGCGTGGACGAGCATTATCCTGTTGAGAGTGGCTCCAAGATTCCCCTCACATAAGAGGTAACAAATGCCATTGCAGAATCGCATTGACCCACTGTTGTGCCATCGTTCCCTCACTCACTACTAGACGCTGCATCAAGTCATACCCGAAGACTCCCCACACCACGGCTCCAGAAGTAGCACCCTTACGCCTCTCCAAAACATTTGAAGAAACTCTCTAGGACAAGACCATTGGTCCGACCTCGTACAAGGTTGAAAGATGACATAGAGAAGGACATCGCAGCATTAGGAATTTCCGCGTGGTGGAGAGAGACTGCGAGATACAAGGCGATGGAAGTAGATAGTTGATGCAGCGCGTGGTTACATGGCCTGTGATCGCTGAGGAGAAGAAGAAGAAAAAAACATTGGAAGAATGGGACCTCGACGCAGGTCACTACCATACCCGCCGACGACGCTCATGCAGGGCAGTACACAACAGTTCATCGTGGAGCTCGGTGCGATGCCATTCATCGACAGTCCACTGTTCCTGGTCACGGCACCACTCCAAACGCAGCCGTTTGTGTTGTGGTGTTAACGGCAGGCTACGCATGGACGATAATTCTATAGACTGGCTGCACCAGTTGTGCAGGATGACACTATATTGCAGGGAATTCACTACTTGTTCTCTGACGGCATGCGTAGAAGAGAAGGGGTTGCGATGCGCTGGTGCACAATACGGGGAACCTCCCTCTCGATGGCCAGACGTACTCGATCAGAACCTTAATGATGAGTATGGCTGCCCTCAGGTTCCTATGCATTCCCACATCGGTGCACTGTTACATCAGAATGCCCCCACAAATCTGGATATTGCACGATTCGACTACGAGGCCAAATGGGGATTCACAATGAGACCCTTCAAACTCTGTCAGTTGCTGACAATGCTTTCTCAAACGAGTATGCGGCATCTCCGTGTCATTTGCAGTGATCAACATCTGACGCTGTCCACGCTCCTTATATACCCTACCACACCAGGTAACATGACTAAATACGAGCTCTATGGTGACCTTTACTGTGGTATCGATAGTTCCGATGCCAGCGTAAGTTGGCACTACGAGAGCGGAAGATATTCGCCGACGACAGCGCCCTCTAGCCGACGCTGTGCAGTTTTACGAGCGCCGCTCGACTTTCGCCCAGTTCATGAAGAGCAGACGGCCGAGAACCATCGCTTTAGCTTAACTTGCTACTGTGACTTTCTTATCTGTACTTTGGCTGCACACTTACGTGCTCATCACCCAAAGTTATGTAATATGTTTGCATATGTTTGTACTATAGTAACACCACTTTTACTTTAGTTGCAGTACCGAAAGCTTTACCTCACCTGCTCCTACTCGCTTCCTTTCATTCGGCCTCTTTGTCAGTTTTCAGGAGCAGAACCACGCGCCGCCTTCCAGGAGAGATACAAAATTTACACCTGTTGGAGAGAATCGAACTGTAATCATTTACATACCCGCAGATGGTGTGTACATGTACGAAGCTACATTGGTACCCTTGCGTGTCTTCTGGGTACTTCGCTTCCTTTATGAGGAAGTGTATGCTCTATACATGCATCACACTGAGAGAGCCTTCTTGTCAGCACCACAAACAGACAACTGCAAAATATTACACTGAAGGTCGATAAGCGACCGAATGTGTTGATAAACTGATGAAAACAATGCCTTTGTTTCGGAAGGATATGGGTCCACTCTCCATCCAACCATTAAATTTTTCTTTTCTTACTTCAATTGCAGTTCTGGCATATGGTATGATCGTGCCTTAAACAACGCCGAGGCCAATTTACGTCTTCATTCTGTCGATCTATGATAGTGTTATGATCTTATTTTTCTAAACATCTGGTGCAGATGTAAGCTTCTCTTTCGCTATTTCGGATGGTTATTAGCTGTCTTAAAATTTAATTAAAGGCACTTGGAAATTACTTAGTTGAAAAAATGAGGAACTCATACGCTGGTAAACAACGGAAGGCTAAAAGCTATAACCTCGTGCCTAACAATCCCACGTCCCTCTTTCTACACTACTGACCATTAAAATTGCTACACCACGAAGATTACGTGCTACAGACGTGAAATTTAACCGACAGGAAGAAGATGCTGTGATATGCAAATGATTAGCTCTTCAGAGCATTCCAGCCCCCACAACCGCACGAGTGGTCGACTGTGAAGAGCGGACAAATTGAATAGCTGGGCGGCGGCCATTAGAGTGGTAAACTGACGCGCGGAGTTCGAATGTTTATACATCGCTTTTGGTTATAAAATGCCTTCCTTTGAGTTCGGTCGCAAACATAATGCCTCATTTAATTACGTTACTACAATATACTTTTTAATTTATGAACAAACAGCAACTAGTCACTGTTTATGAATTTATCTTACGTACGACATGGAATCTGCCGTAGCTAAAAGTTATGTACTGGACCCCTAGCATTTTTCGTAGTTCATTTTCAATAGATGTACGCAAAATGCATCAAAATACTAGGAGATTTGCCCACTATATTAATAGATATTTTCTGACTCTACCTTGATTTAGATTTTATGACGAGAAGTGCGTTATATATGGCATAATGCTTTGGCAACTTACGACCAAATTATCAAGTTTCAACCTAACCCAGACCATGAAAACACTACCGATCAGCCAACTTTCTTCAAAATGATCAGAAGATATAAAATGGTATTCTGTCGGTCGGAAATCTTGCCTCCTGACAGCGTGTAACCATTTTTGTAACAGCTGTCGTTTTGAGAAAGGAAACCTGCAAATAGATGCACAGACATTATGCTAATACCGTGTTACAAAAACATTTATTAAGCAAGTGCACTGACATACAAAACAACTTAAAATATTCACATACCTGTTAAATGTAGTATTCGTTCCTTTCTCGAATTTATTTGTACAATTAATCGCTGCACAACTCTTCACCATTGTACTTCTTTTGACTGGAATGTACAGACAGTAGAATTACGAGTAACAAATACTGTATGTACGCCCCAACAAATATACAACGTTGAATCAGGGTATTCATAAACAACAATACTACACAACACTTCAGACTACAACCACTATAATGGCGTCCAGCCGAAGGTTCAAATTATCCCGCGACTGCAGCGCCATCAGTGAGTCTAGTTATTTTTAGAAGGTCTTTGGAGCATTCACACAACGTTGGCGCCGGTGGCGACAACTACAACGTGCTCACATGAGGAAAGTTTCCAATCGATTTCTCATACGCAAACAGCACTTGACCGGCGTTGCCTGGTGAAACGTTGTTGTGATGCCTCGCGTAAGGAGGAGAAATGCGTACAATCACGTTTCCGACTTTGATAAAGGTCGGATTGTAGCCTATCGCGATTGCTGTTTATCGTTTTGCGACATTGCTTCTCGCGTTGGTCGAGATCCAATGACTGTTAGGAGAATACGGAATCGCTGGGTTCAGGAGGGTAATACGGAACGCCGTGCTGGATCCATACGGCCTCGTATCACTAGCAGTCGAGATGACATGCATCTTATCCGCATGGCTGTAACAGATCGTGCAACCACGTCTCGATCCCTGAGTCAACAGATGGGGACGTTTGCCAGACAACAACCATCTGCACGAACAGTTCGACGACGTTTGAAGCAGCATGGACTATCAGCTCGGAGACCATGGCTGCGGTTACCCTTGACGCTGCATCACAGACAGGAGATGGTGTACTCAACGACGAACCCGGGTACACGAATGGCAAAACGTCATTTTTTCGAATGAATCCAGGTTCTGTTTACAGCATCATCATGGTCGCATCCGTGTTGCGACAGTCACAAGGGGAAAGTAAGCATGTGGTACTTCCAATGAAGCAAATTTGCGCTACATCGCAAATTTACGCTACATCGAGGTTTCGGTGTCGTCTCTCTGAGTCTCTGTTTGGTGTTGTAAAGTATAAACTTTCAGGCCGAAAATTTCACACTATTAAAATTTTCAGGCCTACAATACTATGGTCAGATGAATTTCTTACGGAAACAAACGTTTCGTCCCCTTTTGCGGAGGACAGCTGCAAGAGGAGGTGTAAAGATATACAGCGAGGTAATAGAGGGTACTTAACATCCCAACAGTTTTCATCGGAAGAAGGCGTGTGTGAAACTAGATAGTATCTGGAGTCCGATGCTGAAGATGATGTGTACCAGACCTTCGCCATAGGGTGATAGCAACAGCGTACTGTAGCAACCGACAATGGCCAACTGCGCTCGAGTTTTCAAACCATGTGACGTCATGCCTCTGCAAGTGGGGCCAACGGAATAGACGGGCCCTGTGTCGTCATACTAGTCGTCTTGTCCGCCGAACTTCGCGAACGCTCGGTTCCGTTCAGGGCCCACGGCAAATCGGTATTTAACTGAAAAGATAAATTCTGCCGAAATTTTTACAAAGGTACAGACGGTGTTTAGAATGGATATATTGCATGCAACCGGTGGTGGAGTGTTCGTCGCTGTTAGTAGTAGTTTATCCTGTAGTGAAGTAGAAGTGGATAGTTCCTGTGAATTATTATGGGTGGAGGTTACACTCAACAACCGAGCTAGGTTAACAATTGGCTCCTTTTACCGACCTCCCGACTCAGCAGCATTAGTGGCAGAACAACTGAGAGAAAATTTGGAATACATTTCACACAAATTTTCTCAGCATGTTATAGTCTTATGTGGAGATTTCAATTTACCAGATATAGACTGGGACACTCAGATGTTTAGGACGGGTGGTAGGGACAGAGCATCGAGTGAAATTATACTGAGTGCACTATCCGAAAATTACCTCGAGCAATTAAACAGAGAACCGACTCGTGGAGATAACATCTTGGACCTACTGATAACAAACAGACGCGAACTTTTCGACTCTGTAAGTGCAGAACAGGGAATCAGTGATCATAAGGCCGTTGCAGCATCCCTGAATATGGAAGTTAATAGGAATATAAAAAAAGGGAGGAAGGTTTATCTGTTTAGCAAGAGTAATAGAAGGCAGATTTCAGACTACCTAACAGATCAAAACGAAAATTTCTGTTCCGACACTGACAATGTTGAGTGTTTATGGAAAAAGTTCAAGGCAATCGTAATATGCGTTTTAGACAGGTACGTGCCGAGTAAAACTGTGAGGGACGGGAAAAACCCACCGTGGTACAACAACAAAGTTAGGAAACTACTGCGAAAGCAAAGAGAGCTCCACTCCAAGTTTAAACGCAGCCAAAACCTCTCAGACAAACAGAAGCTAAACGATGTCAAAGTTAGCGTAAGGAGGGCTATGCGTGAAGCTTTCAGTGAATTCGAAAGTAAAATTCTATGCACCGACTTGACAGAAAATCCTCGGAAGTTCTGGTCTTAACGTTAAATCAGTAAGTGGCTCGTAACAGCATATCCAGACACTCCGGGGTGGTGATGGCATTGAAACAGAGGATGACACGCGTAAAGCTGAAATACTAAACACCTTTTTCCAAAGCTGTTTTACAGAGGAAGACCGCACTGCAGTTCCTTCTCTAAATCCTCGCACAAACGAAAAAATGGCTGACATCGAAATAAGTGTCCAAGGAATAGAAAAACAACTGGAATCACTCAACAGAGGAAAGTCCACTGGACCTGACGGGATACCAATTCGATTCTACACAGAGTACGCGAAAGAGCTTGCCCCCCTTCTAACAGCCGTGTACCGCAAGTCTCTAGAGGAACGGAAGATTCCAAATGATTGGAAAAGAGCACAGGTAGTCCCAGTCTTCAAGAAGGGTCGTCGAGCAGATGCGCAAAACTATAGACCTATATCTCTGACGTCGATCTCTTGTAGAATTTTAGAACATGTTTTTTGCTCGAGTATCATGTCGTTTTTGGAAACCCAGAATCTACTATGCAGGAATCGACATGGATTCCGGAAACAGCGATCGTGTGAGACCCAACTCGCTTTATTTGTTCATGAGACCCAGAAAATGTTAGATACAGGCTCCCAGGTAGATGCTATTTTTCTTGACTTCCGGAAGGCGTTCGATACAGTTCCGCACTGTCGCCTGATAAAGTAAGAGCCTACGGAATATCAGACCAGCTGTGTGGCTGGATTGAAGAGTTTTTAGCAAACAGAACACAGCATGTTGTTATCAATGGAGAGACGTCTACAGACGTTAAAGTAACCTCTGGCGTGCCACAGGGGAGTGTTATGGGACCATTGCTTTCCACAATATATATAAACGACCTAGTAGATAGTGTCGGAAGTTCCATGCGGCTTTTCGCGGATGATGCTGTAGTATACAGAGAAGTTGCAGCATTAGAAAATTGTAGCGAAATGCAGGAAGATCTGCAGCGGATAGGCACTTGGTGCAGGGAGTAGCAACTGACCCTTAACATAGACAAATGTAATGTATTGCGAATACGTAGAAAGAAGGATCCTTTATTGTATGATTATATGATAGCGGAACAAACACTGGTAGCAGTTACTTCTGTAAAATATATGGGAGTATGCGTGCGGAACGATTTGAAGTGGAATGATCATATAAAATTAATTGTTGGTAAGGCGGGTACCAGGTTGAGATTCATTGGGAGAGTCCTTAGAAAATGTAGTCCATCAACAAACTAGGTGGCTTACAAAACACTCGTTCGACCTATACTTGAGTATTGCTCATCAGTGTGGGATCCGTACCAGATCGGGTTGACGGAGGAGATAGAGAAGATCCAAAGAAGAGCGGCGCGTTTCGTCACAGGGTTATTTGGTAACTGTGATAGCGTTACGGAGATGTTTAGCAAACTCAAGTGGCAGACTCTGCAAGAGAGGCGCTCTGCATCGCGGTGTAGCTTGCTCGCCAGGTTTCGAGAGGGTACGTTTCTGGATGAGGTATCGAATATATTGCTTCCCCCTACTTATACCTCCCGAGGAGATCACGAATGTAAAATTAGAGAGATTAGAGCGCGCACGGAGGCTTTCAGACAGTCGTTCTTCCCGCGAACCATACGCGGCTGGAACAGAAAAGGGAGGTAATGACAGTGGCACGTAAAGTGCCCTCCGCCACACACCGTTGGGTGGCTTGCGGAGTATAGATGTAGATGTAGAGGTAGAAAAGGCAACCACTAAAGGTCTTAATTTTGTCCTGTGATATCGAGAGTCTGAAGAAGTATTAAACTCGTCTAAAATACTCGGTCCCCGCCGGTGACGGGTGCTGGCACTCGTAAGACCTGCAGTGTCACGTTCTGTGACATACGTGCCACGACCTGTCTTTCCCGTGGGTGCAGTCTGCACGAGAGAGCACGGAAGCGGAATTTTATTTCTGCGAAGGTGTGTACCGGACATTCGAGGAAGCTGAAGTCTACCCTGAACGTGTCCTCCGCAGTCGTGGAGGAAACTCTGATTTCAGTAAGAAATTCATCCGATCACTGCGTAATAGCTCGGAAGATCTTAATGAGTGCCACTGTTTACTGTCCGCTTCCATTCACTTTTTGGTGGGCTTTGGAATTTCTCAGTGGCAATGAAGAGAGAATCAACTTTCAACACACAATTTCAGCTTCTGCTAGAGCATTGTCTAAAGTTAAGGAGCAGCAGAGAATCAGAAGAGAACATGCCACGCGGTATCAAGGAAATCCTTTAGATCACAAGCGCAAGGAACGGTGTCAAATCTGTGCCTTGAGTTCTGATGTGAAGGCGTCAGCTTCAGTTATCTCAGCTGCTTTCGCGGGCGGGCGCTGTCTCAAACGTGCAGAGCAAGCAGCCGCGGCCTTGCAATGTTTTCTGGCTCTCGCGCTAACAAGTGTCAACACACGGTATCTCATCGGTACACACAGTAATAAACTCGTTTCTCTTTTGGAAGGCTGCTTATCTGCTCGGAAAATGTCTAACCTGTTAGTACGGAGAAAACGTCACGATTTACACTGCTGATTACTGCAGCAAGATGAAACCAGCATGTGACGAACGTCGAATTGGCTTGAGGATACTACAAACTTGAATGTGCAGATGGTTAATATTTCAGCGGATTGGTTGGTTGGTTGAGGTTTAAGGGACCAAACAGCAAGGTCATCAGTCCCTTGTTTCAAATGTGCGCCATTCAGCTAATGAAACAACTCAGTAAAGTCAGAACAATAAAACGGAAAAAGGGAAAAAACGTAAACAGGCAGTCATGTTGTCATTGGTAAAAAACAAAATGAGGGAAGTCGGCAAGAGAACGAACCCAACACTATGCTGAAGCAGCATAGGCAAGACCACCTGTGACTTAAAAGGTACAACTGCTATAATGTAGAAAGTACGTATGGGAATAGAAAGACTAACCAAGCCTAAAAAAAGGGTAAAAACAGAGTAAAAGGGGAAGAAAAGAGGAATTCGGTCAGGGAGGTGAATCAGGAATCTCCGAACACTGCTTACAGTGGGAGACACCCAAACACTCACCGCCCCGCCCCAACACAAGAGAGATTAAAAACCTTAAAACTGAGAATAAAAACCACTTTCCCAGAGGAAACCGAGAACCAGAGAGACCATCCGGGAATCGTCAGTCAACATCAAAGGTAAAGTGTGGGGGAGCCTGTACTCAGCACGCAGAGCCGAAAGAAGGGGGCATTCAACCAAAACGTGGGCTACTGACTGGAAGGCTCCACAACCACAAAGTGGGGGTGGCTCATCACGCAAAAGGAAACCATGGGTCAACCGAGTATGGCCAATGCGGAAACGACACAGTGTGGTCGAGTCCTTTCGGGAGATGCGAAAGGAAGAACGCCACGGGCCTGGTGTCACCTTAATTGCACGAAGTTTATTAGACAGGGGAGTAGCCTCCCAAGAATTGGCCCATGACTGTGCGAAGTGGGATTTGATGTGAAGCCGTAAATCCGCTGCAGGAGGGGCTACAGAAAACGGGGGGCAAGTAACTGCACCCCCAGACAAACGATCAGCGAGCTCATTAACCGGGATACCCACATGGCCAGGGACCCAAAGGAAGTCAATAGAACAAGCAGCACGGTGAATATCAGCGAGATGGTCATGGATGGCAGAGATCAAGGGATGGCGCGAAAAACACCGGTCAATAGCAAGAAGGCCACTCATCGAGTCCGTGCATAACAAAACGCGGTTGTGTTGGGACTGTTTAATAAAGGTAAGGGCCTGGGAAATTGCCATCAATTCCGCAGTAAACACCTCACATGTAGGTGGCAGCAGATGACTTTCCGTTCCAACAGAGGACGTGAAGGCATACCCAACACGATCAGCAGATTTAGAGCCATCAGTGTAAAAAACAACAGCATCCCGAAACTCCCACAAAATTTGGCGGAAAAAGGAACGGAACACCACCGGGGGGATGGAATCTTTCGGACCGCGGCGGATATCCATCCGAAGTCGAGGCCGAGGAACTAACCAAGGAGGGGTGGAGGGGAGGGAGCGAGGAAGACAGGACAAAGAAGGAAGCTGAAAATCACGGCAAAGAGACGCCAGGCGCAGCCCAACCGGTAAACCCGCCCGAGGGCGGGAGTCGGGTGGGCGACGTCCGTGGTCTGGGAACAGGATAGAATAGGAAGGATGAGTGGGAGAGGAACGGATAGTGAGTGCATAAGACACCAGAAGCTGGGACCGCCGAACAGAAAGGGGGGGGATCCCAGCTTCAACCAGGAGACTATCGAGAGGGCTAGTAGGGAAGGCACCGGTGGCCAAACGGATACCACGATGGTGGACTGGATCCAGCACGTGCAGTGTGGAAGGAGCAGCTGAACCATAAACTTGACAACCAAAGTCCAAGCGAGACAGAACTAGAGCATGATAAAGATGGAGGAGGACAGAACGGTCCGCACCCCGAGAGGAGTGGGCAAGGAAGCGAAGGACATTGAGTTTACGGAAACATCCTACCTTCAGGAGTCTGATATGGGGCAGCCAAGTGAGCTTGTTGTCGAAAAGAAGACCCAGGAAACGAAACTGTGGGACCACATGAAATCGTTGTGCAGCGAGATAGAGCTCTGGATCAGGGTGGATCGTAGTACGGCGACAGAAGTGGACCACTCGCGATTTTAAAGGAGAGAATTGAAACCCGTGTGAGAGGGTCCATGCAGAGGTACGCCGTATAGCTACCTGGAGCTGCCGCTCTGCAGATGCCATCGAGTAGGAAGTAACCCAAATGCAGAAATCATCCACATACAGGGCAGGGGCGACCAAGGGACGGACAGAGGCCACAAGTCCATCGATAGCTTGGTTGTTTGAGGTTAAAGGGACCAAACAGCAAGGTCATCAGTCTCTTGTTTCAAATAGACTCCATTCTGCTAACGGGACATCTCAGAAAAGTCAGAACAATAAAACGGAAAAAGGGGAAACGTAAAAGGGCAGTCACGTTGTCAATAGTAAAAACAAATGAGGGAAGTTGGCAAGAGAACGAACCCAACACTATGCTGAAGCAGCATAGCCAAGACCACCTGTGACTTAAAAGGTACAACTGCTATAATGCAGAAAGTACGTATGGGAATAGAAAAACTAACCAAGCCTTAAAAAGAAGGGGTAAAAACAGAGTAAAAGGGAAAGAAAAGAGGATTCCGGTCAGGGAGGTGAATCGGGAATCTCTGAACACTGCCTACAGTGGGAGACACCCAAACACTCACCGCCCTGCCCCAACACCAGAGGGAGATTAAAAACTTTAAAACTGAGAATAAAAACCACTCTCCCTGAGGAAACCTAGAACCAGAGAGACCATCTGGGAATCGTCAGCCAACATCAAAGGTAAAGTGTGGGGGAGTCTGTACTTAGCACGCAGAGCCAAAAGAAGGGGGCATTCAACCAAAATGTGGGCCACTGACTGGAAGGCTCCACAACCACATAGCGGGGGTGGCTCATCATGCAAAAGGAAACCATGGGTTAGCCTGGTATGGCCAATGCGGAGACGACACAGTGTGGTCGAGTCCTTGCGGGAGAGGCGAAAGGAAGAACGCCATGGGCCTGGATTCACCTTAATGGCACGAAGTTTATTAGACAGTGGAGTAGCCTCCCAAGAATTGGCCCATGACTGTGCAAAGTGGGATTTGATGTGAAGCCGTAAATCCGCTGCAGGAGGGGTGACAGAAAACGGGGGGTAAGTAACTGCTCCCCCAGCCAAACGATCAGCGAGCTCATTACCCGGGATACCCACATGGCCCGGGACCCATAGGAAGTCAATGGAACAAGCAGCACGGTGAAGATCAGCGAGATGGTCATGGATGGCAGAGACCAAGGGATGGCGCGAAAAACACTGGTCAATAGCAAGAAGCCCACTCATCGAGTCCGTACATAACAAAACGCGGTTGTGTTGGGATTGTTTAATAAAGGTAAGGGCCCGGGAAATTGCCATCAATTCCGCAGTAAACACCCCACATGAGGGTGGCAATAGATGGTTTTCCGTTCCAACAAAGGACGTGAAGGCATACCCAACATGATCAGCAGATTTAGAGCCATCAGTGTAAAAAACAACAGCATCCCGAAACTCCCATAAAATTTGGCGGAAAAAGGAACGGAGCACCACCGGGGGGATGGAATCTTTCGGACCGCGGCGGAGATCCATCCGAATTCGAGGCCGAGGAACTAACCAAGGAGGGGTGGAGGGGAAGGAGCGAGGAAGACAGGACAAAGAAGGAAGCCGAAAATCACGGTTAAGAGACGAAAGGCGCAGCCCAACCGGTAAACCCGCCCGAGGGCGGGAGTCAGGCGGGCGACGTCCATGGTCTGGGAATAGGATAGAATAGGAAGGATGAGCGGGAGAAGAACGGATAGTAAGGGCATAAGACACCAGAAGCTGGGACTGCCGAACAGAAAGGGGGGGGATCCCAGCTTCAACCAGGAGACTATCAACAGGGCTAGTATGGAAGGCACCGGTGGCCAAACGGATACCACGATGGTGGACCGGATCCAGCACGTGCAGCGTGGAAGGAGCAGCTGAACCATAAACTTGACAACCATAGTCCAAACGTGACAGAACTAAAGCACGATAAAGACGGAGGAGGAGGGAACGGTCCGCACCCCAAGAGGAGTGGGCAAGGAAGCGAAGGACATTGAGTTTACAGAAACATCCTACCTTCAGGAGTCTGATATGGGGCAGCCAAGTGAGCTTGTTGTCGAAAAGAAGACCTAGGAAACGAAATTGTGGAACCACAGGCAATCTTTGTGCAGCGAGATAGAGCTCTGGATCAGGGTGGACCGTAGTACGGCGACAGAAGTGGACCACCCGCGATTTTAAAGGAGAGAATTGAAACCCGTGTGAGAGGGTCCATGCAGAGGCACGCCGTAAAGCCACCTGGAGCTGCCGTTCTGCAGATGCCATCAAGGAGGAACTAACCCAAATGCAGAAATCATCCACATACAGGGCAGGGGCGACCAAGGGACCGACAGAGGCCACAAGTCCATCGATAGCAATGAGGAAAAGGACACTCAAGACAGAACCCTGTGGGATGCCCGTCTCCTGGGTCCGTGGAGAACTAAAAGCAGTACCAACTCGAACTCTGAATGACCGATGGATCAGGAACTGGCGGATAAAAATCGGGAGTGGGCCCCGAAGACCCCACTGATGAAGGGTTAGTAAGATGTGATGGCGCCAGGCCGTGTCATAGGCCTTGCGAAGGTCAAAAAACACTGCAACCAAATGGCGGCGCTGGGAAAAAGCCTGCCGAACTGCGGATTCCAAGCGAAGTAAATGATCGATTGGAGATCGTCCCTCTCGAAAGCCACACTGGTAAGGGGACAATAGATCCCGAGATTCGAGGACCCTAGTGAGCCGACGGGCTACCAGCCGTTCAAGTAACTTACAACCAACATTGGTCAAACTAATTGGCCGATAGCTGTCAACAGATAGGGGGTTCTTACCAGGCTTAAGGACAGGAACCACAATGCTATCCCTCCACTGAGAAGGGAAGTCACCCTGGAGCCAGATACGGTTAAACACCCGAAGAAGATGGTGCCGTTGTGGAGCACTGAGATGTTGAAGCAGCTGGTTATGAATGGAATCTGGGCCAGGGGCCGTATCGTGAGAAGAAGATAGAGCAGAAAGAAATTCCCATTCAGTGAAAGGTTCGTTGTAAGATTCTGACTCACAAGTGGTGAAACATAAGGTGACAGCTTCAGCCTGCTGTTTTTGATGAAGGAAAGCAGCTGGATAGGAGGCCGACGCTGATGCCACTGCAAAATGGGTCGCAAGATGTTCTGCGAGAACTAATGGGTCCGTACAAATGCCATCTGGGAGGTGAAGGCCTGGGAGGGTGGACTGCCGATGGCAACCTTGGAGAGAGCGAAGTGTAGCCCATACCCGTGACAGAGGGACAGTGGAACCAAGGGAAGAAACGAATCGTTCCCAACATATCCGCTGGCTCTGTTTGATTAAATAACGGGCTTTAGCGCGAAGGCGCTTAAAGGTAGAAAGGCTGGCTACAGATGGGTGCCTCTTAAAGTGTTGCAAAGCTCGACGGCGATCACGGATGGCAATGGCAATGGCCGTACTCCACCACGGGACTTGCCGACGACGAAATTGTCCAGATGAGCGCGGGACAGCAAGGCTAGCAGCGCGAACAATCGCGTCAGACACGTCACGTAGGACGTCATCAATACAACCCGACAAAGAGGGAGAAAACTCGACCTGTGCAGTATATAGAGGCCAATCGGCGCGGTGGAAAGACCAACGAGGTAACCTCTCCATCGGGGAGCGGGAAGGGAGCGTGATAATCAACGGGAAATGGTCACTATCACAAAGGTCGTCGTGTGGCGACCAGTGTAATGAAGGGAGGAGAGAGGGAGAAGAAAGAGAAAGATCAATGGCAGAAAGGTACCATGACCAGCACTGAAATGAGTAGGGGAGCCATCATTAAGAAGGCACAGGTCGTGGTCTGCAATAAATTGGTCTATAAGAAGACCTCGTCTAGATGGAAAGGCACTGCCCCACAAAGGATGATGAGCATTAAAATCCCCAAGGAGGAGGAAGGGAGGAGGAAGTTGCTGAAGAAGGGTGGTTAAGGCAGCAGGTGTAAGAGTCCTGTCAGGAGGGAGATAAAGATTGCAAACTGTGACTGCAGAGTCTAAGTGGACCCTAACAGCAACCGCTTCCAATGTAGTTTGGAGAGGAATCCACGTGCTAGCAATGTCTGTACGGACCAACGTACAAACGCCACCAGAAGCCCGCAAGGGTCCGACCCGATTTCGACAGAAAACACGGAACCCACGGAGGGTCGGTGAGTGAGCATCAGTAAAATGAGATTCCTGGAGAACCACACAAGCTGCAGAGTAGGACGAAAGAAGGGATTTTAATTCTGGAAGGTGACGATAGTATCCATTACAGTTCCATTGGAGAACCACAGAGTGATGGTTTAAAGGAGGGCTAAACATGCTAAATCCAGTCATACCGCCGGGTCCCCACCCGTCACCGACAAGGAGGGGGCGACATCCATAAACGACAGGTAAGAATCCGGTTGTGAAGTCGGGGAAGGGACCTCCGGTGACACCAGAGGCTCTTTGTCCCGGGACATATGTTTCTTCTTCTTTTCAGGCTGAGATCGAGGAGGGCTGTGTGGCATAATGGAGCCAGCTGCAGCAAGATCAGGAACAGAAAGAGACCGGGCGACATGGGGGCCGATAGACCGCGGCTCTCGCGGTCGCCGCGCTGCAGCAGACCTTTGACCTGGAAGGTGCCGGGAAGGGGCATCCCGGGAGAGGCGCCCTTGACCGGCAGACGCCGAAGGAGTGGGACACTTCTCCAGCTGGGGAGGGGGAGCAGCGCCCAGAGGAGAAGGTGTGGGAGCCGCAGGGATGGGGGGAAGGAGAGGGGTCCGGGATGGGGGTAAGGAAGGGGGAGGAAGGGATGAAGATGTAACCAAGGCGTAACTAGATGTCATGGACACAGGGTGCAATCGTGCATATTTCTTACGGGCCTCTGTGTAGCTTAAACGATCAAGGGACTTATACTCCTGTATCTTTTTTTCTTTCTTATAGACTGGGCAATCTGCTGAACGTGGAGAATGACTACCATGACAATTTACACATACAGGAGGGGGAACACAGGGACTCCCCTCATGGAGTGGACGTCCACAGTCACCACAGAGAGGGTCCTGAGAACAGCGAGAAGACATGTGGCCAAAACGCAAGCACTTAAAACACCGCATAGGAGGTGGGTTGTACGGCTTCACATCACAGCGATAGACCATAATCTTAACTTTCTCAGGAAGGGTATCCCCTTCAAAGGCCAGGATAAAGGCACCAGTATCAATACGATTATCTTTAGGACCCTTCTGAACACGCCAAACAAAGTGAACACCCCGCCGTCCGAGATTGTCCCGAAGTTCCTCATCAGTTTGAAGGATGAGGTCTCTGTGAAAAATCACACCTTGTACCATATTTAGAGACTGGTAAGGGGTAATGGACACGGGGATTGTGCCAAGATGGGTACAGGCACGAAGGGCCGCAGATTGGGCAGCCGAAGCAGTTTTTATCAGCAACGAACCCGACCGCATCTTGCTCAGGGAGTCCACTTCGCCGAACTTGTCTTCAATGTGTTCCACAAAGAATAAAGGTTTGACACTGGTGAAAGAATCTCCATCAGTCCTGGTGCAAACTAGATAACGGGGGAAAGGTTTTGCCCCTAGACGACGGGCCTGACCCTCCTCCCAGGGGGTAGCCACGGAAGGGAAGGCCGAAGGGGCAAGAGAAGAAGCACTTGAGGAATCAGTACCACGCAGAGAGACGGCCGCAGAAGAGCGGCCAGAGTTTTGGACCCGTATGCGTTTCATCTGCATAGCGTCCGCCCTGATACCACCCACTCCAATCAGGGGCTCTCCTCACGGGCGCCACCCAGCCACAGCAAGGGCCGTCTGGCACGGCGGCCATTGCCGGGAGTTCCGATGCTCCAGGATGACGAGCAACCACTCCAAGGCATGCATGAGGAGGTCACAGCTCAGGTATCAGAAGTGTGATCCCTGTGTGTTCAGGGGGCTCAACCAAAAGGGTACATAGCGACCCCACCACACGGGCTGGCTACCGTGCTGGCTATGCACCCTAGCATCAGACAACGACGTAAAAGAAAAGGTGGAATGTACTAGGAGGGCACACGTCGGAGACAATAGGTAAGGTGCTCTTCCCCAAATGGCTCACACTACGGAAGAGAAATTTTGGAATGGAGGTCAAACCCCAGAGGGGGACCAAGGAATGCCAAAAGGAGGAGATGATTACGCAACAAAGCCAGAGTGTAAAACCAACAGAACCAGGAGGATAGCGGGGGCCAACATAAGCAAGAACACCAATAGAGGGAGAGGAGAGGGCGAGGCGAAAGGGGTATGGAGGGGAAAGGAGGGGAAGGGAAAGGAAATGCAGCCCGGGAGAGAAAGAAGGCTGCAATGGCTCGGGGCCCCGTGCTCACCACGCACGTATCCACAAAAGAGTTGTGGACCCCCTGGGGGGTCCATCGATAGCAATGAGGAAAAGAAGGACACTCAAGACAGAACCCTGTGGGATGCCCGTCTCCTGGGTCCGTGGAGAACTAAAAGCAGTACCAACTCGAACTCTGAATGACCGATGGATCAGGAACTGGCGGATGAAAATTGGGAGTGGGCCCCGAAGACCCCACTGATGAAGGGTTAGTAAGATGTGATGGCGCCAGGCCGTGTCATAGGCCTTGCGAAGGTCAAAAAACACTGCAACCAAATGGCGGCGCTGGGAAAAAGCCTGCCGAACTGCGGATTCCAAGCGAAGTAAATGATCGATTGGAGATCGTCCCTCTCGAAAGCCACACTGGTAAGGGGACAATAGATCCCGAGATTCGAGGACCCAAGTGAGCCGACGGGCTACCAGCCGTTCAAGTAACTTACAACCAACATTGGTCAAACTAATTGGCCGATAGCTGTCAACAGATAGGGGGTTCTTACCAGGCTTAAGGACAGGAACCACAATGCTATCCCTCCACTGAGAAGGGAAGTCACCCTGGAGCCAGATATGGTTAAACACCTGAAGAAGATGTTGCCGTTGTGGAGCACTGAGATGTTGAAGCAGTTGGTTATGAATGGAATCTGGGCCAGGGGCCGTATTATGAGAAGAAGATAGAGCAAAAAGAAATTCCCATTTAGTAAAAGGTTCGTTGTAAGATTCTGACTCACAAGGGGTGAAACATAAGGTGGAAGCTTCAGCCAGCTGTTTTTGATGAAGGAAAGCAGCTGGATAGGAGGCTGACGCTGACGCCACTGCAAAATGGGTCGTAAGATGTTCTGCAAGAACTAATGGGTCCGTACAAATGCCATCTGGGAGGTGAAGGCCTGGGAGGGTGGACTGCCGATGGCAACCTTGGAGAGAACGAAGTGTAGCCCATACCCGTGACAGAGGGACAGTAGAACCAAGGGAAGAAACGAATCGTTCCCAACATATCCGCTTACCCTGTTTGATTAAATAACGGGCTTTAGCATGGAGGCGTTTAAAGGTAGTAAGGCTGGCTACAGATGGGTGCCTCTGAAAGTGTTGCAAAGCTCGACAGCGATCACGGATGGCAATGGCAATGGCCGTACTCCACCACGGGACTTGCCGACGACGAAATTGTCCAGATGAGCGCGGGACAGCAAGGCTAGCAGCGCGAACAATCGCGTCAGACACGTCACATAGGACGTCATCAATACAACCCGACAAAGAGGGAGAAAACTCGACCTGTGCAGTGTATAGCGGCCAATCGGCGCGGTGGAAAGACCAACGAGGTAACCTGTCCATCGGGGAGCGGGAAGGGAGCGTGATAATCAACGGGAAATGGTCACTATCACAGAGGTCGTCGTGTGGCGACCAGTGTAATGAAGGGAGGAGAGAGGTAGAAGAAAGAGAAAGATCAATGGCAGAAAAGGTACCATGACCGGCACTGAAATGAGTAGGGGAGCCATCATTAAGAAGGCACAGGTCGTGGTCTGCAATAAATTGGTCTATAAGAAGACCTCGTCTAGATGGAAAGGCACTGCCCCACAAAGGATGATGAGCATTAAAATCCCCAAGGAGGAGGAAGGGAGGAGGAAGTTGCTGAAGAAGGGTGGTTAAGGCAGCAGGTGTAAGAGTCCTGTCAGGAGGGAGATAAAGATTGCAAACTGTGACTGCAGAGTCGAAGTGGACGCTAACAGCAACCACTTCCAATGTAGTTTGGAGAGGAATCCACGTGCTAGCAATGTCTGTACGGACCAACATACAAACGCCACCAGAAGCCCGCAAGGGTCCGACCCGATTTCGACAGAAAACACGGAACCCACGGTGGGTCGGTGAGTGAGCATCAGTAAAATGAGATTCCTGGAGAACCACACAAGCTGCAGAGTAGGACGAAAGAAGGGATTTCAATCGTCACCGACAAGGAGGGGGCGACATCCATGAACGACAGGTCAGAATCCGGTTGTGGAGTCGGGGAAGGGACCTCCGGTGACACCAGAGGCTCCTTGTCCCGGGACTTACGTTTCTTCTTCTTTTCAGGCTGAGATCGAGGAGGGCTGTGTGGCATAAAGGAGCCAGCTGCAGCAAGATCAGGAACAGAAAGAGACCGGGCGACCTGGGGGCCGACAGACCGCGGCTCTCGCGGTCGCCGCGCGACAGCAGACCTTTGACCTGAAAGGTGCCAGGAAGGGGCATCCCGGGAGAGGCGCCCTTGACCGGCAGACGCCGAAGGAGTGGGACACTTCTCCGGCTGGGGAGGGGGAGCAGCGCCCAGAGGAGAAGGTGTGGGAGCCACAGGGGAGGGGGGGAGGAGAGGGGTCCGGGATGGGGGTAAGGAAGGGGGAGGAAGGGGTGAAGATGTAACCAAGGCGTAACTAGATGTCATGGACACAGGATGCAGTCGTGCATATTTCTTACGGGTCTCTGTGTAAGTTAAACGATCGAGGGATTTATACTCCTGTATCTTTTTTCTTTCTTATATACTGGGCAATCTGGTGAACGTGGAGAATGACTACCATGACAATTTACACATACAGGAGGGGGAACACAGGGACTCCCCTCATGGAGTGGACGTCCACAGTCACCACAGAGAGGGGCCTGGGAACAGCGAGAAGACATGTGGCCAAAACGCAAGCACTTAAAACACCTCATAGGAGGTGGGATATACGGCTTCACATCACAGCGATAGACCATAATCTTAACATTCTCAGGGAGGGTATCCCCTTCAAAGGCCAGGATAAGGGCACCAGTATCAATACGATTATCTTTAGGACCCTTCTGAACACGCCGAACAAAGTGAACACCCCGCCCTCCGAGATTGTCCTGAAGTTCCTCATCAGTTTGAAGGATGAGGTCCCTGTGAAAAATCACACCTTGTACCATATTTAGAGACTGGTGAGGGGGTAATGGACACAGGAATTGTGCCAAGATGGGTACAGGCACGAAGGGCCGCAAATTGGGCAGCTGAAGCAGTTTTTATCAGCAACGAACCCGACCGCATCTTGCTCAGGGAGTCCACTTCGCCAAACTTGTCTTCAATGTGTTCCACAAAGAATAAAGGTTTGACACTGGTGAAAGTATCTCCATCAGTCCTGGTGCAAACTAGATAACGGGGGAAAGGTTTTGCCCCTAGACGACGGGCCTGACCCTCTTCCCAGGGGGTAGCCATGGAAGGGAAGGCCGAAGGGGCAAGAGAAGCAGCACTTGAGGAATCAGTTCCATGCAGAGAGACGGCCGCAGAAGAACGGCCAGAGTTTTGGACCCGTATGCGTTTCATCTGCATAACGTCCACCCTGATACCACTCACTCCGATCAGGGGCTCTCCTCACGGGCGCCACCCAGCCACAGCAAGGGCCGTC
This sequence comes from Schistocerca piceifrons, assembly GCF_021461385.2. Taxonomy (NCBI): domain Eukaryota; kingdom Metazoa; phylum Arthropoda; class Insecta; order Orthoptera; family Acrididae; genus Schistocerca; species Schistocerca piceifrons. The sequence continues at coordinate 737,521,317 of NC_060140.1, read as the reverse complement.
TGGCACGGCGGCCATTGCCGGGAGTTCCGATGCTCCAGGATGACGAGCAACCACTCCAAGGCATGCATGAGGAGGTCACAGCTCAGGTATCAGAAGTGTGATCCCTGTGTGTTCAGGGGGCTCAACCAAAAGGGTACATAGCGACCCCACCACACGGGCTGGCTACCGTGCTGGCTATGCACCCTAGCATCAGACAACAACGTGAAAGAAAAGATGGAATGTACTAGGAGGGCGCACGTCGGAGACACTAGGTAAGGTGCTCTTCCCCAAATGGCTCACACTATGGAGGAGAAATTTTGTAATGGAGGTCAAACCCCAGAGGCGGACCAAGGAATGCCAAAAGGAGGAGATGATTACGCAACAAAGCCAGAGTGTAAAACCAACAGAACCAGGAGGATAGCGGGGGGCCAACATAATCAAGGACACCAATAGAGGGAGAGGAGAGGACGAGGGGAAAGGAACATGGAGGGGAAAGGAGGGGAAGGGAAAGGAAATGCAGCCCGGGAGAAAAAGAAGGCTGCAATGGCTCGGGGCCCCGTGCTCGCCACGCACGTATCCACAAAAGATTTGTGGACCCCTGGGGGGAATATTTCAGCGGAGGAGCACAAAACAGCCGGAAGTAAAGCCATCTACATACATTTGTATACAGTGAGAAACCGAAATCCACCAATAAAAATTCGAAGATTTTTCAGGTATATTATCTGTGTATTTTGGTACAAGGCACCTGTGGACTCCAGTGGCTCGTTACAGAGTGATTGCGTTTCATTTGATTTATTAACCGTGTTCACCTTTGAATCTATATTGCACTCACAATACCTGCACAACATGGCAAATGTTGACGGTATGCTTTGTGTGTCTTGTTTGCTAACCGACTTGTTACATTCACTAATCATATTTGTGGTAAGCAACAGTAATGTCCACAACTCTTGGCCCTGAAGCCTGCATGCAATGCTTACTCTGTTCTGTCACAGACTCATTTTTCCACCAGTGTTTTTCGACCAGTGTTATTCAATTACTCTGTTCCTTGTGGTAAGGCTCTGGTAATTGCTATTAGCGAAATTTTCTCTGTTATGAATCTATTTCCAAAGATACAAAGATAAACGCTGTAACAAACAGAAGACATTCTAATTACATTACTACTCTGTAACAAGCAACAAGGAACCCCCTCCCATTATACCAAAATACTAAAAAAATATCTCTAAACAACCTCCGGAATTCTGTCAGTGGATTTCGAATTCAGCTTGTACACAAAAAATTTACAAATGGCTCAAATGGCTCTGAGCACTATGGGACTTAACTGCTGTGGTCATCAGTCTCTAAGAACTTAGAACTACTTAAACTTAACTAACCTAAGGACATCACACACATCCATGCCCGAGGCAGGATTCGAACCTGCGACTGTAGCGGTCGCGCGGTTCCAGACTGTAGTGCCTAGAACCACTCGGCCAGCTAAAAATTTACAGATTGTGTGTTGTGTACATAGTTCTGCGTAATCAGCCCGTACGCAACTTTCCCATTAGAGCACGCCCCGCTAAGCACAACAGCGTAGGCGGAGCGCTCGTCCATCTCCGCACTACGAGATGGCGCTGCCTTAAAGACGGACCAAATTCTCCTTCCTCCAATCCACGTATTCATATGGAACGCAGCCAATGAGATTGCTGCTAAAGTAGAACCTTTTCTCCTCGCAGATCACACTCGTGCAGTGATACCTGAATGCGCGAGGTATTATAACGAGTGTACAGCCCGGTGCCGCTCTGCAAGACGTGTGTACCGCAGGCAGTGCTGCGGAGCGCAGGCGGCGCCGCTGCTGGGGTGTGCCGGGAGCGCGGCTTTCCCACAGGCTGGCAGGAATCGTTAGCGCCAGGATTTCACCCGGAACAAGTCCCGCCCACTCACCCCCGGTCTTCTCGGTCTTTGTTCGGCGCCTGGGCATCGTTTCAGTTGACCCACGTTGTTTACCGCGTTCAGCTGCACTCGCTCGGCGTGAATGTTAGATTAATATTTTGCTAGGTCTTAAATTTTGCCACATAGTTACAAGACACGTTACAAAAAACGTGTACAGTTGGCCTCAGCTGTGCCAGGTACTTCCACAGCAAACATAAGAGAAAACAATTTAGCACTGAATTCTTTAAATGCGAGAACTCAGTATTCAGATGAATGGCCTATGAAGAAACATACTTCTGTGTGAGAAAAAGCGCCCAAAGGGAAAACAGGAGAAACCTACCCTCAAAGAATAATTTGCTAGGAGAAATAGGAACCACGGTATATTTGACACTCGAGTTTCAGAACTCAGACAGTATACGCGAAACAGGCACCAGTGTTCACTATAATTCCAGAGGGCATCAAAATTACTTTGTTCTTGCTAGATCGATCCAGTGTGTTTTCGCATGTCATTCACTGAATAGTTTTGCTGAAAAGTTTTAGGGGTGGAAGAAGAGCTGCACAGCATGAAGAACGTTTTAAAGCCGTCAAACACTGCAGCATTTATTTCCTCCATAACTGCTCTGTGACAAACATACACATCATCATTATCATTTTTAAAAAATGGTTTGAATGGCATTTATGAAATTAATAAATCTTTTGGTTAAAAATAGACAGGACAAAGAATAACGACAGATTATTTTCCTGAGACGTTTGCAACAGCGTATAGTACATTAATCACACAGAAACAGCCACAATTCTTTATAACCTCGTTTATAATGCGCAGGTATGGCATTGGAAGAATTTACAAGTTAAAATTCACCCATTACCCATGCAAATACTAACGAAATATGTCATATAAGCAAATATCTTACTTCTTTCATTAGGCATTTCTACTTTATGGCATTCTTATATTCTTTAATTTTCGTGAGTTACTATGAGGGCCTACATAAACAAAACGACTTTCACTTATTTCTATATAACGTTGATGTTAGACAAAAGAGTTAGTCGACTGCACCCGTGGCTTTACTACCGACATGACAGATTCAAGACCATTGTTTCCGCATTGTATGTTTGCTCTGCTGTTTCCCTCAAATAAACGTATTATAATAAGTGAATTAGTTAACGAAAATTTGTCCTCATTGCCCTTAAATAACATCACGTTATTTTTTGTTTTCTATTGCTGGCGATGCTTTCAATTCTCTATAAATATCTTTATTTCTTTAATAATTCAAATTCGTGTTATATTACTATCCAGAAAAACTTAAATTTCTTATCATTACTGAATTTCATCACAGTGTAACACGTGTTGAACAGTGACGATAACAACTTTGCTGTAGCTTCCAGTTTGCGGAACTGGCGGCTGTTTAGGGGAGGGCCTTACACTACAGATAGGCATGGAGGGGGGTGAATGGGCGGGACTTGTTCCGGGTGAAATCCTAGCGCTAAGGGCACGTCAGGCTGGCACTGCCTGCGCCGCCGCATAGAGTTCCAGCCAGCCCAGCCCACTGCCAAGGTCGGCGTGCCACTCGGCCGTGCCTCCCGAAGGTCGCGTGCGAGGCCACCGGATGGCGGGCACATGCTGCGGGCGCCAGCTAAGCGGGGCCGTCTCTTTTTATCACTCCCTACTTCCTGCAGCTCTCCTTCTCTCTTCACCTTTGTTACTTGCTGGCGTTACTCGGGACTCGAGCGAAATTCGGCCGCGCAGCTCTGCTGCGATAAGCCGTGAGCTTCACAGCGTTATCTGAGAGCGCCCTCTCCGCTATCCGAGGCATACCCGGCGCCGAGATCTCGCGAGCACGCTGACCGGCCGTAGCTACGAAACGTGCAACTGTCTCACACGTACTCGAGGACGTAACCAGGATTTTATCAAAGGGGAGGGGGTCTCCGATTTGTTAGAGAGGGTCTTAAAAAGGCTTTATTACAAAAACACACGTACACACACACAAATTACCGAAATTCATAATTAAATATTTCTATAAAACTTTTATCCATTATGGTTGAAGATCAGTGCGACTGCAGTGAATAAAATCTTCGTTGATCCATCATGGATCGTGGGACGACGACTAGCATGGACTTCTTGATTCAATAATTTACCAACAGCCGTATTTATTGTAGAAATTTATTTTATTTCGTGAACTTCTTTGTGCTACCAGTTTCAGCATTACATTGATGCCATCTTCAGGCCCCACTCGTCATAGTCGTAAAATCGCTGTACACGGAAGGAGCCATATAACTTGATCCGTGAGTCAATCGTCCTGCAACAGCTCTCGGTGGCCAGGCGACACAGACTGAGGCGGTTTAGGACTGTCTGCAGCAGTTTGGGAGTCGTGTAGGGTTAATAAACCATCCGTTGGTTGGTTGTTAGTGCACACAGTATTCTGGAAAACATAATGAATGTTTTCTAGTGACGTTAATTTTACTGCGCCTCATGCACTTAGCCACCTGCGGATAAGTGTGTAAAGTGCAGTAAAAGTCTGTTAGTTGCCGTCGTGCGGCCTCTATTACGTCGGACACATTTTTGCAAGAAACTACCAGAGTACAAATCACAGCTCCGCCGGTGCACTGCCCTTTTATACGCTGTGTACGCGGTACTACCGCCGTCTGTATATGTACGTATTGCTATCCCATGACTTTATTCACTTCGTTGCATGCTAGACCACCAGTGATAATCTGCTTGACCGCTTCTGCCTTCTACTGGGCGCTCCAGCGTTCATGATGGGAGGTAGGCAGTCCGCAGCTCGTGGTCGTGCGGTAGCGTTCTCGCTTCCCACGCCCGGGTTCGATTCCCGGCGGGGTCAGGGATTTTCTCTGCCTCGTGATGAGTGGGTTTTGTGTGATGTCCTTCGGTTAGTTACTTTTAAGTAGTTCTAAGTTCTAGGGGACTGATGACCATAGATGTTAAGTCCCATAGTGCTCAGAGACATTTGAACCATTTTTTGGGAGGTAGGCAAATGGCGTATTTTTACAAAAATGTTAAGTTTTCATAATATTTTCACATTAAATATTTGGTATGTAATTATTACTATATGTTTGAACTTGCTATAACTCTACTTTGTGTACACTACTGGCCATTAAAATTGATACACCACGAAGATGACGTGCTACAGACGCGAAATTTAACCGACAGCAAGAGCATGCTGTGATATGCAAATGATTAGCTCTTCAGAGCATTCGCACAAGGTTGGCGCCGATGGCGACACCTACAACGTGCTGACATGAGGAAAGTTTACAACCGATTTCTCATACACAAACAGCAGTTGACCTGCGTTTCCTGGTGAAACGTTGTTGTGATACCTCGTGTAAGGAGGAGGAATGCGTACCATCACGTTTCCGACTTTGATAAAGGTCGGATTGTAGCCTATCGCGATTGCGGTTTATCGTATGGCGACATTGCTGCTCGCGTTGGTCGAGATCCAATGACTGTTACCAGAATATGGAATCAGTGGCTTCAGGAGGGTAATACGGAACGCCGTGCTGGATCCCAACGGCCTCGTATCACTAGCAGTCGAGATGACAGGCATCTTATCCGCATGGCTGTAACGGATCGTGCAGCCACGTCTCGATCCCTGAGTCAACAGATGGGGACGTTTGCAAGACAACAACCATCTGCACGAACAGTTCGACGACGTTTGCAGCAGCATGGACCATCAGCTCGGAGACCGTGGCTGCGGTTACCCTTGACGCTGCATCACAGACAGGAGCGCCTGCAACGGTGTACTCAACGACGAACCTGGGTGCACGAACGGCAAAACGTCATTATTTCAGATGAATCCAGGCTCTGTTTACAGCATCATGATGGTCGCACCCGTGTTTGGCGACATCGCGGTGAACGCACATTGGAAGCGTGTATTCGTAATCGCCATACTGGCATATCACCCGGCGTGATGGTATGGGGTCCCATTGGTTACAAGTCTCGGTCTCCTCTTGTTCGCATTGACGGCACTTTGAGCAGTGGACGTTACATTTCAGATGTGTTACAACCCGTGTCTCTACCCTTCATTCAATCCCTGCGAAACCCTACATTTCAGCAGGATAATGCACGACCCCATGTTGCAGGTCCTGTACGGGCCTTTCTGTATACAGAAAATATTCGACTGCTGCCCTGGCCAACACATTCTCCAGATCTCTCACCAATTGAAAACGTCTAGTCAGTGGTGGCCGAGCAACTGGCTCGCCATAATACGCCAGTCACTACTCTTGATGAACTGTGGTATCGTGCTGAAGCTGCATGAGCAGCTGTACCTGTACATGCCAACCAAGCTCTGTTTGACTCAATGCCCAGGCGTATCAAGGCCGTTATTACGGCCAGAGGTGGTTGTTCTGGGTACTGATTTCTCAGGATCTATGTACCCAAATTGCGTGAAAATGTAATCACATGTCAGTCCTAGTACAATATATTTGTCCAATGAATACCCGTTTATAATCTGCATTTCTTCTTGGGGTAGCAGTTTTAATGGCCAGTAGTGTATTTTAATAAGTAAAGTTACTTCCGACTTTATTATCAACAATTACTCTGGAACCGGTGGGCGGTTAAAAAAGTTTAGTACTAATTGACATTCAAAATTGGGCAAGAGGTAAAAGAGGTTAACTACCCCTGTGCTACAGCATCTCAAAGAACTTATATTCCCGCGTAACACGTGCCAACTGTTGTGAGAGTGTACCATGATCGCATGAAGTGAAAATAGCGACTCCACTGCAGCTCGTGCAAGCAGCAGCGCGGCTTGCAGAAACAACATCATCGATTACTGTGCAAAGAAATTATCATAGGTTGCATGGAGGTGATTAACATGGAATGGAAACAGTTAAGAAATGGTATCGTAAGTTTGTGGTAACTTTAAGTACTCTGTAACATTCTGGGGGTGCACACCATAGTGTTTCGGAAGAGCTAGAGAAGTACATTAGCCAAAATGTGCACAGATATGCATGGCATGCGATTTTTAAACGAACAGACGACGATATTTCCACAACTGCTACTACAGATGCACTTGAAAATGTACAGTGTCCGAAGCTGGTAGAGCATATAAAATATTTTAAAACACAGCCCGGTGGAATAACGCCCATTTTCAAATTTATTGAGGCTATGGGGCCCACCCAGAAGGAAATGATCGTTTCGAAGAAGCTCATGCAAGTTAAATCGGCAGGCACCTAGGCAAGTTAATATTTCATGTTGCAGTACACCAGCGTCTTCAAATGGTTCAAATGGCTCTCAGCACTATGGGACTTAACATCTGAAGTCATGAAGTCATCAATCCTAGACTTAGAACTACTTAAAGCTAACTAACCTAAGGACATCACACACATCTATGCCCGAGACAGGATTCGAACCTGCGACCGTAGCGGTCGCGCGGTTCCGTACTGAAGCGCCTAGAGCCGCTCGGCCACAGCCGTCGGCTCCAGCGTCTTCGTTTGTATGCGTACATAGTTCAAGTTCTACAACATCTGATGCCGAACGACAAACCATGCCGGAACATTTTCCTGTGGATGTGCTACAGCGCACTGACAAGACGGCCAGCTATCTGGAAAGGTATTTATTGTCAGATGACGCAACATTTCATGTGTTGGGAACGGTTGATCGGTATAATGTTCGGATTTTGGGCTAACGTCTTTCACACACTATCACTGAAATGTTCATGATAGCTCCAAACTGAACGCCTGGTGTGGACTAATGCACGACAGGATTATTAGACCCTTCTTTTTCACAGAAAACACAGTGAATGGATCAGTGTTTCTGGATATGTTGGAGCAGTTTTTACACACTCAGACATAAGACTTATAACCCAAGATCATCTTTCAACAAGATGGAGCTCCATCGCATTCGTCAACGGTTGTTGGCAAGTTCCTGGATACGAAATTTCACAATCGCTGAATCTGACACGGAGGACCTATTGCCTGACCACCACGTCCCCTCGACATTCCCTGCTGGATTTCTCCTTGCGGGGATGCGTGAAGGACCGCGTGTATGCTACGGTAATACCACTCCTCTTCAGGACATTCAAAACGTCCGTACATGCGTACTGTAGGATCTGAGAGAAAAAAAAACAACAGAAAATCAACTACCGCTTTTCAATTGTTCATTACGCCCTTGTTGGTGCATCGTTTACCCCATGACTCTCAGATTCAGATACTCGCTGCACCATTGCAAAAATGATTGTAATACCTTCTTTACTGGTCCCCTTCTTGCCGGCTCCACCACTGCTCCACATTCACTGCATACAAGAAAGGAAAACACACAGATTCCCTTCCTCGCTACATTTATCCTTATTCAACTTACTCACGAGCATCTCTTGTCGACGGCTTTCCAATGGTGTGTTGGGATGTTTGTAAATATCCTGAAACGCTACACTCTATATGGCTGTCAAGAAGCGCTTATGCGGCTGTGTTATCAGCCGAGATAGCATCGGTCACCTTCGGCAACTTCCGCCAATGTTAGTCACGGGTATTTCCCTCTCTCAACACTCCAGTAACGGGCGGGCCACGCAGGCAGGTCACTCGCGTTCAGGGCCATGACTCTTGCTACGCGCTGGGATCATTGTCAATGGCAGTTATGTCCAGTTGTGTTGTTCCACATGAAATGCAATTATATTATGACTAAAATTTCTTTACATGTAACTGTAGTCTTCATTTGAGCACACCTTATATGAAAATCTGAAGTATATCGGTAACGACAGAAATAGACACTGTTGTGCGATGCACAGTACAGTGCCTTAAGGTTGCAGCAAAGGTTCTCCTTAGCCTAAAAACGAAGTGAGAAGAGCACGGGTCAAAATAGCTTTGATTTCCACAGCTGCCAGCAATCATTCCTGTACATAGCTTTAGACATCTACGTTCTTGATCCTTAATGATTGACGGTGCCCATTCCACGTCACTCGTTCTTTTGGAACTACGTCAAACATACGGTATGTGTTATTGTTCTCATCAGTAGCTTCCATGCCAGCTACTCAGCATATGTTAGTAGTCACAAGATTGTGTGTGTGTGCGTGCGTGTGTGTGTGTGTGAGAGAGAGAGAGAGAGAGAGAGAGAGAGAGAGAGAGAGTGTAGGGGGGCAGAGAGGTAAGGTGATGCGTACTCTATTGTTTCCAGATTAACTGCTTTCACCAAGGATTTTGCTTTTCTTTTAATATCGAAACATCGTGCTGTCAGTATCGCTGGGTCCTTGTATCACTTACGGGTGCCTCTTCTAAGAACTGTCTGGCGCCATTTGTGTTACATTTCTACATCGACATCTACATCTATATACCACAAGCCACCTACCAGTGTGTGACGTAGAATACTTAAGGCACCATTATCATTTCCACCGCCGCAATTCTGACTGTGAATTGTGCGTGGGAAGAACGAGTTTAAAACGCTATATGAGCCCTAATTTCTCTGTTTTTCTCTATGTGGTCATTTTGCCTACTCTTTCAGGTTACCGTCAGCGTTTTTTTTTAACATTCTCTACGACCTAGTGTTCCCCGTTCCTTTACGTCTTCCTGCTGACAAAGTTAAATGCACACAGCTGCGCACATTCGCTGTGGCGTACACTCAGTCACCCTATGCGCCTCGATCACTCCATCTTAATCCCACAGGGGCAATTTGCAGCGGTGGGTGGAGCTTAGCAATCAGCTTCCCACAGTACTGGTCTGTGGAACATGAGTCATGGAGCAGTACCAATCCGGGATCAATAATTAATGACCGTTATCTAAACAAACCACGCCTGTTACCCGCCTCCTCTTCTCACCCCCCCCCCCCCCCCCTCCCTTCCACTATTCCAGTACGGCACTTGGTCTGCGATTCTATTTTTATTTAGGATCAACCAGATGTCAGTGCTTTTCTTAGGATTTAATTTATTATCCAGTTAATTATCGTTGTCACTACCATGGTAAATATCTCTATATATTTATGTCATCCTTATCTTTATCACTATAATAATAACAAAATATACAGCCAACATGGGCTGCGTCCTAGATGAACAACTGTATGCACCATGTATATTTGAAATTTCATTCGATAAATACTTGCTTCCTTTAAGTATTGATAAAACATTGTCTTTGCCACAGAATCTTTCAGCACACACAAGCGCGATGTTTTTACGTAAAATTTCTTGAAAATAAGCCAAATACCTATCTACTCTGAAGGAGTATTATTACTATTGATTTTTTAAAACAAGTCTGAGATGAACGTTATTAATCAGTTCAGAATATACTGAAATAACGTTATCGGTCTTAAGACGACCGACAACAATATGAATACCATCATCGCCTCTCGCACGTTATTTAAAATATTCACGCACACTTCTTAAAGCGTAGCCTGATGCGGTTAGCAAATACTACAATAAGAGAGTACAAAATTAGTTAAAATTTTATCTATTGCTTGAAATGACCAAATTACACTTACAGCGATCGCGTCTGGCCTCCAGCACGCTCAAAGTACGTAAGAAATCGAATATCAAGAAGTGAGAACAAAAAAATCATCAGAGCATTTGTTCTAAGAATGACAATGATCATAGATATTAATTTCCCATATAACAGATTTTTGTATGTCGTGACACATTTAATTAATATTTTTCGTGATATTTTTGTAGAGGAAGTTCGGCATTATCAGTTTTTGAAGCTTTATAACTCGTAACAAAGTTTTTCGTGGTAAATAAAGTTCACTTTCACGAAAGTTTATCGCACAAGTGTCTGCCCCATGAGGTAAGCAGTACAATTGTGTTCTTATTACGACTGTACTTTCTAAAACATTCTAAAGCCAAGATCACATAAATATTTCCTTCTTTAAAACAATCGTTTTAGACAGACTTTGCTGTCATCTTCAGGTCCTAAAAAAATCTTTTTCTTAAAACGTGTTCATTTTAAGTTGGAGCTCACGCCAAGCTGCCATGTGGATAAAGAACAGAACCTTATGAAAGGTCTGCCATATATAAAATATTTGAAAACGTAAAGCACGCTGGCCGGAATGGCCGAGCGGTTCTAGGCGCTGCAGTCTGGAACCGCGCGTCCGCTACGGTCGCAGGTTCGAATCCTGCCTCGGGCATGGATGTGTGTGATTTCCTTAGGTTAGTTAGGTTTAAGTAGTTCTAAGTTCTAGGGGACTGATGACCTCAGAAGTTAATTCCCATAGTGCTCAGAGCCATTTGAACCATAAAACACCTTATGCAGTTGGACATTTCCATGTATACATCGCTCAGAGATTCAGCAGTTTGTAAATTCCAAATTTTCAGTAGACAGGCGGGAGACCTCAAATTCATTCCATGTTTCTAGATTTCCAAAAGGCTTTTATATCGTTCCCCACAAGCGGGTTCTAATCTAATTGCGTACCTATGGAGTATCGTCTCAGTTGTGAGACTGAGATGATCGAGGGTGGTGCATCAGCTGATAGTGGAAATATGGGAAAAGGAAGAGATGCCTGACCAGTGGAACATGGCCATTAAATGCCCGATTCATAAGAAGAAGGACAAAGCAAACTGTGAAAATTATAGCGGTATTGCTTTAGCCAGTGTGGTGTACAAAGTATTAGGCAAAGTCGTTCCTATGAGACTTGCACCAATTACAGAAGAAATACTTAGAGACTACCAGTGCGGTTTTCGACGAGGCAGATCAACAACTGACCTGATCTTCATTATAAGGCAAATAATGGAAAAGTGTTATGAATATAATGTGGATGTACACCAGATTCTTGTAGACTTTAAACAGGCCTATGATAGTGTTAAAAGGAAAAAGCTATATGAAACCTAAATAGAGATGTAATTCCCAAGTAAATTTATCAGACTGGAACAAATGACCCTCACCAGCACAAAATGCCTGGGACAAATAGAAGGAAACATTTTGTAAAGTATTTGAGGTCAACCAAGGGTTAAGACAGGGTCGTGTATTATCCACGCTACTCTTCAACATAGTGTTGGAGAGAATGATGCGAAGGGTGGAGATATATAACCGAGGTGGCACTATGTTTAGCCGTATGCACCATAATCTAGCTTATGCAGATGATGTGTGTATACTGATTAGAAGTTTGAAAGAAACGGAAGAAGCAAATGGAAAAGGAGGCAGAACAGTTGTGACTTAGAGTACATAACACAAAAACACAGTACCTCTTTGCTTACAGGAAAAATGCTCTTGTTAAAGAGAAATATATTAAGTTGAATGGAGGCAATTATGTGAGATGTGAGAATTTCCAATACCTGGGAGTGCTGGTTACGGAGGATAGCAGAATAGACACATTCCGTCTTCAGGCCACGAGTGGCCTACCGGGACCATCCGACCGCCATGTCATCCTCAGTGGAGGATACGGATAGAAGGGGCATGGGGTCAGCACACCGCTCTTCTGGTCGTTATGACGGTATTCTTGACTGAAGCCGCTACTATTCGGTTGAATAGCTCCTCAATTGGCATCACGAGGCTGAATGCAGCCCGAAAAATGGCAACAGCGCATGGCGGCTGGATGGTTACCCATCCAAGTGCCGGCCACGCCCAACAGCGCTTAACTTCGGTGATCTCACGGAAACCGGTGTATCCACTGCGGCAAGCCCGCTACTGATAGCAGAATAAGAGAAGAAATAAAAACTAGGATTGCTGCAGGAAATAGGGCCCTGATCAAGATCCTTCAGTCACGTAGCCTGAGCATAAAATCGAAGGTGACTGTATATCGAACAGTCGTAAGACTGGTGGTAATGTATGGCTCAGAAACATAGATAATGACTGTAGCAGAAGAAGAGCTGTTGAGAAGATGGGAGAGGAAAATACTAAGAAAGATTTTTCGAGCCGTGTATGAGGCGGGGCAATGGAGGATAAGAAGAAAAAAGGAATAGGATGAACTATATATAAATCAAGATTTGGTGACTGAAATTAAGTGTAACAGATTGAGATGGCTAGGCCATGTAGAGCGAATGTCGGAGGATCGAGCTGTCAAAAAGGTTTATACAGGAAATCCAGGTGGCAAAAGGAGCAAAGGGAGACCCCGGAAACGATGGCTGGACGATGTGGAAAATGATTTGAGATAGATTGGAGTCAGGAGACGGAGGAAACGCGCCGAAAATCTTCAGGACTGGGCTGTGATCACCCAGAGAGGCCAAGGCCCTACATGGGCTGTAGAGCCAAGGAGTAGGTAAGTAAGGTCATATTTCGTAGTAACTGACGGAAAGTCACCGAGTAAAACAGAAGTGATATTTGGCGTTCCCCAAGGAAGTGTTATACGCCATCTGCTGCTTCTAACCTACATATACGATTTAGGAGACAATTTGAGTAGTCATATTAGACTGTTTGCGGATGATGCGGTTACTTACTGTCTAGTACTATGATCAGAGGAACAAAACCAATTACAAAATGATTTAGACGTCTGTATGGTGCGAGAAGTGGCAGTTGACCCTAAATAATGAAAAGCGTGAGTTCATAAACGTCAGTACAAAAAGGAACCCGCTAAATTTCGGTTACACCTAAATCACACAAATCTGTAGGCTCTCAATTGAACTAAGTCATAGGAATTACGATTACGAACAACCTAAATTGGAACGATCACACAGAAAATGTTGTGGGGAAAGCGAACCAAAGACTGCCTTTTATTGGCAGAACACATTGAAGATGCAACGGATCTACTAAAGAGATTGCCTACGTAACGCTTGTCCGTCCTGTGCTGGACAACTAGGGTATTGACGGAGGACATCGAAGAAGTTTGAAGAAGGGCAGCTCGTTTTGTACTATCTTGAAGTAGAGGAGAGGGTGTTACGGGTAGGAGACGCTAGTTGGGGTGCCAATAAGTAAAACAAAGACAGTTTTCTTTGCGGCGAGATGCTTTCATGAAATTTCAATCTACAATGCTGTCTTTTGAATGCGAAGACATTTCATTGACACTCACCTATATAGGTAGACATCATCACAGTAATAAATTAAGAGAAATCGGAGCTCGCAAGGGAAGATTTAAGGGTTCGTTTGTTCGGTTAAGAAATGGAGTGAAAGTGGTTTGATGGCCCCTCTGCCAGGCACTTAAGTGTGAATTGCACAGTAGTCATGTAGATGTAGATATTATATACCGACTTTTATTTACTTATGTTATATACTTTGTTTCAAAAGTAAAAGAAAATGCTGCTGATCTTTCTTTTCCTACCTTACTATTATTTTCTTCTAAATTATTAAATTTTGTTTAACATCCTACGATTCTCATAACTAATTTAATTTGTAACTCATAGTTATTACTTCTATCTGTTTTGCTGAAAATAATATTTGACTCTTATACGGAACAATTTATAATATCACATGAAAAATTTAAAATATGCAACGTGTTGACACAATGTCAGGCAACAGGCCTTCAAATAAACCATAAATCAAATGAATCATTTCTCTAACAAATAAGCACATTGGACGAAAAATTAGCCACCCATAGAGGCAGTCGCACTGATACCACGTAACACCGCCTCTGGCATCGATTTTCCCCTTAATTTGGCGAAGAATAGTCTACAAGTTACTTCAGGAATGGCCTAGTCAACTGAAGTCGATCGTTGATGATTTGATCCCATGACCTAACAAAATTGCAGGGACGTCTATAAGGTGGCTATAATTTTGCACCTTACAATCACTGATCTACATACTTTGCCGGGATTTACAACCGGGACCGATGACCTCGCTCTTTGGTCTCTTCCCCCAAACAACCCAACCCCCATTTACAACCGGCATTAGGTATCATTTTGTAGGTTGTACATTGTATACAGGGTGTTACAAAAAGGTACGGCCAAACTTTCAGGAAACATTCCTCACACACATAGAAAGAAAATATGTTATGTGGACATGTGTCCGGAAACGCTTACTTTTCTTTCATGTTAGAGCTCATTTTGTTACTTTTCTTCAAATCACATTAATCATGGAATGGAAACACACAACAACAGAACGTACGAGCGTGACTTCAAACACTTTGTTACAGGAAATGTTCAAACTGTCCTCCGTTAGCGAGGACACATGCATCTACCCTCCGTCGCATGGAATCCCTGATGCGCTGATGCAGCCCTGGAGAATGGCGTATTATATCACAGTCGTCCACAATACGAGCACGAAGAGTCTCTACATTTGGTACCGGGGTTGCGTAGACAAGAGCTTTCAAATGCCCCCATAAATGAAAGTCAAGAGGGTTGAGGACAGGAGAGCGTGGAGGCCATGGAATTGGTCCGCCTCTACCAGTCCATCGGTCACCGAATCTGTTGTTGAGAAGCGTACGAACACTTCGACTGAAATGTGCAGGAGCTCCATCGTGCATGAACCATGTGGTGTCACCGCCAGACACCACACTTGCTAGGTGGTAGCCTTTAAATCGGCCGCGGTCCGGTAGTATACGTCGGACCTGCGTGTCGCCACTGTCAGTGATTGCAGACCGAGCGCCGCCACACGGCAGGTCTAGAGAGACGTCCTAGCACTCGCCCCAGTTGTACAGACGACTTGCTAGCGATGCTACACTGACAAATACACTCTCATTTGCCGAGACGATAGTTAGCATAGCCTTCAGCTACGTCATTTGCTACGACCTAGCAAGGCGCCATTACCAGTTTATATTGAGATTGTAAAACATGTACCGTCAAGAGCGATGTACACCAATTATGGATTAAAGTTAAGTATTCCAGCAGCAACGTACCTTATTGGCTATATTAATTACATTGTCCTGTTCCAGACCTCACGCCAGTTTGCGTGAGCTTAAACGCGTGCATTTCGGCCTCCTCTAGCAACTCGGTGTTGGCTCTTCTGCCGACACATCAAACCACATGTTGTGTCGTACTTGTAAAGGCACATGTTCTAGCAGCACAGGTAGAGTATCCCGTATGAAATCATGATAACGTGCTCCATTGAGCGTAGGTGGAAGAACATGGGGCCCAATCAAGACATCACCAACAATGCCTGTCCAAACTTTCACAGAAAATCTGTGTTGATGACGTGGTTGCACAATTGCTTGCGGATTCTCGTCAGCCCACACATGTTGATTGTGAAAATTTACAATTTGATCACGTAAAGAGAACATTTGCACTGAAATGAGGATTGACACATTGTTGGATGAACCATTCGCAGAAGTGTACTCGTGGAGGCCAATCAGCTGCTGATAGTGCCTGCACACGCTGTACAGGGTACGGAAACAACTGGTTCTCCCGTAGCACTCTCCATACAGTGACGTGGTCAACTTTACCTTGTACAGCAGCAACTTCTCTAACGCTGACATTAGGGTTATCGTCAACTGCACGAAGAATTGCCTCGTCCATTGCAGGTGTCCTCGTCGTTCTAGGTCTTCCCCAGTCGCGAGTCATAGGCTGGAATGTTCCGTGCTCCCTAAGACGCCGATCAATTGCTTCGAACGTCTTCCTGTCGGGACACCTTGTAAGTAGACTGTCTAGTTTTTTATTGGTAACGCCACGTAGCGCTCTTTATGAAAATCACAGGCTGTGCTGTGTGCAGTCTGGGGATAGTTTGCATTGTTGTCTGCCATTGTAGTGTTGGGCAGTTGGCTGTGAACAGCGCGTAGCGTTGCGCAGTTGGAGGTGAGCCGCCAGCAGTGGTGGATGTGGAGAGAGAGATGGCGGAGTTTTGAAATTTGTAAGACTGGATGTCATGAACTGCTATATATATTATGACTATTAAGGTAAATACATTGTTTTTTCTCTATTAAAATCTTTCATTTGCTAACTATGCCTATCAGTAGTTAGTGCCTTCCGTAGTTTGAATCTTTTATTTAGCTGGCAGTAGTGGCGCTCGCTGTATTGCAGTAGTTCGAGTAACGAAGATTTTTGTGAGGTAAGTGATTTGTGAAAGGTATAGGTTAATGTTAGTCAGGGCCATTCTTTTGTAGGGATTATTGAAAGTCAGATGGCGTTGCGCTAAAAAAAATATTGTGTGTCAGTTTAAGCACAGTCATGTATAATTGTTCTAAGGGGACGTTTCAACCTTCGTTCTGGAAATCTGTCTCGATACAAACGTACCGCGCCACGGCTATTGCCCTGTGCTAATCCATACATCAAATGGGCATCTGGCAGCTCCGCATTTGTAAACATTGCACTGACTGCAAAACCACGTTCGTGATGAACACTAACCTGTTGATACTACGTACTGATGTGCTTGATGCTAGTACTGTAGAGCAATGAGTCGCATGTCAACACAAGCACCGAAGTCAATATTACCTTCTTTCAATTGGGCCAACTGGCGGTGAATCGAGGAAGTACAGTACATATTGACGAAACTAAAATGAGCTCTAACATGGAAATTAAGCGTTTCCGGACACATGTCCACGTAACATCTTTTCTTTATTTGTGTGAGGAATGTTTCATGAAAGTTTGGCCGTACCTTTTTGTAACACCCTGTATATGAATATTTAAAGAAGACTATCATTGTCACGTACACCTTGTAAATAGTTGTTAACGCTTATTGCATGAAAGGTGACGGAGTGTCTTTATTATCAAAACGGCGTAATGAATTATTGCCTATACTAGTAGAGGTTGGAACGCCAGTGGAAATGAAATGGCAGGCGTAACTCAAGCCCTGGGTGGAGAAGCCCGCACAGTTGTGTTGGTCCTGCTTAACACAGGAAGTAGCCAAGACAGACGGTCGGAGCACCTGAGCACTGAAACACAAAACAGCGGCGGCCGGCCGGTATTGTAGCTGAGCCGGAAGGATCCGGTATTATCCGGTTAGATAATACTTCTAGTTCCCTTAAACATTCATTTATGTTAATTTGTAATTTATACGTTAAAGAGGAAGAAGGAGGAAATAATATCACAACTAAGACATCCTATGATCTGCTTCAGGGGGTAGTCGGACAGGGCCAAATCTTGATTTTCGCGTTCAGTATTTTCCGTTATGCATATTAATTTTGCACCCGCCTAGAGTAGCATCTTGGACGTCGGTTGTTACATTTCACCTGCTTTTCCAAACAGTTTGGGACAGTTCCTATGAGTTTAAGCTCAGCTTATTTTGTGGGCCAATCGAGGTGCGATACGGTGAGTGCATCTTCATCGTAACAGAAACGTATGAGTCATCTTGGAGGGCGGTAGACTTAACGTGGCATACTCATCATTAATATATATGAGAGAGGGCAACGTTTTCGACGATTTTTGCCTGTTATCGACATTAATACTGGCAAGATGTCGGTCTAGAGAATCCAAAAACTTTCGAGGATGTTTTAATTTTTTGTTTCGAGTTGGATAGCAAATGACAAAAGAAATATGTTTTCAGCGTGATATAATAACAGATTAACAATTTTCTGTTTTTTTCGTTTTTCTTGTACTGTGAAATCTTGCTTCTTGTCAAATTACGTGATTTTAGGGCAATGGGAAATAACCTATAGGGGTTAGTGGGTGAGATGCAAGTATTAAAATATGTGACATAAATAACCGTATCTTTTAATAGAATTGTTTTAGAAGCTTAACGTTTTTACTACACCAAGAGGCTGTTAACCTTAATACGTGACATAAATTTCAACTTGATACGTCTGCCCATTTCTTTGAAAAAGGCGTCTTAACAGACGGACAGAGAGACAGTCAGATAAAAAATGACAAAAAAATCTTTTTTCGTGTGATATAATTACTAATTAACAGTTTCGAATTTTGCCCCTTACTTGTCCTGTTGAGCCTTTCTTCTTACTAAATGCGACACAAATGGCCTTGTCTTTTACAGCATTGACTTATTAGCCCACATTTATTACAGCGCCGACGCACCATAGACTTTAGTATATGACATGAATTTCAGTATAATACGTCTTCTATACCCGACAACAGAGAACCTTACCAGATGGACCGACAGACAGTCGGATAACAAATGACAATTTTTATTTCGTTTGAGATAATTACAAATTAACACTTTACGAAACCTTGCTTCTCGCCAAATTTAATGATTGTAGGCCAACGGGAAGTACCTTGTAAGGATTTGATGCGTGAGTTCGCGAGTATCAAAACTTGTGAAATAAATGGCCGTGCCTTAAGCTTTTTACACTGTCAAGGGACCGTAGACTTTAACATGTGACATAAATTTCAACTTAGTACGTCTACCCAGTCCTGGAGAAAAGCATTTTAACAGTCGGACAGTCAGACAGAGAGACGGACAACAAAGTGGTCCCATAATGGTTCCGTGTTTACCGATTAAGGTACGGAACCCTAGAGACGAACACAATTTTTCATAGGATCACCACCGGCCTGAACTACACCTTCCGCACACTGCGGTTTTAATTCCTCATCGGGCCATGGGTGTGTTCGAAGTCTTGCATCATTTCAAAAGAGGCTACATCGCGATTCGTCGGAACATAGCATACGACTGCCACTGAAGACGTGCAGCTGTGAGTAAGAACCTTGTCCAAAGTAAATGTCCACTGCATGCAGTTCCCTTTGCAATGTTCGCTCCTGTCGATTTCGAAATCGATTGTTGCTACAAGGCGTGACATTCGACTCCGGTCCCTCTCGATTAAGACCTTCTTACGACTTCTGTTGTTACGCTGTGTTACTTAGCTGCGGGCGGTACATCATTCCTAGCAGACACATTTGAATAGCCTGCGTTGATACACCAACGAATCGGGCAAATTCATTGCAGTGTGGTCATGGGCAAGCCTAAACACGATAGCTCCTGCCATCCTGTCACGTGGCCATGTCGAACAGTCTTACTGCGCAGATGCCGTGCAAGCGAGTGGCGCGCACGCGCACACACACACGGACAGACACCTGTGACACGCCATGACTTACATCACAGGTGGCGGGTCACCTGGCCGCTTGATACCCAGTTCTGCACGAACTACAGAGCTGCAAGCCTACCACTGAGCTCTAAATGGACTGGCAACACATTCTCTTGTAAGATATGTTAACTTCATCTACATATACATCTACATGATTACTCTGCAATTCACATTTAAGTGCTTGGCGGAGGGTTCATCGAACCACAATCATACTATCTCTCTACCATTCCACTCCCGAACAGCGCGCGGGGAAAACGAACACCTAAACCTTACTGTTCGAGCTCTCATTTCTCTTATTTTATTTTGATGATCATTCCTACCTATGTAGGATGGGCTCAACAAAATATTTTCGCATTCTGAAGAGAAATTTTAGTGACTGAAATCTCGTAAATAGATCTCGCCGCGACGAAAAACGTCTTTGCTTTAATGACTTCCATCCCAACTCGCGTATCATAACTGCCAAACTCTCTCCCCTATTACGTGGTAATGCAAAACGAGCTGCCGTTTTTTGCACCCTTTCGATGTCCTCCGTCAATCCCACCTGGTAAGGATCGCACACCACACAGCAATATTCTAACAGAGGACGAAGGAGTGTAGTGTAGGCTGTCTCTTTAGTGGACTTGTTGCATCTTCTAAGTGTCCTGCCAATGAAACACAACCTTTGGCTCGCCTTCCCCACAATATTGTCTATGTGGTCTTTCCAACTGAAGTTGTTCGTAACTTTAACACCCAGGTACTTAGTTGAATTGACAGCCTTGAGAATTGTACTATTTATCGAGTAATCGAATTCCAGCGGATTTCTTTTGGAACTCATGTGGATCACCTCACACATTTCGTTATTTAGCGTCAACTGCCACCTGCCACACCATACAGCAATCTTTTATAAATCGCTTTGCAACTGATACTGGTCTTCGGATGACCTTACTAGACGGTAAATTACAGCATCATCTGCGAACAACCTAAGAGAACTGCTCAGATTGTCACCCAGGTCATTTATATAGATCAGGAACAGCAGAGGTTCCTGTACGCTTCCCTGGGGAACACCTGATATCACTTCAGTTTTACTCTATGATTTGCCGTCTATTACTACGAACTGCGACCTTCCTGACAGGAAATCACGAATCCAGTCGCACATATTTATTATAAACTAGCGAACTCGGCAATGTTTCGCAGTCATATGCGCGGGAATCGGATATACGCCATAATCTCCTTCTCTTCCCTCTTCTATCTCTTTCCTCCACCATCCTCCTTTTGTCCATCTCCTTTTCCTCTTCCCTGTCTCTGCCCATCACCTTCCCCCACACCCTGTACATCTCTTAAACCACACTCTATCCATCTCCTCCTCCATCTCTCTGTCCACACCCTTCTTCCCCTCCTTTATATATTTCCTCCGACCTTCTCATATCCATTTCCTCCCCCCTTCTCTGTCTATCTCCTCCTCCCCTCTCTCTGTCACCTTATTTGTTATTATGAGCAGAACCTTGATTGGGAGTAAAAGTCAAAAGGAATGGTTAAATCGGTTGGAATAATTAGTAACGGGTTATGAGAGAGACTTGTCCCACTACTGGATCTATGAGGATAGTATCTTTAATGACAGTATTTCGCATGGTTTTAATCTATGACAGGTAGGATTATGAAGTTAGCCATAAACACAACTTTCCCGTTTTCTATTAAAAATGACCGAGGAAAGGAAAACAAAACCGCACTTTTCCATAGCACAGCTTAGCATGTTCTTTCTCGTAGCTGGTTTAACGGAAAGTGTTTTTATTATTCGATATGCCTCTAAACGCAGTTTACGCTGTTCATCAGCCGCATTGACCCTACGATCATGTAGTTAGCATTCGTTGCGCCTGCGCCGACCGATATTCCGATGCCTCACTGGTAGCATTTTTGCAAAATTAATAAATCACGAACTGAAATCACTTGAATATCCGCAACATACCAAATTACCACGAACTGACTCTAATCCAATTTTTGCAACACACCATAGATATGACCATCACCGATATCACAACAATATACCGCTTTCAGTTGTATTCTTTTTCGAAAAATATCGATATTCAATGCGAAATTTATTGTTGTTATGAAAACTTGCGATAGCAGAACTGTCAAAGCGATCGTCACATTTCTTTCATTGACATTTTCAGACGAAAAAGCAATCCAAATTTCCGACTTTTCCGGAGGATTTTCCAAAAATTTTCGTTCATGAAAATCTTCTCCTGACAGTTACGAACACACACACGCACAATCTGCCAAATCAGTCCAGTTGTTCTCAAACGATAACTTTCGTACATGCTTTGAGCGATTTTTATTTATATAGGGCGATTTTCTCCACCATTTGCAAACTCTAGGGACCGATCGATGAGAAGATACGGAACAAAAAATGCCTCATGAACTTAAGTACGGAAATGCATGGTTTCTATGCTAGAGACCATTTATTCAATCATACATTGTTACAGAGTCTGCGGTCTAGCATGCTCTGTACCATGCAGCCGCAGTTACAGTATGTGTTGGAAATGGTTTACATGTGCCTCAACGCATTCGTCTACGCACTGTAACATGTTCTGTCTTACACGTTCACATCGACCTGGCTGTATGCGAATAGTGTCAAAGGCAGCATGAATACGCTGCTTCTGTCTCCACATCTGGAATGGGCTCTGCGTACACGATACTTTTGGGATGGCCCCATAGCCAGAAATCGCACGGGTTGAGATCTGGTGAACGAGCAGGCCGTGCAACTGGACCTCCTCGTCCGATCCATCGACCAGGAAGACACGATTGAGATGCGTCCCGACTTTAACGGCGAAGTGGACTGGAGTGTCATCACGTAGCAGCCCCATAACCCTTCGAATCACCAGTCCTCTTCCAGTAGGGGGGCAGAGTCACCCGCAAGAAACGCCGATAGTTCAGCCCTGTTAGGCGACGTGGAAGGAGGACTGGTCCCAAAATACGGTCGCCAATTATCCCGGCCAAAAAATGCCAGCTGCACCATGCTGATGATTCGCTATTACCATACCACGGGGGTTCTGCGTACTATCCCACAGATGAGTGTCATGAAAGTTGATTTACAACTCCGCATAAAGTTTGCCTCACCTGTGGATAGGGTGGAGAAACCAGTGACAAAAGTGCTCCCGATACGGAAAGTCTGTCGCTTGTAAGCCCTGCACACGCTGAAGTGATAAGGGTAGTAACTGTTGTCATGGAGAATGTTCCACATGGTAGTCTGTCTTACCCTGTACTGGCGGGCCAACTGCCTGGTACTGTCACGGGAATCACCTTCCAGAGTGCTAATCACATTTTCCTCCAAGTTTGGTATCGAAACATTTCGGGTGCGTCCTTTATGATTTCCAGGTTCCCCAAAAGAGAATGCTGTGGTTTTTGTCGGCGGCGACAGGTCTCCTGATACAACCTTGCTGCTCGCCGTCCGTTGCCATTTGCCTTTCCGTAAGTGAACACCATGTCGACAAGCTCTCAATGCGAACACAGAACCGTTGTGTACAACGCTGTATCACATCCACTACAAGGTGAGTCAGCAAGAGAAGTGAATCGGACACGGCATTACCAATGACTACAGGAGGAGAGGACGCTAGGGCATGACGTATGAGGAGCAGTACCACCCTCTAGGAAGAAATCAAGCATGTTATAACTGTGGCTGCGTGGTAGCGGATATTAGACCGCAAGCCTCTGTAACAAAGAATGATTGAATAAATGGTCTCCAGCATGGAAACAATGCATTTACGGACGTAAGTTAAAAAAAAAGAACGTTCAAATGTGTGTCAAATCCTATTGGACTTAACTGCTAAGGTCATCAGTCCCTAAGCTTACACACTACTTAACCTAAATTATCCAAAGGACAAACACACACACACCCATGCCCGAGGGAGGACTCGAACCTTCGCCGGGACCAGACGCACAGTCCATGACTGCAGCGCCCTAGCCGCTTTTTTTTTTTTTTTTTTTGTAGTCTCATTTTGTTCGCTTTCGTTCATCGCATCTGCTCGAGGCGGACGTCACAAGACACCCGTTTTAGTTCGTTGTTGGTCCATTAACTCATTTTTTTTTTATTACAGAGGGCAGCTAACCCTCTGACCACACACGCTGAGCTACCGTACCTTACCGCTCGGCTAATCCCGCGCGGCACGTAAGTTCATTAGACCTTTTTTCTTCCCTGCCGCGTGGAGTGGCCGCTCTGTTTTAGGCGCCTTGTCACGGACTGCGCGGCCCCTCCCGCCGGAGGTTCGGGTCCTCCCTCGGGCATGGGTGTGTGTGTTGTTTTAGCAAAGTTAAAGTTAGTTTAAGTAGTGTGTAAGCATAGGGACCGATGACCTCAGCAGTTTGGTCCCTTAAGAATTCACAAACTTTGAACATTTTTTTTTTCTTCTGTATCCTCTCATCGATCAACAATTAGAGCTTGTACACGATGGAAAAAATTATCCTGCATAGATGAGGGGCTGACACCACAAGTGGACGTTTTTTTAGATTACTTATAGTAATATTTAAAACATGTTAAAATAAATCCTGTTTTGAAATAGTGGATTAGCACCTTGAGGAAAAATGAGCATATTGACACAATATACTGAGGTGAGAAGTCATGAGATACATTCTAACATCGTGTCGGATCTCCTTTTGCCCGGCGTAGTGCAGTAACTCGACGCGGCATGGCTCATCAAGTCGTTGGAAGTCCCCAGCAGAAATACTGAGCCGTGCTGCCTCTATAACCGTACAGAATTGCGGAAGTGTAGCCAAAGCAGGATATTGCGCACAAACTGACCTCTCGATTACGTGCCATAAATGTTCGAATGAATTCACGTCGGGCGATCTGGGTAGCCAGAACCCGCCAGGTTAGCCGTGCGCGCTAACGCGCTGCTTCCTGGACTCGAGTAGGCGCGCCGGCCCCGGATCGAATCCGCCCGGCGGATTAACGACGAGGGCCGGCGTGCCGGCCAGCCTGGATGTGGTTTCTTAGGCGGTTTTCCACATCCCCCTAGGTGAATACCGGGCTGGTCCCCACGTCCCGATATGACACGAGCCCAGGACGGGCGCTGCAGGTGATGTGCTGTTAGTCATTTCGGTCGTCTGATACCTTAGCGCACTAACGCCAAATTTCGCCACAGACATCTGAACACTTTCGCGCTATTCCATGGATTACACTAGTCGCAGACAGTTGGGGAGTACGGGGTGGCGGCAGGAGGGGCATCCGGCCACCCCTTCAACTAACATTGCCACATCCAATTAACCATGCCGACCCTTCGTATCCGCGAGAAACAAGGCACACAAGCAAAAGAAAGAAAGATCTGGGTAGCAAGACCATTCACTCGAATTGCCCAGAATGTCTTCAAACCAACCGTGAACAGTTGTGGCTCTGTGACATGGCACATTGTCATCCATAAAAATTTCACCACTGTTTGGGAACATGGCGTCCATGAAAGGCCGCAAATGGTCTCCATGTTGCAGAACATCCAGACTACCCAGTACATTCCATGTAAACACAGCCCACGCCATTACGACACCACCACCAGTGCTTTGTTGACAACTTCAGTTTATGGCGTCTTGGAATTTGCGCCACACTCGAACCCTACCATCCGCTCTAGCCAACTGAGCTCAGGACATGTGACCAGTCGTCTATGATCCAACCGATATGACACGAGCCCAGGACGGGCGCTGCAGGTGATGTGCTGTTAGTCATTTCGGTCGTCTGATACCATAGCGCATTAACGCCAAATTTCGCCGCCCTGTCCTAACGGAAACGTTCGTCGTACGTCCCATATTACTTTCTGCGGGTATTTCACGCAGTGTTGCTTGTCTGTTAGCACTGACATCACTATGAAGCGCTGCTGCTTTGCCTGAAATGTGGTATTCTCTGCACAGTCCTGACATTGTGGATCACGGAATACTGAATTCCCTAAGGATTTCCGAAACGGAATATCCCATGCATCTAGCTCCATCTACCACTCCGCGTTCAATGTCTGTTATTCCTATCGTGCGGCCATAACCACGTCGGAAACCTTTTCATACGAATCACCTGAGTACATATGACAGCTCCACCAATGCACTGCTCTTTTATACTTGGTGTTCGTGATACTACCGGCATCTTTATAGCTGCATATCGCTGTCCCATGACTTTTGTAACCTCAGTGTAGATTACAAATTATTTAAACCTGACCATACGTACAAGGAACGTGACAATACAAAGAAATACTTGAAATGTGCATTTGTTCCCCAAGAAAGGATGGAAGCAGTGAAGACGAGCAGCTTAATGTTTTTGGTATTGGAAATGAGACAGAAGACTTTCTTTCAATTAAAGCCATGAATGCCATGGTGATGGTAAAAGTTGCTAAAGACACTCAAGGAAACAAATGGAAGAATATTAGCAGGATCAGAATAGTAGTAGGATCAGACTCTAAAATACAGTTAATGAGTTCACTAAAACGTGATCTGGAGTTAATGTAAGCAGATTTTCGGGGGTACAGTATTGGTCTCCCATCAATATCTCTTCTGCACCCTTTGCAACAAGATATGTACGAAAGAAAACTTAAGAAGTGGAAACATTGGTAGGAATTAAAGAACTACAGCCCTCAAATTTATCACCAGTTGTATAACAATATATCCCATTCCAAGACAGCGGTTACCACGGGTATACAAAGAGGAAAAGGAGAAAGAAGAAGGCGTGATCAAAGAAGGAGACAAAGCAGGCTGAAAAATGCACAGCTCAGTGGTACAGTGTTGCACCAGGAAGAACATTCTTCAAGAGATATCACAGGGCCCGGGTTCCCGGGTTCGATTCCCGGCGGGGTCAGGGATTTTCTCTGCCTCGTGATGACTGGGTGTTGTGTGATGTCCTTAGGTTAGTTAGGTTTAAGTAGTTATAAGCTCTAGGGGACTGATGACCATAGCTGTTAAGTCCCATAGTGCTCAGAGCCAGATATCACAGGAGTAAATGATTCTAATTCTACATTAAGGCGCTAGCTATGAGAGGATTATAGAAAGTGGCATTGAATTATCTCTCGTATGTGTTGGAACCACAGCAATATATTTTCGGTTTAGTGTTTTTATTTTATTCGCTATTTGCGTGTTTTTTCAGCTTGTTATATTAATTTTTATTAATTACGCCCATATTCTTGTTTTATAGGGAACGTGTACTATGAGTGTCATGTGTGTCTACCAAAAAACGCTTCAGAATAAAGCACATTAAAAATGTTTTTGCATTTGTAAATTAATCAGATACTATGAGATCATCACAAATATTTTGTGCGCACTTGCGATAAACATTTTCCCTTAAAGGGAAACGACAGGGTGACGGACCAAAATATTGCTCAAGCGCAGGATTTTTTTTCTACGTAGTGGGATGTAGTAGACAAATGGAGTATGCTGCAACGAATAAAGCATACATTGAAGTTTTTATTGGCATTTTTAGTGAAAAATATTAATATCCTCACTGTGTAACTGGGATTTTCCCGAGGCAGCTCTGAAAGGAGGTAGATCGATGGTTGTCGCTGTGACTCCGGTTATGCTAATCCAAAACATGAAGTTAACATATCGTCCTGATCCCTAGAGATGTCATTTTAGTGCGTCGTACGGATTTGCAAATAAATAAAATAAATCGGCGAAATTATAGATATTTAAAAAAAGTGGCCATTTTTGATCCCTCGTCTTTGGCTGAAAAAAATACTAAAGATCAACTTAAAAAAATCGGCTACGCTGAACTGAAGAGAATTCAGTTTGCTTCAAGGGAGACCAAAAATCATTATAATCGGATGAAAATTGTAGAGTGGGCGACGACAACCATGCCGAAAAATATGGTTTTGAGTAAAATGCGTTTAAAGTTTGAAAGCATTTATCATATAAAAAGGGACAAAGCGTGAAACTTACGGGATATCATCGATGACTGGTCCATAATAACTATCGGTCCGGCTAGTGGATGGCCGCTTTCTTTTACTTTGACCTGATAAGCCCTCATTTTCGTCCTCAAAGCCCTTTTCGTTGCTTAGTGCATCGCCGATTTTGATTTGAGCGGCATTTGTCACGTGCATTAATGCGGTATGGCCTAGATTCAGACATACGGCCAAATTTGAAGCAATGTTGACAATTTCTCTTCGGTGGGTTGTTATTTTTCGAGCCTGTCTCCAGATGAGGCTATTGAAACTTTCTTTAGCATTTTGAGTAATACCGCCCAAACAAAGCTCCAGAAAATCAGGTTTACTCAAATCGTTATAAGTAGGGGTGATGGTATTGATAACGACTTGTGGCAATGGCGTTTTGTGTTTATAACTTTCCAGTTCACCATTTGCTTTAGCTTCAACCGCTCACAGAATCGTTACTTTCTAGAGTTCGAGCGTAATATTTTGGGGAATAATTATTCGATGTCTATACATTCGAATTTCGTAATAAAAAAATCGAGGTTTTTCGACCGTCACCCTGTCGTCCTCCTTAAGGAACAAGTCATGACGTGCGAACTGCCACAACAAAATGATCTCTTCCGCGCCAAATAGCATGGATTTCTTAACGATCGTTCATGCGAAACCCAGGTCGTATTTTTTTGACCTGACACCATTAAGGCCATGGATCAAGGGAAGCAGATAGACGAAGTATTTCATTACTTTCGAAAAACATTTCACTCAGTACCACCCATTCCAACGTTTATTAACGTATCAACTTGTAATAAATTACAATACAATACTGAAAGAGGCATTGCAACGAATGCCGGTCATCAGCTAATTTAATAAAATCTTAAGTGTTCGGAAATCTTTTATGAAGGTATTTATCAGGAATATAGCCTTGTACGGAAATGAAATCGAACGATAAGCAATTCGGACAAGAAGAGAATAGTGCTGTAGAAAAATGCTGAATATTAAAGAGATGATCTAATAACAAATGAGGTATTAAATCGACTCGGTAAAAATGAAATTCATAGCATCTGACTAAAAGAAGGGATCCGTTGGTAAGACACAGCCGGCCGCTGCGACTGAGCGCTTCTAGGCACTTCAGTCGGGAACCGCGCTGCTGCTACAGTCGCAGGTTCGAATCCTGCCTCGGGCATGGATGTGTGTGATGTTCTTATGTTAGTTAGGTTTAAGTAGTTCTAAGTTTAGGGGACTGATGACCTCAGATGTTGAGTCCCATAGTGCTTAGAGCCATCTAAACCATTTGGTAAGACACGTTCTAATATGTGAAGGAACAAAAATGAATGAAAATGTCAGGGGTGAAAATTATAGACGAAGACCTAGGCGTGAATATAATAAGCAGGTTCAGGTGGGTGTAGAGTGCGACAGTTATTCGGAGATGAAGAGGTTTGGACGGGATAGGATGGCGTGAAGAGCTGCGTCAAACCAGTTTCCGAACTGAAGACCCCACCAACAACAGAAAATTCCTTTGCAGACAACTGAGACGACTATCTCTTATCATCGTGAAAATAAGAAGTATGAGAACGAGAAAGGACCGACAATGCTGAAGGAAAGATTAAGGAACGTGTAGCAAAGTACTGAAGCTGAGTAAGTCAGGGGAGTGTATGTTACAGAAGGAGGATCACAATGCCAATCGGAGCGATAGAAGAAGAAAAAGATGCAAAGTACACATAACAACTATCTCACTGGCAGTATGGATAAATGAGTTGTTAGCCAGCATATTTTGTACAAAGAAAGAAACAAATTAAATACCAGCTTCCCAAAAAATTGACACCCTTAGTTGCACGTAAGTGGGCAACAAAACTAGAAATCAGATTCTGAGAAAAATAGTTCTATATATGGGATTTGGTTTCAAAAGGTGCCACAATAAGCAGGTCATAATGTGCCAACGGGATGTCAGTTTCAAAAAGATTCATTGTGTTAGATTATTTTGAAAAAGAATGAAGTATGAAAATTAAAGCTCCTAACTGTTTATTCCGGTACACTACACTGAGAATAAAATTTAGTGGATTTGTTCATAAATAACTTTTATGTTACCAGTCACGATTTTCTTTTATTTATGTTTTACACGACGCACTTTGGGAAATTATCCCATTTTCAAGTGCGTTTTCTCTTTGCATTATACCATTTTTGCGTAATGTTTTCAACGTGTGGTTCTGCTTTGTTTTGTTGAATTTATTGCAATACATGAAAAACGAGCAATTCTTACTTGGTTACTGATTTTTATTCGTTTTTAGTGTCGAAATTTGGGACAACTTGTACTTACAGTTGTTTTATGGTCCATTTGTGCAGAGTCTCACACATGTTAAACATCACACACAATTTTCAGTCCACAGTGTACATCGAGAAAAGTTTCATAAAAAAACAGTTACAAAGATGTATATAATGATGTAGTTGACAGAGACAATGTTACAGGTCTTCCTCAGAGTGTCATATGCCTTTGTACGGAGAGTATTTATCTTAACAGCATGGATCATAATTTGCTTATATCTATTTTGGAATGATGCTTACTTCTATGTGTTACTATTTTTCACAGTATAGAAAATATGAATGTTAAATGAAAAACTTGAAAGTCAATCAGTGAGTTTCTTCAAATGCTTCGACAATATACTCAAATAAAAATAGTACTGTTAAGATCAATACCCTCTGCACACAAGCATATCATATTTTGTGGAAGACCTGTAAAATTACCTCTGGTCAAATTGTTTGTTTACGTAAGTGATTCTCGAGGTACACTGTGCACTGTAAATTGATGGTGATGTCTAATATGTGTGACGCTGCACAAATGGTCTATAAGAAAACTGTAAGTGCAAGTTGTTCCAAATTTCGGCACCAACTCCATACACTGAAGCGCCAAAGTAACTGGTGTAGGCATGCGCATTAAAATTCAGAGCTATGTAAACAGGCGGAATACGGCTATATGGGCTTTCGGAGCCGAAGGCCCACTCGTGTACACGACACAAAGCTTTACGCGTCGTCTGCGCCCGCAACACCCACAATCGACTGCTGATGACATGTTGCCTGGTCGGACGAGTCTCGTTTCAAATTGTATGGAAGGGATGGACGTGTACTAGTATGGAGACAACCTCTTGAATCCATGGACCCTGCATGTCAGGAGCGAACTGTTCAAGCTGGTGGAGGCTGTGTAATGGTGTGGGGTGTGTACAGTTGGAGTGATGTGGGACCCTGATATGTATAGATACGACTCTGACACGTGACACGTAAGCATCCTGTCTGATCACCTGCATCCATTCATGTCCATCTTCTGAGTTTAAACACACCCGCTGGCCACGAAACTCCCCAAACACGAACATTATTGAGCATATATGGGATGCATTGCACGTGCTGTTGAGAAGAGATCTCCACCCCGTCGTACTCTTGCGGATTTATGGACAGCCCTGCAGGATTCATGGTGTCATTTCCCTGGAGTCCATGCCACGTCTTGTTGCGACACTTCTGCGTGGTCGCGTGGGTGCTACACGATATTAGTCAGGTGTACCAGTTTCCTTGGCTCTTCAGTGTATAAAAATCGACAGCTTACTAAGAATTGCAATAAAGTCAACAAAACAAAGCAGAACTTCACACATCGAAAACATTACTAAAAATGGCGTAGTATGAAGAGAAAACACACTTGAAAATGGGTATCATTTCGTGTGAAAGATGAATAAAAGAAAGTCGTGACAGGCAGCAGAAAAACTGTTTATGAAAAAACTCACTGTTTTCACAGTCACAGGCGTTCACAAAACCGTTTATAATGGACAAAATCAAATAGATGTTGTCGCAATGATAGCGTGCGCAGAGCATTGTTAAAAGGAAGTGCTGGTCAGTGTTTAATGGTTGCACTGTGCAGGGCACTGGCGCAGAGATGTTTAGCGTGCGGCTGTGCTCCACTTGTATGAATACTGGAGTGAACAGGGCCGCCTCGAGAACATTTCTTCGCATAGGCGACTTATCATTTGGTGCCGTCCTCATTCTTCCTTGTCCCTCGCACACTTTCACCCGTGTCGGTTTTCGCTACTGATGGTAATACGCGCGCTATAGGAATCTTACACTTTTGAGCGCCCCTGACGCTCCTCTCTCCTCGGCGCCCCTAAGTGGCCACTAGTAAATGCGATGCGTGCCGTACGGAAATCTTGCAGTTGTGGCGCATCTGGCGTCCTCACAGCTCGGGGCCCCAAGTGGCGCCTTACTTTGTCGAGTAACATGTGCTGTTCCAGAGCCATGTGAAGTGGAGATACACATGTCCGAGTGCCCGCTAACGCGAATTCCTTTGCTGCAGGAAACTGTAACAGCGCTGAGCGTGCATTCTGCGGGTCGGCTTCCTCCGCAGCGCGAGACTGCCTGACGCGATACAGTCGCAAATTGAGATGCGTATAGCACGTGTGACGCGACACGACACCACAGCGCGACACGCACGTGCCGCACAAGTCGCGCGGGTACTGCACATGTTGCGAGGCGTACACCATACTTCGCACACGCCGACTGGCGACGCTCTGCGCTGACAGAACCGAAGCGCGCGCAACCTGTTATCTTCCTCAAACGATTTTACAGAAAGTATTCACTGAAAATATATGATTTTTGCCTTTCTTGTAGCGTTATATGTCAGCTTCGTGGCGAAGTGCCCATCACCTCGCTAATGACCATTCTTATTGTGATGTACACATTTTAGTAAGGCACTACGCAAAACTCAAAATGTTTGCAACGAGAATTAGGGGTCGCTATGATTTTGCGTTTGGTGCGTATTACACCATATGTTGCTGCATATGAAATTTAGGTAACATGGTGAATTTTTGTTTAGACTTGGGAGGAGGTCTATATCTGCCTCCGATCTCGAGAAAGTGGATCCCATGTAGCGCGCTCACTTCCGATCTCACGCCCGCGAGAATGAAATACTCGCAACATCTCTCGTATCTCCTAAACCGCTCGAGACATCGAAACGAAAGTTTGGCTAGTGATAGCACACAAGCAGGAGAGTGTTTTGCCATTTCTTAAACACACGGAGCTTTCTTATCTATGGCGATATATCAGTTCTTATACTTCCCTTTTTATTTATTTCACTCCAGTGAAAGTAATTTTTTAAGAGTTATCGACAGCTGGATAAACAAGAGCTTTCTAGTATGAAAATAAATATAAAAATTCTTATTTTATGTTACTGCAAACCGACACTATGAGGTTTTTCGTAAACTTGGGAGCTCTGTGATTGCAAATTACTTGTTTAATGAGGCACTCCGTTTCGGAATTCTGTCGCAGTAGCCCTGTGAGATGAATTTGACAAATTACACTGCGACAAAGGAAGTACAATTAAACCAGACACCAAGAGAAATGTGGCCGTTACTCACAAACGGTGATGCTTCTTCGAATGAGAAAAGGTTAACAACTCACACAAAATAGATTGCCAATTTTGTTGGAATTTTGGTGGAATCCCCCGAACCCATCGTATTTTTAACACTGAGCGACTGGGATGGAAACTTACCAAAGGAATTTATTCCTTCTCTTGATCTGAGCAGTATTAAAATAATGACGAGCGTTCCTTCAGGCGGAATGATAGGCACATGCCAGATACTGGTTACTCACCTACGGCTTGACGAACTGACAATGTGTGATCACGAATAAAATAGTTGTTATTTAGAAAAAAATAACTGATCTGTCGCAAAACACAATGGTCAGTGTATTGTCAGCAGCGGAGGATAATGCGCGCGACAGGAATGCAGAAGCTAGCCATGTGTGTCTTGTGTGTTGGAGTTCGAAAAATATTATCATGAAAGTAGATCTACCTTTGTCGTCTGTACATTTCAACAAATTAAATATATCTAATCATAACACTCTTTTAGGATATTCCTACTTTCGTAATAATACCGATCATTTTCTTCATTTGTGTAGCCTGTTGTATAATTAGTTTATTGATGCTGATGATGTGCATGCAACAATTGAAATGATTTTTCTCATCACGGCGAACCAATTAAGACATTGTTATTTGTGAATGCTTTACGACTGTTTCTAGCTTGCAGGGGAAATGTGATGTTCACATGCATGTAATACAGTGTGTTGTATTACATTATTACATCCATGTCAGAATAATCACAGTGTGACTTCCATACTTCTTGGACGCTTTTACCAAGAACACAAAGGGATTACAACTGTGGAGATTATCCGTTTCTAAATTTTTGTAACAGATCGTACAAATACGCCAGCATACTAGGCAGCGAGAAGATAACCTTGTTTTACTTTCCTGCCTTGATTCTTAATCACATGATAATATTCCTTGCTTCCTTATTCACTACCCTCTGTCCCTTCTTGCGATCTGAAAACATCGTGGAGGCATATGACACAATTCCAGCAGCCAAAGGCTCATCAGTTACTGAAGTATGCATTTTTCATGACAGAAGAAAATCAAAACAAAACTATACAGATATAAATAACAGAAAAGTATAATGTACTAACGAAGAAAGCTGGAGCGTTGAAATGGCGAAAAACAAATCACTACCCAAAGGCAATAAAATTTAGTACACATTAAAGCAAAATTTATCGTATGGGCAATACTACCACTGCTCATATGCACTGTTCCGATGTGAGCATATGGCCGGGCTACTTTTCCGCTCCCCCCCTCAAATTTCCCACGGTGCTAGCAGGCGCGTGTCGCGTCCCAGTAGCGTCGCGTCGCAATTTGCGCGGTCCCATTTGAACCTGTGATGTTACAAAAACGCGCGCTGCGCTGCGTCGCGCCACACTCGCTATACGCGTCTCAATTTGCGCCTAGCCGTCCCGATACTGCGCGCGAACACGCCACGGCCACCGGAACCCAGCGGAGATCAACTGCGGCTCACGGACGCGCACCAGTCAACTTCGCGACCACCGAAGTGGCTACACCTTTTCAGGCGCGCATCCTCTACCCTTCCGTCACTCCAAAAATTAGTATTTTATTCTAAGAATCTATGTTTTTACATTTATTAATTTACAACTCTCTCAGCTAATTTTCAGAACATAAAGTAGTATGAAAATAGTCTCAAAAATGGCTAGAAGTTCTAGACAATTACAGACTACGTTGAACTCAGAATATTTCTCAGTTGCCTGCCCGAGGTCTAGCCCATCGTGGATTGGGTTGCGTTCCTGGCCGCCTGCGGAGAAAATTCTAGCCAGGTAAAGTCGTTGACTTGCTACGTGGGGTTTCCGACCGCGGTGTTGCCGACCCTTTTTAGGTGCCATAGGTACCGTGGGACTTCCGACCAAGCAGTTTCGCACCATGAGTTTTCCGACCAGAACCTCCCATACTGTCGATTTTTGCCAGTCGTTCACCAGCAGCAAATGTGTCCTCACTGTCGGTCAGACAATGCCCTCGCCGACAGCCTTCGTCTCCATAAAGTTTCTTAGGCCTAAGCTGATTGAGTTCTATACAGTAATACTGGAAATAATTACAGCAACGACAGGGAATTCGTGTCTTCTCAAGGATGGTCATCGCTACCGGATACAGAGAAAATATAATGAGTATACATACTGAATAACAACATTCTTGCCCACCTCACGAACCAGATGTTCAGATTAAGAAACGAGTGCATCGCCACAAATGGTTCAAATAGCTCTGAGCACTATGGGACTTAACATCTGTGGTCATCAGTCCCCTAGAACTTAGAACTACTTAAACCTAACTAACCTAAGGACATCACACACATCCATTCCCGAGGCGGGATTCGAACCTGCGACCTGCGGCCGGCCCCGACACTAGTTCGGAAATTCAGCTGAGCAAAGATATTTTGAAATTAACTGAAGGTAATATTTTTGTAAACTCACGATAGGTCTCTTCCTGACAGAAGAATCCTCCTGTTTGGTTGTGAAGGATCGGAAAAAATCCTGTATCGAAATGGAACTGCTCTAATGGACGGGATATTTAACAGCTGCTCAAAAAAATCAAACAGCTGTACACAAAACAATTCGAAATCGGAAGCGGAGAAAAGGAGACGAAGGTGCTATCTGTTTTATTTGCTTGCTCTCAGATAAAAGTTAAAATTCATAAGTCAGAGTTCTGGTTTGAAAAATAACAAGCCTCGGTGGTCACAGAAAACTGAAGTGCTGGAATTTGAAATGGCGTCCGTCTGCTTTGCTGGGTGGTAACGTGCTCGCCTCCCATGCAAGCGGGCCCGGGTTCGATTCCCGGCCGGGTTGGAGATTTTCTCCGCTCGTGGACTAGGTGTTGTGTTGTCCTCATCATCATTTCATCCTCATTACCGGTGCGGAAGTTGCCCAGTGTGGCGTCGAATGAAATAAGACTTGCACTTGGCGGCCGAACTTCCCCGAATAGGGGCCTCCCGGCCAACGATGCCATACGCTCATTTCCATTTTCCATTTTAAATAGCTACGATTAAAGGTGTGAAGGCAGTGTTTTCCGAGACATCCCTTTACAAGAAGAATGCAGGCTAAGAAAAAGAGTACGATGTTTTGTCGCGTGTGTGCTGCAGCGGCAGATCTTCCATCAGTGCTGATGAACTGGAGTGGTGATAATGGAGGAAATGTCCGTGGAGAAAAGGCCATAGAATTCGCAGACTGTATGATCAGTCAGTGGATGGCAAATCCTAGTGTGGGGCGGCAGGTAATAATCAAATGGTCTGTGTTTTTCGTTACGTCGCTATGAAAAGACTCTTAAACTGTCTGTGCGCGCTTTCCATCTATCTTCGCCGCCTACATGAGCCTAAAAACTATTTTTGCGGTCAGCCAAAAAGCGATGAGGTACATACTGATCATAATTTCCGGTCAGCAAGTCCACATTGCTCTTTACGTTCACTGAAAGAAAATGTTCCTACTTGCTATTTAATCAGCGGGATCAAGAACTATGGATGCAAATAAATGTTTTGAGTTTTAACTGATTGACACGCACAAAATATAAGTTTTAGTATTGTAACTAACACCCCTATCAAAACAGCACTATTAACAGTTCAGGGGCGACCTCTGCGGTAATTTCCAAGTAAAATGGTATGTCGCCCTGACTTCTAATCACAAACAGTTAACTGCTCGCCTTGAAAGTGGAAAACAATCTTGCCACTTGGCAAGTGGTTTTGTCAACATTACGGGTGACACGCAAACAGTTACATCAGTGAAATTTAAGTGGTCCAGGATGCTGAACAGTTCTCACGAATTCACTTCCTATTTTTACCGAAAACGAATTAAAAGCTACCCAGCCCTGACGTCATCCGAGGCATAACGCACGCGGGCGTTTGACTGACGTTGGCAGTTTGATATCTCGGTGCGAAGTGTCTCTCTGGCTGTATTTATACAGGGGCGCAGCGGAGCGTCAGACGGAAAATCTGCTATCAACCGCCCAGCAGGCAGGTAGCACTATCTAGAAGGCCCCTTTCTCGGACACTTATTAACTAATAGCTCTGTCGTTCAAAAATTCACAATCTTATTAATTTTTATACAAGTAGAGTTAAGTTTGTTTTACTTACTGGAAACGTTTTAGCTCGATTGCATTTCAACTTTGTCAGCTATAATTTTTAGAACAGAACCGACAGTAGAACAACCTCTGAACTGCCTGTTTAAGATTCCTTGTAACCATTATTATTTAAAATACAATCTTGAAACTTGGTACAGCTATATTATTGCATGAATGTAATCGAGTGTTGTAACTAGAACTTTTTATTACAAATACAAATGATACCTAACCTAACATGAATCAGGACATTTTCTTTCCAAATTTGGTTTTTAGTAAATAACCTGAAAACTAATAGACGTACCTTATTGGTGTTCCAATGGTTCCAACGGCTCTGAGCACTGTGGGACTTAACTTCTGAGGTCATCAGTCCCCTAGAACTTAGAACTACTTAAACCTAACTAACCTAAAGACATCACACACATCTTTGCCCGAGGCAGGATTCGAACCTGCGACCGTAGCGGTCCCTTATTGGTGTCACATATTTAATGTTTTTACGTGAAACTAAGCCTACATACGAATTTTCAGCTTTCTTAGTGTAATATTTAGCGGCTCAATTTTTCTTAAAAACGCCGATTTTAACCAACATATTGCTCTGATCAGTTTGAGATGTGTAACTTTTAATTGAAACGTACATTTGCATGTTCTGAACAACTTTTAGCTTTGTAGTTTTATTATTCAGCGCAACTTATTTTTTCTTAAGATCGTAGATTTTGCCTAACATGTTCATGTGATTATTTTGAGTCTTTACAGTGTTAACATTGATATAGTTAAGCGTACACTGACAAAGTTTGGAAGAGTTAGTTTAATTCACTCTTAAGTTATGATGCAGTCCTTCGCATGTTAAGCACTGACAGTTATGATGAAGTGGCGTTAGTAATAGTGAACTGGGCTAAGCCCCGGCACGCACGCTCGCCTCTGTGGCTCTTACAATGACACAACGTTGGTTTTGTATCATTACTGCACCAACTGAAATGTGAAATGTTTTCATCCACAGGCAGATGACCACGAATACTGTCGGACGGTTGGCATAAGAGACTAAACTCCTCAGTAGAACAAAAATATATTCTGATAAATAAGCTGAAGGAGGAAGAAGTAAATGCTATATTTCAAATTAAAAATAGATTCCATCGGTCTGCCTCTTCAAAATGAAAAAAAAACACCCATGCTGACGAAAGATTAAAAGACATCATATGAATATACAAGGTGACGCCGTAAAGACGTTCATGGATGATGGAAAGGCTTCCGTATTGGCTCACTCTCTTTTCAGATACTGGTGACTTCGTTTTCTTCAGTATCCTATTGACTCTCAACACCCGTAAATACCCTGTGGAAAATGTCTACAGTGTGATTTGTCAACTATTTTATAGCTATGTCAGCCGTCGCTACGATGGTACCTTTAAGGAAATGTGTTGTAATGTACAAAAATATCTTTTGTGCCATTACTTCAGTCCAGACATCCAATGGTAAATTAAGGTACAGTACTTAGTGTATTCTCCATTTCATGTTTGTTGACGCAGCTTCATATTATGGATAGAACTTTTGTTCGATTAACTTTACCAAAGTGATTTTACAAGAAGCCACCTGTTCCTGAAGAAGTCTCTCGAAATCATGTCTTCCAAGTAAGGCAAAAGATCGGTTGCTCTTAAAGTGGAATACAGAGAGCTGTTCACAATGTTTGCATGGCGTGTACAAATCTCAACTATGCAGATAGTTTGCGAAAAGCTTCGTTAAAGGGGATATCAAGGTTTCTAGTGCAAGTGAGGAAGAATAATACTTTTCAGTTTGCGATTCACCTTGTATTTCAATCCACTGCAACTTCTTATACGTCCCGGGAAGAATGATTGCTTAAATGTCTATGTGCCCGTTATAATTAGTCTTTAAGGGAGCGATTCTCGTATGTAGGGACGAGGGCCAAGTATATGTGCTGATTCTTCACTTACTACTCGTCCTCGAAACTTTGTAAGTAGGCTTTCACGGGGTAACTGACGTCTATCTACAAGCGTTCGCCAGATCAGGTATTCAGCACTTCCCTGACGCTCTCCACTGAGTCAAAAAGCAAAAAGACATGTGACTATCCATGTTAACCTTCGTTGAAGACGCTCAGTATCCTCTATTAGTACTATTTGGTACGGCCCACATACTTGAGCAACATTTTAAGATGGAACTTACAAGTGTTCTCTAAGCTGTTTCCTTTCTACAGTGACTGCAAGTTCCCAGTATCTTTTTTTTTCTTTTTTTTTTTTTTGGCCTTTGAGTGTGTACTCAATTTAGCCATCGGCAACACATAGTGACAATGTACACAAAATTGAATAAACAAATACAGTAATGCATATTTACAAGAATAAAAAGCTTAACTGTTACAGTTTTGTACATAATGTTTTAAAAATTGAATTGAATTGAATTAACTATCACTTTATATAGACGAACGTCTTTAGTACACAAAAGAGAAGAAGCTGATTGAGGAAGATGGTAGCCCATACTCAGCAATGTCCTCAGAAAGACCAACCGTTCACTGTCAAATTTGGGGCACATAAATAAGATGTAGTTGACATCAGCTTCCGACTCAGGATCACACTCACATGCTGGTGAACTGTAAACGTTGATCCGATGTAGATGTTGTGGAAAAGAGGCATGATTGAAGCGGAGTCTTATGATGGTCCAGATGTGTCCTCATGAACCATGGCTGTGAAGGAATCCGAGGTTGTAGCACTGCGTAATAACCGCCTTTTGTCTGTTGAGAAACGTTCCACATTTCCTGCCATTGTTGTCTTGTGTGATCCTTGACTTCACGTAAGTAGTCTGTATAAGGAAGGTGCAGATCCAGGACGGTGCCTGAGGTCGCCGCTTGTCTGGCTAATGCATCAACTTCATCATTACAGAGGATACCAGAGTGGGAAGGTACCCACAACAAATGGATCGTCCGTCCCGTGCGTGTGCTGCGAATATATTCAGATATCACATCCAAGATATAACTGTTGGTTGTTTTGCTCCATCGACTGTACTGAATGTTTTTAAGAACGTTTTTCGAGTCAGATACTATCAATATCTTGAGGAAGGAAGTGCTAGAGACAAACTTAAGTGCTTCCAAAACTGCCACTGTCTTCGCCGTAAAAATAGAAGTGCTCGTAGGCAGTTTGAAGGTTTTGCGGATCTGGATCTGAGGGCAGAAAAAAGCGCATCCTGTACACTCTTCTTTCGGAATTTTGGAGCCATCGGTATATACACAGAGAAAACCCCGCCATTGCGCTTGAACGAGGCGATTGAAGCCAACGTTGACATTAGTACTGTACAGCTAGGACTGGGATCTGGGAGCAGAGCGTTTGAAGATCATATTCAAAAACAGGTAGATGCACTGAACGTCGTATAGAATGTATGACAGGTGACCAAGTGTCAAAGCTGGCAAAATGGGCTGGCACTTTATTCCTTCTGTGGGATGCAATCCACAGTCGATAAATGCAGTCTCTACTTTGATAGACGGAACTGTCCATAATGGCCATGCCTTGAATGTAGAATTTGTCCGATAACATTTGGCGCCTAATGCTCAAGGGCATCTCCCCTGCTTCTATTAAAAGGGCGTTGGTGGGCGTCGATCGCATGGCTCCAAGACAGGTACGAATGGCTCTATATTGAAGAGTATCTAATTTGGAGAGATGAATCTTTGACACAGTGTCGTAGAATTGACAGTCATAGTCTAATCGAGATCGATTTACCCCTCGGTACATGGTGAGTAAAACACTCTGGTGCGCTCCCCACCAGACACGAGTGAGTGATCTGATTACATTTAAACCTTCTTCACACTTGGTGACGGTGGATCGGATGTGGGGCGCCCAGCTTAACCGAGAGTCAAAAATCATTCCCAGAAATCGAACGTGAGATTTTATTTGGAAGGTGTACTTGACACAGGTAATGTGATCTTCAATGCGAGCTGTCGTCGACTTGGAGAAGGGAACGACTGCTGATTTCTCAGCCGAGATCTCCAGCCCATTGATAGAGAGCCACGTGTGCGATGGTTGTGGTTAATGCCGTTTTGGCCTGAAGATATGAAGCAGCAGTAGAATAAACACATATATCATCAGCATACTGTACGATTTTTGTGGGGGGAGTAATTATGCGCTCTAGGTCGTGCGTATATAGAGTATACAGGAGAGGACTTAAAATTGCACCTTGCGGCAAGCAATGGGAGACATAAAAAAGGCCGATCATGGTACCTTTGAAACGGACGTAGATCGTTCTTTGAGTAATCAGGGTACTGATACCGTAGATCATCCGTGAAGGAATTCCGAATCCTGCTAGCTTGTCCAAGAGTATCGGTATTTGTACGTGATCATACGCACCCTTAACGTCAAGAAAAGCTGCCACTACTTTCTCTTTCGTTTGAAAGGCTGACGTGATATCCATATTAAGCAAAAACAGGTTATCCATGGTCCCTTTGCCTTTTCTGAAGCCGTATTGACTCCGAGGCAACAAATTACTTTTTTCAAGCCACCATTCTAGTCTCCTTTTTACCATTCGTTCCAGTGTTTTTGCAACACACGACGAGAAGGCAATAGGTCTATAATTAGTACCGACATTTGGATCTTTACCACTTTTGAAAATTGGAATTATTACTTCCATGTTGATATGAGGTCTGTCTTCATCCAGTACTGATTAAAAATGTTCAAGAGAAAGTCTTTTGCTTCTATAGGCAGGTGTGCAAGCACAGAGTAGTGTATATGATCAATGCCAGGGCAACTGTCGCTCGATACTTAAATAGCTTCTTTGAGTTCTTCTTTAGAGAAAGGACGAAGGAGGACATGATAGCGGTCTTCTTCAGCAGGGAACCGATGGTTTAAAAATGGCACCTTGGGAGGAGCGATTGTATCTATGAATTCCTCTAACCAGGCCGTGGTAGCAGGAGGGGAGGAAGACAGTCTTCTTGTTCTAAAAGCTTTTATTTTATGCCAGATGCTTGCCATACTGGTTTCATTATTTAGGGACAGGCAAAATTGTTTCCAACTGTCCTTCTTGGTTTTCTTCAGGAATTTGTTAACTCGCACATTCACTTTTTGCACAGCCAAGAAGTTGTCCAATGAAGGATTCTGACGATAGGTTTTCAAGGCGAGTCGTCGCTTCGCAACTTCCCGAGAGCATTCAGAATTCCACCAAGGAGGAGAACGGTGCTTCATTACTGTAAAATCTTTTTCCTTAGGGATGCTGATGCCAGCTGCGACGTTCATAGCATTGAGTAAAACTGGGTATTATTACTAAGCCTGTGTGATCATTCCATTTCATATCTATACAACTTGTTACACCCTGGTATCTGTATAAATTGACATGTTACATTTGTTAACTGTACCATATGCTGAAAGTCTGAGATTATCGTTAATATTGTTTACCAGCCCGTTTATACACAATATGAGCAACAGGGGCGCAATACATTTAATTTTACTTTATTTTACTTTTACTGGTACGCTCTATCCAAAATAACTCCCCCGCCACACACACCACCATCCAAATAATATAAGTTATAATGAAGCACGTAACCTTGCCTTGCCTTGAAGCTTACAATCGTTTTAGTACTGGAAAAGTAAACTATTGATTGTTGTGTTCACACTGATACAAAAGCTCGGCAAACACTCTGAACAAAAACTAAGTTACTAGTGCTGAGTCCAGACCGTCACTCGTGTGCTAAACTTGCGAGAACTGCGAAAATCTGGGACTTAACGCTGAGCTCAGCTGCCATGTGACTGCCAGTGTGGGAGGGATCCCGCTACAGCTGCTGCAGATGGAAAGGGGGCTCCCAGACTTCCAGTATTTAAGAAGCTCAGAGCAGGAGAAGATTCTTACAACATACAGAACGCCTTCTCTCACCTATGTATAACTCACGTTCTATAATGTCTACTAGGAGCTCTGAATTAACTGATTAGGGCGAGATACATTCAAAAGCAAGTGCTAGTATCGGTGAAGTAATTAGTCGGTAAAGTAAATAATCAGATTGTACTGATTCTTCTTATTTATTACTTCTTAGGGTCGAACAGTTTAGTTGCACAAGATTACACAGAGTTGATGCATGAATGAGGGAAAACACAATCATTAATCCAGTATCCTTATGGGATTACTGGTACAACAAATCACAATCTCACGTGTGTGGAGCAGCTTGGTGTCAGGAAGAACAAGTGAGGAAAAAGGATTTAAAGGCATCATCTCTAATAAGCGGATCACAAGATTTGTTTTATGCCGGCAGTACCAAAAACAATAGCATCGATTGACATATTAGCATTGAAAATTAAGCTAATTACGCAGGGAAAAGGAGAAAAGTTCTTTCAAAGTGAGCATATCCTCATGAACAATTAACCCGTGGTCCATTCGCAAACCGAAGGTAAAAATTTGATGAATTTGCGAAAGTTAAACTGGATAAATGCACGTGTCTCGAGGTTGTAGTGCCAGAATGAACATTACCTAACCACGCCAATCATCTCACCAGGCAAAGTAGAGCTTACCCTCTGAAGAGCCGAAGCCACGTCCCAGACCAGCGTTGTCTCCCACCAGAAACTGTTTTCCTCCAAGACCAACTCCAGGAGTTTGCTGATTTCTAACATCGGCATAACCCAATCGGCTTCCATCAGAGTCTGACGCTAGAAATGGAATACTGCGCCTGCTTCCTTTCACGATCAACACCAGAGCGCTTCCTTCCACTTCCATTTTCAACTCCACCTAGGCTCTGCATAAGAAAACGCCTAAGCTAATTTGCTTCCCAATCACGTACAATCAACCAATTGTTCTCCAATCAGACGAGAGGCTGTTTTCGGTTCACATCTACTCCAAGAGAAATTTTAGGAACTAGTCAATGGGACAGACAAAGGCCGACTTTCTGTGGAATATTTCCGCATAAGACTAGACAGAGAAGGAGACAAGGATCGAGGGAGGTAGTGCGTGTTTGCGCAACCAACTCCTTGGAGGCAGCTTATCGGACAATTCTGGAATCTTTTAGAATATATATTGTGGTTAGACTTGCGTCGGAAGCTGCAAAGAGGGCTTCTCTTTCTACTGTTCGATCCAAAACAGGTCCGAGCATCTAGAGGGAGACCTATTCCCGTGCTGAGCATTTTCTCTCTAGGCGCCACAGCGCTGCACTGCGAGAGAAGCACCATTTGCTAGACAGTAGGAAGCTCTGTATACATCATTCTCGGACTTCTTGCCGCGTCAATTCAGGGTAAAACCTCGAGCTTTCAACGATTACGTTGACCGTCTTTGTCAGGAGCAACCGATTACCTTAACTGTTGCTGTGATGGCCTTATATAACCCACACACGTTTTATGATTGGTCGGCAGTTACTTAATGGTGTCGCAGATGGTGTCAACGTCTGCGCTGGTGACGCCATCACTCCTGTAGTAGCGTAAAATTGCGACGAATATCTCTGCCTCTTCTCTGTATCGAGAGCTCATTTCTATGCACACTAAGATTATATCCGCTGTCACGGTTGAAGTTCTCGCACATTCTTATTCCTTCAGCCTCTTTAATTACACTACTGGCCATTAAAATTGCTACATCAAGAAGAAATGCAGATGATAAACGGGTATTCATTGGAGAAATATATTATTCTAGAACTGACATGTGATTACATTTTCACGTAATTTGGGTGCATAGATCCTGAGAAATCAGTACCCAGAAAAACCACCTCCGGCCGTAATAACGGCCTTGGTACGCCTGGGCATTGAGGCAAACATAGCTTGGATGGCGTGTACAGGTACAGCTGCCCGTCAGTTCATCAAGAGTAGTGACTGGCGTTTTGTGACGAGCCAGTTGCTCCGCCACCATTGACCAGACGTTTTCAATTGGTGAGAGATCTGGAGAATGTGCTGGCCAGAGCAGCAGTCGAACATTTTCTGTATCCAGAAAGGCCCGTACAGGACCTGCAA
This sequence comes from Schistocerca piceifrons, assembly GCF_021461385.2. NCBI lineage: Eukaryota > Metazoa > Arthropoda > Insecta > Orthoptera > Acrididae > Schistocerca > Schistocerca piceifrons. The sequence continues at coordinate 737,476,521 of NC_060140.1, read as the reverse complement.
CATGCAGTCGTGCATTATCCTACTCAAATGTAGCGTTTCGCAGGGATCGAATGAAGGGTAGAGCCACGGGTCGTAACACATCTGAAATGTAACGTCCGCTGTTCGAAATGACATCAATGCGAACAAGAGGTGACTTTGACGTGTAACCAATGGCACCCCATACCATCACTCCGTGTGATACGCCAGTATGACGATGACGAATACACGCTTCCAATGTGCGTTCACCGGGTTGTCGACAAACACAGATGCGACCATCATGATGCTGTAAACAGACCCTGGATTCATCCGAAAAAATGACGTTTTGCCATTCGTGCACCCAGGTTCGTCGTTGAGTAGACCATCGCAGGCGCTCCTGTCTGTGATGCAGCGTCAAGGGTAACCGCAGCCATGGTCTCCGCGCTGATAGTCCATGCTGCTGCAAACGGCGTCGAACTGTTCGTGCAGATGGTTGTTGTCTTGCAAACGTCCCCATCTGTTGACTCAGGGATCGAGACGTGGCTGCACGATCCGTTACAGCCATGTAGATGGGATGCCTGTCATCTCGACTGCTAGTGATACGAGGCCGTTGGGATCCAGTACGGCGTTCCGTATTACCCTTCTGAAGCCACTGATTCCATATTCTGCTAACAGTCATTAGATCTCGACCAACGCGAGCAGCAACGTCTCGATACGATAAACCGCAATCGCGATAGGCTACAATCCAAGCTTTATCAAAATCGGAAACGTGATGGTACGCATTTTTTCTCCTTACACGAGGCATCACGACAAAGTTTTACCAGGCACCGCCGGTCAACTGCTGTTTGTGTATGAGAAATCGGTTGTAAACTTTCCTCATGTCAGCACGTTGTAAGTCTCGCCACCTGCGCCAACCTTGTGTGTATGCTCTGAAAAGCTAATCATTTGCATATCACAGCATCTTCTTCGCGTCGGTTAAATTTCGCATCTGTAGCACTGAAACGTCCCCTTAGAAACATTTATACAAGACTGTGCTTAAACTGAAACACAATATTTTTAGCGCAACGCAATCTGACTTTCAAAAAATCCCTACAAAATAATGGCCCTTACTAACAAAACCTGTACCTTTCACATAACACTTACCTCACAAAAATCTTCGTTACTGGAACTACTGCAATACAGCGAGCGCCACTACTGCCAGCTAAATAAAAGATTCAAACTACGGAAGGCACTAACTACTGATAGGCATAGTTAGCAAATGAAAGATTTTAATAGAGAACAAACAATGTATTTACCTTAGTAGTCATAATATATATATCAGTTCATGACAAATTACAAAACTCCGCCATCTCTCTCCCCACATCCACCACTACTGGCGGCTCACCTCCAACTGCGCAACGCTACGCGCTGTTCACATCCAGCTGCTGCTGCCCAACGCTACAATGGCAGACAACAATGCAAACTACCCACAGACTGCACACAACACAGCCAGTGATTTTTATACAGAGGTGGCGTTACCAATAAAAAAACCTAAACAGCCTACTTACATAGCCCCCATGCTCCTCACAAAAAAAATTTTACAAATTGTTTTGGGCAGTGGCCAATAATGATTTGAAAAATTTTTTCATAATTACAGTAAGAAAGATATCAAATGCACACACGTATTAATACAATGTTGGTCAAAAGCTAAAATTTTCTCACAGTCCATAAAGACAGTCCTGATTCATCACAGTAAAATTACAGTGTTTTTCTTTTTTTTCAAAGTCTGAACAGTAAAAGAGATTGCACACAGAAGTAGTGGATTTCCATGCAGTCTTGAAGAAGTAGTGTCCTTCCAACGGAAAGACAGTGTTGACTCTTGACATGCAGACAAGTAATGTGCCACAACAGAGCAAACCCACAGCAGAGTCAGTCGAAGTTTTGAAGAATATTGGTAGGTAGATCATCACAGAGCAGACCCATAGTAGTGCTGGTAGAGATTATGGTATTGGTGGTCCACCAGAGGTGCAGACCCACTGCAGTCACTTGTAGAAATAATGGTATTGGTGGGCCATCAAAGATGCAGACCCACTGTAGTCCTTGTAGAGACGGCCAGCAACCATCTGCTGCGACTGTGCAGGTGCACAATCACCATCGAAGAGTCTTGTGGATAATATAGCAAGTCCATAACCACCACTTGTGCACTCACAAAGTTTTTGGAATTGTCCTTAGAACCAGCAATGCTGTTATCCAGTCCCTTGCTGAATTATTAACACACGTGCAAACACTAACAGTCCCTACTTCTCACATATTGTCCATATACTATGACTAACAGAAACGTGTGCAGTGAAATGTAACTTACAAGTTGCTTAATTTGATGAACTGGTGTCAATTACAATTTTATAACATGAGAATACAATAACAAAGGTACAAAATACGTCATTAAAGAACATAACAATACAGATAACATTTGTAGTACAGGCTTTACAAAAAAATCGAAATAACATATACATCAGTGTTACAGGAATTATGACATGAGTACATACATAAAAGATCAGAATAACTTTAGAAACAACAGCTTCACATATGAGCAACAAAACAGAACAGATAAATAATATCTAAACATCTTTACAAAGTAAATAACATAGTATTAGAAAAATTCTACAACGTAACTCATATCAGCTAAACACATAAAGACAGGAAAAACACGAATATACAAGAGTAGGCAAACACATAGCAGAATAACACAAGAGGAAAGGACAGGGTTTGTTTTACTGCAGTATTTTGCAAACAAAACTTTCTTTACTTCCCAGAGATCTCCCTTCATTCATCATTATTCCCAAAAAGTCCTATCTATACCTGCTTTCTCTATTCTATTCATATTTCTTTCAAAATAATTATTTCTCAGTGTACAATACTCATTTTGGCCCAAATATTTTTCATATAACTTCTCAATGCATTTTTTTCCTATTGTCCATAGTCAGTTTCTTATGTAGTCTACCCCCTCTTAAACTAACTTAAATCTACTGAGCTCAGATGCTTAAACTAAGGGACGAGGCAATGCAGCAGCACAAAACAAGGAACACAAACAGCAATGACAAAAAAATGGAAATTTGCAAAGCAAGCTACAGTAAATCTAAATTACCAAGCAATTCAACATTACAACTAATATGAGGCAATGCGCAGCAAACAAGAAAAATAAATCTGGCTTAGCAGAGTAACACAAATTAAAATTCAGTAGCACTATGCCTGGCAAACAGCAGCAGAAAATGAAATACCTAAACATGACATAGCTCAAGCAGAAAAAATAGTGCACTAAAGATAACAATGCAGATAAGGGAAATGTATAATCACATCTTAATGTCTAAGTAATTAAAGTGGTGCACCACAAAAACTGATTGTAAAAAAAATATTACCATGTACTTGAAAAGAAAATTATGTGTCCAGTTACTGTTACTAGTCCCTTCTTATTGTTCTTTCCTTTCCAAGTGCTCCTTTTTTTAAGAATGTGGATTACAAAATTATTATTTAATAGATCTGTTGACGGAAAGTGTTCACATTAGCAAATGCATTTTATTTTATAAAAGCAATGCTGCAACACAGCTGGAAACCAGATATCAAATGAAATAAGCAACTATGTACAAATTAAAGCATAAGAACATCATTCAGTAGTCATGAGGCATTTCATAAGTTAGTAGAAAAATCTCTCAACTAGAGAGACAGTAGTCATAATCAGGTGTATAGACATAAAAATATTTCTCGTCATTTCATTAGGCATTTCAGTAAATATCATAAATTAAGAGCTCCACAGTGTAATCATATGTTTTCAAGTTCGACCATGTCGTTTTTGCCATGCTTTCTATAAAGGAATGTCAGAAACGCGGTTAATGGCCACCTTTTTTTTTTTTTTTTTTTTTTTTTAACCTAATAGATTTTTCTGCGGTGGCTGGCCCAGCTGGGCGCCACAACGCATTACGTCAAGGTCACTTACCTTTCTTACTGAAATATTTACGACAGCAGTTTCCACTACAGTGGTAGTCTCATATAAAAAATTTCACAGGTCAAGAATTTGCGTTACAAATCTGTAGAAACAAAATCCTGTAAATATAACAATCTCCAAAAAATTTTCGCCAGCATTGTGATACATTCACGCATATACAGTACACACATTTCATAACTCTTAAAGTACGATTCTTGGTTTCCAACAACCTTTTTCACAAACCAGAGTCCCTAACCACTATTCATTACTCCTTACCTTATTACACATATAAATATTCGTCGACACTTCTACAATATTTCATCTTAATAAATACGTAGCATAATCAAATTCCTCATATACGGTAGCATCATCTTATTGATCATAGACATACCTCAACAGCATAATACACATCGTCATCATAATAATAACATCATAACAGATCAATCACATCTCAAAATCGTCGTAGCTTTCTGAATATTTTAAACCTACAAAAAATTCTCTGCTCGTTTCAAAAGTGTCATTTACCTCAAATGTACTTTAAAAATCATAATCCAATACCAAATACATCATTCAAAGCTCTCATAGTATTACAATGGTTCCGAAAAATATGAGCATTTCACAAAGTACAGACAAAATACAATTTCATAAGTGTGAAGTTATCCAACTGTGTAATTACATATACATGTGTCACTGACATAAAAAATTTTTTTGTTTCTCTGTTAAATAATCAGATAGCTGTGTAATTCTGTGTTGGAGAAATATGGTACCGATGTGTAAAGTTGTATAAGCAAATACCATATTAGCTAGGGCTCCTTGTGCTTGCCACGCACATGGTACACAAAGTAAGCGTGTACCCCCCTGAGGATCAATGTAATTATACCCTCAGGTGTTACAGATTACAGCAATGGAATGAAATGTATCATGGAAAAACTTCGTATCATTGTACTTCAAATATCTTTAAAAATAAATGTTTTAAGTACAAAATTAATCACTCAAATGCGTGTCCTGTAGCGCTAAATGTGCGTCTTGCTGTAAGATAATTCTGTGGAAGTGTCGTAATTATCGTCCTCCGAAAGCTAAGTTCTGCAGAAGTCAATGTACTTACCCCATCATAAACGAAAGTGAAATGCTTTGTGTATAGATATCGTAGTTATTATGTACATTACTGTGATCAAGAAAGTACTATACTGTAAAGTATTGTTGTGCTACGAAAAAGGCTCTCACATTGTAGCTTACTACTAAAACATGTTTTGCTTTCCAGAAGAATTCAGAAAAACTGTGCGGATATAAAACAGATACACCGCAAAAACAACATTGTAAATTGTCACTCATTAGTAGCGTCGTGATATAATCGTGTAGCTGTCAAAGAAACCAAATGCTAAGTCATCATTAATTCCACAGAAAGTACTTTAAATCCAGAATGTATTTTCAAGTAAACCAAAATGTTGCATTAAAATCTCATTAGCAGTACTGGTAAATGTTCTAAGTATGTGAGCCTTATAGTCGTTACATAAACGTGCAACTAACAAGCAAGAATGTACACACACAATAACACTGTGTCGTCTGTTCACAATAACAATGCATTCGTAATTTCTGTTTAAATAAGTTCTCTTGGTTCTTGACTGGATATTTAACTTCAAACATTGTTGCATATTAACAGATTCTAAGTCTGACAAAGCATACTAGTAATGTAAAGTGAAAAGTTATATGGCAAAGACAAAGTTAAAAAGTAGATTATCTTTCAATAAACGGTTTTACATGTGAAATGTGGTGTAAACCTTTACTCTTCCTAGTACGCAGAGTTTCAACTTCAACGCAATTATCATGTGGTATACGTCGGATTCTGTAAGGTCCATTGTAAACTAGAAAGAATTTGTGACTCAAGTGTTTCTTCTTATGTGACAATGAATGAGCTTTAATGAGAACTTTGTGACCAATATACAATTTCTTTGCATTTGCTTTACCGTGTAGTTTTCTCCTTTTGTCTGCTGCAGATTTTATATTTTTAAGAGCCAAATCAATTATGTCTTTGTGTCGAAGTTTACGTGATTCGGGAAAGGTACAAGCTCTCTGATTCTGTTCGGTGGTTCTTCATTCTTTAGTACAAGAGTAGATGGTAAAGCAGTGGAGTCGTGAGGCATTTCATTCAGCACGTTTTGAAATAAGTGTAAATATCTGTCCCAATGCTGCTGCTTTCTGTGACAATAAAGTCTGCAAAGCTTATAGATTTCTTTCATAATCCGTTCAGACGGGTTACAATGTGGTGAGTACAATGAAATAAAAACAGGTTTGATTTTATGGTTGCGAAGCATGCGTGACCAAACAGCAGATCTGAATTGTGGTCCGTTATCTGAAATGACTTTACTAACGTGTCCAACTTCACGTAAGAAATTTTTAACAAAGGCGTTGGATACAGACCGTCCAGTGGCTTTACGTAACGGAGTGAAAGAAACAAATTTTGAAGTAAGTTCAACAGCGACTAGAACGTACGAAAATCCATTAGATGTTCTGACAAGCGGTCCCAAGAGATCAACAGCAGCAAATTCTTTTAATTTAGAAGGAATAATAGGAAACAACGGAGCACGATGTGAGACAGTAGATGGTTTCACCTTTTGACAAAGTTTACAAATAGACAAGACTCTTCGAATTCTCTTTTCCATATTGTTAAAATAACAAGTCGTTCGAAGAATATGATAACATTTTCGTGGTGCGTAGCTTAAATGAATGTACCAAATGAGCTTATTAACAAAATCGTCAGGAATGCAAAGTACCCATAGCTTGTCATCAACAGTGCAGCGTTTGAAGAGTATGTTGTTTCTAACCAGGTAATAATGCCGAATCTGTGTGTGTGTCTTTTCATACCATTTGCTCTTGATGTCTTTCCAAATCTGATCTTTATCTTGTTCATGAGCAATGTCCTTTAAAGATGTGGTGATGAAGTTTTCAAAGGCGACTTTCTGAAAGTAAAGAATACTGAAATTTTTTTTGAGGTTGCCTTCTGTGTTACTTTTCTCAAGCCCAGCCGGTGCGCGTGACAGTGCGTCCGCAACAATGTTCTCCTTGCCGGGAATGTAGACTATTGTGAAGCGGAATTCTTGCAGAAACAATGCCCAACGTTCTAACCTGTCATGATTTAATTTTGAAGACATAAGAAATTGTAATGCACGATGATCACTGTATACTTTTACGTGCTTACCAGAAAGAAAGAAACGGAATTTGTTAAATGACCAAACGATAGCTAAAGCTTCTAATTCAGTAACGGAATAATTTTTTTCAGATTTTGTTAGCACTCAGCTAGCAAAAGCAATGCTTTTCTGAACGGTAGTGTCATTTTCTATGGCTTCTTGAAATAAGTGGGCACCAAGACCGACTTTAGAAGAATCCGTGCTAAGGCAGAAATCTTGTGACAGATCTGGATGAGTTAGTATTAGCGCGTTAAGTAGCGATTCTTTCAAAGAATTGAATTCCAACTGTGCTTGTTCATCCCAGTTCCAAATAGTATTTTTTCCAGTGAGAGAACAAAGTTTTGGTGTAACTAGAATTTGCATATTCAGAAAACGACGGTAAAAATTTACAAGACCTAGAAAACTGCGGACTTGTTTTTTTCTGGATGGAACTGGAATGGCTCTTATTGCTTCTAACTTTTCAGGATCCGGCTGAATGCCTCCAGAAGAAATAATATGTCCCAAAAACCTCACCTTTGACCTACCGAATTCAGACTTTTCCAAGTTAACTGTAATTCCAGATTCTGCAAAAATACGTAACAAACTGTTGAGGATGCGATTATGTTGTTCCCATGAAGCTTCTGCTATTAGAATATCGTCCACATATAAGGTGATGTGACATTTTAAGAACTCAGGTAATATGGAATTTAGCCCGCAAATGAATGCTGCTGAAGAAATGTTCAAACCAAAGGGAAGTTTCCGAAACTGATAACAAACGCCGAAACAAGGGAAAGCTGTGTATTTTCTACATTCTGGATGAAGTTCGATCTCATAAAAGCTGGATCTGAGATCAATGGAAGACAACACTTTTACACCATTAAAATTTTGAAGAAGTTCTTCCAACGTTTGCGGCCTGTCTGTTTCAGGAATAATGATAGTATTGATTTGTCTCGAATCTAAGACAAGCCTGATCGATCCATTTTTCTTCTCAACAACATGTAATGGATTGTTGTATGAGCTTACTGCAGGCTCAATAATACCCTCATCAAGCATAGATTGTATTTCTGTTCTAACACGGTCCCTATAATGTGCTGGAATTACATATGGTCTAACACAAAATTTAGTATGCTCACGAACACGAAATTGGTATTGAAATCCCTTGATTGTTCCTGTTTTATGAGTAAAAACTGTGGAATGTGCTTGTAAAATCTCAAAAAGGTCCTGCCTATCAGTGTCATTACAATTCTCAATTGTTTGAATTTTATTCTGAATTAACTCATTAATTTCAAATATGCCGTCAATATCATCCCTGTCAGTACTTGCAGAGTGATTGTTAGTGTCTAGTTCCGTAAAAAATTCCGAACTGTTGTCTAACAGAAGGTAAGGCCGATTAATTTCCTCGTCATGGTTTGAGAGCCAATCTTCAATTTCAAAGCTATTGACTTACCTTCCTTCTCTAAACTTATTTCAGCGTCGTGAAAGTTTAAGATTGCTTTGTATTCATTCAAAAAGTCTACTCCCAATATAATTTCCGTCGACAATAATGGAACAATAAGAAAGTTCATAGAGAAGCTGTGGCTTTGGCAAAAGAATTCTAAATTGGTTTGTTGGCGTACATCTACACTTTTTCCAAAAGTTGCACCTTGTAATTTAATCTTACGTAACGGAAGTGTGGGGCAATCGTTCGATTTGTTGCATTTGCTAAAAGCTGTTTCACTAATTACTGAAATGGGACTGCCAGAGTCAAGTACTGCCATAAGTTTTACGTCATTTACAGTAATGTGAATCACAGGATATGCAATGTTGTTATGTTTTATGTCGTGTTCCTGGAGTAAGATGTCCCTAATGTTTTCCATTTTTACGTAATTACTAGCTACGGCAGCTGCGTCGTCAGTTTCATACGTACGTTTCGTGGCTGCCAACGGTATGAGTCATTGCCTATTGTCTCTTTGTTGGCGCGCGTCGTTATTGGGATTTGGAGACCTAACTTCTACAAATTCACCTCCTCGAGAGGGCCCTGCTCTGTTTGAATCCCGCCAGTTCTGATGCAATTCAGGTCTGTCGTTACGATCATATCGTCTGTCGTCATGTCGGTAGATGCCATAGTTTCTTTCTTGTCGGTCATGTGGTCGAGAATTTCTCCCTGAATCGTAACTGCGCGCTGGACCGTTGCGTCTAAACTTATTCTGCGCGCTGGACCGTTGCGTCTAAACTTATTCTGTCTCCCTTGATAATAATTATTTTGGTTCCTAAATTGTCTGTTTCTCTGATTGTCTCTGTGATAGTCACTACCGCGGAGAGGTGATCTTTCCCTGTAATTATTACTCTGCCAACGGTTGTCATACGGCTGGTGTCTGTTTTGGTCACGATATATGTTGTGAGAATAGCCTTGTCGTGTCCAGTTATTATTTCTTTCATCGCGGAATTGTGACAGATGTGACCTGTAATTGTTGTGCTCCTGTTTTCGCGTTCCGCGATTGTCAGTGTCAATTTCCAATTCTTGTAACAGTCCTTGAAAAGCTTCAATGTCGTCTTTGCAACGTCCTGCTAAAATAATATGTCGTAAATGTTCAGGCAATTTGAGTAAGCAAATGAGGATGAGTTCTGAGGGACTGTATGGGTTTGAAAGATACTGATTCTTATGCATCATGTCTTCAAAATATTTGACACGACTGGAAAATTCAGATTGTTCAAAGTGTTTCATCATCATGATGCTATGTTTTACTCGGTCTTGTGTGGCTTGAGACCAATATGCTGAGAGGAACGCATGATAAAATTCTCCTTCACTGTGGCAATCGTGAATGACCGATCGCATTCACACAGCTGGTTCATTCTCTTAGTAGCCACACATAAATTCTAACCTGTGCTCCAATGACCAGTTGGGAGGAAAACAATGAGAGAATCGATGGAGCCACGCTTGTGGATGAATGTCGTTGGCAGAATTCTTAAATGTTTTGAATTTATGTGTAGTAATGAACAGCTTATAGTCAAAATCATCGTGTCGGCGAGTAGCATATCGGTCATTGTTACGTCGTGTCGGCGGTTCCATCTCAAAATTCGTTGCACGTTGCCAATTTCTTTCATAATTTCCGAAGTGTCCTGTGTTATTATTTTGTGGGTGTTCCGTATTTCTAAGTCCCTCTTCCCGTGTTGGAGCGCGAGTGTCCTCTGAAATATGAAATTTTTGTATTACTTGTGCCAACTGATCTTGTACTTCCCGGATTTCTCTTTTGTATTGCGTATTAATTTGATTCTGATTTTGTTTGAATGTCTTAATTTGTTCATACTCTTCTGTGTCAGTGATGGGTACAGGTCTTGTGTCATTCAGATCATCATCTACCTTTGCAGATAAGTTAGTGAACTGATCCGAAAGTTCGGCTACTTTCTCCGATAGTGTACTTATTTCCTCAGTGTGTTTTTCTGAACCAAGTTTCAGAGTGTCCATTTGTGTTGAAATCGTATCTACTGTGTCCTTTAAGTTTTCTTGAGTTTTTGCAAGTTGCGTAACCAAATCGGTAGATGCAACTGAGTCAATTTTAGCTCGCAAGGTGTCGTGATTTTCATGAACAATAGTTTGCAGTTCTTTTATGGCTGCTTCGTGATTCTGTAATGCATTTTCATGCCGCGAAAAAATAGGTTGAAAATGCTCACAAATTTGTGTTTTTACGTCATTACAGACTTTTTGACATTTCGATTCAATGTTATGTAACTCAGTAGTTAATTCTTGACGTGTTTGTTCAAGTGTGGTGTCTAACTTTTGAAGATTTTGTTCCATTGTGTCTAACTTTTTAAGATTTTGTTCCACTGTGTCTAACTTTTGAAGATTTCGTCCCATTTGTTTCTGATTTTGTTCAAGCGTTGTGTCTAACTTTTGTAGCCTTTGTCCCATTTGTTGCATTAACTGTAATAACAATGCACTGGTGTCTGAAACATGTTCCTCAGTGCTTTTCGGCAGTGAAGTTGCATCGGCAACATTTACATTTTGACAAGCAGAAAATGTGTCTTGACTTATTTGCGAAAACGGTGAGGACTCAAAACCTGAATCTACAGTATTTGCAAAATTGTGTCCTGTCATTTCGGATTCCTGAGGCGAGCTGTTGCCGACCGATCGATCGATAATGCTTCCCTGTTCACTACCTGTTTCACTGCCTACGCCATTGTTTGCCGCCCGCTCCATTTCCCTATGCACAATTACCAAATTACTACTTTGAACATTAGTTAATTCATTACACGGTGGCGCTAACACACTGCTTTCGTCTTCGCTGTCATTTCCCAATTTACTTTGGAGCCTAGTGTTACGTTTTTCACACGCCATTATTGTCACAATATTTCACACGACAACACAGAAAAACACATTTTGAAGAGCAAAAATAAGAGAACACATTAACATAGCACTGAAAATAATATCTAGTTAATTGCAAGCGCAGCTGCGAAATACTTGGTGCAAATTCACATGCATACCACACCTGTTTTACTGTACAACAATGAAAGACTGCAACAACAAAGGGGATTCACTCTACAATTACGCGCTAGCAATAAACAATAGCTACACTAATTACACAAACTACAAGAAAAAATCAGAAGATTCCAGTGAGGTATCCTGGGGCTAAGGGTCGACATATGAAACGTCCCCTTAGAACAATTTATACATAAGACTGTGCTTAAACTGAAACACAATATTTTTAGCGCAACGCAGTCTGACTTCCAAAAAATCCCTACAAAAGAATGGCCCTTACTAACATTAACCTGTACCTTTCACAAATCACTTACCTCACAAAAATCTTCGTTACTGGAACCACTGCAATACAGCGAGCGCCACTACTGCCAGCTAAATAAAAGATTCAAACTACGGTGGTGGTGGTGGTGGTTAGTGTTTAACGTCCCGTCGACAACGAGGTCATTAGAGACGGAGCGCAAGCTCGGGTTAGGGAAGGATTGGGAAGGAAATCGGCCGTGCCCTTTCAAAGGAACCATCCCGGCATTTGCCTGAAACGATTTAGGGAAATCACGGAAAACCTAAATCAGGATGGCCGGAGACGGGATTGAACAGTCGTCCTCCCGAATGCGAGTCCAGTGTGCTAACCACTGCGCCACCTCGCTCGGTCAAACTACGGAAGGCACTAACTACTGATAGGCATAGTTAGCAAATGAAAGATTTTAATAGAGAACAAACAATGTATTTACCTTAATAGTCATAATATATAAATCAGTTCATGACAAATTACAAAACTCCGCCATCTCTCTCCCCACATCCACCACTGCACCACTGTCGGCGGCTCACCTCCAACTGCGCAACGCTACGCGCTGTTCACATCCAGCTGCCGCTGCCCATCACTACAATGGCAGACAACAATGCAAACTACCCACAGACTGCACACAGCACAGCCAGTGATTTTTATACAGAGGTGCCGTTACCAATAAAAAAACCTAAACAGCCTACTTACAGCACATCAACTTCGTGTGTAGCAATTTTATAGGCCAGTAGTGTACAAAATTCCAGTATGTATCAGCCTCGGACAAAACTTTTGTTTCGGTAAACAACATTTTGTATTTGTTTGTAAGGCTGCGCTCAGCAACTGCCTATTTTTCCAGTTCACGATTATTAATATATCTCAATTTTTGAATATGCCTCTGATAATCTGCACAACGGTCGGAAATGTTACTTATGGACTGACCGATGTAATTGCTTCCACACTCACAATGGTTGGCCTCGGGCATGGATGTGTGTGATGTCCTTAGGTTAGTTAGGTTTAAGTAGTTCTAAGTTCTAGGGGACTGATGACCACAGATGTTAAGTCCCATAGTGCTCAGAGCCATTTGAACCATCACAAGGGTTGTTGTAAACCCTAGGGATCCTGAGGCCGAGGATGTCCTTTAACAAGGCGTAGCATCTCCTTTATCTTCTTAGGAGGTCGGAAAATAGGCTTTATACCTCGTCTTCCCAGCACTCTGCCTATTTTGCTGGATGTAGTGTCACAGGAAGGAAGGGATACAGTCGGCGGCTCATCATATGAATGTTCAACATTTTCATGTTTTCTTTTCTTGTAGAATGCTGAATTCACTCCACATTAATCATAGCAATTCAATCGGAACACACACTTCAGATGATTAATTTCTGAGTCCAAGTGGTCCTCGTCAGAAACAGTTTTTGCTCTGTGTACCAATGTATTTATAACTGCTGCACTTGATGATGAAAATTCTGGGTGCTACGATACAAATCAGTGTTCGTCAACTTGCGTTAAACTGAGTCGGAGAGACGCCCATCCGACCTTGGTTGTACCAAAACATATAAAAATGGCAACCTTCTTGCTTTCTCTGTCTCGACACTGAACTGGATGTTTGGATACATGCTGTTAATATGTGCAAGGTAGAGCTTCTACACGGTGTGGCAAGACCACAAAAGTATCGACAACATAGCGATAGGAGCAAACTCTAATGCACGTTCTTCAAAATAGGGTGTAGAAGTAACAATGTGTCAGAAGACAGCGAACATGGTCTTAGTGGTGCATGGAAGCGAGCTCTTGATACAGAGAAGAGGCAGAGATATTCGTCGCAATGTTTACACTACTACGGGAGCGATGGCGCTACCAGCGCAGACGCTGATACCATCTGCGACAGCAATACGCCGATCACTCAAATGCCGCCTATGGACGACGCACTGAGGTAGCAAAAGTCATTGGATATCGTTATACACATATATGGGTGACCGTATTATTACGTTGTAAGGTGGCCATAATTTCGCACCTTACAAGCACTCATCCACATACTTTTCCGTGATGTACAACCGCATTAGGTATTATTTGATAGGTAGTACATCATAATATGAATATATAAAACAGACTGACATTGTCACGTACACCTTGTAAATAATAGCAAACGCTTATCGCATGAAAGGTGATGACACATCATACTAGTAAAGGTTGGAACGACAGTGGAAAGGAAACGGCAGGCGGAAATCAAGCCCTGGGTGGAAAGCCCACACAGGTGTATTGGTCCAGCTTAAACACAGGAAGTAGCAAGACGGACGTTGGGACACCTGAGCATTGGGGCACAATAGAGTCGCGACTGGCCGGTGTTGTAGCCAGACGGGAAGGATTATATTTCGGAAACTACGAAAATCTTGTACGCAGCTGAGAGGAACGAGGAAGAGTCACCTCAGAAACCACGCAGGCTGAGTTGTTTCCAAGGTTCAAATGGTTCAAATGGCTCTGAGCACTATGGGACTCAACATCTGAGGTCATCAGTCCCCTAGACTTAGAACTACTTAATCCTAAGGACATCACACACATCCATGCCTGAGGCAGGATTCGAACCTGCGACCGTAGCAGCAGCGCGGTTCCGGACTGGAGCGCCTAGAACCGCTCGGCTACCGCGGCCGGCTGTTTCCAAGGATTTTTACTCAGGAGCGTACCATTGTAGGAGTAAAGGTTTTTCCTCGCAACCTTTCCGCTCTGGACGACAAAAGACTAAAATATGGTTGGTCGGCGTTCGGAAGAATCTGTAGAGAGGCAGATTATTCCGTGGTTTCGGGAATATGATTCGTTTTCGGAATTACGAGGGTGCGGAGCCGAACCTTGCTGGGAGACCAGCGGTGGAGAGACGAGATCTTCCATTGTGAGCGCCCGTGGGTGACAGTCTCTCGATATCTGCATTGTTGGTACAGACGGACTTGCTGTCTTTGCTCTCATGAGATTTTATATGTAGAACAGTTAGGCACTGTACTGTTGGAACCTATACGATTCTGGACTTCACCTCCGGGTTGGAAGTCGTCGTTGAGTACGCAGCTTTCAGTAATTGAGAGTACTTCCTCTGCCTGTATTTACGTTGAGACGTTATCTGAACTCCGTCCTTGTGGCTGGGAGTTCGCGTTTCTCGTCTGTAGAACACAGAGAGAAGAAGACAGTATTAGAGCATATTAGTGCCGCGCGGGCTTAGCCGAGCGGTCTAGGGCGCTGCAGTCATGGACTGTGCGGCTGGTCCTGGCGGAGGTTCGGGTCCTCCCTCGGACATGGATATGTGTGTTTGTCCTTAGGATAATTTAGCTTAAGTAGTGTGTAAGCTTAGGGACTGATAACCTTAGCAGTTAAGTCCCATAAGATTTCACACACATTTCAACATTTGAGAGCATATTAGTCAGAGGACCGCCTTCTGCCGTCTTGGTGTTTGACAGAGTTTATTTGTGGATGGAGTTCTTCCATCGTCGCAGACGAGTACGAGAACCATCACTTCGACGCACCGGACGCAGTACATATGGTGATATCCCAAACTGCTTCTGCTTATTAGGGCTATAAAGCTCAACAGCTGTGATCACGTTAGTTTATTTCCACTGAGGTTCCACACCACCGTAGATCATCTTTGAAAGTAGTATCTTCTAGTGTTGGTACGTAAATGATGTCAGTCATTTCGCGTTATTCATATTAGATCGCGCAGTCATAAGGGGCAGAGTTGGACAATTGATTAGTAATTTTACTTAGGAAATGTAAACTTTATAATATAAAGTTTTTTTTCAATCGACAATAAACATATGAGCAGGAACAACGTTTATCATTTAGTAGTATTAGTTGCTTTCATCATTCATTTATGTTTAGATTGCAATTTATAGGATTAAGAGATCCTAAGATCTGCTCCAGGGGGTAGTCAGACAGGGCCAAATCTTCATTTAGGCGTTTATTATTTCCGTTGCTCACATTCATTTTACACCCGCCTGGAGTAGCATCTTGGAACGTACGTAAGGTGTAAAAGGGCAGTGCATCGGCGGTGCTGTCATTTATACTCTGGTGATTCCTGTGAAAAGATTTCCTACGTGATTACTGCCGCACGAAGGCAATTAACATGCTTTGAACGCGGATTGATAGTTGGAGCTAGACGCGTAGGACGTTCCATTTCGGAAATCCAAACCTTCGAGATTCAAAGTATCAAGAGTGTGCCGAGATTACCACATTTCAGCCATTACCTTTCCCCACCGACAACACAGTGGCCGAGACCCTTTACTTAACAACAGAGAGCAGCGGCGTTTGCGTTGAGTTTTCAGTGCTAACAGACGAGTAACACTGCGTGAAGTAACCAGAGAAACATATCCGATATGACAGCGCGGGCGTCGCGAAATTTGGCGTTAATGGGCTACGGCAACAGACGACCGACGCCACTGCCTTTGCTAACAGCACGACATCGCCTGCAGTGCCTCCCTTGGTCTCGTGGCCATAACAGTTTCTCGCGTCCGTCGGCCGTTGTAATTTAATATATATATATATATATATATATATATATATATATATATATATATATATATATTATTGTTATTATTATTTTTTGATTGTTGCCGACTTACGTGGTGGGCTTTAATAAAAATGATATTTAAGTTGAACAATGTAATAAACTTTTCATATTAATTTCCTCGGCTAGTCAGTTCACTTTAAAGCAAGAAATCTTTAGTTATTAATTAAAATTGCGGCCCACACACGCGCGAGAGTATTTTTCTTACCTCCGTTAACCATTGTATTGTAGTCAGAGTCCTGGCTCTGGGTCTCGGCTATGGTACTGAAAATAAGAATCTTAAAGCTAAGTATTTCTGCAACTTCGTGCGGCTGTGGAGAAAAATTAATATTATGCTAATAGCGGGCGAGTTTTCCGCTTCCGCTAATTTTTCATAAGTTAATATCGCCACGTAATGGCGTCGTTGGCTGCATCGGCCGCTGCGATTGTTGAGCTGTAAATTACTTGAATGCAGGTTAATTCAAGGAAGGCGGACATGAAATCGGGATCACCTCTTACAAATTAAAAGTGCACAATAATATTAAATCATTATATTATATGCTTAACTCATACAAATATGCTTACATTTGCCAGCACTCGAAAGATGTCCGTCGATACACAATAAAGACAAGAGAAGAAGTAATGAAGACGACTAAAAAATTAACAAAAGAGTGTATCTTGTCACCTCTTTAGATCATTTTGTCATAAATTATTTCTTTGCATTTGAAACTTGGACAGAGAAATTATTATTTTACGGCTACATGAAAAAAAAATCTCTTACAAATAATGAATGTCTTCTTTATAAATATTGTTTTTAAGTCTTTTCGTAATATGGCACTGGGGACGCTATATTGCCCCCCGAAATGTTTATGTCATAAAAAATGTTCGTGTTTTTTGACATAAATATTTCCTCCTTCATGTCCACAGTGTCCACACGCAGATTTTTCTTTCACAGTTTACATATGTCACATCGTATATTTAAATCGTTAAATTACTGGGGTGTGTTGCCCACCAAGTGTAATACAGATGAGGTTCAAGGTATACAACCACGAGTTAGTCCGGAATATTTGAAGTCCCAGGGGTGTCAACTGTTCGCTCCCCATTTGGCGCGGCCGTAGGGAAACCTGGGGAAAACCTCGGCGGAGCGACAGACTAACTACTTGGGTCACTTTCACTTAAATGTTTCTGGGATGTCATTGGAGTACAGGATGTGCAAATAATGTTTTGTTGCACTACGCAAAGAAATGAGGTCATTATAACAATTGATTGCGGTGTCGTTGATGATCTACGCCGCGACGTTTAGCTCGCGACGGCGTCGGTTGGTGTGTTCGGTGCTCGGCGGTCGCGGCGGCTGCGGAGAGGTCAACACCCGCTCGACGCCAGCCTGTCTCTCGCCGTCGCGGAACGTCAGAATCAGCTGATCGGCTTCACCGTTGGCGATGCGCTTCTGTCTCGCCCGAGCGTGGCGGAGTGGGATGATATTCGCAGGAGTTAGCTCTGCTACGCATCTCCGACATAGTACATGAAACATACACACAACCAACGTAATATTCGTTTCCCGCTGCAGATGGTTACGCTACTGGGAAAGAAGCATTTATTAGTGCGGCATTAGTTGTTAAGTTTTCGCCAGTTTCCGAGTGTCAAGCTAGCACTGTCTTGCAGAATACATGACATGGACCTTCTCCCGTGAATGCAGTTTTGATGCAATACTGTTTCCATTACACGTCAGTTTTTGTCTTGACAAAATTATTTGTTTTCGCCGCACTCGCAGGCACTGGTGAGTGTCCCAATACGAACTTAGCACAAACATTCGCCGTTTCTGCGGTCGCTGTTTTGCAACAGTCCCCGCATCGCATTCCAATCTCACATTATTGTGCTCACTGAAACTACAGTCTGTCCCAAAAATATTGACTGTGGGTTCACTTCACGTTCACAGTTTACCTTTATAAGCAAATTCACAGTTTTTCGTGCGTAATATTGGCGTTTGGCGTCCTTACCGCTGTTGAACGTTCAATACTAGCACTTCACTGTCCATATCACAGTTTCACCTTCACAGTTTCTCACACTGCTTAAAGTAACTGTTTCGGTTAGTTCACAAACACTAATGTATTTCATTCAGTCTGAACTGGATTTTGGCTCGTGCTGGATTTTACCAGTCTCTCGCACTAATTGTCTCTTTTCATTTTCCACTTAGAGTCGTACTTGCCTTCAGATTTTTTGACTATACAATTGTATTTCCGTCTCATCTGAGGTCAGTCCCCATGTCATGTCTGCCCACTCATTGCGTACTTGCCCTCCAGAGCCAGGCTCGACTTTACAAAACTTTGCCTCTCGCATTATCGTACACATTTTATAATCTAGGCCCAGCGTGCAAGTTCCTAGATTAGTGTTTGATTTGTGACTTTTGTTTACACGATAAATTCGTGCAAATCTCTGCCTTAGCAGATGGCAATATATTTTAACAGTGCTTAGCTGTAGTCGCGTTTACTGATTTGCTTTGTACCTTGTCCACAACACATGAGGTACCTTGGGTGATGTACACCCTGCACTGATATTGTTAAGTAAATTATGATTGAGCATATTTCAAGATCGGTATAGACATAAATACATGGAACAACATATACACTATAATATTGAATTTCTTAAGTTGCGTTACTACTACAGTTCAAAAATATTCATGACACACTAATGAAAAATTCTTTCATCATTAAATGCTGTTGAATTGTTTTTTAATATTTTTCAAAGCGTTGTTACACACGAAATTTGTAAAATATTCTTAAATCTACGGTCATTTTTTTTTCAAAATGCAATTGTTTAAAAATACTATTATTCCTTAACATCTACAAAATTGAATCGCACTAATCTTGTGCGCCTCATTGTCTTTAAATGTTACACTAAAATCTTAACATTTACACACAGAAAAAAAATACACTCTAAACTTAACCTACTACACACAAATGTAAACGTTGCTCTACTGAGCGAACTTCTTTAAGTCTTTGTATGGATAGAGTCCTTTAATCTCTTCCGATTCTACGTCACCCAACAAATAGCTACATCCATGTGGTATGTCTATGATTTTGTAGGGCCCGGCATACACCAGTTGCCATTTTTTATTCTTTTTCGCTAACAGAGATGATTTGGGATGAGTCCTTATTAGCACCAAGTCACCTGGTTGATACACTGTTACCTTCTTTATTTTCTTGTCATGCTTCTTCTTTCGGCGCTCCGCGCCCCTCGTTAAGTTATTCAATGTCTCAGCTATAATTTGTTCGTGAGGTACAACTTGTCGTGGTACAGTTGGTAATGGTGACAGCCAGCTGTCGGTTTCATTCTTTCCAAACATGACTTCTAGTGGAGTATAACCGGTGGCTGAATGTGGCAATCTATTGTGGAGTTCCTCAAAAGTCGAAACGTATTCTGCCCACTTGGTGTGGCGATTCGGAATGTAAGTTCTCATGAATCTGTTCAACTCTTTAAAGGTACGCTCTACAAGACTGCTCTCCGGGTGAAATCGAGCTACAAAAATGTGTTTAACACCTTGCTCTTGTAGAAACGTTTTCTATTTGAGACCAGTAAAATAGGTGGCATTATCGGATAATATGATCTGAGGTTTGCCAACATTAACAAAATAATCTGTTCGTAATTTCTGAATGAGGGGTGTGGCCGTTGAAGCTTTTACAGGATACAATTTTAGAAATTTGGAAAAGGCATCATATACAGCAAATACATATTTCACACCACCTCTGCCAGTGGGTAGTGGCCCTAGAATGTCAACAGAAACTAGTCGTAATGGTTTGTTAGGAACAACAGGGTGCAATTCACTTATAGTGGGCAGATTTGTAGGTTTCGTCCTTTGACAAACTACACATGTCCTTACAACATTCTGAATTATTCTTTTCATATTCTTAAAATGACATTGTCTTGCGAGAAGTGCTCTACATTTTTCAATACCCACGTGTCCCCACGAAAGGTGCACGTGCCAGATTAAATCACTGATACATACTTCCGGTACACAGATACACCACAAGTCCTTGTTAACATCCTTCCGGTAATATAATACCTCATTTTGCACAGAATAATGGCTACCTATCTGATTTCCACCCGAAGATAGGAGTTCTTGTTTGACTTCTCCCAAAGCGGGATCTTCGTCCTGTAATCTAGGCAGTTGCTTGCACGTCTGCAGGAACTTTTTTCGACAAGTAGGGTCTTTCATAACTAAAATTTTGTACTCTGTTGCCTGTTCTAGTATTGTTGTTAACTCAGGCAGACCTTGCGGCAACCGTACAAAGCATCAGGCACTACGTTGTCACAACCTTTTATATACATTATTTGAAATTGATATTCCTGCAGAGCAAGCACCCACTTAGTCAACCTGTCGTGCATTAACTTGCATGTCAGCAAAAAACTTAAGGCCTGATGATCACAGAAAATTTTTACATTTTTTCCGTACACATAGTATCTGAACTTCTAAATGACCCATACTACTGCTAGTGTTTCGAGTTCGGTGACTGTATATGATCGTTCACAACTTGACAACACTCGGCTTGCGAAACCGATTATTCTTACGTTCTTGTTTCCACCATCCTCATCAATTTGAAATAAACAAGCGCCTAGTCCAACAGTGGAGGCGTCTGTAGCAAGGCAAAATTCCTTTGACATGTCAGGATGTGACAGTAGATTAGCATTTAGAAGGGCTTGTCGTATTTGCTCAAATGACTGCTGGCACAGTTCATTCCATATCCAGGGTGTATTCTTTCTCAACAAGTTTAACAGGGTATTATCATTTAAAAGCTGGTCAGGTATGAATCGTCTGAAAAATGACGACCCAGAAATGCCTTTAACTGTTTCTTGGTTCTAGGAGGAGGGAAGTTCTCAATTGCTGCCATTTTCTTCGGATCGGGCACAATACCTGTAGCTGATATTACATGACCAAGAAATTTTATTCTCTCCCTGCCAAATTTGGATTTTGCGAGGTTTGCTGTTACGCCTACCTCAGAAAATCTTTTTAGTACGCATCTCAGCGTGTCCATGTGGCTTTCCCAATCGGGAGTAGCTATTTATAAGTCATCGACATACAACGTTACTCGGTCCAACAAATCTGGTCCTAATACTTTATCGAGCGCTGCAATGAAGACACCTGCACTAACATTTAATCCAAATGGTAAAACTTTAAATTGGTAACTTCTGCCGGCAAACACAAAGGCAGTGTACTTTCTTGGTGATTCAGTTAGCGGGATTTGCCAATACGACGAACGCATATCGACAGAGGTCAGATATTTAACTCCATAAAACTTCTGTATCTGTTCATCCAGGTTTTCTGGTCGCGTTCTAACAGGTACAATTATTTTGTTAATATTGCGCGCATCAAGCATGAGACGTATACTGCCGTCCGCTTTCGCTACGGCCACGAGCGGACTGCTGTACGGGGATAGAGATGGTTCAATTATTCCCCAATCAAGCATTTTTCTTATTTCCTTCGTAACTGCCTCCTTCTTTGACCACGGGATGGTGTAGTTTGCGTGACAGAAAGTATCGTGAGGTACCACTTCGATGTTATAGGTGTAGCCCTCGATAACACCGGGTTTTTCCGAAAACACATTCTCATAATCTGTAAGTAGCTAAGTCAATTCGTTTTGTTGTGCTTCAGTCAAATGTTCTGACTCCCTAACTTTCATGGCCATCAGTTTCCTTTTTTCCTCTTTGTCTTCAGTAATAAATTCTTTATAACATGCTTGTCTTGTACTTAAGTCAGAATATAAATTCCTTACCTGTATTCCTTCGAATCTCGACTGAAAGCTCCGGCAATATTTACCGTGCACTTCCCGTGTCCTCAACAACGGCAAAACTACACGTCTATCCTCATTCATAAGGCTTGCTTCCCCGCACAAGAGGTCGATTTTTGCGTCCCTCTGGCGTAAAAATTCCATCCCCAGGATGCAAGCAACACCTAATCCCTTAACTACTAGGAACGAGCTTTTCATTGCTTCATTTCCTACCGTAAACTCGACTTGCACCTGGTGCTTTATGATATGAGATTGTGCACCTATTGCACCTGTAACACGACAATTCTTCAGTGGCAATACTGGTATTCTATTATTTTGACTCAAATACTTGTAAAAATTTGCGCTCATGTCATTGGTTGACGCACCGGTATCGACTATCGTGTGTATTGGTGCTCCATACATATCTGCTTGCAATATAGCCTGCACAACACTTTTGTCGGTTCGGTTACATGTCTGCGGTATGTCTACAAGTTCCTTTTCTATTTTTGTTCCTTCATTGTATCTCAGCATACAAAGTTTATGGCTGTCATCCGTGAATGTGCCCTCACTACACCATCCTGCAGCCAACAACGGAGAGCGTATTGTG
This sequence comes from Schistocerca piceifrons, assembly GCF_021461385.2. Lineage (NCBI taxonomy): Eukaryota > Metazoa > Arthropoda > Insecta > Orthoptera > Acrididae > Schistocerca > Schistocerca piceifrons. The sequence continues at coordinate 737,453,823 of NC_060140.1, read as the reverse complement.
GCTGTCTTTAGTTTAATGGATGAACATCAGTGGGTTGACAGTTGTCTGTCACTTCCACTAACCTCACATTGTGGTTCTGGTTGTTGTTGTTGCTACTGTTGAGTTGGCCGCCCTGCCTCCCCGATGGTGTATTTTGATATTGTGTATGGCTCTGGTTTTGTGGTGGTCGGTTGTAACTCCCTGACATGTTCTGTGACGGACCTGGGTTGGCGTTCCATTGTGGCGCTGTGTTTTGTTGCCACTGTGGTGTCGGTTCATTACAACCACGCCACTGGTTTCGGTTGTTCCGCCATTGCGGATTGCCGTTACCATTATATCCATTACTCATGCGTCCATCATGATGTCTCTTTCGATTTTGATGATTATAACCGTTGCCGTTATAACCATTGCCACTGTTTGTGCCTCGATTCTGTTGCCGGTGCTCTTCCCTGTTCCCGTTGCCATTTGGTACTAAGTTACTACCATTACTGTGGCTGCTATTGTAATCGGCTTTTTGTTGATTACAGCCTGCATGGTTCCACTCGTTTTCGGTTTTCATATCTTCGATCAATAAGTCAACAGAATCCACTATTTCCATGAATTGTTCTGTATCGTATTCCGGCACATTGATGAAATATCTTTTAATTTCACTGGGCAACTTCATTTTTATTAATCTGATTATGTCACGATCGGACATTGGCTCGTCCCAGTACCTGGTTTTGTTTATATACTTTTCGAAATATTTGCGTAACGTTCCCATCTTAGGATTGTACATTTCTGGACTGTACAACTCCTTTCGTAGTCTTTCTTGGACGCTATCGGACGAGAATTTTTGCAAGAATGCACCTTCAAACTGTTGCATCGTTAGACATTTTTCGGACACGTCGGTGGCCCACAGTGCCGCGTCACCTTGAATAAAGGAGACCACGAACTGTATTCTTTGTCTTTCCGTCCATGTCCTGGGAAACACATTCCTGAAGCTCTTAATAAATACAACAGGGTGGACATTTCGTTTTTCGCTATTGAAAGGTTGGAATGTCCTGTGTTTTATTACATTGTCCTCTTTTTTGCACGTCTGATTGCTACATTCTGGGACATTCATCACTTCGTGATGTGCGCTGCACGGTATCGCATGTTGTTCGTGCTCATAATTCGCATTAGGTTGCGGTTGCGCACTCGCACCCTGCCTACAGTCAGCGTTATTACAGTAATCAGTACGCGGAGTCGGCTTCATGATCTGTCCGCCACTGTTTACATTGCTTTCCAACGCAGTCTCCGCGCGACCTCCTGTTGCCAATTTGGCAACTCCGCAGTCACACGGGATTTGATCTGTGTTAATTCGGCACGTAGTGCGGCAGCGCTAGCGTCAGTATTTACACTCGCGGCCGCAGTCGCTTGTTCTACAGCTGTTTTTACGTCGCTTTCAATCTTTGCAGATATCTCGCGATCCTTTACTTCTAGCCATTCATTTAATTCTTTTTCTACTTTTTGAGCTTGCACTTCCAAATATGCGTCAATACTTTTCCGTGCATCTATCTCCACATTATCTACGCGGTTGGTTAAAGTCTGGACATTATCTTCAAGCCTAGCCTGCGATATCTGTAATTTTTGCATTTCGCCGGCTAAGCTTTGTACAAGATCGGGTATTTCTTTCCACGCATCCCGCATCTCGGCTAGTTCGCTTTGGATACTGTCGAGTTTTGCTTCACTGCGCTGCTCTTGCTCACTGAGCTTTTGCGTTAATTTTTTCTCCTGCTCACGCAGCATCTGAGCCAGTTTCTCGTCTCTTTGTTTTTCCCTCTGTTCTGACATTCTTTCTTTTTCCCTTTCTTTCTGTTCTCTTTGTTGCTCTTGCTCATGGAGCATCTGAGCCAGTTTCTGATCTCTTTCCCTATCTCTTTCTTCTAACCTGCGCAGAAATTCTGCAAATGGTTCTGCAATCGGTGAGCATACTGGTGCCCCGCTTAAGCTAGCACTCTATTGGCCCCCCTGCCCAGGCAGTGGAGTTGTTACTCTATTCCCATTCTGCTGTGGAGCGTCATTCAACGTCCACAGATCCTCGCCCCCCACTCCGGAAATAATGTTATCCGAGGCGGTGGCTTGGGATTCGTTTACGTATTGCAAATAATCCTCACTTTCCATATTAACAGAATTTTGTTCTTCTGGTACGGATGCTTTAGGTTGTCCTATCTTACCCATACTAAATTCACTTTAAGGCACTGATACACACACGATTAATTATCCCCTCCAAAAATAAACACATAAATACACAAAACGAATAATTATCCCCTCCAAAAATAAACACATAAATACACAAAACACCGAAGGTATCTCATGTGCACATAGGTTCGATATTCCGCACAGAGCTACGCAGGATGCTTGCACAATAGGCCTTACCTTACTTATTTTTCTTTCTCGCAATCCTTTTTCTTTTCTACACTTTTTCCTCTCCAGATCTCCTCAGGGTGTGGTTTTGTTGTTGTACATGTAAAAGAATTCATACAAGCATTAATATTTTACAACAATTAGACACATACATAATTACATTCATTACAATAGAATCATATTAATCGGGCCCCAAAGTTGCGACGCCAATCTCGCGTCCGTCGGCCGTTGTAATTTAATATATATATATATATATATATATATATATATATATATATATATATATATATTATTGTTATTATTATTTTTTGATTGTTGCCGACTTATGTGGTGGGCCTTAATAAAAATGATATTTAAGTTGAACAATGTAATAAACTTTTCATATTAATTTCCTCGGCTAGTCAGTTCACTTTAAAGCAAGAAATCTTTAGTTATTAATTAAAATTGCGGCCCACACACGCGCGAGAGTATTTTTCTTACCTCCGTTAACCATTGTATTGTAGTCAGAGTCCTGGCTCTGGGTCTCGGCTATGGTACTGAAAATAAGAATCTTAAAGCTAAGTATTTCTGCAACTTCGTGCGGCTGTGGAGAAAAATTAATATTATGCTAATAGCGGGCGAGTTTTCCGCTTCCGCTAATTTTTCATAAGTTAATATCGCCACGTAATGGCGTCGTTGGCTGCATCGGCCGCTGCGATTGTTGAGCTGTAAATTACTTGAATGCAGGTTAATTCAAGGAAGGCGGACATGAAATCGGGATCAACCCTTACAAATTAAAAGTGCACAATAATATTAAATCATTATATTATATGCTTAACTCATACAAATTGCTTACATTTGCCAGCACTTGAAAGATGTCCGTCGATACACGATAAAGACAAGAGAAGAAGTAATGAAGACGACTAAAAAATTAACAAAAGAGTGTATCTTGTCACCTCTTTAGATCATTTTGTCATAAATTATTTCTTTGCATTTGAAACTTGGACAGAGAAATTATTATTTTACGGCTACATGAAAAAAAATCTCTTACAAATAATGAATGTCTTCTTTATAAATATTGTTTTTAAGTCTTTTCGTAATATGGCACTGGGGACGCTATAAGTTGGACAATAGACGACTGGAAAACCGTGGTCTGATAAAATGAGTTTCGATTTCAGTTGGCGCAGATTCACCGAAGCTATGGACCCAGGTTGTCAAGAAGGCACAGTATAAGCTGGTGGCGTCTCAATATTAGTGTGGGCTCTGTTTACATGGAATGGAGTGGGTCCTTCGGATGTCTGGGCACTGGGAGACTGCATGTTCTCAAACAACAATGGAGTTTTAAGACGACAATGAGCCATGTCACCGGGCCATAATTGCTCGCGACTCCCGTGAAGAACATTTTGGACAATTCGAGCGAATGATTTGGCCAACTAGATAGCCCGACATGAATCTCATCGAACATTTATCGGACGTAATCGAGAGGTCAGTTCGTGCACAAAATCCTGCACCGGCAACACTTTTGCAATTACGGACGGCTATGGAGGCAGCATGGCTCGGTATATCTGCAGGGAGCTTCGGCTTGCTGAGTCCATGTTAACTCGAGTCGCTGCAAAAAAATGGTTCAAATGGCTCTAAGCACTAAGGGACTTTACATCTGAAGTCATCAGTCCCCTAGACTTAGAACTACTTAAACCTAACTAACCTAAGGACATCACACACATCCATGCCAGAGTCAAGATTCGAATCTGCGACCATAGCAGCAGCGCGGTTTCGAACTGAAGCGCCTAGAACCGCTCGGTCACAGCGGCCGGTCCGAGTCGCTGCACTACGGCAGGCAAAAGAAGGTCCGACATGATATTACGAGGTATCCCATGACTTTTGTCGTATTATTTTATGGGGCAATCCCAGTAGCAGTTTAGACAATCAGTTGCTCCTGATGAACACGGCGGAGGTAATGGCCGAAAGGTTGAGGTTTTACCCTGAATTGACGCGGCAAGAAGTCCGAGAATGTTTTATATACAGTGTCGTCGCGAAAGACCTCGTTCTCATATAGGAAGGAGCGTAGAACGAATGCACCCGATTTCCCGTGAAATACCACAGCGAGAACAGCTTACAGAGGCTTAGACTGGGAGGTAACGTGTCTTCCGTGGTGGATGCTTCCTCACTACACCAGTTGTTCGCCAGCCGTTGCGTGACTCTGGACTGAGGTGAGGAACTAACATTACATTAATAGTTAAAAAAATGTTGCTTTATTGAATGAAATTTCTCATGATGACAATTGAGAAGGAGTGATCTGTTTTACTTGGCAAAAAACTTTCTATAGCCAAGATCGCGTAAATACGTATTTATTTTCGTCAACCGGTTTCGACAGGCTCTGCTGACATCCTCTGGTCTTCAGGAATTATTGTTACAAAGAGCGTTCATTGCGAGCTGGAACCTCATGCCAAGTTGTTGTATTAGGGATGAAATGTAGCACATTATGCAAACGTTTGTCGGAAATAAAACGTTTACAATCAAAAAGCTCCTTGTGCACATGACCTATGTCCGTATATGTAGCGTTCGCAGATGATTTTTAAGTCTTAAAAAACACAATATGCAGTAAAATGTACAATAGTACATCTGATTACGTTAGCTTAATATGTTTCATTCATTGACGAATCATCTTACACGGCGTTTATGGTACAGCTCTTATCCTGAGTAATGAAAATGAAAAGAAATGATAGTCTGGCATTGTTGGCCAGGAGGCTCCATGCAGGGAAGTTCGGCCGCCGTATTGCAAGTTCTTTTTAGTTGACGCCACTTCGGCGACTTGCGTGCGTCAACGATGATGAAGAACACACAGTCATCACGAGGCAGAGAAAATCCTTCACCCCGCCGGGAATCGAACCCGGGACCCCGTGCGCGCGGGAAGTGAGAACGGTACCGCAAGAGCACGAGCTGCGGACATCCTTAGTAATAAGAACTGCTAATACCCTGCCTGTACCATAAAACGCAAATACAACACAACTGGAAGCTGGGATAAGGGACTGCTTACTTACTGACCTCCTCTAATTGTTTTTGTTATGGGTTAAGGCATTGATCACTTCCATCTTACTAGAGGGGTGTATGATTAACTAATAACCAGAGATAGATATTTATTTTAATGAAACGACCGAGCTAGCAATTGCCAGGAACCGTTTCAACAGATTTGAACAAGTCACTTTTCCACTCTAGTGGATATATAATCAATATTACTTGTACATGTTGCAGAAAGCTAGTGTGTTTATTATAGGCAGCACTTCGTATGTGATTTTCATGACTGCATTTGTCTTTCTTCCATACCACCTACATTCTAATTTTAATTAAATTAGTGGTCGAAGGGTACTTTTTCCATTACGCCATTTAGTGCCTTTGATATGAATATTCTGGTATTTCTTAGATTCCTCTTACATTGTTGATTTTTTTGTACCGATACCGACGTCAGAGATAGTGACAAAAGGTATCGATACCTGTTGTTGTTGTTGTTGTGGTCTTCAGTCCTGAGACTGGTTTGATGCAGCTCTCCATGCTACTCTATCCTGTGCAAGCTTTTTCATCTCCCAGTACCTGCTGCAACCTACATCCTTCTGAATCTGCTTAGTGTATTCATCTCTTGGTCTCCCTCTACGATTTTTACCCTCCACGCTGCCCTCCAATACTAAATTGGTGATCCCTTGATGCCTCAGAACATGTCCTACCAACCGATCCCTTCTTCTGGTCAAGTTGTGCCACAAACTTCTCTCCTCCCCAATCCTATTCAATACTTCCTCATTAGTTATGTGATCTACCCATCTAATCTTCAGCATTCTTCTGTAGCACCACATTTCGAAAGCTTCTATTCTCTTCTTGTCCAAACTATTTATCGTCCATGTTTCACTTCCATACATGGCTACACTCCATACGAATACTTTCAGAAATGACTTCCTGACACTTAAATCAATACTGGATGTTAACAAATTTCTCTTCTTCAGAAACGCTTTCCTTGCCATTGCCAGCCTACATTTTATATCCTCTCTACTTCGACCATCATCAGTTATTTTGCTCCCCAAATAGCAAAACTCCTGTACTACTTTAAGTGCCTCATTTCCTAATCTAATTCCCTCAGCATCACCCGACTTAATTAGACTACATTCCATTATCCTTGTTTTGCTTTTGTTGATGTTCATCTTATATCCTCCTTTCAAGACACTGTCCATTCCATTCAACTGCTCTTCCAAGTCCTTTGCTGTCTCTGACAGAATTACAATGTCATCGGCGAACCTCAAAGTTTTTATTTCTTCTCCATGAATTTTAATACCTACCCCGAATTTTTCTTTTGTATCCTTTACTGCTTGCTCAATATACAGATTGAACAACATCGGGGAGAGGCTACAACCCTGTCTTACTCCCTTCCCAACCACTGCTTCCCTTTCATGTCCCTCGACTCTTATAACTGCCATCTGGTTTCTGTACAAATTGTAAATAGCCTTTCGCTCCCTGTATTTTACCCCTGCCACCTTTAGAATTTGAAAGAGAGTATTCCAGTCAACATTGTCAAAAGCTTTCTCTAAGTCTACAAATGCTAGAAACGTAGGTTTGCCTTTCCTTAATCTTTCTTCTAAGATAAGTCGTAAGGTCAGTATTGCCTCACGTGTTCCAGTGTTTCTACGGAATCCAAACTGCTCTTCCCCGAGGTTGGCTTCTACTAGTTTTTCCATTCGTCTGTAAAGAATTCGTGTTAGTATTTTGCAGCTGTGACTTATTAAGCTGATAGTTCGGTAATTTTCACATCTGTCAACATCTGCTTTCTTTGGGATTGGAATTATTATATTCTTCTTGAAGTCTGAGGGTATTTCGCCTGTTTCATACATCTTGCTCACCAGATGGTAGAGTTTTGTCATGACTGGCTCTCCCAAGGCCGTCAGTAGTTCCAATGGAATATTGTCTACTCCGGGGGCCTTGTTTCGACTCAGGTCTTTCAGTGCTCTGTCAAACTCTTCACGCAGTATCGTATCTCCCATTTCATCTTCATCTACATCCTCTTCCATTTCCATAATATTGTCCTCAAGTACATCGCCCTTGTATAGATCCTCTATATACTCCTTCCAACTTTCTGCTTTCCCTTCTTTGCTTAGAACTGGGTTTCCATCTGAGCTCTTGATATTCATACAAGTCGTTCTCTTATCTCCACAGGTCTCTTTAATTTTCCTGTAGGCGGTATCTATCTTACCCCTAGTGAGATAGGCCTCTACATCCTTACATTTGTCCTCTAGCCATCCCTGCTTAGCCATTTTGCACTTCCTGTCGATCTCATTTTTGAGACGTTTGTATTCCTTTTTGCCTGTTTCACTTGCTGCATTTTTATATTTTCTCCTTTCATCAATTAAATTCAGTATTTCTTCTGTTACCCAAGGATTTCTACTAGCCCTCGTCTTTTTACCTACCTGATCCTCTGCTGCCTTCACTACTTCATCCCTCAAAGCTACCCATTCTTCTTCTACTGTATTTATTTCCCCCATTCCTGTCAATTGCTCCCTTATGCTCTCCCTGAATCTCTGTACAACCTCTGGTTCTTTTAGTTTATCCAGGTCCCATCTCCTTAAATTCCCACCTTTTTGCAGTTTCTTCAGTTTTAATCTACAGGTCATAACCAATAGATTGTGGTCAGAGTCCACATCTGCCCCTGAAAATGTCTTACAATTTAAAACCTGGTTCCTAAATCTCTGTCTTACCATAATATAATCTATCTGATACCTTTTAGTATCTCCAGGGTTCTTCCATGTATACAACCTTCTTTCATGATTCTTAAACCAAGTGTTAGTTATGATTATGTTGTGCTCTGTGCAAAATTCTACCAGGCGGCTTCCTCTTTCATTTCTGTCCCCCAAACCATATTCACCTACTATGTTTCCTTCTCTCCCTTTTCCTACACTCGAATTCCAGTCACCCATGACTATTAAATTTTCGTCTCCCTTCACAATCTGAATAATTTCTTTTATTTCATCATACATTTCTTCAATTTCTTCGTCATCTGCAGAGCTAGTTGGCATATAAACTTGTACTACTGTAGTAGGTGTGGGCTTCGTGTCTATCTTGGCCACAATAATGCGTTCACTATGCTGTTTGTAGTAGCTTACCCGCATTCCTATTTTCCTATTCATTATTAAACCTACTCCTGCATTACCCCTATTTAATTTTGTGTTTATAACCCTGTAGTCACCTGACCAGAAGTCTTGTTCCTCCTGCCACCGAACTTCACTAATTCCCACTATATCTAACTTCAACCTATCCATTTCCCTTTTTAAATTTTCTAACCTACCTGGCCGATTAAGGGATCTGACATTCCACGCTTCGATCCGTAGAACGCCAGTTTTCTTTCTCCTGATAACGACATCCTCTTGAGTAGTCCCCGCCCGGAGATCCGAATGGGGGACTATTTTACCTCCGGAATATTTTACCCAAGAGGACGCCATCATCATGTAATCATACAGTAAAGCTGCATGCCCTCGGGAAAAATTACGGCTGTAGTTTCCCCTTGCTTTCAGCCGTTCGCAGTACCAGCACAGCAAGGCCGTTTTGGTTATTGTTACAAGGCCAGATCAGTCAATCATCCAGACTGTCGCCCTTGCAACTACTGAAAAGGCTGCTGCCCCTCTTCAGGAACCACACGTTTGTCTGGCCTCTCAACAGATACCCCTCCGTTGTGGTTGCACCTACGGTATAGCTATCTGTATCGCTGAGGCACGCAAGCCTCCCCACCAACGGCAAGGTCCACATAATTAATATCGGAACGTCCCTTCTTCTGTTGTCTAGCAGACGAGCAGTAAAGGTGTGAAGAAGCAAATTTGAATAATTCAAAGGGTAGTTTCAGTACAGTAAACTCACTTGCAACCAAAAGGCTGCATTTATTTGATTTACTTTCGTAAACTGATATACATCTTGCGTTGATTGTGAGGCGTATTGTCGACAGGCATCAAGATATGCATGAACCTTGCCGAGGTCGGGTGCTGTTGTGCCTCAGCGATACAGATAGCCGTACCGTAGGTGCAACCAAAACAGGCGGGTGTATGGAGACGCCACACAAACATGTCATTACTGAGGCTGGGCAACAGTCTCTTCAGTTGTCGCAGCCACAACGGTCTAGATGTTCGACTGATAATGGCTTTGCGAGATTAGGCAACATGGCCTTGCTGCTGAAATTAAGGACAAACTATAACCGTTATTTTTTCCACGTGGTTTCTTGATCTGATAAAAAAATTAGAAATACTGTTACACACAGAAAATTTTTCTGAAAACATGTTAAATGAATAAGCAGAGTTCAATAGCCACAGTTTTTTCACCAACTTTTAAGCTTTCGTTATTCCTAAAGAAACGAGTATTGAATAGCTGCAACCATTTCAGCATAAGGTCACATCTGATCCCTGCAAAAATAGTTGTTCTGCAAATGACAGCTGTGTATAAATAATAATGTAACGTCTTTGTATTATCTTAGACATAACACCATTTGTGTATATGTAGAAAAGTGACATCTTTATATTTGGATATTCTTTGACTTGTTTGAATTTTGTTTGCAAATGTATTCTGAGACGAAAAGTATCTATCTACATATAAATATATCTACTCATACAGCAATTAAAATCTACGAAACCACTACTGGAAACAGTAAGTAATTTTTCGGTTTTGTATTAATTTCGTACTGGTTGTAATAACACTGTGCCACATTCTAGTATACATATGTTTTCTCATCAGGTCCAATGGTAACCTAAATTTGAAAAATGATTTTGATTGATGAAGCACCTGAACCAAGACCCACAGGGCTCGAAGTACTTCGTGTACTGAAATAAAAATCTCGATTTGTGACTGAAGGCTGCTTTCTTCCATTTTAATAATTGATTGGGTCTTGAAAAGAGATTATAAGGTGAACATCATCAACAGTAAGACAAGGGTAATGGATTATGGTCGAAATAAATCAGGCATAACTGCGGAAACAAGACACTAGGTTGTGACAGTTACTCAGAGATGAAGATCCTTGAACAGGACATACTAGAGCGAAATGCGGCATCAAACCCGTCTCCGGTTTGATGAACACAAATGCATTTAGTCGTATATCTAGATGAAAACTGGAAACATCCAGCAGGAAAGAAGGTAGTTATATTATCAAAGTAGTTACTAGTATGGGATTATGCCCCTTCCCCCCCCCCCCCCCCGGTTAGCCTTGCGCCCTTAAAGCATTGCTTTCCGGGCGGGAAGGCGTGCCGGTCCCCGGTACGTATCCACTAGGCGAATTACTGTCGAGGTCCGGTCTACCGGCCAGTCTGTGGATGGCTTTTAAGGCGGTTTTTCATGTGCCTCGGTGAATGCGGGCTGGTTCCCCTCATTCCGCCTCAGTTACACTATGTCTCGGCGATTGCTGCGCAAACACTGTCTAAACGTGTACGCGTTCACCATAATTACTCTTCCAAGCAAACATTTGGGGTTACACTCGTCTGGTGTGAGACGTTCCGCCGGGGGGGTGGGTGGGGGGGGGGGGGGTGGGAGCGTCCACGTGTCCACTGGTCCACGGGGGGCTGAACCGCACAATAAACCTGGGTTCGGTGTGGGGCAGCGGTGGGGTGAGTGGACTACTGTAGCCTGTTGTGGGGTTGTGTACCACTGAGGGCTAAGGCAGGGACGAAGCCTCTCTGTCGTTTATAGGTCCCCAGTTCAATACAATACAATGGGATTATGGAATACCGTTTCCCTCCTTCTCCTCCTTCTCTCTCTCTCTCTCTCTCTCTCTCTCTCTCTCTCTCTCTGTCTCTCTCCCTCCCTCTCTTTCCCTGTCTCAGGTGTAGCCATACTACAGTAGATGACCGTAATAAATGTATATTGGGCATTGGAGGCAGTGTTTACTGTTGTGAACACTGCTACATGTTTAGAACCATCCCTAAAAGCCTCCTGATCCTATTCACGTTGGAAAATGTCAGACTGTAGCCAGCCTCGTGTTTTATTCTTTTCTTCGGCACACTTAATTCCTCCACATGATAGGTCTAATTAATCTATAAATTCCGATGTAAAGCGCTATTATCTGTGGGAGTGAGTGATGGTTGTAGAGGATTTTCTTTAATTTCTCTTATTTCTAAAGTTCATGTTGAATTCATTCTCCTGTAGTTAGCGGGGAGTGAAGGCATGGCCGGTGCAGTTTCCACTCGCCTCGGCCAACCCTCAGTGAGCGAGGCGTGGCGACTGATCCGATACGCGGCGCAGGGGCACGCACACACAAGCCACCAGAGCCATTGTGAGCAGCCGCCCGCTGTCGCATTCACAGCGGCAGAGGGCGGCGTGCGTCTTTCACAAGATTAGCAATGCTCGAGGAAGAAAGCGGTTACATGCTGAGTTCAGCGAACTCGCCCAGGCCTCATCGTAGCGGCGAATGTGAATACGGAGTTTTCTGCGAAGGGACAGACCATTCACGCAAGTGGCGTCACCCATACGATAACATCGCACTTCTGTGGAGTAGTCAAGGGGTGCCTCCGCAGACGAATGTTTTGTTCCCTGCTGCGAGCGTAAACATTAAGAAGACAAAGTTTCAGGAAGTTTTGGCGGGACGCACTTTGATAGGTCGGAGATCGCAATCTATGGGAACTACGATCTGTCACAGGGCGGCACTGGCAAATGTTGGAACGAGGAGTAGCGGTAGGTCGACGTTCGCAATCTTTCGAGAAGCGACGCCGAACTTTCCAGAACAAAAATATTGGGAGTTTTGGGATTGGAGAAATAAGGAACACGATCTCAGGTTGGCTACAAGACACTTTTGGCGGGCTCACACCGCGAAGGAGCAGGAGAGCAAAGCATCAGACGTTTCTTCTCCAGGGGCCATAGAGAAGAAGCTTCATCGTCGCATGGAAGAGAGAGCGGACTTCTTCGCAGCTAATTGTAGAGGGAGGAACGGATATGGAGGGGAGCAGTCGACTAACGAGCAAATAAATTGCACCAAGCCAGCGTCCGCCTCCACCTGTGGCGTCGCCATGCCTTGCCACCCGCAATTTATGTCAGTTTCGCACTTAAACGGCTTACGAACTCGTACAGCTTGATAAGTGCGTGGTTTCAAATTAATTATTCAGTAACTGCTTGGTGACCACTCAGCCATGATTACGCTTTTTGGGTTCTACTTCTCTTCACTCACCAACCTTCCAATGCAGTCATCATCACCAATTCAGTTTCGCGATTAACTGTCAGTTAATACGATTTCTTTTGCATTTGGTCTATACTATCAGAACTTTTCTGGTACTTTTACTTTCCTTCTGAAGATCCACAATTATCACATCTTCACATGCACTCATTCTGTGCCGGCCGCTGTGGCCGAGCGGTTCTAGGCGCTCCAGTCCGGAACCGCGCAGCTGCTACGGTCGCTGCTTCTAATCCTGCCTCGGGCATGGATGTGTGTTCTGTCCTTAGGTTAGTTAGGTTTAGGTAGTTCTAAGTCTAGGGGACTGATGACCTCAGATGTTAAGTCCCATAGTGCTCAGAGCCATTTGAACCATTTGAGCACTCATTCTTCTTTGATGAGTATTTTTGTTTGTTTGTTTGTTTGTTTAGAGCAATCATTGAAGCCATAACAATAAATATACAGTACATAATTTGAAACCCTTATTTCATTACATTAGCTGATAGTGTCCGCCACTAATTAGCAATTATTAATGTTTAATTAGGTCACACAACTACGACCCACGTGTTAGAACCAAAAGTTTACTTCCATTTCCTTGAGCACAATTCCCTTACATACCCCTGCATGAGCGGTGATACTCAGTGCACCTCAGAGTCGAATCATATTGACTATAGCCAATCCTAGTGGCGCCTTGCAATAGGAGTATTTCCTTTCCATTAACGATTAAGGTAAAAGTGATTTGGACACAACAGATTATGTCCGACGGAAATATCTCGTATTTACACTAGGTGGCAGACTCTAAGGGTTGCTGGAAATAGCAAATTTGTGTTTAGTGTAGAGTGTGAGTGCGTCAGTTGTTCGGTAAAGAAAAGAGCGGCCAGCACACGAACCAGAGAACGAGAAGGACTTTACTCGGAGTACTTGTAGCAAGCAACGCAGATGAGTAGTACATGACACTAAAAAATCAATCAGCCTTTATAACAAGAATTTTTCTCTGCTTTATCGCAATATGATATGGTTGCAGCAGGATAACAAGGGAACCCTCCACTCATATAGTATCAGAGATGTTAATACATACAGGTTCTTCAGGCATATTTTCCGGGTATTTTGCTATAACTGATCCGTGATCACTAGTGGCTTGATTCTGTAATAAAGATTTATTCGGTTTTACAGCAGTTACCCTAGTTCCTGTGGAAATTTCACGGAAACATAGCATCGTTGTATTCATTGAACCCATGCACAAGGTGCATATCAACCATCTCATCGGTAAACTTCTGCAAGTTGCTGTGTATCACCGTTATCGTGCAGCTAACACTGCAGAAAAAAGAAGCCCGAGGCAGGACCGAGCAGTAATGAATGCACGATCGAGAGCGGAGAGTAAAGTGGTGCTGGTATTGTAAGAAGAAGGTGCTGCGTGTGGATGGAACAATTTTGTTTCTAACCAAGAACCACAACGTACGCTGTCTACACATACAAAAAAATGTTCAAATGTGTGTGAAATCTTATGGGACTTAACTGCTAAGGTCATCAGTCCCTAAGCTAACACACTACTTAACCTAAATTATCCTAACGACAAACGCACACACCCATGCCCGAGGGAGGACTCGAACCTCCGCCGGGACCAGCCGCTCAGTCCGTGACTGCAGCGCCTTAGACCCCGCGGTGAATCCCGCGCGGCTCTACACTTACAGCGATGTGGAAACAGGGTGGTCCACTGATAGTGACCGAACCAAATATCTTACGAAATAAGCATCAAACGAAAAAACTACAAAGAACGAAACTCGTCTAGCTTGAAGGGCGAAACCAGATGGCGCTATGGTTGGCCCGCTAGATGGCGCTGGATATCAACTGAGTTTTTTAAAATAAGACTCCCCATTTTTATTACATATTCGTGTAGTACGTAAAGAAATATGAATGTTTTAGTTGGACCACTTTTTTCGCTTTGTGATAGATGGCACTGTAATAGTCACAAACGTATAAGTGGACGGTATTTGCTTCGTGATACATTACCCGTGTTAAAATGGACCGTTTACGAACTGCGGAAAAGGTCGATATCTTGTTTATGTATGGCTATTGGGATCAAAATGCCCAACGGGCGTGTGCTATGTATGCTGCTCGGTATCCTGGACGACATCATCCAAGTTTTCGGACCGTTCACCGGATAGTTACGTTATTTAAGGAAACAGGATGTGTTCAGTCACATGTGAAACGTCAACCACGACCTGCAATAAATGATGATGCCCAAGTAGGTGTTTTAGCTGCTGTCGCGGCTAATCCGCACATCAGTAGCAGACAAATTGCGCGAGTATCGTGAATCTCAAAAACGTCGGTGTTGAGAATGCTACATCAACGTCGATTGCACCCGTACCATATTTCTATGCACAAGGAATTGCATGGCAGCGACTTTGAACGTCGTGTACAGTTCGGCCACTGGGCACAAGAGAAATTACGGGACGATGACAGATTTTTTGTACGCGTTCTATTTAGCGACGAAGCGTCATTCACCAACAGCGGTAACGTAGACCGGCTTAATATGCACTATTGGGCAACGGATAATCCACGATGGCTGCGTCTAGTGGAACATCAGCGACCTTGGCGGGTTAATGTATGGTGCGGCATTATGGGAGGAAGGATAATTGGCCCCCATTTTATCGATGGCACTCTAGATGGTGCAATGTATGCGGAGTTCTACGTAATGTTCTACCGATGTTAGTACAAGATGTTTCACTGCATGACTGAATGGCAATGTACATCCAACATGATGGATTTCCAGCACATAACTCGCGTGCGGTTGAAGCGGTATTGAATAGCATATTTCATGACAGGGTGTTGGTCGTCGAAGCACCATACCATGGCCCGCACGTTCACCGGATCTGACGTCCCCGGATTTCTTTCTGTGGGGAAAGTTGAAGGATATTTGCTATCGTGATCCACAGACAACGCCTGACAACATGCGTCAGCGCATTGTCAATGCAAGTGCGAACATTACGGAAGGTGAACTACTCGCTGTTGAGAGGAATGTCGTTACACGTATTGCCAAATGCACTGAGGTTGACGGACATCATTTTGAGCATTTATTGCATTAATGTGGTATTTACAGGTAATCACGCTGTAGCAGAATGCGTTCTAAGAAATGATAAGTTCACAAAGGTACATGTATCACATTGGAACAACCGAAATAAAATGCTGAAACGTACCTACGTTCTGTATTTTAATTTAAAAAAACTTACCTGTTACCAACTGTTCGTCTAAAATTGTGGGCCATATGTTTGTGACTGTTACAGCGCCATCTATCACAAACCGGAAAAAGTGGTCGAACTAAAACATTCATATTTCTTTACGTACTACACGAATATGTCATAAAAATGGGGGTTCCTATTCAAAAAAACGCAGTTGATATCCGTTTAACCTATGGCAGCGCCATCTAGCGGGCCAACCATAGCGCCATCTGGTTTCTCCCTTCAAGCTAGGCAAGTTTCGTTCTTTGTTGGTTTTTCGTTAGACGCTTATTTCGTGAGATATTTGGCCCGGTCACGATCAATGGACCTTCCTGTATATACAGTCAGTGTAATACAGACACAAAGATGAATGGAGCTTGGATCAAAAGAAATACAATTTCTACGTGCCTAACAATCGGAAAGCACGTGCCCCTTGCGCCAAAATACTCAGAAAATGTCCCTGAGCAAACTTTGAAATTTTGTCGGAAGCATTCACTTTCACCCTGTAAGGCGGTTACTCTATTTACTAATTCAGCAACTAGTACAAGTAGAGCCACAAAGCCCCGATTTGCATTAAATGTATTCACAATTGTGAACATCAGGTGGACAATCATCAGCTGTAGAATGGAATAACGACGATGAAAATTTGTGCCTGACCGGGACTCGAACCCGGATTTCCTGCTTACTTCGAGCGGTCATCTTACCGTTTGGTTATCCGTGGACGACTCACGGCCAGACACAAACAACCATATTTCGCGAATCGTGCATGTGCAACCTATAATCGAAGATCCATTATGTATATTCCCATACAAGGGAGACATCTTTCTTGAAAGTCGATTGCCCGGTGTCGGGGCTAAATACGATCTTGCAGTGCCTGTGTTATTCAGAAATAACACCTGCCTTCACAGCTGGAATTACATGCAAAAAACATGGTATTTATTGCTGTAGATAGGGGAAACTATCTGAGAAATGAAATACTTGGTGAGCTTGGCCATGCGCTACGGTTAGATGCACTAAACGTGGCACCTTGCAATACGTACACACGAAATTGCTGTAAACAAAGCACGCACGAAAATGTACGCAAATATTCGATAAATGACTTCGGAAGCGAAAATGAGAAACAGCATACCAATTATATCTTATAATTGTTTCCAAAATCAAGTGAACCCCGGACACAAGCCACTTGGCTTCCGAGAAGAACGTGCACATGAACTGAAAGAACCTGCAGTCACAAGGACTCAAATTTGATTGCACAACTTCAAGAAAAACATAGCATGAGCTAAATTGATGAGGAGAGTGATTGAGTTGACTGCATAATGTTTCGGACTGAATGTGAAGAGCTCGTTTCAGTAACCAGTTCCAAGCCTAATGATTTCACAAAGACGCGGAAATTTTGTAACACCACCCATAGGGATGTAAATCATATCGAGTTCATCAAGCAAAATTAATGAAGACAGATTAACAGTGTCCCATTTCATAAGATTCCGAACGGATACTTTAGCGCACCGAAGACGACGCGGGAGCGAGCACTGTCTCTGGCACACGCGTGCCGTTACAGCCGCTGCTCGGGAGGAAAGGAGGGTGGGAGGGAGGGGAAGAGAACCGGGCCGCGCAAGCACCAAGTGCTCGAGTTGGCGTGGCCTGGATTAAAGGATGACATCGAAACAGTTCAGAGGCGGGCTGCTAGATTTGTTACCGGTAGGTTCGAACAACACGTAAGTGTTATGTAGATGCTTCGGGAAGTCGAAGGGAATTCCCCGGAGGGAAGGCGACGTTCTTTTCGAGGAACACTATTGAGAAAATTTAAAGATCTGGTATTTGAAGCCGACTGCCGAACGATTCTACTGCCGACAACATACTTTGCACGTAAGGACCGCGAAGATAAGATACGACAAATTAGGGCTCAAACGGAGGCATACAGATAGTCGTTTTCCCCCCGCTCTGTCTGCGAGTGGAACAGGAAAGAAAATGAGGAGTACTGGTACCGCCACGCACCGGGAGGTGGCTTGCGGAGTATCTATGTAGAAGTAGGTGTAGTTGGGCACTACATCGTAGATGATGGTGCTTTATACACTCCTGGAAATTGAAATAAGAACACCGTGAATTCATTGTCCCAGGAAGGGGAAACTTTATTGACACATTCCTGGAGTCAGATACATCACATGATCACACTGACAGAACCACAGGCACATAGACACAGGCAACAGAGCATGCACAATGTCGGCACTAGTACAGTGTATATCCACCTTTCGCAGCAATGCAGGCTGCTATTCTCCCATGGAGACGATCGTAGAGATGCTGGATGTAGTCCTGTGGAACGGCTTGCCATGCCATTTCCACCTGGCGCCTCAGTTGGACCAGCGTTCGTGCTGGAAGTGCAGACCGCGTGAGACGACGCTTCATCCAGTCCCAAACATGCTCAGTGGGGGACAGATCCGGAGATCTTGCTGGCCAGGGTACTTGACTTACACCTTCTAGAGCACGTTGGGTGGCACGGGATACATGCGGACGTGCATTGTCCTGTTGGAACAGCAAGTTCCCTTGCCGGTCTAGGAATGGTAGAACGATGGGTTCGATGACGGTTTGGATGTACCGTGCACTATTCAGTGTCCCCTCGACGATCACCAGTGGTGTACGGCCAGTGTAGGAGATCGCTCCCCACACCATGATGCCGGGTATTGGCCCTGTGTGCCTCGGTCGTATGCAGTCCTGATTGTGGCGCTCACCTGCACGGCGCCAAACACGCATACGACCATCACTGGCACCAAGGCAGAAGCGACTCTCATCGCTGAAGACGACACGTCTCCATTCGTCCCTCCATTCACGCCTGTCGCGACACCACTGGAGGCGGGCTGCACGATGTTGGGGCGTGAGCGGAAGACGGCCTAACGGTGTACGGGACCGTAGCCCAGCTTCATGGAGACGGTTGCGAATGGTCCTCGCCGATACCCCAGGAGCAACAGTGTCCCTAATTTGCTGGGAAGTGGCGGTGCGGTCCCCTACGGCACTGCGTAGGATCCTATGGTCTTGGCGTGCATCCGTGCGTCGCTGCGGTCCGGTCCCAGGTCGACGGGCACGTGCACCTTCCGCCGACCACTGGCGACAACATCGATGTACTGTGGAGACCTCACGCCCCACGTGTTGTGCAATTCGGCGGTACGTCCACCCGGCCTCCCGCATGCCCACTGTACGCCCTCGCTCAAAGTCCGTCAACTGCACATACGGTTCACGTCCACGCTGTCGCGGCATGCTACCAGTGTTAAAGACTGCGATGGAGCTCCGTATGCCACGGCAAACTGGCTGACACTGACGGCGGCGGTGCACAAATGCTGGGCAGCTAGCGCCATTCGACGGCCAACACCGCGGTTCCTGGTGTGTCCGCTGTGCCGTGCGTGTGATCATTGCTTGTACAGCCCTCTCGCAGTGTCCGGAGCAAGTATGGTGGGTCTGACACACCGGTGTCAATGTGTTCTTTTTTCCATTTCCAGGAGTGTATCTCTAACTTACTGCCACCAGATCAATGAATATCAGAAGTAGTTTGCATCTTCTAAGCGAAACAAGTCAAATAAATCAAATAATACGAAGCTAGTGATGGTTTAGCCGTACTTAAAAATAAATAAACTTCTATAATTTTAGTTCCTCAAGTGGTAGATGTGTACGAATTTACTGGACGCGCTTCAATGTACAGAAAACTTTTGAATTTGTGTGAGTGTTACTGCCACCAAAGGTAGTAAAATGATGTACGTATGATGTATATATCCTCATCACATATTAGACATTTCTCAGTTGTGATGATGCTTGGTGGTAGATACCACTACGTGAATCGGATGTGCCGTTTTTTGTTTTGTATACAAATACTATTAATTTTATGCTTCTTACAGCAAAGACTGTCTCGACTGCCACGAGAAATGAGCCTAATGATCAAGGGGCACTACAGTAGTGTTGATAATAAGCTGGGAATTTGGGTCTGACGGGAGGCGTGCTAGGGTAGTTCGTGCAGTTGTGATGATCACTGTGTCCGAAGGGCTTACTGGTCGGAACATCTGTCTATTAAGCAGGAGACTCGAGTTCGAATCCCGGTTCAGCTCAAAGATTTAAATCAATTCCCAATAGCAGCGAATATCTGTAATTCCTTTGTGTCTTAAGGGCTGCTGAATCAAAAAATGGTGTCTGTCCTTTCGGCCATGTCCGAAAGAAAAAGTGTTTCGCGAAAAGAGCGTCGTCTTTCCTACACGATTTCCCATTCGTGTTCACAAATCATCTCCGCAATACTCGTGTGGTGATCGACCCTGTCGCCTCTGAGTTGCTTCCATTTTTTCCTTTAAAGCGAGCTCGCACGAATGTCAAACACTCGAGCAATGCTCAAGAGCGGGTCTCGTTTGTGGATGACTTACATTCTCACAATAAACCGAAGTTTATCATTCGCCTTCCTAACTATCGTCCTTACCTACTCGCTCCAGTTGATATCGTTTTGCAACGTTGCACGTAGATACTTATCGACATGATTGTGTCAAGTAGCACACTATCAATGCTGTTTTAGAATATTACGGGTTTGTTTGTCCACTCATCTGCATTAACTTATATTTATCTATATTTAGAGCTAGCTGCCATTAGTCATCTCGCATCCTCCTACTCTCACTCAACGACGATACCTTCCCATACACCATAGCATCATCAACAAACAGCCGCATAATGCT
This sequence comes from Schistocerca piceifrons, assembly GCF_021461385.2. Classification (NCBI taxonomy): domain Eukaryota; kingdom Metazoa; phylum Arthropoda; class Insecta; order Orthoptera; family Acrididae; genus Schistocerca; species Schistocerca piceifrons. Next base: position 737,433,418 of record NC_060140.1, on the reverse strand, counting down.
TCTGACCCTGTCAGCCAGATCGTTTATGAATACAGAAAATAACAGCGGTCCTGTCACACTTCCCTTACGGTACTGTTGTCTCTGATGAGTACAACATAGGTACTGGCTGGAATATTCATTCGGTATGGGGGAATGACGGTACTTAGCGACTTCCAAAAAACTTTACACGTAACGTACAACTTTTAAGAAACTTTTTCTTGATGATACCCCCACCTACAAAATGATGAAAGGATAAAAGTTTATCACTCACTACATTTTGGCCTTTCGTGCACCAAAAGTACTCCGTCAGGTATGACGTTTTATCACTTCTTTACTACTAACTCTATTCGTCACAGACACCTTGCAGTCAGTATCCACATACACCACTACATGTATCTGAAAATTAGTATCACTGTACGACTGATAGTTGAGGAGATATGACGCCATGAACGTTGAAATACGTGAAAAACTAGCCTTTGCTTAAAACAGCACAAATTTCCCAGGCTGTACTCATCAAGTGTGTGATAACGGGAGCGATTACCGATTTCCAACAAACTTTAAAAATAATTGAAAACCTATTCTAAAATTTTTCACGTTTACATGCTTAATGTCAAATATTTAACACATTAACACATCTGTAAAGTAACTAGACATTAGGAGCTGTTTTACATATGGGTGTTCATTTCTGAAAAGAGTAGGACGAGAGGGGTTCACAGGTAAGAACGAAACGGTAATAGTGATAAACAGCAGCCGGCCGCGGTGGTCTCTCGGTTCTAGGCGCTCAGTCCGGAACCGCGCGATTGCTACGGTCGCAGGTTCGAATCCTGCCTCGGGCATGGATGTGTGTGATGTCCTTAGGTTAGTTAGGTTTAAGTAGTTCTGAGTTCTAGGGGACTGATGACCACAGATGTTAAGTCCCATAGTGCTCAGAGCCATTTGAACCATTTGATAAACAGCAAATATCTCACTTCCGTTGTCATTCGCTTTATATATTCTTAATCGGGAAAAATCTCCTCGCAGATCACGAGAATTTTCAGCAAGTCACTTCGCCAAATGCCAAGGCTACCCAAAACCGCATGTAGTACAAAATATGCCTCACGTGACATCGTGAAAACAATCATGAAGCAGCAACTTCAGATAACAGGGAAAGTAGGTTAAAAACTCTGTTCTTGCTTCAGTGGTTAAGTGATTCTTCCATGTGGTCACGTTCCTGTGTCTACTTTTACAAGGCTGCATCGTTATTGGACTCATCATACCATTCGACATTCGTTCAGTATTGGAGTCGACTGAGCGGTGAATAACCGGAAATTGATAAGCGACCACTCTTTTCCAGACCCTGAAAAAAAGAAAAGAAACACAATTACGCGCTGTCGAGATCTCTCTCTCTCTTCCTCTCTCTCTCTCTCTCTCTCTTTCTCTCTCTCTCACACACACATACACATACACACACACACACACACACACACACACACAGTAGGAGATGAACAGGGTGTGTTACATTATGCTACGCACTATGCTGTGATTTGAGAATGCTAAAACGACGCAGAGGTCAGAAACTGGTGGGGTCTGCACATGTCATATCTGCTTATCACGCCAACTCCAATCACCCCCCAAATATGACACCTGGGCATAATGCAGGCACTTACCGTAGCCTCAGATATTGTGGTCTGTTTTTTTCTCTCTGGAAAAACTGCTTACTGATACCTCAACATTCAAAATTTCTACACTCTCAAGACTTAGTAAAGAACAGGCATGTAGCAAGTGTCTTACATCAATACAAGGAATTCAAATTATGTATCTTCAAAATTTAGATGGAGGCATTAGTTTTCCGCCACAATCGTATTGACGAATACCGTATCTCTTATTTTCATTCACGTTGCCGAAATAAATTTAATTTTTGGTAGTCTGGTATCTGCAAAGTACACGATATCCTTCCCTTTTTTTTGATCAGCAAAACATGCGTCGGGACTTATGTGTCATTTTCTGAAGGACTCTGTTTCTTCGTAAAAAAAATACAGTACTGTTGTTCACAAAATATTACGTTTAGGCCTCAGTTTATATGCACATATATTTTCGCTGTTGTATACTATCGATGTCAGTGTTATACTGTCGTGGATACATGTGAAAAAAAATACAATTTTTACTAAAACATCACACGCAAGACACGAGGTGATAGTCGATACACTTGCAGTGTTATAGGTGTTTGTATTTCCAACAAAAAGAAATGACATCTGACTGTCTCACTGTTTACCTACTGATTACGCCAGTAAGACTTCACACTACTCTAACGAACACCACCCTATAAATAGATGAAACTAGTAAGTTAATAAGAACAACAAAAATATGAGTACAATGATATTCAAAAGCATCTAAATTGTGCTGCATTATGTAAGAAATAATAAATCTCCTCGCAGAAGGGTTCATAAACTTCGCAATATGTTTCAGTCGACGAAAAGAAAGAAAAAACTGAATTTTACCGGAAGAGGATTTATAGAAACCAAATTTTCGCTACCTGTGAACGTTGGAGAGCGAGGTGTACTTACACAAAAATCTAGCTAAGCTATACGGTACACTGTGAGAAGTTTCTGCGCAGTTTACGCTTCGCTTTACGTAGTGCAGAAGGACGGAAAGTGATCAGGTGGTAATCAAAGGTGTGAATGCAAGCCACATTTTGCGCCAAACACTGCTACCAAGCAATGGGCAGTCCTCTAGCACAGTGAACCGCATTTCTTATATTGAGGTGCAGATTGACTTTGACAGAGCCGATTCAACCTTTACTGCACAGCAGCATAAAATGCAAATTTACTCCCATTTGTTAAAAATGAAACCAAATCTTTTGCTACAAGAAACCTAAATAATTGTGATTATAAGTGTACGTTGAACAATCCTACTTATTGCAGTCTAACAACTACGATCGTACTACACATATATCCATGTGGAAAGAAGCATACGGCTGACACAGCCTCGCTATACACAAGAAAACGACACATATCTAGCATCACAATATCTTCCACAAAATTTGCAAATGTTCTCTGCATCTAAACCGCAAGAAACTAAATTGCCATGAACAAGAACGATGTGGAACAAGAGCTGAATATTTTAAAACAATTACTCTTTGATAAGTTTTTCAATTCAGTGATCGACAAAATACCGAAGAAAGTGGAATCAAACAGGGAAAGTTGTGACTAGACACAAATTATTTCACAATTTAACCAAGAAATCAGATTAATTACTCAAGTAAGGAATTTACGAAATTTATCCAAAGTTTCTGAAGGTCACATTAGAAGGAGGTTTGTACTAGATGATGAAAATCTTGTGGCTTGCATAATCAGTTTATCGGATGAGCTATTGTAATACTAATAGTAAAACACTGGACATGCATATAAAAGAACAAAAGAAAAGATAAAAGTACTCTATGGTTCTATTATACATAATATAACGTATCTAATCGTTGTTGTTGTGGTCTTCAGTCCTGAGACTGGTTTGATGCAGCTCTCCATGTTACTGTATCCTGTGCAAGCTTCTTCATCTCTCAGTACCTACTGCAACCTACATCCTTCTGAATCTGCTTAGTGTATTCATCTCTTGGTCTTCCTCTACGATTTTTATCCTCCACGCTGCCCTACAACACTAAATTGATGATCCGTTGATGCCTCAGAACATGTCCTACTAACCGATCCCTTCTTCTAGTCAAATTGTGCCACAAACTCCTCTTCTACCCCAATTCTATTCAGTACCTCCTCATTAGATACGTGATCTACCCATCTAATTTCAGCATTTCAACATTTCGAAAGCTTCTATTCTCTTCTTGTCCAAACTATTTATCGTCCATGTTTCACTTCCATACATGGCCACACTCCATACAAATTCTTTCAGAAACGACTTCCTGACACTTAAATCTATACTCGATGTTAACAAATTTCTCTTCTTCAGAAACGCTTTTCGTGCCATTGCCAGTCTACATTTTATATCCTCCCTACTTCGACCATCATCAGTTATTTTGCTCCTCAAATAGCAAAACTCCTTTACTACTTTAAGTGTCTCATTTTCTAATCTAATTCCCTCAGCATCACCCGACTTAATTCGACTACATTCCATTATCTTCGAAATCATTGTCCATTCCGTGCAACTGCTCTTCCAAGTCCTTTGCTGTTTCTGACAGAATTACAATGTCATCGGCGAACCTCAACGTTTTTATTTCTTCTCCATGGACTTTAATACCTACTCCGAATTTTTCTTTTGTTTCCTTTACTGCTTGCTCAATATACATATTGAATAACGTCGGGGACAGGCTACAACCCTGTCTCACTCCCTTCCCAACCACTACTTCCCTTTCATGCCCCTCGACTCCTATAACTGCCATCTGGTTTCTGTACAAATTGTAAATAGCCTTTCGCTCCCTGTACTTTACCCCTGCCACCTTCAGAATTTGAAAGAGAGTATTCCAGTCAACATTGTCAAAAGCTTTCTCTAAGACTACAAATGCTAGAAACGTAGGTTTGCCTTTCCTTAATCTTTCTTCTAAGATAAGTCGTAGGGTCAGTATTGCCCCACGTATTCCAACATTTCTACGGAATCCAAACTGATCTTCCCCGAGGTCGGCTTCTACCAGTTTTTCCATTCGTCTGTAAAGAATTCGCGTTTGTATTTTGCAGCTGTGACTTATTAAACTGATAGTTCGGTAATTTTCACATCTGTCAACACCTGCTTTCTTTGGGATTGGAATTATTATATTCTTCTTGAAGTCTGAGGGTATTTCGCCTGTTGCATACATCTTGCTCACCAGATGGTAGAGTTTTGTCAGGACTGGCTCTCCCACGGCCGTCAGTAGTTCCAATGGAATATTGTCTACTCCGGGGGCCTTGTTTCGACTCAGGTCTTTCAGTGCTCTGTCAAACTCTTCACGCAGTATCATATCTCCCATTTCATCTTCATCTACATCCTCTTCCATTTCCATAATATTGTCCTCAAGTACATCGGCCTTGTATAGTCCCTCTATATACTCCTTCCACCTTTCTGCTTTCCCTTCTTTGCTTAGAACTGGGTTTCCATCTGAGCTCTTGATATTCATACAAGTCGTTCTCTTATCTCCAAAGGTCTCTTTAATTTTCCTGTAGGCGGTATCTATCTTACCCCTAGTGAGATAGGCCTCTACATCCTTACATTTGTCCTCTAGCCATCCCTGCTTAGCCATTTTGCACTTCCTGTCGATCTCATTTTTGAGACGTTTGTATTCCTTTTTGCCTGTTTCACTTACTGCATTTTTATATTTTCTCCTTTCATCAATTAAATTCACTATTTCTTCTGTTACCCAAGGATTTCTACTAGCCCTCGTCTTTTTACCTACTGGATCCTCTGCTGCCTTCACTATTTCATCCCTCAAAGCTACCCATTCTTGTTCTACTGTATTTCTTTCCCCCATTCCTGTCAATTGTTCCCTAATGCTCTCCCTGAAACTCTGTACAATCTCTGGTTTTTTCAGTTTATCGAGGTCCCATCTCAAATTCCCACCTTTTTGCAGTTTCTTCAGTTTTAATCTACAGTTCATAACCAATAGGTTGTGGTCAGAGTCCACATCTGCCCCTGGAAATGTCTTACAATTTAAAACCTGGTTCCTAAATCTCTGTCTTACCATAATATAATCTATCTGATACCTTTTAGTATCTCCAGGGTTCTTCCATGTATACAACCTTCTTTCATGATTCTTGAACCAAGTGTTAGTTATGATTATGTTGTGCTCTGTGCAAAATTCTACCAGGCGGCTTCCTCTTTCATTTCTGTCCCCCAATCCATATTCACCTACTATGTTTCCTTCTCTCCCTTTTCCTACACTCGAATTCCAGTCACCCATGACTATTAAATTTTTGTCTCCCTTCACAATCTGAATAATTTCTTTTATTTCATCATACATTTCTTCAATTTCTTCGTCATCTGCAGAGCTAGTTGGCATATAAACTTGTACTACTGTAGTAGGTGTGGGCTTCGTATCTATCTTGGCCACAATAATGCGTTCACTATGCTGTTTGTAGTAGCTTACCCGCATTCCTATTTTCCTATTCATTATTAAACCTACTCCTGCATTACCCCTATTTGATTTTGTGTTTATAACCCTGTGTTCACCTGACCAAAAGTCTTGTTCCTCCTGCCACCGAACTTCAGTGATTCCTACTATATCTAACTTTAACCTAGCCATTTCCCCTTTTTAAATTTTCTAACCTACCTGCCCGATTAAGGGATCTGACATTCCACGCTCCGATCTGTAGAACGCCAGTTTTCTTCTCCTGATAACGACGTCCTCTTGAGTAGTCCCCGCCCGGAGATCCGAATGGGGGACTATTTTACCTCCGGAATATTTTACCCAAGAGGACGTCATCGTCATTTAATCATACAGTAAAGCTGCATGCCCTCGGGAAAAAATTACGGCCGTAGTTTCCCCTTGCTTTCAGCCGTTCGCAGCACCAGAACAGTAAGGCCGTTTTGGTTAGTGTTACAAGGCCAGGTCAGTCAATCATCCAGACTGTTGCCCCTGCAACTACTGAAAAGGCTGCTGCCCCTCTTCCGGAACCACGCGTTTGTCTGGCCTCTCAATAGAAAAAAATGGCTCTGAGCACTATGGGACTTAACATCCATGGTCATCAGTCCCCTAGAACTTAGAACTACTTAAACCTAACTAACCTAAGGACACCACACAACACCCAGTCATCACGAGGCAGAGAAAATCCCTGACCCCGCCAGAAATCGAACCCGGGAACCCGGGCGCGGGAAGCGAGAACGCTACCGCACGACCACGAGCTGCGGACCCTCTCGACAGATACCCCTCCGTTGAGGTTGCGCCTACGGTACGGCTATCGGTATCGTTGAGGCACGCAAGCCTCCCCACCCCAACGGCAAGCTCCATGGTTCACGGGGGGGGGGGGGGGGATCTAATCAAGGATCCGGAAATTTATGTACATTGCAAAGAATAAGGCAACAAAGCCATGATAGATGTCTGACAGTGAGTCCAGCAACATCTTCAAATGGTTCAAATGGCTCTGAGCACTATGGGACGTAACATCTGTGGTCATCAGTCCCCTAGAACTTAGAACTACTTAAACCTAACTAACCTAAGGACATCACAAACATCCATGCCCGAGGCAGGATTCGAACCTGCGACCGTAGCAGTCGCGCGGTTCCGGACTGCGCGCCTAGAACCGCTAGACCACCGCGGCCGGCAATATCTTCAAATATTTGTTTTGTGTATAACGAACACAAGTATAAGAAAAGTAATTTATGTGATAGTTAATTATAAACTGCGGTTTTAGCGTCCCGTCGGCAACGACGTGATTAGAGTTTATTATTGACATAAACTTCATTCCAATATGTTTTCTCAGCCTCCATCCCGAAACGTATATTTTTGTATTTGTTCTTTGGCTTTTAATAAATCATCCTTGTGTTGAGTGCATAATCTGATGCAAAAACAGTTTGTGAGAGCTGGATGTATGCGTGATGTATTTGTGGGGAAGAATACAAGGTCTGTCAGTAATTTACAGTGTAACACAAAGATTTTGCACATTACTAAAAACTCCGCGAATTTTCCTAGTGATTGTGAAGATAGAAGGATGACAGCACAAATATTTAGAATTCTGCAGGTAGAGACGTCGTGTTCCTGCTGGTATAGATAGCTCAGCACTCAATAGTAACAATGAATGTAAATATGTCATATAATTAACCTGCTTTATGGAAGTATTTTATTTCATCGCACTAGTTTCGAACATTGCCCATCATCAGCGGTTCTCTAGCGTACCCAAGACAGTACGTCGTAATGGTCCTGTAATAATACGATAGCATGATTATATATAGGCCGGTGAAATAAAATACGAGTACTACTATAAAGCAGCTTTTGCCGAACAGTTAATGATAAGATGACACATTTACAGTTTCTACAAGCTACAGAGCACCAATAGTTCAAGACATTCTAACAATGGAAGCTTCGAGAAGTGACTTTTTCCATGAAGTCTATAAAAATATGTGTGTTTAATTTCCTAATTGACACGAACAGGGAATTCACGCAGCAGTTCAGTATTTTCTTGGTTAGTTGGAACATGCGTTAATGAGAGCCTCCCGAAACTTTGACATTCTAGGTCTTGGTTTCTTCGGTAGTCTATGGTGAGACTAAACAGTTGGTCAGACAGTGCGAAATAATGTCATGGATAATTATAATGAAGTAGAATGTAGGCACAACTAGTTTCCTTCAGAATGTGTATTCCAGGATGAATCTTTCACTCTGCACTGGAATGAGTGCTGTTTTGAAACATATCGTCAAAGTAACACTGTGTGCCGGATCGAGATTCGAACCCGGAAATTTGCCTTTCTGGAGGCAACGATTTTACCAACTGAGATATCCAGGTACGAATCAAGACCTGCCTGACATAGCAGTTCTATCAATCCCTCTTTTCTATTTTCCAAACTTCGCAATATCTCTCCTTCGTATCTAGCGGAACTAACGTTCCTGGAAGAAAGGATATCGCAGCGAAAAGGCCCAGCCACAGACTGTGTACGCATTGCTCGAGAAGGGTAAGGTTTGGATTTCAGTTCCCACAGTGGCACTACGTTTTGCTCTGCCAGGAAGTTTCAAGATGCGTATAAGTTCTGTTTGTGATTCAACCAGTTCTGGGACAAGTTATTGTCAGCTTTAGCCACCATGAATGCAATACTTATGTCTTTGTTGCTACTGAGTAGCCGAACTGTCTATCCAGCCTCAGTGATTCAATTTTGTCAGTACCTTTCTCTGATCGCTGTCACTGTACTTAGATAATGCGCTTCCAGTACGTGGACTGAGATTCTGTTCAGACGAGGTGCAGATGCACAGTACAATATCCTGGACCCTGTATAACAAAGAGATACAGATAACGGTTTGGAGGCGTTTGTAGTTGTCTTGTAGGGTCGCTGTTCGTGGTGACCTATAAGAAGAATTTGTTGGAAATAACGCACATTATCAGAAGGGCACTGACAAATTTTAATTGTAGTAACAATATTGCAGTGCCATTTAGAGACCGATAACTGATTCAGATATACATGATATGTGTAGCTACGTGGACCATGAGACGTAACATGCAGCAGCCTTTAACTACGAGACTTATGTATTACTGCTGGAAACACTCATGTCACGCGTTAAGTGTTTATGCCGTTCTGATCTTTCCGATTTTTGTCTCTACACTAAGTGGATGCGAATGACATTGACAACTTTCAGAGTGACAGCTCGTCATTTGCGGGGACAAGGAGGACAAGCTATTATTATTCGGTATCCCACGACACGCCTGCTACGCAGACAATAGAATGCAAAACGAGAGGAACGGGCTTTACATATGAGTCAAGGCAGCCTGAGCCATTGTGTGAATGTAGCCCAGGTCGGCGAACCAATGAACACGTATTTCCCGATAGTAGCGTGACAGTGTGTTATATCTTTGTCTTCTGTTAATAACACGAATACATTATAAACAAAATGTATAGTGGAATGTCATACTAACACATTATAAACAAAGTATATAGTGGAATGTCAGTATTCGTGTTTGAACCAAGGGTGGAATGCAAAATACAGTTCATCACATGACATAACGAAACACTATGTCTAAAACGCTCTTCAAGGTGCCTTTTAAAATTCAGATACAGAAAATAATTCACTCGTTACCACAAGTAAGATAATTTTCATGGATGAGACCACTGAGCCCGGACATGTCCTAACTAGTGCCTCCTGGAGAATGCTGCTGTGTAACACATACCACGCAATTCTCGAGAACAATTGCAAAGATAGTGTACAACATTCTGCAGTAGCTGACTCATTGATTCCAAAATCCGATAGCGCCGCTGAGCTTATTTTATCAGCAGAGTATCCTTTATTGTTACTTCTCATGTCACAATATGAAGCCCAAAGCAGTGTGCCTCAGTGATTAAGCTACTGGACTTGTATTGTGGAGGAGCACCGTCCACATTCCGGTGTAGTCTTTCTGATTTAGATTTTCTTTAGGCGAATGGAAGAGTGGATGATTGCATAAGGTAACGGCTGCTTACTTGACGATATAACACGTCGGTTTGCCATTATGAAGACAGATTTAAAAAAGACAGGCGTGTGATGAGTGGAAAATGTTTCTGTTTTAGGGCAACGAGTCTTTCTATTATAAGCTACAACAAAAAGACTGTGAAGTTGAAGGTGCGAAAGGAGAATTTGTATCCTCTTATCAGACGGTAAAGCAGACAGATTTTTATGGAATTTAGTGCACTTTTCCACATGTAGCAGGATAACTGTATATGAGGCGGTGCAACATGCAGAAAATTACGAACATCATACGTATATCATATGGAGACATTCATCTACAACTGCATCGTACACAAGTTTTTTTTTTTATATCCGTAATGAATCGTTTGATTTATAGTTTTTAGTGCGTAGATAGATAGCGATTCCTTCTTGCAGGTTTTAGCTGTTTTCTCAGCCCATCTTAGGTAATAGTCCAATGTTATCGTCAGCTGTGATGGTACGGGGTGTACCATAATTAATGGCATAAACGCATACAGTTAAAAGTACGCACTTGTTCAGTAGAATAGCTGTGTTTCACAGTGGCGAAGATGAAGAAGTGTTCGTAGGTCGTAAGGTATGCACTTTAGAGCCCATGTTTACCGGATTATTTTTTTTTGTCCGTGCTACCGCCTCCTAAAATATGGAAAGCTAAGAGCACGTTGTAGAAGAGATAAATTTCACAGTATCGAAGATGAAAAAGTTCCTATAACTCTTCAGTTATGCATTTTGGAGCCGAGTTTAGTAGCCATTTTTGCTTGTTGTAGCACGTGCTTCCAATTGTATGCCTTTAAGCCATTAATTATGGTACACTATGCATTTGTTCCATTACAGACAAATGGGTCTCGAATCATAACCAATGGACCGCTCTTTATTCCAGATCCAATGTGATAATGAACGTATGTCTATATTTACATTTCTGTTGCCTATCATCATATTAATCGGTTTTTCACTCAAGTATAACTGAAGGTAGTCAACAGACATCTGGTATTCGCCGTGGAATGGAACTGATGGGGTCGATGACCTATAATAAATGTCTCACAAGCTGTTTCATAGTCGCGAATATAAACAGTGATCCATGTACTGTCAAATGTTTTTTATTCCAGTCTTTGACACAATATTAAATCCTTCGACGATGACCGGTTTCAGTCAGTAATGACCACCTTCAGATCTACAGTATAAAAATATACAACTAGTGGGCGGTCCATCTTTCAAAACAATACAGTATTTCCTATCACGATATACTCTGCTACAAACAGTGCATGTGCAGATAAAATAAGGTAAAATATATCTGTTCTACAGCATGTCCTAATGTGATAAAGTCGTAACGGCATCGTCAAAACACAGAAATACACTCAGCAAAGCGTCGTCTCGTAGAATTAAAATACGGTGTAAAATAGGTCACATTGTCCATACAGTCATTTTGCAACTGGCGTTACTGTACAAAACATACAGAAGTGCAGTAACTTCAAAGACGTCGCTACTGTGGGCTTAGATGTATTCTTCATTTACGTAAGAACCATAATATGATAAAAATACAATAGGTAAAATACATTTAGCAGACTTAGAAATTTTTGATAATTACTACAGAAACCAATTGTGATAAATTAAAGACTAATACAGTAGCGTATAAAATTGTTTAAAGGAAATGTATAAAGGTAATAGGTTTTGAAACATTTTTGGTGAATTTACAGTCAAAAATAAAATATATACACTCCTGGAAATGGAAAAAAGAACACATTGACACCGGTGTGTCAGACCCACCATACTTGCTCCGGACACTGCGAGAGGGCTGTACAAGCAATGATCACACGCACGGCACAGCGGACACACCAGGAACCGCGGTGTTAGCCGTCGAATGGCGCTAGCTGCGCAGCATTTGTGCACCGCCGCCGTCAGTGTCAGCCAGTTTGCCGTGGCATACGGAGCTCCATCGCAGTCTTTAACACTGGTAGCATGCCGCGACAGCGTGGACGTGAACCGTATGTGCAGTTGACGGACTTTGAGCGAGGGCGTATAGTGGGCATGCGGGAGGCCGGGTGGACGTACCGCCGAATTGCTCAACACGTGGGGCGTGAGGTCTCCACAGTACATCGATGTTGTCGCCAGTGGTCGGCGGAAGGTGCACGTGCCCGTCGACCTGGGACCGGACCGCAGCGACGCACGGATGCACGCCAAGACCGTAGGATCCTACGCAGTGCCGAAGGGGACCGCACCGCCACTTCCCAGCAAATTAGGGACACTGTTGCTCCTGGGGTATCGGCGAGGACCATTCGCAACCGTCTCCATGAAGCTGGGCTACGGTCCCGCACACCGTTAGGCCGTCTTCCGCTCACGCCCCAACATCGTGCAGCCCGCCTCCAGTGGTGTCGCGACAGGCGTGAATGGAGGGACGAATGGAGACGTGTCGTCTTCAGTGATGAGAGTCGCTTCTGCCTTGGTGCCAATGATGGTCGTATGCGTGTTTGGCGCCGTGCAGGTGAGCGCCACAATCAGGACTGCATACGACCGAGGCACACAGGGCCAACACCTGGCATCATGGTGTGGGGAGCGATCTCCTACACTGGCCGTACACCACTGGTGGCCGTCGAGGGGACACTGAATAGTGCACGGTACATCCAAACCGTCATCGAACCCATCGTTCTACCATTCCTAGACTGGCAAGGGAACTTGCTGTTCCAACAGGACAATGCACGTCCGCATGTATCCTGTGCCACCCAACGTGCTCTAGAAGGTGTAAGTCAACTACCCTGGCCAGCAAGATCTCCGGATCTGTCCCCCATTGAGCATGTTTGGGACTGGATGAAGCGTCGTCTCACGCGGTCTGCACGTCCAGCACGAACGCTGGTCCAACTGAGGCGCCAGGTGGAAATGGCATGGCAAGCCGTTCCACAGGACTACATCCAGCATCTCTACGATCGTCTCCATGGGAGAATAGCAGCCTGCATTGCTGCGAAAGGTGGATATACACTGTACTAGTGCCGACATTGTGCATGCTCTGTTGCCTGTGTCTATGTGCCTGTGGTTCTGTCAGTGTGATCATGTGATGTATCTGACCCCAGGAATGTGCCAATAAAGTTTCCCCTTCCTGGGACAATGAATTCACGGTGTTCTTATTTCAATTTCCAGGAGTGTATAATACATTGCCTATAGCAAACTATAAATTACCTATGTAAGATCAAATGTCTGTATGATAAAATAGCTGTATGGAGCAAAAGACAGATCAATGATCAGCGCCTTCTGCTGGCTCGGCCGCCAGGATGTTACGTAGGCGCGTAGCGATCGTAAGAACTTAACCGCTAGAGGGCTTTTCGTACATCGTGATACGTCTCCCACAGAAAAGGTTTATACAAACGGTCAATAAATAAGATTATATAGTCTGGTCATTCAATCCATGAATAGACAGGGTATAATCAGTTTTAGGATTAGAGACGAATGTATGGAAGAAAGGCAAATGTATACTGTTCTCGACATAAATCGGCAACAAGACTAGATATAAATAAGCGAGGCATTAATTAGTTATTACCCACCGCATGGATGCCTTCCTCTTAAACGAAACCTTCCTACAGCCGCAGCATACCGTCCACACTTCGCTCTACCTCCTCCACCGCTCCGATAATCCCCTCCCGATAGCGCGTGGCGGAATAGCCATCGGCCACCACCGCCACATCCCTGTTCAGCTCCAGCCCCTCCTTCCCGACCCCACAGAACACCTGATCCTTAGTCTCTTCTTCCCCGGCCTCACCGACACCTGCGCCACCATCTATGTCCGCCCTACCGCCCCTACTCCTTTTGACATTCTTTCCCATATCGACCGCACCTTCTCCTCGTACGTGATCGCTGCCGACCTCAACATCCATAGTCGTTCCGCCGCCCAGTTACGGCTGTGGCATCGGTTCCTCTCCTCCCTCCAAGGCGACCTCATTCTCATTCCCCAGCACACCCGCCCTGAATCCAATACCACTCCGGATGTCGTCCTCTCCTCACCCAACCTCCTTGGACGTCCTTGACCCTATTGGCAGTGACCATCTCCCTGTCCTCCTCACCATTTCAGACGGTCGTCGCCCCCGTCCCGATCCTCGCATCGACAGCTCCCCCGAAATACGTCCATGATTATTCTCGTGTTGACTGGGATGCCTACCGGGATACCCTCTCTACCCAGGTCGATAGCCACACCCTCACCTACCACCACCCTATTGATGTTACCCATGCCGCCTCCTTTCTCCAGCAAGCCTGGTCTGAGGCCATGGAGGCCCACATCCCTACCGTCGCCATCCACCCACACCGTCCCACTTTACCCCCACAGGCCATCCTCCTCCTCTGTGAATCCCGCCGTCTCTACTGTGCCTTCCTTCACACGCGTGACCTGGACACAATACGATGCCACCGGCAGCTACAGAGACACGTCCGAAACTTGCTCACGTCTAAGAAACGCTGGGACTGGCGACAGACATGCACCCATCTTAATGTTACACTTCCTATCAAATCGTCCAAGTACTGGTCTGCCTTCCGCTGCCTTACCGGATCTAACCCCCCCCCCCCCCTACTACCCTCTCCTTCATGATGACCAACCCTTCCCTGACAACCTTAGTAAGGCCAATCACTTTGCCTCCTACCTGTCCAATATCTTTACCCTCCCTGACGATCCCCAGTTCGATTACTCCCTCTTCCCGGATGTCCGCGATCGAACTGACACCTCTGCCCCACCCCTCGCCCCTGGCTTCCAGTACTTGGACAACATTACACGCAACGAACGCAATGCCCCCATCACTACCCAGGATATCATCACTACACTCCACAAAAAATGCAACACCGCTCATGGTCACGATCGTGTTACCTATCGCCACCTCCGTGAAGCTCCCGCCTCCTTCCTCTCCACCCTGGCCAGACTATATAATGTGGTCTTGTCCACTGGCTGCTACCCCAGCCTGTGGAAAACCTCCCGTATCCTGATGTTCCTCAAACCCAACAAACCGCCATCCGCTGTCTCCTCCTACCATCCCATCAGCCTGATCTCGGTCTTCAGCAAGGTTCTGGAATCCATCCTTACCCGACACATCCACCAGCATCTCTGCCAGCACCGCCTCCTTCCCGTTACCCAGTGTGGCTTTCGACCGTCCTTCTCTACTGATGACCTTCTCCTTCACCTCACTCATCTCCTCTCCAAACAGCTCAACTCCCGTTGCTCTGCCATCTTCCTCTCTCTCGACCCAGAACGCTCCTATGACCATGTGTGGCATTCCGGTCTCCTCTTCAAGCTCCAAACTTTCGCCTTTCCTATCAATTACGTCCGTCTTAGGGAGTGCTTTCTTTCCCAACGTCCTTCCTATGTCACCATCCATAACATGGATTCCTACACCTTCTACCCCTCCGCCAGTGTGCCCCAAGGTTCTGCCCTCTCCCCTCTTCTATACCTTTTGTATACGGTGGACATGCCGCCGTCTTCACCTCCCATCCACCTTCTCCAGTACGCCGATGACACCGCCTTCCTTGCCCTCGTTCCCACCCTGCAACACTCTCAATACGTTCTCCACTCCCATCTTGACCAGTTCACCACTTGGTGTAACCAGTGATTGCTCAAGGTCAATCCTTCCAAGACCCAGGCGATCATTGTAGGCAAAACTACCCCTTCCTTCCGTATCCTCGACTTCTATCTCACCATTTATGGCTATCCTATCGCCCTCACCCCCACCCTTAAGCACCTTGGCGTCACCCTTGACCATCGCCTCTCCTGGACCCCTATCTCCGGACAGTCCAAGCCAAGGCACGCTCCCAACTCCATTTCCTCAAGCTCCTTTCTGGCCACACATGGTGTCTGGACCCCTCCAACATCCTCCACACCTATAAATCCCATATCCACCTTATCGTCTGCTACGCTCATCCTGCCTGGATCTCCACCGCTCCTACTTTTTGCAAATCCCTTCAAATCCTAGAACGCCATGCGCTCTGCCTCGCCTATCGCATCCGTCTCCCCTCCCCCATGCGGATCCTATATGACCTTATTCTGTTCCCGCACCTCCTTCTCTTCCTCGAATGGATACGGATCCTCTACGCCTTCCGCAAACTCGATCCCTGTCACCCGCTTGTGTCTCCCATCCTCTCTCACCACCGTCCACTGCCGCGCCTGCATTCCCGCATCCCATCTACTCTCCATCTCTCCACTCTCCATACCCTCGCCCAAGGTGGCTTCCATCAAATCCCCCTCCCTGATGATGCCCTCATCCCCTCCATCTACCCCTACTACCAACTTTGATCCTCCTTTACCGCACACTGAGTTTTTTCCCAAGGGCACCCTCTCTCCCTTCTCTCCCTCCTCCCTTCCTCCCTCCCTCCTCCCCTTGGGCTTCCCCTACCCCTCTACCTTCTTCCCTCCCCCTCCCATCTCCTCTGCCACTGGCATCTACATACTACCCTCTCCCTCCTCCCCCCCCTTCCCCTTTTGGCGGGTCCTCAGACTCGTACACGTACAGTGAACTTTTGCGCGCCGGAGATCATCGCCTAGTGTTTGTGTGTGTCGTTGTGTTCGTGCTCAAGTGTTCCAATGTTTAATCGTTTGTGCTCCTACGTTCGCATATGTCATCTGTCATCTCTGTGTGTGTCCATATGTATGAACATTTTTATTTTGGACTATGCGCCCGTGAATGGCTCCGTGTGTTTTAATTTTGTATGTCTACGTTTGTATATCCACCATGTCTGTTCTGCGATTGTCTTCTTTTGTATCATTAGTTTTATCTGTGGCTGAAGAGCGGCGTAGTATGCCGCTGCTGACCTACCTATATCAGGTGCGAAATTAACAATAAAGGAAAAAAATTAGTTATTGTAATATGTTATGAAATAAAGCAAAGCAGGCGTTGGGCACAAAATCGCTCTGTCCGTTGAGTACCCTTGTGGGCTCAAGCTACTTGGCCTTATAAATCTCCAACAAACCGAGAATACGACCATTTTTCGCTCTGTGCAGAATACGTATACAGCTCTCAATATTCCGTACAGTTGGCCGGTTTCCCTCAAATGTATTCCCAAAGCAGTTTTGTTATGTGCCTACAAATGCTCCTTGAATCTTACTTCAAAAGAGTGGCCAGTTTGACCGTTATAAAATTTGTCACAACTGCTACAAACGGTCTTGTAAACCCCAGAATTATAATAAATGTACCAGGTCCTGAGGGTGATTTAGTAGCCTATGCAGCTTAACTTTTAATTCAAACAGAAAATATCTGTAAGCTCATTCTATTAACTGGCGTATGGTCTCACAGAAGATACTTTAAGCTTGAATGTACGAGGTGTAGTCATAAAGATTTAATATCACCTCTAAAAACAAAGTTTAAGTAGTCAATTCTTTCTTCGCTCACTCGCAGGTATTTGCATGGCCGGTTTAAGGCCGGCCGAGCGACGCAAGCCTCCGCTTTGGGTGCCAGGCTGAGAAGGGCGCCAGAGGTGTCACAGCTCTACACGATGTATCACGGTTAGTAGTGGCCGCTTGGGACGACATGCACAGAGGGGCATCCAAGTGAAGGATTTGTACGAGCGACGTTCAATAAGTAATGCAACACCTTTTTTTCTGGACCAATCACGCTTGAAAAAATGCCGAATTTGTTGTGGGACATCGTGGAAGTTTACTGCTTCAGCCACTGTAGTTTAATGAAGTTGCGGTAGGTGGCGGCGCTGTACGTAGCCGTCAAAATGGCGTCTGTAAAGGAGGTGGGTTCCGAGCAGAGAACTGTCATTGAGATTCTTTTGATGGAAAACCAGAGCATCTCCGATACTCATGGAAACTTGTAGGAAGTCTACGGAGGCCTGGCAGTGAACAAAAGCACAGTGAGACCTTGGGCGAGGCGTCTGTCGTCACTGCAACAACGTCGCGCAAACCTGTCCAATCTCCCGGCCGGCCGGACACAGCTACGATTGCTGCAGTGCAGGAACGTGCGGATACTCACATTCGAGGTGATCGACGGACAACAGTCAAACATAGACAAATTCCTCGCTGCACAACTGGACGTCTCTGTTGGTAGTGCTCACAAAACTTCATTCGCCTGCCTTTCCTAATCCACCCTACAGCCCGGAACTCGCACTTTCCGACTTCATCTGTGCGGTCCAATGAAGGATGCGCTCCACAGGAAGCAGTATGTCGATGACGGGGAGGTTACTGATGTAGCAAGTCGTTGGTTCCAAAGTCGATCAATAGAGTGGGACCAAGTGGGCATAAAGGTCCTCCAAGTAAGGTAGCGCAAGGCTGTCACACTGAACGAAGATTACGTCGAAAAATAAGTTTTTGCAACCAGCAGAGTGGGTAATAACGTGGTTTATCGAAATCTTGAATAAAACCAACCTGCTTTCAGGAAAAAAATGTATTGCATTACTTATTGAACCCCCCTGGTAAACACTGCGTATCACAATTAGAAGTGAAAATTGACACGGTTGAACTAGTGGGAGGGAAAAGGAGGGAGAAGGGAGGGGGATGATGCCAAATGACCAGTCGTTCGTGTGGGAAAATGTTCTCGAACCGACCCTGAGTATATATATCAAGTCATGGTACACATCACTACGCCCCGTACCCTAGAACGCTGCTAGGGGACCCAAAGTAAAATGTTGCAGCCCGTTGATCTAGTTGGAGTGTCGTGCATAAATTCATTTCGCGCATTTAGAGAGGAACACGGTTGGAACAAAGCCTGCTGAGTTAGTGAACGTGTACGGCAAAATAATTTAACACAATGGTCAGGTGGCGCACCCGCTTTCAAAGTGGTCATACAAGTCTGAACGACGAAGAACGAATTGGCAAACCATCTCTCTGTGGGGACCAAGAATCACAATAGAAGTGAAGGCGCTGATGTTCGAAGACCGGCATATTACAGTTGAGGGTTAGGAAAAAGCGAAAATCGATCACGGGTCAGTTTGAAGTTTCTTGCACGACATTTTCAATATGACAATGGTCGCTGCCCGCTTGGTTTCGTGACTGTTCAGATCCATTCAAAAAGGCTGACCGAACCGGAGCAGCAACGGAAATGTTGAAGCTGCGTGAGGCCATCGCAGATGACTTCTTTATCCACCTAAGCACCGAGAATGCGCGTTGCGTGTGTTACTATGACCCCGAGGCAAAGAAACAAAGCAAGCAGTGGAAATGTGTGGATTCACCACCGCCGAAAAACATGAAGACCCAACGATAACGGGGCCAAGTGATGCTGCTTTTTTTTGGGACTGCCATGGTGTGTTGCTAAAAGATTACGCTTGGAAGAGGCAAATCGTCACAGGAGCACACTGCCGAAATCTCTTTATTAGGTTGCTGGAGGCTATCAAGACAAAGCGTCGCTGGAAGCTGTCCAAGGTGGTGTTTTTGCTGTATGTCAAACAACCCCGTCAGCTATGACCGTCTTCAGACCTAAGTGAATCCAGTACATTACGTCAATCGTGTCATTGCGTATATAGACGGCACAGTGTATGGCTCATTGATGTGACTGTACCATCTGCATGCGCAGTGACATGTCGTACACGATGTACTGGATTTACTCAGGTCTGAGGATGGCCACAATTCATCCAAGTTGAATATCTGGTTGGAAAATTTTTTGTGGTACATGACTGGATACATATAAGCATAAATGAGCTGGTTAGTTTCGAGACTTCTCTTGTCTTAAGAACTACATCTCAGAGAATTGATCGTTATCCACCCGGTGTATGAATGACAGCTCTGTACTCCAAATTCCAGGAGGAGACAAATGTTTCCACATGGCCGCTTCCTGCTTGAAGCGAGTGGTCGCCGTAACTGCTTCAGCTATCCGTGTACGCTCTCGAGACCGACCCAAAATTAGGTATGTCACACTGTCTACATCCCAGAATCGTAATCCACTAAATTCATCTCCTATTGGTTGTAGATATATACCTAATACAGATGATGTCAAGGAATTCGCTGTCAGTAAATTAATTTCGAAGTACTTCGCACCGCTGTGGAACGTCAACAGTGTCTATTCTTTCAGACATGCATGCAATTTTGTAGGTAGGCGATTAACGCTCTCATTCTCAAATACTGGATGAATATGGTGTGGGTAATCAGCACGTCGGGAGTTACGCTGCCTCAACACACATCCACAGTTTATAACTGTAAAACTTCACTTATTGTCTTAAACCTTTAACATAAAATTGTATCTCTTACTTTGTGGGTTAACATGAAATATTTTGTTGTCCCTGTAAGTCGTTAGATACGCAACCTGCAACTGGGACCGTGCCTCCGGTTAGCGGTTTACTGATATTCAGGGTGATTCGGTGATGATGTTACAAACTTTCAAGGGTGATGGAGAATGGTAAATGTATCAAACTCAGATAAGGGACCCTGGCCTGGAAACGTCAGAGTCGAAAGTTATAAGTGAAAATTCTTCTGATAGCTCTGACAGTGGAATACATGTATCAGTACTGTCGTTGCTTAGATTATCGTGTATCCAGAGATGATAGTATGGACCAATAGAAGAAAAAAAGTCTAGTAAACAAGGGCTGTAAAGTGCATATCTTAAGACGAATGGTCACTTGTTCATCCTCAATACTGTGAAACCCATCTCTTTTACTGAGCAAGAACCCATGGCTCTTAGGGTATGCATTTTAGAGCCCTTGTGTACTAGACATTTTTTTCTTGATTTGGTCCATGCACCTCGTCCAAAAATATTCTAAACAAAGAGCTTGCAGTAGAATGTCGAAGAGGAGCAAGTGCTTATAGCATTTATGATTAAAGCTCATCTTTACTAGACTTTTTTTCTTGTTTTAGTCCAAACTGCCGCCTCTGAAAGTTGTCTATCCTTCCATCTTAGAAACATAATTCCTGAAAGAGTGTAACATCATTACGGAATCAGCTTGTAGGTAGGCCTAAAGAAAATGTGTGTCGTTGTTTGATGGTTAATCACGTTGTTGGACTATTTCTAATAACAAGAACATAATTAGATCAGATATCTTCACAGGCTTCAGTTTTATATCTTAGTACAATGAGATGACAGTCAATTACCTGTAGTTATTCCTCGACGGTGCCCCACCCCGTTGGGCCAAAAGAATGCGAGATATCCTGCACCAAGCGTTCTCAAAACGCTGGATTAGCAAGCATATAATAATAATATTTCACAACAAAAGTTCGCAGTTGGCCCCTGGATGCCATAAGATCGTCAGCTTGAACAAGAATTGCACTTGAAAATGGCACTGTAAGCGGGAATATGCAAGCTTGTTGTCCAGAAACACCTAGAGACAAGCAAACAAATATTACACTGCAACTACTAGAATTAACTTCTTATAAAAACGACTCGATAACCTTCTAGGTCAGCCACTATAACCCCTCTGGACATAACTATGGGGATTTGTCGAAGATCATGTCTTCCAAACGACCGTAAATGGCATTAGTGATTTGAGGACCGGAGTCACAGATTCCAAAGCGGCAGCTGTTGTGTTTAGAAGGAATTCGGATACAGATTAGATGTGTGTGCTATTACTGAAACAGACTTTCAAAACAATGAAAAAAACCTACACAATTATAAATGCTCATGCCCCTACAAATGGAGAAAAAAATTTTAACAGAAAGAAAGGAAGAGGTAGATAAATTTTGGGCCCTTCTCGAACAAACTATGAACAGAATAAATGAAAAGAATGTAAAAATCATAGTGGGAGACTTCAACGCCCGGCTGGGAAAAGAAAGGAAGAATGAAGATGTAACTAGGAAATGGAGTCCACATAATTTTACAAACAAGTACGTAAAAAACTTGCAGAACTCTGCAGAAAACCCAACCTTATATCTAAATCAACATACTTCCATAGGAAGCCAAATAAACTTAAAATATGGAAACACCCAGACTGGTGAGAAGAGGGAGAGGTAGCTCGACCATGTTTGAATACAAAAAAATTTTCGTAAGGAAATATATAATGTCAAAGTATTGAAAGGAGTATACACAGGCTCAGACCACCGCTTGGTTAAAATTAAAATCAAAGTCACTCCATTAAAGAAAAAGAATGAAAAAATTAATAAAACAGGAAGAAGGTACGACCCTCATCAGCTAATTAAAATGACAAACACCAACAAATATCACGAATCATTAAAGTAACAGATGATCTAGAAGAAATGGTACCAAGTCTCAAGAAACAAGCCTAGAATCTAATTCCCTTGACTCCACGAAAGAATCATACATGGTGAGCTCCAGAATGTCACAAATTCCATGAAAAAAGACACCAAGCATGATTACAGTTTCAAAGTTGTAGTTTCAAACAAACAACCCAGAGGAAACTGCCATAAACCTCAAAACCAAAAGGAAAAAATTCACACGAAACATTAGGAGAATGTAGAAAGGATTTCAAAAAGATATAATAGAATCTATAGAAGATAATTACTACAAAACCAGTTCCAGGAACTACTACAAAATCTTTGGGAAACTAACTACAACGATATAAGCCACCAACACTAATACTCAAAGATGAAAATGGAAGAATGACACACAGTCACAAAGAAAATGCTGAACTCATGGAAAAAGCATTTAATAAAATTTTGAATTATGAAGAACCCAAAGAACTCTCACAAATCGAGTAAATACCCGAATTATAAACGAATGTAACAAATTAGACCCACAAACTTCGAAGAAGTAGAAAGAGGTCTCAAAGGGCAAAAAAAAGTTTTAAGGTGTGTGGAGAAGATCAGGTTTTTGTTGAAATGTGGAAATATTCAACTGACACAGCCGAGACCTCCTTAAACAAGGCTCTATAAAAAATTTGCATGATGGAACAATTCCTTGAACATTGGACTATGCCCATCATGCACCCACTACACAAGAAAGGGTATAAGAGCAATCGAGACAACCACAGAGGAATCTCTCTGCAAGACTGCACATACACGATTTTATACAAGATCTTACAGGGAAGAAACAAGGAACAACTAGAACAGTTGTTAGGGAAATACCAGGGAGGTTTAAGTCCATGGAGTAGCTGTGCAGAGCAGATCATTAGACTAAAACTTATTATGGCATACTACACGAAACGGAACAAACCTCTCGCAATAACATTTGTATATTTCAAAAAGGCATATGTCTGCGTCCGTAGACCTTCAATACTAAAAATACTCTGGGACGCCATCCAAAAACTATTAAATTGATAGGAGTTACTCCAACCAGTACCAAATCCGAAAGTTAAGTTTAGAGGAGAAATTCGTGAACCATTTCTTATAAAAACAGGCTTAAGAGAAGCTGACTGTCTATCACCATTACTGTTGAACTGTGCACTGGAATGCATAATGAGAGAATGGTACAAGGATAACCCAAAGAACATAAGAATGGAAGAGCTAAAAATATAGGATTGAACTGCTTGGGATTTACTGATGATCTTGCTCTCCCAGAAAACAATGTTAAAGAAACAAGGGAACAAGTTAAATCACTACAAGAAATAACACAGAAAATTGGCTTCACAATACCATTTGAAAAAACAGAGATTATCCTCACCCACCACTTGCAAACAAAGTTACAACAGGAAAAAAAGAAATCAAAATTGTTAATAAATTTAAACATTTAGAAAAACTGTAACTTACAATCTAAAAGAGAAACCATCATGGCAAAATACAATAAAAAACTAAACAAAGCAGATTACACCACAAAAAACACATACAACAAAAAAAGCCTACCGATAGATGCAAAATTAAAACATTACAAAACAGTTACACAACGGGAAATAACTTATGCAGCTGAACCCATCTTCAAAATAACTAATATAGCAGAAATTGAAATATACTAAAGATAGAAAGGAGATAATTAGGGCATGTATAAAAAAACAATATCAAGTAAATGGGCATTGGAGAATAGCTTCAAATAAATAGTGTACAAGAAAATAGAACCAGTAATGAATACAGTCAGCAAGAAGTGTATCACATTCGTTGGCCATCTGATGAGAACACCAGAAAACAGAATTGGTACGGGAATAATAGGAAAATTGAGGAATATTAGGAGCAACATTAAATGGACCACAGAAATTAAGAAACAAAACAGAAAAAAACAGATTACTGCAAGACATGCAAACCAGATTACAAACGAAGATCAATAAAAGGGCTACAGGAAGGGTGATCCTGGATGAAGAAAGAAAGAAAATATCTGAAAGAATGAAGAAGTATTGAGCAGACAGAAGAGCAAAACACCATTCATGTAATAATAAATTGTAATAATCGCTGTATAACCATTGCAAAATTGAATTGTCTTATTGAATTATTATTGAATTATACTGTATTATTGAATAATAACAACCTTTATAAATGTTTATTTAACTAATTAGAGTGGTCTAGTGAAGGCCATAAAATGAAAAATAAAATAAAATAATTGAAACGGACTGAATAGTTTTCTAAATTTGTTAATCACCTTAGTCAAAATAGCTTCTATAAATTCTTTAAATGACATTTTCCGCTGTTGGTTATAACTATTTTTAATGTGCTGTTGAAATTTCTGCCTGTGTGCCATTGCCAGGCATAAAAATAACAAGCCCATCTGGGCTGTGTCCCCCTTTATAGTAATGGACTCAACGGTTTACTGTCAACAGGGGGACAGCATTACAAGGGCTATGCCATAAAACAGTATCGAATTTTATGCTTGACAATGGCGCATTGGTCGAACTGGAAATAGGACAATAAAATCAATTATGGTCAAAAGCGAAAATAACGTTATTTTAAGCCCATATATGTTGCTTAGTTCAGATGCAATAATCCACTGAAGTTGTGAAGGACTTGAGATACCCTTCACTAAAAGCCAGTTTAATTCAGTGTCAGGGCGTATAAAGATCTATTACCGGTATAGCCTACGTGGCGGTATCACAAAACATTAACTTTGAAAAAATAAAACTGTTTCGGTGCACCGAATATTTTTATAGATTCTTTTTGACAATACATCTTATGTGTCCACGAACGAAAGGTAATTTCATTTGCTTCTGCTAAATCCCTCAGCGTGTTACAGGTTTCATAGAGAGCATCTGGAACAAGTTTGCGTCTTGGTCGCTCTTCACAGCCGCGTCATTGGCACGCTGACCGCATAATTATCAGGAGCAAGTTTGTGGTCTGCGGTGCTTCTGCTCTTGCAAGGGATAGTGATGCTATTGCCATCTCAACATCTACATCATCCTCCGCAAGCCACCTAGTGGTGCGTGGCAGAGGGTACTTTTGGTACAAGTAACTGACCCACCCTACCCTGCTCAATTTGCGAACGGCGCATGGGAGAATGTTTCAACTCAACTACGTACTGCATGGCTCCGTTCATCTCATAGGGCGGTTATTTTCAGTTTGCTGTTGTGGCTATACTACATTCTCAATTGAAACACTTCGCGCGAGATTCCTGAGACGACCCCTAAGGTAAAGTCTAGGGGTTGACATCCGGAGATCTGGCAGACCAAGCAACCGGTCCTGTGCGACCTGTCCAGTTATTGGGATCAGCAATTTTGTCACCATGTAAGTAGGCTGTTCAGGTTTTTATGTTGGTAACGCCATGTAGCGCTCTATATGAAAATCACTGACTGTGCTGTGTGCAGCCGGTGGCTGGTTTGCATTGTTGGAATTTGCTATTGTTGTGTTGGGCAGTTGGCTGTTAACAGCGCGTAGCGTTGCGCAGTTGGAGGTGAGCCGCCAGCAGTGGTGGATGTGGGGAGAGAGATGGCGGCGTTTTGAGAGCGGATGATCTGGACGTGTGTCTATCAGAGACAGTAAATTTGTAAGAATGGATGTCATGAAATGATATATATATTATGACTTTTGAACACTATTAAGGCAAATACATTGTTTGTTCTCTATCAAAATCTCTCATTTGCTAACTATGCCTATCAGTAGTTAGTGCCTTCAGTAGTTAGAATCCTTTATTTAGCTGGCAGTATTGGTGCTCGCTGTATTGCAGTAGTTCGAGTAACTAAGATTTTTGTGAGGTAAGTGATTCATAAAAGGCATAAGTTATTGTTAGTCAGGGCCACTCTTTTGTAGGGATTATTGAAAATCAGATTTCGTTGCGCTAAAAAAAGATATTGTGTGTCAGTTTAGTGATGATCAGAATAAGTAAAGAGAGAAATGTCTGAGTACGTTCAGTTTTGCTCAGCTGTTTGAAAATCAAACAACGTAAGGGGTTTACCAGCACAGTAATTCACTAAATTTTCTAAGGGAACGTTTCATATGGCGACCCTTAGCCGAGAATACCTCACTGGAATCTTCTGATTTTTCTTGTAGTTTGTGTAATTAGTGTAGCTATTGTTTATTGCTAGCGCATAATTATAGAGAGAATTTCCTTTGTAGTTATAGTTTTTCATTGTTGTACAGTAAAACAGTTGTGGCATGCATGTAGATTTGCACCAAGTATTTCGCAGCTGCGCTTGCGGTTAACGAGATACTATTTTCAGTAGTATGTTAATGTGTTTTTTTATTTTGCTCTTCAAATTGTGCTTTTCTGTGTTATCGTGTGAAATATTGCGACAATAATGGCGTGTGAAAAACGTAATACTAGGCTCCAAAGTAAACTGAGAAATGCCAGTGAAGACGAAAGCAGTGTGTTAGCGCCACCGAGTAATGAATTAACTAATGTTCAAAGTAGTAATTTGGTAATTGTGCATAGGGAAATGGAGCGGGCTCCAAATAATGGTGTAGACAGTGAAACAATTAGTGAACAAGGAAGCATTATCGATCGATCGGTCGGCAACAGCTCGCCTCAGGAATCCGAAATGACAGGACACAATCTTGCAAATACTGTAGATTCAGGTTTTGCGTCCTCACCGTTTTCTCAAATAGGTCAAGACACATTTTCTGCTTTTCAAAATGCGAATATTGCCCGCTCAAATGCAGTGCCGAATAGCACTGAGGAACATGTTTCAGACACCAGTGCATTTTTATTACAGTTAAAGCAAAAAATGGGACAAAGGCTACAAAAGTTAGACGCAATGGAACAAAATCAAGAACAGTCACAGACACCACGCTTGAACAAACACGTGAACGTTTAACTGCTGAGCTACTTAAAATCGAATCGAATGTCAAAAAGTCTGTAATGACGTAAAAACACAAATTTGTGAGCATTTCCAACCTTTTTTTTCGCGTCATGAAAATGCATTACAGAATCACGAAGCAGCCATAAAGGAACTGCAAACTACTGTTCATGAAAATCACGACACCTTGCAAGCTAAAATTGACTCAGTTGCATCTACCGATTTGGTTACGCAACTTGCAAAAACTCAGGAAAACTTAAAGGACACAGTAGATACAATTTCAACACAAATGGACGCTTTGAAACTTGGTTCAGAAAAACACACTGAGGAAATAAGTTCACTATCGGAGAAAGTAGCCGAACTTTCGGATCAGTTCACTAACTTATCTACAAAGGTGGGTGATGATCTGAATGACACAAGACCTGTAGCCTTCACTGACACAGAAGATTATGAACAAATTAAGAAATTCAAACAAAATCAGAATCAAATTAATACGCAACACAAAAGTGAAATCGGGGAAGTACAAGATCAGTTGGCACAAGTAATACAAAAATTACATATTTCAGAGGACACTCGCGCTCCATCACGGGAAGAGGGACTTAGAAATACGGAAAAGCCACAAAATAATAGCCGGCCGGAGTGGCTGTGCGGTTCTAGGTGCTACAGTCTGGAACCGAGCGACCGCTACGGTCGCAGGTTCGAATCCTGCCCCGGGCATGGGTGTGTGTGATGTCATTAGGTTAGTTAGGTTTAATTAGTTCTAAGTTCTAGGCGACTGATGATCTCAGAAGTTAAGTCGCATAGTGCTCAGAGCCATTTGAACCACAAAATAATAACACAGGGCATTTCGAAAATTATGAAAGAAATTCGCAAGGTGCACCGAATTTTGAGATGGAACCGCCGACACGACGTAACAATGACCGATATGCGACTCACCGACACGATGATTTTGACTATAAGCTGTTCATTACTACACTTAAATTCAAAACATTTAAGAATTCTGGCAACGACATTCATCCACAAGTGTGGCTTCATCAATTCTCTCATTGTTTTCCTCCAAACTCGTCATTAGAGCACAGATTAGAATTTATGTGTGGCTACTTAGAGAATGAACCAGCTGTAAGAATGCGATCGGTCATTCACGATTGCCACAGTGAAAGAGAATTTTATCATGCCTTCCTTTCAGCATATTGGTCTCAAGCTACACAAGACCGAGTAAAACATAGCATCATAATGATGAAACATTTCGAACAATCTGAATTTTCCAGTCTTGCGAAGACATGTTGCACAAGAATCAGTACCTGTCAAACTCATCCGCATTTGCTTAATCAAATTGACTGAACATTTACGACACATTATTTTGGCAGGACGTTGCAAAGACGACATTGAAGCTTTTCAGGGACTCTTATAAGAATTGGAAATTGACACTGACAATCGCAGGACACGAAAACAGGAACACAACAATTACTGGTCACATCCGTCACAATTCCGTGATGACAGAAATAATAAATGGACACGACAAGGCTATTCTTACAACGTAAATCGTGACCAAAACAGACACCACCCATATGACAACCATTACAGAGTAGTAACAATTACAGGGAAAGATCACCTCTCCAGAGTAATGACTATCACAGAGACAATCAGAGAAACAGACAATATGGGAACCAAAATAATTATTATCAAGGGAGACAGAATAACTTGAGACGCAACGCTCCACCGCGCAGTTACGATTCCGGGAGAAATTCTCCACCACATGACCGACAAAAAAGAAACTATGTAAACTACCGACAAAACGACAGACCTGAATTTCATCAGAACTGGCGGGATTCAAACAGGGCAGGGCCCTCTCGACAAAGTGAATTTATAGAAGTTAGATCTCCAAATCCGAATAACGATGCGCGCCAACAAAGAGACAGTAGGCAATGATTCACACCGCTGGCAGCCACAATACGTACTTATGAAACTGACGACGCAGCTGCCGTAGCTAGTAATTACGTGAAAATGGAAGACATTAGGGACATCTTACTCCATGAACACGACGTAAAACAGAATAACATTGCATATCCTGTAATTCACATTACAGTAAATGACGTAAAATTTACGGCAGTACTTGACTCTCGCAGTCCCATTTCAGTAATTAATGAAACAGCTTTTAGCAAATGCAACAAATCGAATGATTGCCCCACACTTCCTTTACGTAAGATTAAATTACAAGGTGCAACTTTTGGAAAAAGTGTAGATGTACGCGAACAAATAACTTAGAATTCCTTTGTCAAAGCCACAGCTTCTCTATGAACTTTCTGATTGTTCCGTTACTGTCGACGTAAATTATATTGAGAGTAGACTTTTTGAATGAATACAAAGCAATCTTAAACTTTTACGATTCTGAAATAAGTTTAGAGAAAGAAGGTGAGTCAATAGCTTTGAAATTTGAAGATTGGCTCTCAAACCGTGACGAGGAAATTAATCGGCTTTACCTCCTGTTAGACAACAGTTCGGAATTTTCGACGGAACTTGACACTAACAATCACTCTGCAAGTATTGAGAGGGATGATATCGACGGCGTATTTGATACTAATGAGTTAATTCCGAATAAAATTCAAACAATTGAGAATTGTGATGACACTGATAGGCAGAACCTTTTTGAGATTTTACAAGTACATTCCACAGTTCTTACTTACAAAACAGGAACAATCAAGGGATTTCAATAACAATTTCGTGTTCGTCAGCATACTAAACTTTGTGTTAGACCATACGCAATTCCAGCACACTATAGGGACCGTGTTAGAAGAGAAATACAATCTATGCTTGACGAGGGCATTATTGAGCCTGCAGTAAGCTCATACAACAATCCATTACATGTTGTTGAGAAGAAAAATGGATGGATCAGGCTTGTCTTAGATTCGAGACAAATCAATACTATCATCATTCATGAAACAGACAGGCCGCAAACAATGGAAGAACTTCTTCAAAATTTTAATGGTGTAAAAGTGATGTCTTCCATTGATCTCAGATCCAGCTTTTATCAGATCGAACTTCATCCAGAATGTAGAAAATACACAGCTTTTCTTTGTGTCGGCGTTTGTTATCAATTTCGGAAACTTCCCTTTGGTTTGAACATTTCTTCGGCAGCATTTTTTCGTGAGCTAAATTTCATATTACCTGAGTTCTTAAAACGTCATATCACCTTATATGTGGACGATATTCTGATAGCAGAAGCCTCATGGGAACAACATAATCGCATCCTCAACAGCGTTTTACATATTTTTGCAGAATCTGGAATTACAGTTAACTTGGAAAAGTCTGAATTCGGTAGGACAAAGGTGAAGTTTTTGGGACGTATTATTTCTTCTGAAGGCATTCAGCCGGATCCTGAAAAGTTAGAAGCAATCAGAGCCATTCCAGTTCCATCCACAAAAAAAAAAAAAAAAAAAAAAAAAAAAAAAAAAAAAAAAAAAAAAAAAACGTGTCCGCAGTTTTCTAGGTCTCGTAAATTTTTACGTCGTTTTCTGAATATGCAAATTCTAGTTACACCAAAACTTTGTTCTCTCACGGGAAAAAATACAATTTGGAACTGGGACGAACAGGCACAGTTGGAATTCTATTCTTTGAAAGAATCGCTACTTAACGCGCCAATATTAGCTCATCCAGTATTGTCACAAGATGTCTGCCTTAGCACGGATTCTTCTAAAGTCGGTCTTGGTGCCCACTTATTTCAAGAAGCCATAGAAAATGACGTTACTGTTCAGAAAACCAGTGCTTTTGCTAACCGAGTGCTAACAAAATCTGAAAAAAATTATTCCGTTACTGAATTAGAAGCTTTAGCAATCGTTTGGGCATTTAACAAATTCCGTTTCTTTCTTTCTGGTAAGCACGTAAAAGTATACAGTGACCATCGTGCATTACAATTTCTTATGTCTTCAAAACTAAATCATGACAGCTTAAAACGTTGGGCATTGTTTCTGCAAGAATTCCACTTCACAATAGTCTACATTCCCGGTAAGGAGAACATTGTTGCGGCCGCACTGTCACGCGCACCGGCTGGGCTTGAGAAAAGTAACACAGAAGGCAACCTCGAGAAAAATTTCAGTATTCCTTACATTCAGAAAGCCGCCTTTGAAAACTTCATCACCATATCTTTAAAGGACATTGCTCATGAACGAGATAAAGATCCGATTTGGAAAGACATCAAAAGTAAATGGCATGAAAGGACACACACAGATTCGGCATTATTATCTGGTTAGAAACAACATACTCTTCAAACGCTGCATTGTTTATGACAAGCTATGGGTACTTTGCATTCCTGACGATTTTGTTTATAAGCTCATTCGGTACATTCATTTCAGCTACGCACATTTTAGTCCAAGAAAATGTTATCATATTCTTCGGACGACTTGTTATTTTGACAATATGGAAAATAGAATTCGAAGAGTCTTGTCTATTTGTAAACTTTCTCAAAAGGCTTAAACCATCTACTATCTCACATCGTGCTCCGTTGTTTCCTATCATCCCTTCTAAATTAAAAGAATTTGCTGCTGTTGATCTCTTGGGACCCCTTGTCAGAACATCGAATGGATTTCCGTACGTTCTAGTCGCTGTTGAACTTACGTCAAAATTTGTTTCTTTCACTCCGTTACGTAAAGCCACTGGGCGGTCTGTATTCAACGCCTTTGTTAAAAATTTCTTAATTGAAGTTGGGCACGTTAGTAAAGTCATTTCAGATAACGGACCGCAATTCAGATATGCTGTTTGGTCACGCATGCTTCCGAATCATAAAATCAAACCTGTTTTTATTTCATTGTACTCACCACATTGTAACCTGTCTGAACGGATTATGAAAAAAAATCAATAAGCTTTGCAGACTTTATTGTCACAGAAAGCATCAGCATTGGGACAGATATTTACAGTTATTTCAAAACGTGCTGAATGAAATGCCTCATGACTCCACTGCTTTACCACCTATTCTTGTACTGAAGAATGAAGAACCACCAAACAGAATCAGAGAGCTTGTACCTTTTCCGAATATACGTAAACTTCGACACAAAGACATAATTAATTTGGCTATTAAAAATATAAATTCTGCTGCAGACAAAAGGAGAAAACTACACGGTAAAGCAAATGCAAAGAAACTATACAGGGTGTTACAAAAAGGTACGGCCAAACTTTCAGGAAACATTCCTCAAAAACAAAAAAAGAAAATATGTTATGTGGACATGTGTCCGGAAACTCTTACTTTCCACGTTAGAGTGCATTTTATTACTTCTCTTCAAATCACATTAATCATGGAATGGAAACAAACAGCAACAGAACGTACCAGCGTGACTTCAAACAGTTTGTTACAGGAAATGTTCAAAATGTCCTCCGTTAGCGAGGATACATGCATCCACCGTCCGTCGCATGGAATCCCTGATGCCCTGATGCAGCCCTGGAGAATGACGTATTGTATCACAGCCGCCCACAATACGAGCACGAAGAGTCTCTACATTTGATACCGAGGTTGCGTAGACCAGAGCTTTCAAATGCCCCCATAAATGAAAGTCAAGAGGGTTGAGGTCAGGAGAGCGTGGAGGCCATGGAATTGGTCCGCCTCTACCAATCCATCGGTCACCGAATCTGTTGTTCAGAAGCGTACGAACACTTCGACTGAAATGTGCAGGAGTTCCATCATGCATGAACCACATGTTGTGTCGTACTTGTAAAGGCACATGTTCTAGCAGCACAGGTGGAGTATCCCGTATGAAATCGTGATAACGTGCTCCATTGAGCGTGGGTGGAAGACATGGGGTCCAATCAAGACATCACCAACAATGCCTGCCCAAACGTTCACAGAAAATCTGTGTTGATGACGTGATTTCACAACTGCGTGCGGATTCTCGTCAGCCCACGCATGTTGATTGTGAAAATTTACAATTTGATCGCGGTGGAATGAAGCCTCATCTGTAAAGAGAACATTTGCACTGAAATGAGGATTGACACATTGTTGGATGAACCATTTGCAAAAGTGTACCCGTGGAGGCCAATCAGCTGCTGGTAGTGCCTGCACACGCTGTACATGGTACGGAAACAACTGGTTCTCCCGTAGCATTCTCCATACAGTGACGTGGTCAACGTTACCTTGTACAGCAGCAACTTCTCTAACGCTGACATTAGGGTTATCGTCAACTGCACGAAGAATTGCCTCGCCATTGCAGGTGTCCTTGTCGTTCTAGATCTTCCACAGTCGCGAGTCATAGGCTGGAATGTTCCGTGTTCCCTAAGACGCCGATCAATTGCTTCGAACGTCTTCCTGTCGGGACATCTTCGTTCTGGAAATCTGTCTCGATACAAACGTACCGCGCCACGGCTATTGCCCCGTGCTAATCCATACATCAAATGGGCATCTGCCAACTCCGCATTTGTAAACATTGCAGTGACTGCAAAACCACGTTCGTGATGAACACTAACCTGTTGATGCTACGTACTGATGTGCTTGATGCTAGTACCGTAGAGCAATGAGTCGCATGTCAACACAAGCACCGAAGTCAACATTACCCTCCTTCAGCTGGGCCAACTGGTGGTGAATCGAGGAAGTACAGTACATACTGACGAAACTAAAATGAGCTCTAACATGGAAATTAAGAGTTTCCGGACACATGTCCACATAACATCTTTTCTTTATTTGTGTGTGAGGAATGTTTCCTGAAAGTTCGGCCGTACCTTTTTGTAACACCCTGTATATTGGTCAGAAAATTCTAATTAAAGCTCATTCATTGTCAAATAAGAAGAAACACTTGAGTCACAAATTCTTTCTGGTTTACAATGGACCTTACAGAATCCGACGTATACCACATGATAATTGCGTTGAAGTTGAAACTCTGCGTACTAGGAAGAGTAAAGGTTTACACCACATCTCACATGTAAAACCGTTTATTGAGAGATAATCTGATTTTTAACTTAGTCTTCGCTATAAAATTTTTCACTTTACATTACTAGTATGCTTTGTCAGACTTAGAATCTGTTAAAATGCAACAATGTTTGAAGTTAAATATCCAGTCAAGAACCAAGAGAACTTATTTAAACAGAAATTACGAATGCATTGTTATAGTGAACAGATGACACAGTGTTGTTATTTGTACATTCTTGCTTGTTAGTTGCACGATTACGTAACGAATATACAGCTTACATAGAACATATACTGCTAATGAGATTTTAATGCAACATTTTCGTTTACTTGAAAAGACATTCTTTATTTGAAGTACTTTCTGTGAGATTAAAGATGACTTAGTATTTGGTTTCTTTGACAGCTACACGATTATATCACGACGCTACTAATGTGTGACACAGTTTACATGGTTGATTTTGTGCTGTATCTGTTTTATATCTGCACATTTTTTCTGAATTATTCTGGAAAGTAAAACATGTTTTAGTAGTAACTTTTGTGATATAGCTACAATGAGACAACCTTTTTCGTAGCACAACAATACGTTACATTATAGTACTTTCTTGATCACGGTAATGTACTTAATAACTACGATATCTATACGCATAGCATTTCACTTTTGTTTATGATGAGGTAAGTACATTGACTTCTGAGAACGTAGCTTTTGGAAGACTATAACTACGACATTTCCACAGAATTATCTTACAGCAAGACGCACATTTATCGCTAAGGGACACGTATTTGAGTGATAAATTTTGTACTTCAATCATTTATTTTTAAAGGTTTTTGAATTACAATGATACAAAGGTTTTCCATGATACATTTCATTCCATTGCTGTAATCTGTAACACCTGAGGGTATAATTACATTAATCATCGGGGGGAGGGGGGTACACGCTTACTTTGTGTACCATGTGTTTGGCAAGCACAAGGAGCCCTAGCTAATATGGTACTTGCTTATACAACTTTACACATCGGTACCATATTTCTCTAACATATAATTACACAGCTATCTGAGAGAGACAAACATTTTTTTTACTACATCACTGACAGATGTTTGCGTAATTACACAGATAACTTCACACTTACGAAATTGTATTTTGTCTGTACTTTTGTGAACTGTTCATATTTTTTTCGGAACCACTGTGATACTATGAGAGCTTTGAATGATGTATTCGGTATGGGATCATGATTTTTAAAGTACGTGAGGTAGATGACACTATTGAAATGAGCAGAGAATTTTTTTTAGATTTTGAAATTATTGCAGAAAGCTACGACGTTTTTGAGATTTGACTGAGGTGTTATGATGTTATTATTACGACGACGATGTGTATTATGCTGTTGAGGTATGTTTATGATCAATAAACTGATGCTATATGAGGAATTTGATTATGCTACATATTTATTATGATGAAATATTGAAGAAGTGTCGACGAATATGTATATGTGTAATAAGGTAAGGAATAATGAGTAGTTGTTAGGGACTCTGACTTGTGAAAAAGGATGTTGGAAACCAAGAATCATACTTTAAGAGTTATGAAATGTGTGTATGCGTGTAAATGTGTGAATGTATCACAATGCCGGCGAAAATTTTTTGGACTCTGTTATATTTATAGGATTTTGTTTCTATACATTTGTAAAGCATATTCTCGACCTGTGAAATTTTTTATATGAGACTGTCACTGCTGACATAAATATTTTGGTAAGAAAGTTAAGTGACCTTCACGTAAAGTGTCGTGGGCGCCCACCTGTGCCACCTGCCTGGAGAAAAAGCCACTAGGCGGAGAGAAAAAAAAGGAGACGATTAACCTCGATATTGACATTCCTTTGTAGAAAGCATCGCAAATACGACACTTTCTGATATTTACTGAAATGACTAATGAAACGATGAGAAACATTTCACGGCTATTGTCTTGCTAGTTGAGAGATTTTTTCCTGCCTTATGAAATGCCATATGGCTAGTGAATGACGTTTCACCCCTTCCTTTACGTATATATTTGCTCATTTTGTTTAATATCTAGTTTCTAGTTGCACTGCAGCATTGGTTAAAATAAAATTTAATAGATGTACTAATATCACTATTTTCTGTCTACAGACTCAATAAAGAATAATTTTATGATGTACTTTCTTAGCAAAGAGAGCACAAAAAGACATTTCCCTTCACAGGAATTGCATGCATAATTTTTGTCAGTTACTGGGTAACTTGTTTTGTAGAGTAAGTCAAGGTGATGGATCACTCTAGTGTTAAGATGTGACATAGTTATTAGACATTTCCTATCTTTACTGTAATATTGAACTTTGTCATGTTTAGATATAAGTTAATAGCATTTGCTGCTGTTGTTTGCCAGGCATAGTTCTACTGAATTTTACATTGTATTAAGCCAGTTTTACTACTGATTTATTTTTGTTTTTGCTGCACATTGGCTCGTATTAGTGGTAATGTTGCATTTGCTTTGCTAATTTAGATATACTGCTGCTTGCTTTGCCAATTTCCATTTCTTTATCATTTCTGTTTGTGTTAATTGTTTTGTGTTGCTGCATTGCCTCGTCCCTTAGTATATATATCTGAGCTCAGTAGATTTAAGTTAGCTTAAGAGGGGGTAGACTGTATAAGAAACTAACTGTGACGAATTGGAAGAAATGAATTGAGAAGCTATAAGAAAATGGTTTGGCCAAAAAAGTAGAGTACAGAGGAGAATAACTATTTTGACAGAGGATATGAATAGAATACAGAAAGCATGCTTGTATAGGGTTTTTTTTTTGGTGGAGACAAATGTTGAAATAAGAGGAAAGATCTATGGAATGAAGTTTTGGGTTGGACTGCAGTACCAAATATTACACTGAAAACAGACCCTGTCCTTTCCTTTTGTGTTATTCCACTATGTGTACCCTTATGTATTTGTGTTCTTCCTGTCTTTATTTGTTAAGCTAATAAGATTTATATTGTAGAATTTTTCTAGTACTAAGCTACATTCACTATGATGAGGAATACTGTTATCCTCAAATATAATTTGCATTAATAATATGTTATTTATTTTGTAAAGGTGTTTAGACATTATTTATTCTGTTCTGTTTCAATGCTCATGTGTGAAATTAATGTTTCGAAAACTATTCTCGTTATTTTATTTATTTACGTCATAATTCCTGTAACACTGATGTACATGTTTATTTCTATTCTTTTGTAAAGCCTGTATTACTACAAATGTTATCTGTATTATTATGTTTTTTATTGATGTTTTCTGTACCTTTGTGATTGTATTCTCATGTTATAAAATTGTAATTGACACCAGTTCATCAAACTAAGTTACATTTCACTGCACACGTTTATGTTGGTCATAGTATATGCACAATATATGAAAAAACGGACTGTTAGTGCTCGCACGTGTGTTGATAATTCATCAAGGGACTGGTTAACAGCATTGCTGGTTCTAAGGACACACCAAAAAGTTTGTGAGTGCTCAAGTGGTGGTTTATGGACGTGCTATATGGTCTGCAAGACTTCTAAGGACATACCAAAAAGTTTGTGAGTGCACAAGTGGTGGTTATGGACTTGCTATATAGTACAAGAGTCTTCGATAGTGATTGTGCACCTGCACAGTTGCAACAGATGTCTGCTGGCCGTCTCTACAAGGACTGAAGTGGGTCTGCACCTTTGATGATCCACCAATACCATTATTTCTACAAGGACTGCAGTGCATCTGCACCTCTGGTGGCCCACCAATACCATAATCTCTACCAGGACTAAAGTGGGTCTGCTCTGTGATGACCTGCCTACCAATATTCTTCAAAACTTCGACTGACTCTGCTGTGGGTTTGTTCTGTTGTGGCCCATTACCTGTCTGCATGTCAAGAGTTAGCACTATCTTTCTGTTGGAAGGACAACACTACTTCGTCACAACTGCATGGAAATCCACTACTTCCGTGTGCATTTTCTTTTACTGCTCAGACTTTGTGCATAAAATTGTAATTAATACTGTAATGAATGATCAGGACTGTCTTTATGGACTGTGAGAAAATTTTAGCTTTTGACCAACATTGTAGCGATAAGTGTGTGCATTTGATATATTTGTTAGCGTTAATATAAAATTTTTTTAACAAATATGTATTGGCCAGTGCCCAAAACAATTTGTAAAATGTTTTGTGGGGAGCATGGGGGTTATGTAAGTAGGCTGCTTAGGTTTTTGTGTTGGTAACGCCATGTAGCGCTCTATATGAAAATCACTGATTGTGCTGTGTACAGTCTGTGGCTGGTTTGCATTGTTGGAATTTGCTATTGCTGTGTTGGGCAGTTGGCTGTTAACAGACATAGCGTTGCGCAGTTGGAGGTGGGGAGAGAGATGGCGGAGTTTTGAGAGCGGATGATCTGGACGTCTGTCCATCAGAGACAGTAAATTTGTAAGACTGGATGTCGCGAAATGATATATATATTATGACTTTTGAACACTATTAAGGTAAATACATTATTTGTTCTCTATCAAAATCTCTCATTTGCTAACTGTGCCTATCAGTAGTTAGTGCCTTCAGTAGTTAGAATCCTTTATTTAGCTGACAGTATTGGTGCTCGCTGTATTGCAGTAGTTCGAGTAACGAAGATTTTTGTGAGGTAAGTGATTCATAAAAGGCATAAGTTATTGTTAGTCAGGGCCACTCTTTTGTAGGGATTTTTGAAAGTCAGATTGCGTTGCGCTAATAATATTGTGTGTCAGTTTAAGCACAGTCATTTATAATTTTTCTAAGGGGACGTCTCAACCTCCCGAATGAAATGTGCGGATGCACCGTCGACAAAGCAACAACAGTCGATATGCAGGCAAACAAGACACGCCGAAAGCCTCTACTGGCCCAAGATGTAATACCTATCACAAATAGCATTATGCATCGTAACTCGGAAATAAATCAGTTTCAGACAAAAGTTTATTTAACATTTTACTCTTATTTTGATCCATACATTACATACACAAAGTGTGTACAGTAAACTTTGAACCACCCCGTTTTGTCCAACTCTTCCTGACAAGTGTTGTCTCGATATTATACTAGTAAACTTCTCCGTGATGCACAACTTCTCTCTTGTGAAGACTGGCGCTAGAGCTTTTCAAGCATCTTGGTAACGCTCTCACACCAACTAAACGATCCCAAGGCGAAACGCGTCGCTATTCGTCGGATCTTCTCATTCTCTTCTATCAGTCCTACCTCGTAGAGCTCCCTTATTGATGAACAATGCTCAAGGCGTTGTAAGCTACTTTCTTCGTGGGTGAGTTACATTTCCTTAAGATTGTTCCTATGAATCTCAGTCTGGCACCTGCTTTTTCTACTGCTTGTTTTATATCGTCATTCCACTTTAGATCGCTCTGGGTAGTTATTCCTAGATATTTTACGAC
Source organism: Schistocerca piceifrons (assembly GCF_021461385.2). NCBI lineage: Eukaryota > Metazoa > Arthropoda > Insecta > Orthoptera > Acrididae > Schistocerca > Schistocerca piceifrons. The sequence goes on along the minus strand of NC_060140.1, from coordinate 737,394,172 downwards.
AAATGTAGTTTCCACCAGTTTCTCATCATTATTGTAGCTGTAGATTAGTGGATTTATTTTCCTATTTATCTGCAGTGTGTCACATTTATTTACGTTCAGGATCAACTGACAGAGCCTACATCATTCATCAATCCTCTGCAGGTCAGTCTGCAAATCGATACTGTCTGCTGGTGTTGCTACTTTCTTATATACAACCCGTCATCTGCGAACAGTCTTAAAGAGCTTCCGACGCTTTCTACTAGATCAATTACTTACATTGTGAACAGCAAAGGTCTTATCACGCTTCCTTGGTGTACTCTGGAATTACCTTTATCTCTGTCGATTTTGTTCCGTTTAGAGCGATGTATTGAGTTCATCCGCAAGGAAGTCTTGAACCCAGTCGGAAATCTGTCCGATACCCGGTAACTTTTTCACCAAATGGAAGTGCGGGACGTTGTCAAATGTCTTCCTGAAGTCAAAGAACACAGCATCAACCTGAGCGCCGTTGTCACAGAGCGCAATGAATCTCATGTGGGAACAGAGCAAGTTGAATTTCGCAAGATCTCTGCTTGCTGTACCCACGTTGATTTTTATAGAGGAGATTTTCGTTCCCCAAAAACCACATAATTCTTGAGCATAAAACGTATTCGGTAACTTTACAACAGACCCACGTCAACGATATAGGCCTATAATTGTGTGCACCTGTCCTGTGGCTCTTCTTGAAGATGGCAATGACCTACGCTGTTTTTCAGTCGCTAGGTATCCTTCGTTGCTCCAGCGCTATACGATAAACTGCTACTAGGCGAGGAGCAAGTTCTTGCGCATAATATTTGTAGAATCTTATTGGTATCTCATCTAGTCCTGATGCCTTTCCACTGCGATATTCGTACAATGATTGAAAGGAATGACTGTGTTACGATCTTCCGCGATGAAACAATTTCAGAGGATCGAAATCAGTATTTCGGCCTTCTCTCTGTTATCTTCCGTTTCGGTGCCAGTAAGGTCTCTAAATGAATGCATAGATGCTCATTGCTCTCCTTACGCTCGGTCAGCTTCGTTTAGCTTTTGTTTGTCTGCTAGATCTTGACTTCTCCTGAATCTGTGATAAAGCTCTCTTTGTTTACGTAACAGTTTTCTAACATGGCTATTAAGCCACGGTGGGTCTTTCCCATCCCTTAAGATCTTGCTAGGAACATACTTGTCTAAGAAATACTGAACGATACTTCTGAATGTTTCCGTTTGTGCTCCTCATCACTGAATATTTGATGCTGACTACTCAAACAGCCTGCAAGTGGCATCCTGTCACTCTTGCTAAGCAGAAATGTCTTCCTATCTTTCTAAATATTCCTTGTAAAATCCGTATAACAGTTGCTATCACAGCCTTACGATGACTGATACGTTCCTCTGTATTAACTGATACGTTAAGCTCAGGTCTGTTTGTTGGAAGGAGGTCTGAGACAATACTTTCACGAGTTGCTTCTTTATCTGCTCAAAGTAATTTTCGGACAAAATATTCAGAATAACGTGACACGAATCCCTGTCTCTAGCACCAGTTTTGATAGCATGACTCTCCCGATCTATACCTCGCAAGTTGCAGTCGCCTCCCACTACAACACCATGATCAGGAAAATTATAAGTGGTATTCTGTAAATTCTCTCTGCGGCGTTCTACCACTACAGCTCCTGACTCAAGCGGTCTATAAAAGCATCTGAGTTGTCTGATCGGCCTTTGATGCTTAACTTCATCCAGATTAATTCACACTCGAGACCCTTGATAACTTCGTTAGAAGTTATCGAGTTATTTAATCCAATAAATATGCCGCCACCATTGACGGCTAACCCATCCTTACACACTACATTTGGGATTACTACTTTCATCATTTCCCGACGCTTTCTCGCACAATTTTACTACTACCTTACTCGTCCTCTGAATTACAAAGTAAAATACTTGCATTCTGGTTTGAGGGAGCTCAAAATCCTGGGAGTACTTAGGGTTTTGTTTCGGAAGGGCTCCGTCTAAATTTTGTATGGCTACGGTTTTCACAATTTAATTTCATCCCACACATTTATCGCTATGAAGCAGACACTCTAGCGAAGAACGGCTGCTAGCACTTACTTTTAGCCATATTTATCCTTCATAGCAGTCTAGTTTCATTTATAGTGTTCCAGTTCCCCATCACAATTAAAGTTTCGTCTCTCTTGACTGTCTTCATAATTTCATCTGTCTGATCATAGTTTTTCTGAATCTCTTCATCATATGCAGAGCTAGCTGGCCAATACAATTTTACTACTGTGGTGGGTGTTGGGTTCGGTCTATCTAGGTTACAATAATGCATTCACTATGCTGTTCGTAGAAGCATTCGTATTTCATTACTCATTATTAGGCCTACTCCTGCATTACTCCTATTTGTTTTTGTATTTATAACCCTGTGCTGACCTGACCAGGAGTCCTTTTCTTCCTGTCACAGTACATCACTAAGTCACATTACAACTCACTTCAGCTTATCCATTTTCCTTTTTCAATTCTGTGTCCTATTTGACATTGTAAGTCTGTCAGAGACAGCAAAGGACTTGGAAGAGCAGGTGAAAGAAGGGGACAGTGTCTAGACAAGGGGGTATAAGGTGAGCACCAACAAAAGAAGAACAAGGATAATGGAATGTGGTTCGCTAGAATTGAATTGAGGGAATCAAATTAGGAAATGAGACTGTTAAGGTAGTGGATGAGTTCGGCTATTTGGTCAGCAAAATAACTGACGATGGCCGAAGTGGAGAGGATGTAAAATGTAGGCTGACAAAGGCAAGAAAAGCGTTTTGACTACGCGTGTAATGAATGTTTGTTTTACCTAATGCCACCCACGAATAATAATATCGGAACGTTGCTAATGTAGGACGATAGTCCATTGCTCCCATCCAGAATGGTCATAATCCGTCTGTGACCCTGATGGGAAGCTGATGCCTTCGAAGACAATTTCACGTCAGTGCCAGATGTCGACGACGCTCATGTCCAACTCGTCACAGACAGGCTACCAAACTTTCTTGCTGCCTGCAATGGTGCAGGCGTTATTCCCCCTATCTCTCAGGAAGAAGTCGCCCTCCAACTTCGATCCCTTGACTCTAGGCAGCCGGAAGGCGCTGATGTGATCACTAATGTCCTCTTAAAGAACATGCAGCCGGGGCTCCATTGATTCCTGGCTGATGTGTTCAACCATATCCTCCTTTCAGGTGTCTACCCTTCCACTTGGAAGCATGTGGAAGTGGTCGCCATCCCGAAGGTCAATCAGGATCCCCAAATGGCGTCTAGCTACAGGCCCATCAGTCTGTTCCCGTGCCTCATAAAAGTCTTTGAGAGGATATATCTATGGAGTCTGAAGGCACATGTCACTGCAGAGCATCTTCTACCAGACAAACAGTTCGGTTTCCGAGGGGGCCACACCACCTCCCACCAACTTCTATGTCTGGTGAAACCCACTATAAGGGCGCTGGAGACCTGGGAGTACCTTGGGGCACTACTCCTGGATGTGTCTCAGGCCTTTGACTGTGTGGCATGACGGCTTTGTGTACAAACTCCTTGTGTACAGGATGCCAACATCACACGGGATCCTCATCCAATCCTGCCTATCTGGCAGGACGCTTCATGTGTGGGCTGAATAGTGTGTGTCCACAGTGAGGCAAATACGGGCCGGTGTGCTGCATGGAGTGGTCCTTGGTCCCATCTTGTATTCCCTTTATACCGCAGCTGCTCTGCAGGTGGCACACCTGGAGTTGACTCTTTACACCGATGACATGGTGCTGTTCACCCACAGCATGAATGCTGGCAACATGGGCCGCCGTCCTCACCAGTGCTGTGATGTGCTGGATGCATGGGCCACCAAAGGGCGGCTCAAGCTCTACCTTGCTAAGAGCCAGGCGATAGTTTTCACCAGAAAACAAGTCCTGCCGACTCTCCCCCAGTCACCATTGTGGGAAGCCCTACCCTGTGGACCAAGACTGACACCTATCTCGGAGTCAGACTTGATCAGTGGCTCACGTGGCTCAAACACATCCGTGAGATCCGTAATAGGGCTGTGGGGTGCCTACAGGTGATCTACCCCTTCCTTAACCCGGATTCGATGCTCTACCCTCGCCACTGCATTACATTCTACCTGATTCTGGTCCGACCAGTTTTGGAGTATGCGGCCGTGGTGTGGGGGAATGCCACCTACTCCCAAACCGTGCTGAAATTGGCGCTGTACCTCCCCAGGATGTACCCAACTCCATGAGGATGCGGGCCTCCTGCTGCTGTGGGTCAGGTTCCGCAACGCCATTTGTCCCTTCTACAAGAAAGTGGGCCACTCCCGCAATCGGCTAGTCAGTGGTTTTGGTCACCAACAGCACCACCGACCAACCACGAGTTGGCCAGATCTGTTGTGCGACTAATTACTCCGCAATGCCATGAGGATCAACCCACTCATGTAACCCAAGGCTAATCCAACCAGGAAATGCAGGAATAGTACTTTGGTGATTAGCCCATCACAGGACGGGCTAAGTTCGCTCGTTCATTCAAAGGAAGTGAAAAGCTTACCACGTTTTCGCTGTTCATGCAGTAAAGCGACAGTGTCAGGCATGATGTTATAATTTATCACTCCTTTGCTACTAACTCTATTCGCAACACAGTTTTCGGGCATTATCCACATATACAACTCAATGTACCTGAGAAATTGCTCCATTGTATGCCAAATAGTGTAGGAGATATGAAGCCATAAACATTTAGATGCATAAAAAACTAGCGTCTGCTTGAAATGGAGTGCAAGTTACCCAGAGTATAGTTATCCAGTGTTTGATAATGAGAACTCTTAGCAACTTACAATTAACTTTAAACTTAATTTCAAACTTTTCCTTAACATTTTCTCTCTTACGTGCTCATAGATAAATATTTAACACATCAAGTCATTCGTAAAGTAAACGGATGTCTGAAGCTGTTTCACACAAAAGTGTTTTGTTCTCCAAAGAATCATGTTTTACAGGTAGAAACTGTTTGGACGAAATGACACTGTCTAAATAAGACTATGACAGTGGCATGCATTTACAGTCGCGGGGCGAGGGAAATCTTCTTCTCTTAGGCAGAAGGCAGGACCACATAGCTTTCCCAGTTAATTTTCAAACAATCTTTTTTCTTGTTTTTTCTTCTGGTCAGCTTTTACTCCCCCTCTGCTCCTACGCCCTTGGATGGGATCTGTCTTGTTACGCTATTCGTACAACTCTGATGAGAAGCGTTATGGCGACTATGGCGAAATGAGTCATACTCGTGATATGACACAAAGGAGTCACTTAGTATGTTATGGAGGCTTTAATTACATAAATTGCCCAAATTACTGATAGCTTGAGGAGCAAAGTGATTAGCAGGAACTGAGAAAGTTGAATACTGGAAATTAATTTTCTCAAGCTACTTATCTGAGAGCAAAAAGTGGGGGAAGGTTCAAATGGCTCTGAGCGCTATGGGACTTAACATCTGAGGTCATCAGTCCCATAGACTTAGAACTACTTAAACCTAACTAACCTAAGGACATCACACACATCCATGCCCGAGGCATGATTCGAATCTGCGACCGTAGTAGCAGCGCAGTTCCGTACTGAAGAGCCTGGAACCGATCGGCCACAACGGCCGGCAAAAGTGGGAGAATCCAAACAAAAAATACATTACTTGTTCACCGATTTTAGGAAAGCTTATGACTTCATTCACAGGCGAGGCCTATGGAATATAATGACAGACTTGGGATTTTCAACTAAACTCATGAATCGTTGTAAAATGTGTATGTACGATAATATGAGCAAGGTTTTGCTAAGTGAAGTAAAATCTGACCACTTTAAAAAGAAAACTGAAGTAAGACGGGGGAATTATGTGTCCCCTCTTCTCTTTAATGTAGCTTTGGAGAGAGCTGCGAGGAAACTCAAATTAGTACTTGCCTGGATCTTCCAAAGAAATAAAGTTAAGGTTTCTCGCGTGCAGCTGATATTGTGCTCACTAGAAAAATTGAAACAGAGATTAGACAGCTATTTGTGAAGCTCTAGAAGAAACATCCAAGCTAGGTCAAAAGTAAACGAACAGAAAAGAAAATACATGCATTTTAAAGATACAAAGATGAACAAGACAACCAATCGCATCTAATAATCTGCATATAAAAACTCGAACGCATTGAAAAGTTCATATTCCTAGGTGCAATGACACACGAACAAAATCAAAGATAAGGAATACTGACAATGAAACTCCAAAATGTTAGCAGAGCCTACTACACCGTACAAAAACTTTTAGGCTCTAACCTACCGACAAGGAAAACTAAAATGTAGCTATCTAACACAATCGTCAAAGCAGTTCTAATCTATGGAGCAGAAATATGGAATTTAAGGACACAAATTACAAGTATTTGAATACAAAGTTTATAGGAAACTCTTTGATCCACACTATGATAATGAATCGCAAAGCTGGAATAGAAGACACGACACAGAAATCCACATGCTATCGCAACAAGTAACTTTAATGAGCGTAATATATCCCAGAAGACTTCAATGGTGCGCCATCTGCTGAGAGTGAAAGAGGACCAAGTACTTTCAAGAATATTCATGGAGAAATCATTTGGTAAGAAATAAAGGGGGAGACCAAAGAGTACACAGCTAAGTAAAATTAAAACAATATGCAGCACGATGGGCAAAAATAATTGTTGGGAAGTAGCACAGGACAGAAGAATTCGAAGGCAACAAGTGGGATCGGCACGAGAGATTCCGGTTCTTTAGGTGTCAAGGAGAAGGAGAAGAAGAAGAACCAGAAGAAGAACTTACCTCAGAGCTGCTCGCACGATTATGGTATTAATCAAAAATCTACATCTACATCTACATCCATACTCCGCAATCCACCTAACGGTGTGTGGCGGAGGGTACCCTGAGTACCTCTATCGGTTCTCCCTTCTATTCCAGTCTCGTATTGTTCGTAGAAAGAAGGATTGTCGGTATGCCTCTGTGTGGGCTCTAATCTCTCTGATTTTATCCTCATGGTCTCTTCACGAGATATATGTAGGAGGGAGCAATATACTGCTTGACTCCTCGGTGAAGGTATCTTCTCGAAACTTCAACAAAAGCCCGTACCGAGCTACTGAGCGTCTCTCCTGCAGAGTCTTCCACTGGAGTTTATCTATCATCTCCGTAACGCTTTCGCGATTACTAAATGCTCCTGTAACGAACCGCGCTGCTCTCCGTTGGATCTTCTCTATCTCTTCTATCAACCCTATCTGGTACGGATCCCACACTGGTGAGCAGTATTCAAGCAGTGGGCGAACAAGTGTACTGTAACCTACTTCCTATGTTTTCCGACTGCATTTCCTTAGGATTCTTTCAATGAATTTCAGTCTGGCATCTGCTTTACCGACGATCAACTTGATATGATCATTCCATTTTAAATCACTCCTAATGCGTACTCCCAGATAATTTATGGAATTAACTGCTTCCAGTTGCTGACCTGCTATATTGTAGCTAAATGATAAGGAATCTTTCTTTCTATGTATTCGCAGCACATTAGACTTGTCTACATTGAGATTCAATTGCTAGGACAGGACACGTGCGTAGAATGTGTGTTGTTTGAAATATAGTACATTGAAGGAAAAAAATCGCAACGCCAAAAATAATTAATGTACAGTAATGAAATTTCGGGAGTACACTTGTCTAGACAACATATTTAAGTGATTTACATAGCATGATCATAGGTTAATGTAAGCGCGAGACAAGCCACTCGAATTGTGAAATACTGGTACATAGTCAGTGTAACCGCCAGAATGTTGCATACAAGCATAGAAATGTACATGCATTGTGTTTTACTGGTAATGGGTGTTTGTTTGTGGGACAGAGCTGCATAAATGTTGCACCTGGTAGGTCAATGCAGGGACGGTTATGCTGCTTGGAGATGAGGCTGGAGTCGTCGTCCGATGATGTCCCGCGCATGCTCGGCTTGAGACAGAGCTGGTGATCGGGCAGGCCAAGGCAGCATGTTGAACTCCCAAAAGCGGGATGGGGGCGGATGCTATCCTGTTGGATAGCACCCCCAGGAATATTGTTCATGAATGGTACCACAACAGGTGGAATCACTAGACAGTCGTACAATTTTGCAATAAAGCTGTGTGGGATGACCAAGAGAGTGTTCCTGCTGTCTTAGGAAATCGCACTCCAGATCATAACTGGGGTCCAGTGTGTCTAGCACGCGGACAGTTTGGTTACAGGCCCTCAACTGACTTCCTTCTAACCAACACACGGCCGCTACTGGCACCGAGGCAGAACCAGCTTTCATCAGAAAACACAGCAGACGTCCACCCTGCCCTCCAATGAGCTCTCGCTTGACACCACTGAAGTCACAAATGGTGGTGGTTTGGCGTCATTGGAATTCACGCCACAGCCCGTCTGCTCGCAGCTCTCCTTGAAGTGATCAATTTGTAACAGTCCGTAGTGTCACTGTGGTGCATACTGCTACACAGATTGGAGCTGCAGTTGGAGTATGGTGCGCCAGAGCCACAAGCCGAACACTACGGTGTTCCCTCTCAGTAGTGCCACGTGGCCGTCGGGTGGTAGGTCTTCTTGCGACCATACATTTCAGAAACCACTGCTGCCAGCATTAATGTATAGCGGCTACATTCCTGTCAAGGCTATCTACAGTATCGCAGAAGGAACATCCATCTTCTCGTAGCCCTGTTACACGACTTCGTTGAAATTCAGTGAGATGTTGATAGTGGCGTCTTTGTCGCCTTAAAGACATTCAAGAGTAACATCAGCTCAACCGCGTCCAATCTCAAAGATAACTAACGCTCACGACCGCTACAGCGCGTATTTAAAGCAAATCTGATTTGCATCCTCATAGTGGTGCTACTAGCGCCACTCTTATGTGATTGGCACGAAATCTGAATAGACAGCATTATTCAGATGTAGAAACACGCCTGCCAACTTTCGTTTACGTTGCACAACTCCTTGGAGTTGAAAGGCTTTTCTGCCTTTAAATCCGAAGAACAACCCAGATCACTTAACACGGTTTTGCAAAACGTTAATGTTGAACGTGAATTAATAATTCAATATGCCGCATCTAGATTTTGTTATTGTACAACTGACATGAATCAAAATTATACAGGGTGTTTGTAAATGAATATCGAGGTTTTAACGCTTTATAATACACTCCTGGAAATGGAAAAAAGAACACATTGACACCGGTGTGTCAGACCCACCATACTTGCTCCGGGCACTGCGAGAGGGCTGTACAAGCAATGATCACACGCACGGCACAGCGGACACACCAGGAACCGCGGTGTTGGCCGTCGAATGGCGCTAGCTGCGCAGCATTTGTGCACCGCCGCCGTCAGTGTCAGCCAGTTTGCCGTGGCATACGGAGCTCCATCGCACTCTTTAACACTGGTAGCATGCCGCGACAGCGTGGACGTGAACCGTATGTGCAGTTGACGGACTTTGAGCGAGGGCGTATAGTGGGCATGCGGGAGGCCGGGTGGACGTACCGCCGAATTGCTCAACACGTGGGGCGTGAGGTCTCCACAGTACATCGATGTTGTCGCCAGTGGTCGGCGGAAGGTGCACGTGCCCGTCGACCTGGGACCGGACCGCAGCGACGCACGGATGCACGCCAAGACCGTAGGATCCTACGCAGTGCCGTAGGGAACCGCACCGCCACTTCCCAGCAAATTAGGGACACTGTTGCTCCTGGGGTATCGGCGAGGACCATTCGCAACCGTCTCCATGAAGCTGGGCTACGGTCCCGCACACCGTTAGGCCGTCTTCTGCTCACGCCCCAACATCGTGCAGCCCGCCTCCAGTGGTGTCGCGACAGGCGTGAATGGAGGGACGAATGGAGACGTGTCGTCTTCAGCGATGAGAGTCGCTTCTGCCTTGGTGCCAATGATGGTCGTGTGCGTGTTTGGCGCCGTGCAGGTGAGCGCCACAATCAGGACTGCATACGACCGAGGCACACAGGGCCAACACCCGGCATCATGGTGTGGGGAGCGATCTCCTACACTGGCCGTACACCACTGGTGATCGTCGAGGGGACACTGAATAGTGCACGGTACATCCAAACCGTCATCGAACCCATCGTTCTACCATTCCTAGACCGGCAAGGGAACTTGCTGTTCCAACAGGACAATGCACGTCCGCATGTATCCCGTGCCACCCAACGTGCTCTAGAAGGTGTAAGTCAACTACCCTGGCCAGCAAGATCTCCGGATCTGTCCCCCATTGAGCATGTTTGGGACTGGATGAAGCGTCGTCTCACGCGGTCTGCACGTCCAGCACGAACGCTGGTCCTACTGAGGCGCCAGGTGGAAATGGCATGGCAAGCCGTTCCACAGGACTACATCCAGCATCTCTACGATCGTCTCCATGGGAGAATAGCAGCCTGCATTGCTGCGAAAGGTGGATATACACTGTACTAGTGCCGACATTGTGCATGCTCTGTTGCCTGTGTCTATGTGCCTGTGGTTCTGTCAGTGTGATCATGTGATGTATCTGACCCCAGGAATGTGTCAATAAAGTTTCCCCTTCCTGGGACAATGAATTCACGGTGTTCTTATTTCAATTTCCAGGAGTGTATTTATTACATTAAATTTGCTGGTATAAATGATATGTCAAATGAAATCGAAACTCAAACGGTTTTACCAAGATCCTTATAAATGTTCAATGTGAGCACCATTTGTCACACGGCACACATCAAGTCTATAGCCGAGCGCTGGATAGGCCGCAAGGGGCCCAATGGCAGGGTTTGCTTTGCATGGCCTCCACGTTCACCCGACCTAACGCCATGCGATTTTTTTCCTTTGCGGCTTCATCAAGGATCGTGCGTACGTGCCTCCGCTACCAGCAGACCTCCCTGAATTAAGAAACTAGATTGAAGCAGCTGTTGCTATAATAACTGAAGACACACTTATCAACGTTTGGGAAGAACTCGGCCATAGACTTGATGTGTGCCGTGTGACAAGTGATGCTCACATTGAACATTTATGAGGTTCTTGGTAAAACTGTTCGTGTTGCTCTTTCATTTGACATATCATTCATAACTGTAAGTTTAATATAATAAATATCATAAACCGCTAAAACACCGATATTCATTTATAAACACCCTGTATACTCTCTTAACGTCAGTATCTCTGACGACGTGGTAGCGCCACACGACGGTAGGATATCCACGCTTCTACGTTGTTGACGTCTAATATACAAAGGATTCCCCGAGAGCCAAGGTCGTCGTGAGAGGTGCCACGTTGTCGCGACCTCGCAGGCGCACCCGCTGACCGGCGCCCCTTGTGTACCGCGCGGTATTCGCACTCGCAATTGCTGCTGTTCCGAAATAGCCCGGCCGACTTCCGAACTCCGCTAAATTAAGACCGCGCCGTTAGTTCGCCAGCACCTTGGCCGCGTAACACACATGCCGGTTACAGGTAGAGGTCTGCGCGGATAAGAGAAATACTGTGCACGTCATCCGCAAGCCCCTTACCCATGTCGGCATGCCTACGATGCACAGACGCTGATATTAAGGTTTTGAACTCAGTTGGTACACCACATCTCTTATAGTAGACTTGCGCCTGGCCTGATGTATCGTCTTCTGACGTCCGCACTTAGCTTTGAAACTTATTTGCGATTTAAAGGCAGAACTTTTTCAGCCTTGATTGATTAAACACGGTGGATTATTCCTTAAGTTTACAATATTGCATATCATAAATACCTATTGGCTAAATACTAAAACTCCAGAAGACTGGCTTACACATTTTTATTACATATTCGTGTAGCACGTAAAGAAATATGAATGTTATAGTTGGACCAATTTTTTCGCTTTGTGATAGATGGCGCTGTAATAGTCACAAATATATGTTTCACAGTTTTAGACGAACAGTTGGTAACAGGTAGGTTTTTTAAATTAAAATACAGAACGTAGGTACGTTTGAACGTTTTATTTCGGTTGTTCCAATGTGGTACATGTACCTTTGTGAAGTTATCATTTCTGAGAACGCATGCTGTTACAGCGTGATTACCTGTAAATACCACATTAATGCAATAAATGCTCAAAATGATGGCCATCAACCTCAACGCATTTGGCAATACGTGTAACGACATTCCTCTCAACAGCGAGTAGTTCGCCTTCCGTAATGTACGCACATGCATTGACAATGGGCTGGCGCATGATGTCAGGCGTTGTCGGTGGATCACGATAGCAAATATCCTTCAACTTACCCCACAGAAAGAAATCCGGGGTCGTCAGATGTGGTAAACGTGCGGGCCATGGTATGGTGCTTCGACGACCAATCCACCTGTCATGAAATATGCTATTTAATAGCGCTTCAACCGCACGCGAGCTATGTGCCGGACATCCATCATGTTGGATGTACATCGCCATTCTGTCATGCAGTGAAACATCCTGTATAACATCGGCAGAACATTACGTAGGAAATCAGCATACATTGCACCATTTAGATTGCCATCGATAAATGGGGGCCAATTATCCCTCCTCCCATAATGCCGCACCATACATTAACCCGCAAAGGTCACTGATGTTCCACTTGTCGCAGCCATCATGGATTTTCCGTTGCCCAATAGTGCATATTATGCCGGTTTACGTTACCGCTGTTGGTGTGTGACGCTTCGTCGCTAAATAGAACGCGTGCAAAAAATCTGTCATCCTCCCGTAATTTCTCTTGTGCCCAGTGGCAGAACTGTACACGACGTTCAAAGTCGTCGCCATGCAATTCCTGGTGCATAGAAATATGGTACGGGTACAGTCGATGTTGATGTAGCATTCTCAACACCGACGTTTTTGAGATTCCCAATTTGTCTGTTACCGATGTGCGGATTAGCCGCGACAGCAGCTAAGACACCTACTTGGGAATCATCATTTGTTGCAGGTCTTGGTTGACGTTTCACACGTGGCTGAACACATCCTGTTTCCTTAAATGACGTAACTATCCGGCGAACGGTCCGGACACTTGGACGATGTCGTCCAGGATACCGAGCAGCATACATAGCACACGCCCGTTGGGCATTTTGATCACAATAGCCATACATCAACACGATATCGACCTTTACCGCAACTGGTAAATGGTCCATTCTAACACGGGTAATGTATCACGAAGCAAGTACCGACCGCACTGGCGGAATGTTACGGGATACCACGTACTTATATGTTTGTGACTATTACAGCGCCATCTATCACAAAGCGAAAAAAGTGGTCCAACTAAAACATTCATATTTCTTTACGTATTACACGAATGTGTATAAAAAAATTGGGCTTCCTATTTTAAAAAAAAAAACGCAGTTATCCGTTTGACCTATGGCAGCGCCATCTAGAGGGCCAACCATAGCGCCATCTGGTTTCCCCCATCAAGCTAGATGAGTTTCGTTCTTTGTAGTTTTTTCGTTTGATGCTTATTTCGTGAGATATTTGGCCCCGTCACTATCAATGGACCACCCTGTATATTCACTGTGCGGCAAATAATACACAAAAGAAGCGAATTTAACTTACTAACCTACCTGACTATCACAGATTATGAAGAAAAAAAAATTTTACAGGGTGAATAAAGAGGCGGAAACGTCGATATCCAAATCTCTTAATAGACTGCATCAAGAGTCAGTACGATGGAACTCACATTATACATATCGTTCCCAGTTGCAAAGGGGAAAAATTTTAATAAACAACAGTGTTGAAGAAATGTGTTCTTTTCCCGTACTTTTTTTGATATTTAAACAGTCGAGGCTTTTCAGAAATGGCAAGAATGAGCGCCAAAAGGGACCCATATAAACAAGAATAAGTATCTTAACATATATGCTGACGTCGTATTAATGGCTAAACCTGGAAACGAAATTTAAAAATCAGTCCTCCTTGTAAATTTATTTGAAAATATTATAAGTTTAATACAGCAATAAATAAAACAACTGAATGGGAATACACGGGAAATACCCTATACTAAATAAAACTGTAACTGAAGATTAGATTTTGAAATACTTTTTGTGCTTCAGTTACCTATACAAAGTTTAATGAAGACAAAGATGTACAAGATATTAAATTATAGAGATATCTGTGTATATGTTGCACTATAAGCAGAACATAAAAATATACACGAAGAGATACAAAAATGAAATTCTATAAGATGATGGCTGTACCCGTTCTACTGCATGGCGGTAAAACTTGGGTTACGAAGAGAAAATATTCTGGCCATATTCAGGCGTCTTTATTGAAGCTTTTACGAGGAGTCGAAGGTTGCACCAAGTTCGAAATGGTTCCTAATGAAAACGTCAGACAAGAACTGAATGTTTTTGTTGTAATTGACAAAACAGCAGGACATAAACAAAACTGGAAGAAACATCTGAAAAGAATGGAAGAAACAAGCATTTCAGAGATGGTCTTACAATGGAAACCCAAAGGAAAGAGGGCCATAGGAAGCGCAGATAAAACATGGAACTGAGGCTAGAACAGGCGGAGGAGCCTAATCTATAAAGACAGAAGGAAAACAGAAGAAGACATATATCAGTGTTTCACATAACATTTAAAGTCATTTCCTTCTCCATCTAACAGTGGCAAGTCATGTTTGTTCCTTGTTTATTGTTAAAGTAATACAGCAGGAGTTCTGCGCGGCGTGGGTTCGAGGAATACTTGGTAGCTTTCCGGAGGTATGTGGCACAGGCCACTCAATTCCCTTAAATTATGATCCAGTGCGTTGCTACGGAAATGACGCTCTATAGCGTCCCAGATGTTTTCTACTGGGTTCACATTAGGCGAATGTGGTGACCAAGACATCAATGTGAGTTCAATATCACCCTTCTCAGACCACTGCAGCACTATTATGACCTAGTGACACAGGCAGTTATACTGCTGGAATGTGCCATCGTCGTCAGGGAAAGGATTCCGCAGCAATGTTCACACATTACATAGATGTCATGTTGCCTCTGATTATTGTCACAGCTTCCATGGAGGCTCCACAGCATAACACTGCCCACAGAGGTCTGCGTCTGTGGTGCGGTACAATTTTTGCGCAGCTGTGATACATCGGAGCAAACGACATGATTTCATTGAACTACGGTACAATCTCAAAGATCCCCTGTTCACTGCATTCGGAACAAACGACATCGGTTCGTTCAAGATGGGAACACGTTGGAATCGTCTTCTGCTGTGTCCCCTGTTCAACAATGTGCGACAACGGAATTCTCCGAAAACATTTGCGCCAGCACCAGTGTTGTACTCTGTCGTCTGGCACAGACCGCCGCCTATCCTGATTTAAAGATTCTGATAAGCCTTCGCGATCCGTGATGAAGCACGGACGTCCAACACGTCATCTTCTCCTCGCGGTGTCACTTTATATAGCTGCTCCCGACAGAAGCAGGCGAACAGTCGATCGGATTCGCCGCTTCCGAGTTGCTCGTCCCCAGGCAACGGGTCGTAGCAATCTACCCTTTCTCAAAGTCAGCGTACTTCACGATTTGCGGCCCGTATCGCCGCTAGAATGATCATCCATTCGTCTCTGGGCTCCGCTTAATACCTTCCTTATCGCATCACGTGCACGGAACATACCCAGGCGGGTCTGAATCTGGCGGTGGCCAGTGGTCATAAAGTTTCCGCTTATCAGTGTATGTAAAGCCTTCATAAATAACAGCACTGAGAGGACCTGTCAAAACCCAGCAGCAAGCAGAGGCACAGAATGTGGAAGAATGGGCAGAATCAGCAACAACACCCATTGCGGAGGCAAAAGCCATTTAGTCTGCAACTACACCTCTGATTGTCTGAACGGCTGCATCTTGGAAGAATAATAGCGGGAAGCGGGGTTACGGACTTACACTGTACATTGCTATGAGTCCGGCGCCGCCATGTTAACAGCCCCTATACATTAGCAGACTACGTTTACGGTTGCTTCTTGTCCTTAATTTATTTCGTGTCCAGTTGGTTAAAATAGTAAACCTTACAGTGCTTTCGTGAATACCACAGGGTCAAGAAGCCATTTCCAAACTTTTTCTGGTCTGAAAGACATATTTGATCCAGTAACACGACACATTAGGCCTCATTAATGTAACTTCCTTCTTGTTACATTTCGGATAACCAAGAAGCGAATATATGGGGTGAAAAGGCTTCTTTCGTAATCTAGCGTTTTCCTTAATATGGAATAACAAAAGCGATGTTTAGTCCTCGTCCTCTTTCCGAAAATGTTGAGAGCACATTTTACTATGCCTGGACGGTTTTCAATAGTTCCTTCCACAGTGTTCAACTAGAGCGCCCTTCCAGTTGTAGTGACAGGAAACCTATACTCATATTACAGAAATAAAACCAACAGAGCAAAAGTGACCAGCGTGCATATAAAAGAAAATATCGCTGGAGCGAGTACACTTATGAATGAAAGGTGTCTTTACACTTTAGACGATAATCAGAACGACTTATACACCGCTAAATGATACAAGCTCTCAGTTTTTATCAAAACACTTCCTCCAGAAACTAATAACATGCCGGACGTCAGCTTAAAGTTCGTGACGTCATGATGACTCCTCTTATTATGCATCCATGGAATGAATACTCAATTTTCGAGAATTGCCGAAAATTCGGCCAATCGTCTTGGGACTCTTGTAGAGTGCAGAGCTCAGGTTGGTATCCTGGAGGACACGGAGCTGAGATTTTTTGCTTTTTATCAGCTATGGTTTTCTCAAGATGATTGTTTTAGTCCATTCGGATCGGCAGGTTAACATCTCTAGTACATAGAGTTAGTGCAGAATCGCATTTACATTTCTTTTTGTGGGCGGATATTGCCGGAGATGCATCTGGAGAGACCTGATTGTGTTTTCGCCTCAGTTTCCATGACTGTTGTTACACTGTAAAGATAATGTCGGACTAGAAAGCGTGTTTTACAAACTGATACGCCTGGCTGGGTTACATTTCTTTTTGTGGGCGGATATTGCCGGAGATGCATCTGGAGAGACCTGATTGTGTTTTCGCCTCAGTTTCCATGACTGTTGTTACACTGTAAAGATAATGTCGGACAAGAAAGTGTGTTTTACAAACTGATACGCCTGGCTGGGTTTGCAAAAATGGAAAAGAACCTTACTGCTTCTGCAGAAACTAAAGCGTTTGAATAATGAGGCTAGAAAAATCATGTTCGTGTGCGTAAACTGATTAATTCCGAGACAGGCTCTCAAACATATGAACTGTCATCCCGAAACTCCCTGCGTTTCCGAGGACGTTGCAAGGAGCCATTTGGGAAATACCGGGATAAAAGGTCGTCGTGTTTTGTATTCACTCCAGTGGTCGAGTCTTTTTTTTCTGATTGTGATCAGAGAGGTACTGGGCTTCTGTCAGTCAGCTATTTTATTTTGCCTCTAACAAAAGAATATCATAAGTTTACGTGTTGGATAGTGTTCCAGGTATGCCGATAAATGTTTTCCATGTGGATTGTTGCATAACTATGTCGGGTTTCTAAAGACTTCAGGCACCATTTGGATTATCTGGACAACAATTGCGACTGTTCTTTGTATTTGTGTGCGGGTGTGTGTGTGTGTGTGTGTGTGTGTGTGTGTGTGTGTGTGTGTGTGTGTGTTCAGATACAATCAGTGTAAACTAAATCTATACTACTTGCCAATTTCGACATTAAAAAGTTTCACTCTTCCGTTTATGTAATAGTTAATCATCTCTTGACAAATTTGAGACTAAGTTTCTAAATGTTCCAATACCTCTTGCACTCACTGGACAAACAAATAAATACTCCAGACGTAAGTAAAATCGTGAAACTAACAAGGAACCCCTTGAGTGCGAGGTCGCAAAAAGCCAATGACGTTTGCGGCATTCGACGGTTCACATATTGTCTACCTCGCATCCACAATACTAACTGCTAATTGTAACAGGGGGTGGGACTGGAGGTATCCAATGGGCGTTCACAGCATGAGGCTACAGAGCATAGTTGAATTGCTTCTCGTCGAGTAACTCACAACAGTCCTACAGTGCTAGTGGTGTTGATACAAAGCAGAGCAATGACAACGATAAACAAAGCAAACATTGCATTATATGCCCAATAACAGTTACCAAAGTTGACATTTCGTCAGGAAGGAAACAAAGGAATTTCACAGAGTGAAAAAGTGGCAGACGAAATGTTAGTGTTTCTGCTAAATGAGTCAGTGGAATGTGTGGTGTCGTATACGGTCGACTGTCAGAACACTGTACATTAGGAGTCCAGTGATGGCGAAACGTGCTTATCAAGTGAAATTGACACTGAAACAGGTGACGAGCCATGTAGTTCATCATCTTTGTCGGACAGGGAGCAACAAATTCCGTCACCAGTGAAACGTAGCAAAGGGCAAGCATTGTCCAAGGGGCAGGTACTAAATATAAGTACGTGCATGGAAGATCGTCCGCACCATAGTAATAAAAAAATGAACAAATTTCGAATAATTCCGCAGCAAATTAATCGTGTAGTGCATAAGAAAAATTACTGTTATTCATGGAAGAATAAAGCTTTACAGAAACTGGTGTTAGCGTGTTTCAAGGATGCTCGATACAATTTATAGGATGTAGATAAAAGAGATGTACTGCGTTACGTGCATCAAATTGTACGTGAGATAGATTGCAGTGATTTCAAGGGAAACAGTGGATGGTTGCATAACTTTGAACAGTGATACAGCATTGTAAGGCTAAGATAACAAAATTTCAAACAAAGCGTTAACCTGACGATGCATATCAATCCGTGGAATCGGGCCGAAAATTCGTAGATGAGATAAACAAACTTATCCCGTCGTTCAGTAAGGAATCTGTTTTCAACCCCGAACAATCGGCATTTGAAGAGAAAATGGATATGAAAAGAACCGTGGAAACTAGACGTACCAAGATAATTGTATCAAGATCAGCTAACATCTCCGCCTAATTAGCTGGATGGTAACGTGCTCGCCTCCCATGCACTGGGCCCGGCTTCGATTCCCGGCCAGGTTGGAGATTTTCTCCGCTCGCGGACTTTGTTTTGTGTTGTCCTCATCATCATTTCCTCCTCATCATCGGCCGCAAGTCGCCCAATGTAGCGCCGACTGAAATAAGACTTGCACTTGGCCGGCCAATAATGTCGTACGATCATTTCATTTTTTCAGCTAACATCAATACCTTAATGCATTCGCATACAATTATGCCGACCGTTAATTTGGACGGTAAGTTGGCTTCAAAGTTATTTATTGTGCTACCAGAAGTTGGAGGTGCTCCGCCCCCTACGGTCGGCCGTGGTGGCCGAGCGGTTCTAGGCGCTTCAGTCTGGAACCACGCGACCGCTACGGTCGCAGGTTCGAATCCTGCCTCGGGCATGGATGTGTGTGATGTCCTTAGGTTAGTTAGGTTTAAGTAGTTCTAAGTTCTAGGGGACTGATGACCTCAGCTGTTGAGTGTCATAGTGCTCAGAGCCATTTGAACCATTTTTTGAACCGCCCGCTACGATTCTTTCTCGTGTGCATGATTTTGCAAAGCAGTAAAGAAAATTTACGTCACAGCATCCAAGAGTGGGAAAATTGGCTTAACAGAACTACAACTACGGCATGGACATTGCTTTTGGCCAGTAGACGGTCAAGATTACTTGCTTTTGCTTGATTCCTGGTCTGCGTATAAAAATCGTACTTGTTTAGAGCAAACTATTCCTGCTGAAAAGGATGTGACCCTGCAGTTCAAACCGGCTGGAACCACTGGACAAATTTAACCTATGAATCTTCGTTTTTTTTTTGTGCCTACAAAACGTATTATGGCACTATTTTCAACTACGACTTAAAGGATAGCCAGTTTCACGATAAGCTCCACGGCAGACCGTTTCGCATTGGGTTACATGCCATCACGATCCATCGGTTCTCATAACTCCGTTACGCCAATATGATTCGATACGCATTCTTTAAGAACGGATACCCATTTAAAAGTCCTACACAATTCGTAACTCCCAAGGAGTTCACCTTCGATCTGTATGCTGCGAATCTTTTTGATCACTGTGGTGCGCCATTTTTCATTCGGTGTTCATGGTGCAGTTAATGGTTTGCTTTCAACATTTCTTGAATCTCGACGTTGTCCATTTTGTGAAGTGTCATACATACATTTCATCGGAAGTTGATCTATTCACCTCCGGAACACTCATTTTCTGTAGCTCTCCTGATGCACATGGTGAGTCATTAGCAGTTAATATTTTTCCTGTTCGACTGTTAACACATCACTTCCAAATGAGCCTTACTGAAGACTGAATTTGCGACCTTGCATTAAAGGAATTCGTTGCAAGTGCCGGCCGCTGTGGAGGAGCGGTTCTAGGCGCTTCAGTCCGGAACCGCGCTGCTGCTGCGGTCGCAGGTTCGAATCCTGCCTCGGGCATGGATGTGTGTGATGTCCTTAGGTTAGTGAGGTTTAAGTAGTTCTAAGTCTAGGGGACTGATGACCTCAGATGTTAAATGCCATAGTGCTTAGAGCCATTTGAACCACTTTTTGCGTTGCAAGTTTAAATATCAACTGCGCATCGAGGCAGGAGTATGTGGAATCTACGCCAGGCACTTGCTGCAGGAAAATAACCAGTACATCTGTGTGGTTACGCAACGTGTGTTGCGAGACAACACTTGCAGAAATGTGCAGCTGAGCAATGAGACAAAGAAGGAAAAAACAGGACACTCGGTTTACCCAGGCCACATGCATGTCTATAGACTGCTGCTCATGTAGAATATATGGGTTTGCACACCACGGACTAGTAGAGTTAGAATATCTGCGAAGAGGACTCGCGGACTAGTAGAGTTAGAATATCTGCGAAGAGGACTTTTAATTAGTCATAGGACGATGGCTGTGAATTTCTTTAAATAATATACCCAGTTTTCGCTGTATAATAGCTCAGGAAAATAGCCTTCGATAAAGAATCACCTGCACAACCGGTTTTCAGTTCGCCGTAATCTGCCTCAGAAACGACGTCTTCATGTTGCTATCGAATAACAGAACGCACATGTGGTAACGTTTAAGTTGAATTGCGCTGCCTGTTACTTTAGTATCGCGATCTAGCGTTTACTTTAGCTTGCAGAGGACAGCTTTTTTCTTAATCCGCAATCTGCACGAGAAGATACGTGCACAAAAGCAAGTCTCACTTACGGCAATAACAGAGAAACAACTTCTACTCAATAGATGAATTCTTAGATATAAAGCAGTAACCGTAAAAAAATTAATTAATTAATTAATTATTTTGTGTAAAGAAAACTTATGTTAAAATGACACGTTCCACATCATTACGAAATGTCGTATTCATTATCTATGGAAGAAGGATTAATGTATGTATGTATGTATGTATGTATGTATGCTCACTCCTTGTAGGCGGTCAGTCTTTCCAGACAGACGCTCCCAGCAGCACCGGGGCTGATATCAAATATGTCACATCATTTAGAAAGTACTTATCATAATCATCTCCTTTTAGCATATGCCAGTAGTTGGAGAAAAAAGCGTTAAAGTCGCCACTTTACTTAGAATGTAAAGTCGTCGTGAAGTGAACAATACCTTTAACATTTTACACTGTCGGAAAAAAATTAGTACATTCATTTAGAGGTTTCCAATTCACTCAAGATTTGTTGTTGGATCAGCGCATGTGGAGGGCATGAAAAGATTACATTTACAGATGAACAGCACAAGCGGTTCTGAGGTACCACGTTTCGACCCATGCTGAAACACCCATATCAGTGCGTGGTGTAACGTCCACTGGCGACAATGCAGGCACTGACTCTGGCATCCAGTCGGTCGTACAGATGGGGGAATACCGTCCTGGGATACGTTATGCAGCGCCAGCTCGACCATTTCCCGTAATCCTGTCAGTGGCTTCTAATCAATTGTTCAGATGGCCAGTACTGTCCTGGGATACGTTACCCCACGTGTGCACGACCTGTTCACGTAGTTCTATAGAGTTGTTTGTTGACGAGTCGCACGAGTCACTTCTCGTCCCATCATATGCCGTACGTAGCCGATTGGCGGCAAGTCCAGTGAATGTACTGCCGAGGTAAGTTACAGCACGCCATGCAGAGGACTTTGAGTTTCACATGCAGTGTGTTGTTGTTGTTGTGGTCTTCAGTCCTGAGACTGGTTTGATGCAGCTCTCCATGCTACCCTATCCTGTGCAACTTTCTTCATCTCCCAGTACCTACTGCAGCCTACATCCTTCTGAATCTGCTTAGTGTATTCATCTCTTGGTCTCCCTCTACGATTTTTACCCTCCACACTGCCCTCCAATGCTAAATTTGTGATCCCTTGATGCCTCAGAACATGTCCTACCAACCGGTCCCTTCCTCTTGTCAAGATCGGCCACAAACTCCTCTTCTCCCCAATTCTATTCAATACCTCCTCATGAATGAATAGGAAAAAAGGAATGCGGGTAAGCTACTACAAACAGCATAGTGAACGCATTATTGTGGCCAATATAGATACGAAGCCCACGCCTACTACAGTAGTACAAGTTTATATGCCAACTAGCTCTGCAGATGACGAAGAAATTGAAGAAATGTATGATGAAATTTGTTAACATCCAGTATTGATTTAAGTGTCAGGAAGTCATTTCTGAAAGTATTCGTATGGAGTGTAGCCATGTATGGAAGTGAAATATGGACGATAAATAGTTTGGACAAGAAGAGAATAGAAGCTTTCGAAATGTGGTGCTACAGAAGAATGCTGAAGATTAGATGGGTAGATCACATAACTAATGAGGAAGTATTGAATAGGATTGGGGAGAGGAGAAGTTTGTGGCACAACTTGACCAGAAGAAGGGATAGGTTGGTAGGACATGTTCTGAGGCATCAAGGGATCACCAATTTAGTACTGGAGGGCAGCGTGGAGGGTAAAAATCGTAGAGGGAGACCAAGAGATGAATACACTAAGCAGATTCAGAAGGATGTAAGTTGCAGTAGCTACTGGGAGATGAAAAAGCTTGCACAGGATAGAGTAGCATGGAGAGCTGCATCAAACCAGTCTCGGGACTGAAGACCACAACAACAACAACAACACAGTCAAATGTGATTTTATATTCAGTATTAGACGTGTGTAAATATCAATCTTAATAAGTTTCTACCGCAATCTCCTTACATCTTTCACTGTTCACCTAGCATTTTGCATGTGTTTTGCAGTTCATAGCAACAATATTTTTGTTTCCATTCTATAAAGTCGTTTAAACGATCCCTACCTCCGTGTGTCACATGTGACTGCATACAAACACCAGTTTACGCTCGTTTTATGTGCTGACTGCTTTTCGGAAGTAATGGCTGTTGAAGGCAAATGACATTGTGCGTATAGTACATCAATATTCGGACAGAAGACATGATACAGTCGTTATATCGAATTTGCAGCATCGATTGAAACTACCCAGCTGTTGACAGAAGATAGACATCACCAACACCAAACAAACGGTGACTATAATATAAATTAGCGTTGATTGTATTCTGTTTTATTGCACATATAGAGTAAGCCCGAATCCCAACCTCAAAACTTCGAGGCTTGTTCAGGGATATAATTTGAGATTTTTGGTACAAGGGACACACAATCTTTGGTGGTTCGTCACAGAGTAATTATGTAATTACGGTATATTCACTTTGTTCCCTCAATTACCTTTTCTTCTACAAAATAGATAATTACTAAAACGTACAACAAAAATCCATAGTAATGTAACAACATTCACATACAAAAGCAACGTGATGTGGTCGCCAGCATAGCGCCGTTAGTCCGCACCTGCATTGCATTCGTCGAACCCACACACGAGCTGCTTATCGGTCAACTCTCCGCCAGAAATCCTGTCCATACTGCTGTGTATCACTGATAACGAACAACTAACACTGTCGCAAAAACAGACCCGAGACAGAACTGAGCAGTACTCAATATAAGCCTGAGGGCGGAGGGTAAAGTGGCCGGCCGAAGTGGCCGAGCGGTTCTAGGCGCTACAGTCTGGAACCACGCGACCACTATGGTCGCAGGTTCGAATCTTGCCTCGGGCATAGATGTGTGTGATGTCCTTAGGTTAGTTAGGTTTACGTAGTTCTAAGTTCTAGGGGCTGATGACCTCAGATGTTAAGTCCCATAGTGCTCCGAGCCATTTGAACCATTTTTGAAGAGTAAAGTGGACACTATTTTCGTCAACAGCAATTCCCATGACTGAATAGAGCAAGATTGTTTCCAAACGAGACAAACAGTGTATACCGTTAATATTTGCACTGTTATGCATTATTTTCAGCGCAATGCAGATAGAAAGATAAATGGGCGTGGGAAATCAAAAGAAATGTAGCTACTCCAGAGCAAGTCACTGGAGGCCACAGGTCCCTTAAATCAAAATACCAAGATACTCAGAAAATAATACTGAACAGCGTCCGGAATTCAGTAGGTGGAGTTCGGGCTCAACCTGAAATAGTGTCTTGTGTTACAGTTATGGAAAATCAGGAACCAGATGATCATTAAGAGACACTGAAGAAATCTGAGAGAGAGAGAGAGAGAGAGAGAGAGAGAGAGAGAACGAATAACAATCAGGAAAAATTTAGGTCCAAAATATACTGAGGTAGAAACATACGAGGATGGATTGAAAAGTCTGTTAAAAAAGTAAGAAAAAATATTTGTTTTGCAAACAGCTCACCTTACTTCTCGATCTAGTCTCCTTTGAGGGAATCCTCCAGATTCTTCATTACATCGGAAAAATAGGTTCTGACAAACTCTGCAAAATACTCGCTCACTGCAACTATCACTTCCTCATTTGATCAAAATGTCTTCCCACCTGGCCAAGGAAAAGAGAAGTAACTTTGGGCTACTTCTGGTGAACAGAGTGGATGAGGAACCAATTTCATGCCCTTTCGCCACTGTTATTGCCGATGTGTGCTTTCTCTTGGTGAAACAGTACTTTTTTGCATGCCAGCCTTGGTCTTCTTTTAGCCAACGCAAGTTTCAAACGGTCCAGCAATGAAATAGAATAGGGACTAGTTATGTTGCTGCCTTTTTCCAAGTAATCTTTGAGGATTATTCCTTACAAATCTATAAAATCAGGTGTGTGGCCATCACCTTACCGACTGACAAAAATGGTCTTTGCCTTTTTCGTTGCCTTTTCACCAGTCTTCGTCCATTGTTTTGACTGCAGTTTTGACTATGGTGTGTAATGATGGATCAAGTTTAATCAACAGTGACAATTCGATGCAAAAAGTCAATCGAACTGTCATTAAACATCGTCAGACATTATGTTGTAGTGTTGTGATGGCTATGCTTTGGTCAACTGCCTGCAGTCGTTGCACCCTCGTAGCACACAACTTCATCATAGCCAATTTTCCACGCAAGGTGTTATGCACACGCTCGGCTGAGAGGCCTACAGTCTCAGCAATCGCACGAATTTTTATTCGGCAGTCTTGCATTACAATTTGATGGATTTTGTTAATGGCTTCCTTTGTGATGACTTCAATATGACGGCCCGAGTGCGCTTGGTCTTCGGTGCTTGTCCGATCCCGTTTAAATTTATTAATGCAGTGCTTGTACGGAGTCCGCGTGATCTACATGCAATTCTGTTTTGATTTGTGCGCGAATCCAACCCTTCAAATGAAAATGTTTAATAACAGCATGAAACTCGATTTTCTCCATTTGCAGCCGCAGTCGACGCACTGACCAATTCAGAAGGCTGTCAACGATGAACGGCACGCTGTACTTTGTTGAAACTCTTTATACGAGCCTTGGAACAATCAAGCCTACCAACCATAAAGGTAAAACAAAAATGTTCCGTTCTTTCATTGAAAACTACCAGACTTCTCAAATCACCCTCGTTGACTAAGAGCAAATAAAGAAATTAAAAACTATACTTACATTTAAACGAATATGAAAAAATACAGGATAAAATTCTTTGGGCGCACCAAAAGAATTAACCCCCTCAAAGTAACTACAAAAGTTGTTGAATTCTGCGAAAGTCACTGTAAAGCTAAAGCAGTAAAAGACCCGAATGTAGTAACTTTTAGGAAGTCCATCCTTCTGACTGGAGGTCTGAGGGACCTCTGGCGTTGACTTATGTACTAAAACTTAGGATGCTATTTATTATATGACTACCAGTTTCGGTGCTTCAGTACACCATCTTCAGGCCTTAACTGAGGCTGAGAGGGTTAACTCCAATCTTTTACACGTTTCATCAGTGGGCAACATCTATGAACTGGTTTCCGCAGACTACGAGTAACAACGATACTGTGTCTCCAACTATCAACTACCAATTCAACTCATAGTTAATGGTTGGAGACACAACATCGTTGTTACAGGTGGTCTGCGAAAACTATTTCATAGACGTTGGCCACTGATGAATCGTGCATACGATTATAGTTAACCCCCTCAGCGTCAGTTAAGGCCTGATGATGGTCTACTGAAGCACCAAAACTCGTTGTGTTGTTGTTGTGGTCTTCAGTCCTGAGACTGGTTTGATGCAGCTCTCCATGCTACTCTATCCTGTGCAAGCTTCTTCATCTCCCAGTACCTACTGCAGCCTATATCCTTCTGAATCTGCTTAGTGTATTCATCTCTTGGTCTCCCTCTACGATTTTTAACCTCCACGCTGCCCTCCAGTACTAAATTGGTGATCCCTTGATGCCTCAGAACATGTCCTAACAACCGATCCCTTCTTCTGGTCAAGTTGCGCCACAAACTCCTCTACCCATCTAATCTTCAGCATTCTTCTGTAGCACCACATTTCGAAAGCTTCTATTCTATTCTTGTCTAAACTATTTATCGTCCATGTTTCACTTCCATACATGGCTACACTCCATACAAATACTTTCAGAAACGACTTCCCGACACTTAAATCCCAAAACTCGTAGCCATATAATAAATAGCATCGTAAGGACGGCTGTAGGTGTTCCATTTTATTACATGAGTGCAGTAAGGACAACTCAGTTTTATATACCATACGAAAACAACTTTAGGTGGGGAATCAAGGCTGGCCCGATGACCTGGCATAAAAAACCCCATGAAAATCGGAACAGCTTGCTCTGCTGACAGGAAATTAGTCCATTCTCAGAGACTGTAAGTTGTAAGAAAAGCTAAAACAAAACTCTGAGAGTTCCTTTTGGAGAGTACATCGCGTGATCCAGTAGTAATGTTAAACATCGCTCACTTATGCATTTAGTTGCCCTTAATCGTCCTTCGCAGAACTTCTTGGAAGCCAAATCCCTTGTTGCTGATTAATGTTTCCATCTACTAACAAATACTTGATGATCAAATTATTTTAGTTCTGAATTTGAGAATTCCTCATAGTGCCACCTGCCCTCATTAGTACACTCAGGCTCAGAAAAAAAAAACAGAACACCTTGAACGACTAGAGATAGGACGTTCTTATTCATTTCAGTCACCCTGATTCAGCAAGTGTGCTTAGTAGGCACAGGGACCGCCATGGGCCCTGATAACTTGTTCCAGGCGTGATGCCGTCGACGCGTATGAGGTTCGAACGGATTCCTGTGGTATAGTCGTCCATGCTGCGTTCACCTGGTTGTAAAGTTCATCTGTGGTTGTCGTTTCACCAGATCCCACACATTTTCGATTGGCGACATGTCTGGCGATCTGGGGGATCTAGGGCAAAAGGCTGACACCATGTGACACCAGGAAGGCACGTGTTCAGATGGTTCAAATGGCTGTGAGCACTACGGGACTTAACTTCTAAGGTCATCAGTCCTCTAGAACTTAGAACTACTTAAACCTAACTAACCTAAGGACATCACACACATCCATGCCCGAGGCAGGATTCGAACCTGCGACTGTAGCAGTCGCGCGGTTCCAGACTGTAGCGCCTAGAACCGCTCGGCCACTTCGGTCGGTGCACGTGTTCATGCAGCAACATGTGGTCGCGCATTGTCTTTCTGAAAAATGGCGTCTGCGGTGTTGTGCAGAAAGGGTATGCCTACGGGTTGCAGAATGTCATTCACATAGATCACACTGGTCAAAGCGCCCTGGACAAGCACCAACTGCGATTTGTGGTTGTACTCAATAGCATCCGACACCATAAGGTCTCGAGATGGCGCAATGTAGTGCAGCTCCCCCTGTCTCCGGCGAACCAAAACGAGGCGATCATTTTCAAACAAAAGGATCCTGGATTCGTCTGAAGACAATGTCTGATGCCATGGTGTCATTCCTGTTCCTTGTGACTCGCTCTATACACCACTGGCGTCTAGACTGTTTCTGCATATTCCTCAAATGTAGGCGGAGAAGTAAACTATGCGCACGTAACCCATGCCGTAATAAACGGCGACTGACTGTCAACCTTGATAATGTACGATTTATTGCACTGTTCCACTGTTGCACCAGAGCCGAGAAGGACGCATATTTGTCCTGCAATGCCACTGGTCCGGAGAAGGGGGGGGGGGGGGGGGGGGGGCTGGATGGTGCGACCTGACCTATCCCGTTGCGTTCTAAAGCTTCCGTGAACCATTCTGCACACATCCATTACACTGCCGAAACACTTCATCTCACACGAGCAGCAGTTTCCCGCATGGATGTATCACATTCTCACACGCCAATAATGCGCCCTCTTTCAAACTCACTGATTTGACGGTAGGTTCGCCGCGCGGGATTAGCCGAGCGGTCTTAGGCGCTGCAGCCAAGGACTGTGCGGCTGGTCCCGGCGGAGGTTCGAGTCCTCCCTCGGGCATGAGTGTATCCTTAGGATAATCTAGATTAAGTAGTGTGTAAGCTCAGGGACTGATGACGTTAGCAGTTAAGTCCCATAAGATTTCACACATATTTGAAGGTTTTTTTTTATTTTTCATTTTTTTTTTTTTTTTTACGGTAGGTTCGCGCGTACGTCTTCGAGGCATCCTGCACGTCTTCTCAAGTCACAATGATCCATTACCTTCGGTTTTTAGCGACAATGAGAGTAGCAGGCACATTTTACCGGTAGGTGGTGTTATTCCGCGATATCAATGTTGATATTGAACCCGCAGACCGACATCATTCATGTGTTAATCATTTCTGCAGAATGTAATAATGTACGGGGCAACAATTACTGAGCTGTATGAAATAAAATCGTCATCACTTCTGAACGGTTCGCGTTAGGACGTTCAAACTGCACGGTTGACCGCAGGGTATGATGGGAATTAATATGCGCATGCACACGTGCCTTGTTGTTGTGGGCTGTTTGCACGTGAAAACGTCACGATACAGCATGCCTGAGCGTATAGCGCTTGTGAAAGCCTACTGTGCGAGCAATAACAGCCCAACTGCGGCTTAACGGAAGTTTACGACCGAGTTCAATTTGAAGACAACCGGTCCAAGTGTGCTAACGATCAATAATTTGATTCGCAAGTTTGAGAGAATGGATAGTGTTCGTGATGACAGTGTTGGCAATGTCGGTCGTCCAAAAAGGGGGAAAACACCGAGAAGACACGCGCTGTGTTTCAAACCAGCCCCAGGAAATCGATCAGACGAGCTGCACAACTGATGGGAATCAACCAGGAGACACTGCGACAAATTGTTGTTGAAGACCTGCATCTCTTCCCTTACAAAATTCAAACCCATCAGCCATTAAGCCCCAGGGCCATGGGACAGCGATTGTGTTTCGCTAACACTATTGTCCACAGAATTGACAAAAAGGACTTTGATGTGAATATGTCTTGGTTTAGTGACGAAGCCCACTTTCATTTGGATGGGTTCATCAATTACCAAAATTCGTACATTTGGGGGGCTGATAACCCGCATTTCGCGATGGAGAACTTTCTTCACGTTCAACAGTTGAATGTGTGGTGTGCAATGTCCAGTCACGGAATAGTGGGTGCCATATTCCTTGATGGCACGGTGACCACCGAATGGCACATGAAGGTTTTGGAAGATGGTTTCATCCTCATTATCCAAACCATTCGACAAGATATGGTTCATGCAAGACGGAGCGCGACCCCATCGAAGCAGGACAGTGATGTCCTGGAGGAGCACTTTGGGGACCGCATTCTCGCTCTGGGGTACCTAGGCGCCCCTGGCACGGACCTCGATTGGCCGCCGTGTTCTCCGGATTTGAACATACGCGACTCCTTTTTGTGGGGCTACGTAAAAGAAAATGTGTCAGCAATAATACCAAAACCATTGCTGAACTGAAAAGAGCCATTCAGGAGGTCATCGACAGCACCGGTGTTCCGACACTTTAGCGGGTCATGAAGAATTTCGCTGTTCGTCTGCGCCACATCATCGCCAATGATGGGAGACATATCGAACATGTTATAACCAAAATCCGAATACCTGTGGTGACGTTTACAAGTTGAATGAAGTGTTTGCACGCCGTAGTCTGATTTCAGGTGTGTGTCGTAGGACCGTTGCTATTCACAATATACACTCCTGGAAATTGAAATAAGAACACCGTGAATTCATTGTCCCAGGAAGGGGAAACTTTATTGACACATTCCTGGGGTCAGATACATCACATGATCACACTGACAGAACCACAGGCACATAGACACAGGCAACAGAGCATGCACAATGTCGGCACTAGTACAGTGTATATCCACCTTTCGCAGCAATGCAGGCTGCTATTCTCCCATGGAGACGATCGTAGAGATGCTGGATGTAGTCCTATGGAACGGCTTGCCATGCCATTTCCACCTGGCGCCTCAGTTGGACCAGCGTTCGTGCTGGACGTGCAGACCGCGTGAGACGACGCTTCATCCAGTCCCAAACATGCTCAATGGGGGACGGATCCGGAGATCTTGCTGGCCAGGGTAGTTGACTTACACCTTCTAGAGCACGTTGGGTGGCACGGGATACATGCGGACGTGCATTGTCCTGTTGGAACAGCAAGTTCCCTTGCCGGTCTAGGAATGGTAGAACGATGGGTTCGATGACGGTTTGGATGTACCGTACACTATTCAGTGTCCCCTCGACGATCACCAGTGGTGTACGGCCAGTGTAGGAGATCGCTCCCCACACCATGATGCAGGGTGTTGGCCCTGTGTGCCTCGGTCGTATGCAGTCCTGATTGTGGCGCTCACCTGCACGGCGCCAAACACGCATACGACCATCATTGGCACCAAGGCAGAAGCGACTCTCATCGCTGAAGACGACACGTCTCCATTCGTCCCTCCATTCACGCCTGTCGCGACACCACTGGAGGCGGGCTGCACGATGTTGGGGCGTGAGCGGAAGACAGCCTAACGGTGTGCGGGACCGTAGCCCAGCTTCATGGAGACGGTTGCGAATGGTCCTCGCCGATACCCCAGGAGCAACAGTGTCCCTAATTTGCTGGGAAGTGGCGGTGCGGTCCCCTACGGCACCGCGTAGGATCCTACGATCTTGGCGTGCATCCGTGCGTCGCTGCGGTCCGGTCCCAGGTCGACGGGCACGTGCACCTTCCGCCGACCACTGGCGACAACATCGATGTACTGTGGAGACCTCACGCCCCACGTGTTGAGCAATTCGGCGGTACGTCCACCCGGCCTCCCGCATGCCCACTATACGCCCTCGCTCAAAGTCCGTCAGCTGCACATACGGTTCACGTCCACGCTGTCGCGGCATGCTACCAGTGTTAAAGACTGCGATGGAGCTCCGTATGCCACGGCAAACTGGCTGACACTGACGGCGGCGGTGCACAAATGCTGCGCAGCTAGCGCCATTCGACGGCCAACACCGCGGTTCCTGGTGTGTCCGCTGTGCCGTGCGTGTGATCATTGCTTGTACAGCCCTCTCGCAGTGTCCGGAGCAAGTATGGTGGGTCTGACACACCGGTGTCAATGTGTTCTTTTTTCCATTTCCAGGAGTGTACATAAATGACCTTGCGGATAACATCGGAAGCTCACTGAGGCTCTTTGCGATAATGCTGTAGTATATCGAGAGGTTGTAACAATGGAAAATTGAGCTGAAATGCAGGAGGATGTGCAACGAATTGACGCATGATGCAGGGAATGGCAATTGAATCTCAATGCAGACAAATGTAATGTGCTGCGAATACATAGAAAGAAAGATCCTTTGCCATTTAGCTACAATCTAGCAGGTCAGCAACTGGAAGCAGTTAATTCCATAAATTATCTGGGAGTAGGCATTGGGAGTGATTTAAAATGGAATGACCATATAAAATTAATCGTCGGTAAAGCAGATGCCAGACTGGGATTCATTGGAAGAATCCTAAGGAAATGTAGTCCGAAAACAAAGGAAGTAGGTTACAGTACGCTTGTTCGCCCAATGCTTGAATATTGCTCACCGGTGTGGGATCCGTACCAGATGGGGTTGACAGAAGAGATAGAGAAGATTCAACGGAGAGCAACGCGCTTCGTTACAGGATCTTATATGGTAATCGCGAAAGCATTACGGAGATGATAGATAAACTTCAGTGGAAGACTCTGCAAGAGAGACGCTCAGTAGCTCGGTACGGGCTTTTGTTGAAGTTTCGAGAACATACCTTCACCGAGGTGTCAACAAATATATCGCTCCCTCGTACGTATATCTCGCGAAGAGACCATGAGGATAAAATCAGAGAGATTAGAGCCCACACAGAGGCATACCGACAATCTTTGTTTCCACGAACAACACGAGACTGGAATAGAAGGGAGAACCGATAGAGGTACTCAAGGTACCCTCCGCCACACACCGTCAGGTGGCTTGCGGAGTGCGGATGTAGATGTAGATGTAATTTACGTTTTTTCCCATATAGTTCAATGATTGTCACCCTATACAAGCCCTGTGAATATGAACGTCATATCTCTAGTCGTTCCAGATGTTCTGTTTTTACTTCTGAACATGAGTAAATCGTCCAGTAGACGATAGCTCGACGCCATTTGACAAAGCTGCCTCTTCAAGCCGTCTTTCTACACCCTCAGACCCTGCCCCTGACGTTCTGCTGTCTCCCGTGCACAGACGACACAAACGGTTAATAGCGCCCGCCATTGCGCAGGTGGTGAATTTTTTCAGCAACATTTTGTAACCGCACACTCAACTTCGTTTTGCCATATACAACGGCATAAAGTTTTACGGATTTGGGCAAAGTGGAATGTGCGAGGAAATTACAATATCGTACGGTTTTCAAGGAGAAGGCGAGCAACACTCTATGAACCAATGTCACGACAGAATGTTACAACGCGATCGGTCAGCTGTTTTCTGCCGACGAGGAGAAACTCGCGACACAGTACAAGGGCATCACTTCGCGAAAGAAGAAAGAGAAAGAAATTGTACTGTTCAGAGAAATGATCTGAAATACTCTTAATGTTTGTGGAATGTTTCGACCTTGATGACATTAGGCAAACATTTGAAGCTTGAAGCACCATCTGTCCTCTCAGCTGCACAGAAAATGGGTTGCTATTTCCGAAAGACTTCCAAGCCGGGGGGGGGGGGGGGGGGGTTCAAATGGTTCAAATGGCTCTGAGCACTATGGGACTCAACTGCTGAGGTCATTAGTCCCCTAGAACTTAGAACTAGTTAAACCTAACTAACCTAAGGACATCACACACATCCATGCCCGAGGCAGGATTCGAACCTGCGACCGTAGCGGTCTTGCGGTTCCAGACTGCAGCGCCTTTAACCGCACGGCCATTTCGGCCGGCCGGGGGGGGGGGGCATAATGGGGGGTGGGGAGGGAGAATGGGGGACGGGGTGGACGCCCCTAAGTGTTACCAAAGAAGGAAGTCCCAGTCTTCTTAGCTCTCAGTATATGATCCACAGACAAGCCCTAGCGTCTAAAACTTTTACCTAAGAAACTGAACATTGCACTGAAAGAGGCTATCGGTGTAGATAATAAAATTAAGTGAAGTACTGTGAATACTCGTTCTTTCAGAGTCTATGTAATGACAACTCCGGTGCCTTTCGAAGGCCTGCTTAGGAGGAAGTATGAATTTTGGCTCGAGTGAAAGCTGAGTCTCATCATTCATTCACTGATGACTGCTTTTTATTTTTCCTAGCATACCTTGTAAAGATACTAAAAGGTATCAGATAGATTATATAATGGTAAGACAGAGATTTAGGAACCAGGTTTTAAATTGTAAGACATTTCCAGGGGCAGATGTGGACTCTGACCACAATCTATTGGTTATGACCTGTAGATTAAAACTGAAGAAACTGCAAAAAGGTGGGAATTTAAGGAGATGGGACCTGGATAAACTAAAAGAACCAGAGGTTGTACAGAGATTCAGGGAGAGCATAAGGGAGCAATTGACAGGAATGGGGGAAATAAATACAGTAGAAGAAGAATGGGTAGCTTTGAGGGATGAAGTAGTGAAGGCAGCAGAGGATCAAGTAGGTAAAAAGACGAGGGCTAGTAGAAATCCTTGGGTAACAGAAGAAATATTGAATTTAATTGATGAAAGGAGAAAATATAAAAATGCAGTAAGTGAAACAGGCAAAAAGGAATACAAACGTCTCAAAAATGAGATCGACAGGAAGTGCAAAATGGCTAAGCAGGAATGGCTAGAGGACAAATGTAAGGATGTAGAGGCCTATCTCACTAGGGGTAAGATAGATACCGCCTACAGGAAAATTAAAGAGACTTTTGGAGATAAGAGAACGACTTGTATGAATATCAAGAGTTCAGATAGAAACCCAGTTCTAAGCAAAGAAGGGAAAGCAGAAAGGTGGAAGGAGTATATAGAGGGTCTATACAAGGGCGATGTACTTGAGAACAATATTATGGAAATGGAAAAGGATGTAGATGAAGATGAAATTGGAGATACGATACTGCGTGAAGAGTTTGACAGAGCACTGAAAGACCTGAGTCGAAACAAGGCCCCCGGAGTACACAATATTCCATTGGAACTACTGACGGCCGTGGGAGAGCCAGTCCTGACAAAACTCTACCATCTGGTGAGCAAGATGTATGAAACAGGCGAAATACCCTCAGACTTCAAGAAGAATATAATAATTCCAATCCCAAAGAAAGCAGGTGTTGACAGATGTGAAAATTACCGAACTATCAGCTTAATAAGTCACAGCTGCAAAATACTAACACGAATTCTTTACAGACGAATGGAAAAACTAGTAGAAGCCAACCTCGGGGAAGATCAGTTTGGATTCCGTAGAAACACTGGAACACGTGAGGCAATACTGACCTTACGACTTATCTTAGAAGAAAGATTAAGGAAAGGCAAACCTACGTTTCTAGCATTTGTAGACTTAGAGAAAGCTTTTGACAATGTTGACTGGAATACTCTCTTTCAAATTCTAAAGGTGGCAGGGGTAAAATACAGGGAGCGAAAAGCTATTTACAATTTGTACAGAAACCAGATGGCAGTTATAAGAGTCGAAGGACATGAAAGGGAAGCAGTGGTTGGGAAGGGAGTAAGACAGGGTTGTAGCCTGTCCCCGATGTTGTTCAATCTGTATATTGAGCAAGCAGTAAAGGAAACAAAAGAAAAATTCGGAGTAGGTATTAAAATTCATGGAGAAGAAATAAAAACTTTGAGATTCGCCGATGACATTGTAATTCTGTCAGAGACAGCAAAGGACTTGGAAGAGCAGTTGAATGGAATGGACAGTGTCTTGAAAGGAGGATATAAGATGAACATCAACAAAAGCAAAACAAGGATAATGGAACGTAGTCTAATTAAGTCGGGTGATGCTGAGGGAATTAGATTAGGAAATGAGGCACTTAAAGTAGTAAAGGAGTTTTGCTATTTGGGGAGCAAAATAACTGATGATGGTCGAAGTAGAGAGGATATAAAATGTAGGCTGGCAATGGCAAGGAAAGCGTTTCTGAAGAAGAGAAATTTGTTAACATCCAGTATTGATTTAAGTGTCAGGAAGTCATTTCTGAAAGTATTCGTATGGAGTGTAGCCATGTATGGAAGTGAAACATGGACGATAAATAGTTTGGACAAGAAGAGAATAGAAGCTTTCGAAATGTGGTGCTACAGAAGAATGCTGAAGATTAGATGGGTAGATCACATAACTAATGAGGAAGTATTGAGTAGGATTGGGGAGAAGAGAAGTTTGTGGCACAACTTGACCAGAAGAAGGGATCGGTTGGTAGGACATGTTCTGAGGCATCAAGGGATCACCAATTTAGTATTGGAGGGCAGCGTGGAGGGTAAAAATCGTAGAGGGAGACCAAGAGATGAATACACTAAGCAGATTCAGAAGGATGTAGGTTGCAGTAGGTACTGGGAGATGAAAAAGCTTGCACAGGATAGAGTAGCATGGAGAGCTGCATCAAACCAGTCTCAGGACTGAAGACCACAACAACAACAACAACACCTTGTAAAGCTATCTGAAACCCTGAATAATCTGAATTTGAAACTACAAGACAGAAACACCACAATAATAAACACCAATGATGCCTTAAGGGCGTTCTTGGAAAAGACACTATCATGGAAGCATCGCCGAGAATGTCGTATTACTAATTTTCCGTTATTCCCTCGATACAGTGAACTTCTAGGTACGCAACAGTGCGATGTCAGCGAACGGAGAGTTGTCATCGGCGAACACCTGGAACGGCTTCAAGAACTCAGACTTTATTTTCCTCCTTTGTCTTCAGAAGACTAGCAGCGCACATTAGCAGGATCACCTTTCAAAATTGACGTGCACGCTCTTCGTGATAAAATATAAGAAGATACAATCGAATTGAAATGCGATTCGAGTGCTGAAAAACAGTTTCAGCGAATGG
Source organism: Schistocerca piceifrons (assembly GCF_021461385.2). Taxonomy (NCBI): domain Eukaryota; kingdom Metazoa; phylum Arthropoda; class Insecta; order Orthoptera; family Acrididae; genus Schistocerca; species Schistocerca piceifrons. The sequence goes on along the minus strand of NC_060140.1, from coordinate 737,357,661 downwards.
GATTCGAAAAATTTTGCCCAGCTTCCTTTCTATTGAAGTGCACGTACAGTTCTCACCTACATACCTATGTGAGACCGAATTCTCGACACTAGCCATCATGAAAAGAAAACACAACAGTCTCCTGAAGGTGAAGAGTGATCTTAGACGTGATTTAACTAGTTAGAAATCAAACATTCAGCAGCTGCTTGGAGACAAACAGTTTCATCCGTCTCATTGATGTTCTGAATATTTTTGTGACGTACATGACATAAATAAATTTTAGGTGTGAAAAATGTTGTTCAAGTGAAAACAATGTCATTAGCTGAAACTTCCTGGCAGATTAAAACTGTGTGCCCGACCGAGACTCGAACTCGGGACCTTTGCCTTTCGCGAGCAAGTGCTCTACCAACTGAGCTACCGAAGCACGACTCACGGCCGGTACTCACAGCTTTACTTCTGCCAGTACCTCGTCTCCTACCTTCCAAACTTTACAGAAGCTCTCCTGCGAATCTTGCAGAGCTAGCACTCCTGAAAGAAAGGATACTGCGGAGACATGGCTTGGCCACAGCCTGGGGGATGTTTCCAGAATGAGATTTTCACTCTGCAGCGGAGTGTGCGCTGATATGAAACTTCCTGGCAGATTAAAACTGTGTGCCCGACCGAGACTCGAACTCGGGACCTTTGCCTTTCGCGGGCAAGTGCTCTACCACTTGCCCGCGAAAGGCAAAGGTCCCGAGTTCGAGTCTCGGTCGGGCACACAGTTTTAATCTACCAGGATGTTTCATATCAGCGCACTCTCCGCTGCAGAGTGAAAATCTCATTCTGGAAATGTCATTAGCTATTTGAGTAAGACGTAAGACATTTCTGTTTCGGCCATCAAGTCCTCTGAAACACTATAGTTTTGTAATACTCTACATTTGGCAACCCTAGTTTACTAAATAGTGTACTGCAGATTATTGTGAAACAAAGGTTTTCGATTGACTAAAAAAATAAATTAACAAAATAAGTTAACTTACGGACATTAAATGTTCTGTGGTTGGCACCAGGTAGGAAAGGTTGGGAACCACTGACATACATAGTAATTACAACCACAGTAGCCATCACCAAACATTAACTGCTATTCGAGTTGGCTGCCAAGATTTTTTCAAACTAGAAGTGTGTTCCTATCTAATATATTCTTATAAAGTACATAGTACACTTGTTTCTCAGACATTCAACAGTGCCTCACAACAGGTCAGAACCTATTTCTCTGCAGTTTTCATATTCAGATGTGTTTGTAATAAAAGTATAGTTTCTCGAGTGAATCATAAACCTGAATATGCCAGAGACGTCTTTCGACGGTGGCATGGAGCATGTGCTCTCAAAGGCTCTCAAAGCCGGAATTGCTGTTTTGCCATCAAGCAGATTTATTAGGCTAAGCAGACCCCGTCCCATCCTTCCTATCAAGAGAGAACGTTTGACGGTTCTGAAGTCGAACCCGGGACATCATTGTGACAGTGTGATACGCTGGTGGATGAGCTATGGTGGAGAACAACAGAGCAGCAATCATAAAAAATTCTGGTCATCACAGAAGTAGAATACGTTTCGCTTTATGAATTTAGGGGCAAAAAGCTTTTTAAAGCTGGAACTATTCGTGGAAGATAAAGAGTGCAGAAAATATAAGCATCAGCTGCTTCAGGGAAGTATGTGACGTTATAGTTAGCCCGGTGAAGTTCATCAGTGCGAATTGGAGAGCCAGGCTTCATAGATCCTCCACTACATTAGACGTTTTGTATCTATCTAGTGCAGAGGGGCCTTTGAGATGCGAAGTATAGTCGAATAGACACATGTTCTAACATTTACTACAAAGTTATGTTGACATCTTTGTGAAGCATTTTGACCTGTGAAAATCGATCGAATAGCTGCCAGAGTTTTGTACTGGGAATACCGGTAGCATGCAGTTGCGCAATTATCGTTAATGTTTCTGAACACTTGAATGTGTGGCAACAGCTGTCAGTATTTCTTGTGATTCTGCAATCGTGGTAACAAACATTGAGAAGACACGTTTGTCCGTCTTAGCTCCTCGCTTTCGAGAAGAATTCTCCTTACACATTCTCATACGATTGAGGATGTTCTTTTAGTGTTTGTGTCTTGCAAAAAAAGTGGCAACTTATTCACTTTACCGAGAGATTACTGGACTCTTTGCTCTTGAGACCTGCACCAGAGCATCGAATGCGGAGCCAAAAACAGCTTTCACTGTACTGCAGCTCGTGCCTTGTGCGACCAATGTCTGTGTTCCGTTACTCGGACTGGTATAAACAACCTTTCCCTTGTGAAGGTGAACAGCTTTTCCACAGTGTCACATTGGTGAGCGACGTCAACATTCACTCGAGTCCACAATTCCCGAGATACGACGCGCAAGCTAACTTATTCCTCTTTCTAATTACTGTCAATTCTTATGCATTTCAGAGAGAACATCTCCACGCCTTCCAAATTAAAAGTGTAAGTGTAGACCAGGTGTGGCTTAAATTCAGAGAAATAGTATCGATAGCAGTTAAGAGATTTATACCAAATAAATTGGATTCCGTAGAAATTTTGGAACACGTGAGGTAATACTGACCCTACGACTTCCCTTAGAAAATAGATTAAGGAAAGTCAAACCAACGTTTCTTGCATTTATAGACTTAGAGAAATCTTTTGACAACGTTGACTGGAATACTCTCAAATTCTGAAGGTGGCAGGGGTAAAATACGGGGAGCGAAAGACTATTTACAATTTGTACAGAAAGCAGATGGCAGTTATAAGAGTCGAGGCACATGAAAGGGAAGCAGTGGTTGGGAAGGGAGTGAGACAAGGTTGTAGCCTATTGCCGATGTTATTCAATCTGTATATTGAGCAAGCAGTAAAGGAAACAAAAGGAAAAGTTGGAGTAGGAATTGAAATCCATGGAGAAGAAATAAAAACTTTGAGGTTCGCCGATAACATTGTACTTCTGCCAGAGACAGCAAAGGACTTGGAAGAGCAGCTGAACGGAATGGACAATGTCTTGAAAGGAGGATATAAGATGAACATCAACAAAAGCAAAACGAGGATAATGGAATGTAGTCAAAATAAATCGGGTGATGCTGCGGGAATTAGATTAGGAAATGACACGCTTAAAGTAGTAAAGGAGTTTTGCAAAATCACTGCTGATGGTCGAAATAGAGAGGATATAAAATGTAGACTGGCAATGGCAAGGAAAGCGTTTCTGAAGAAGAGAATTTCGAAATGTGGTGCTACAGAAGAATGCTGAAGATTACAACTTCACTAGAAGGGATCGGTTGGTAGGGCATATTCTGAGGCATCAAGGGATCACCAATTTAGTGTTGGAGGGCAGCGTGGAGGGTAAAAATCGTAGAGGGAGACCAAGAGATGAATACACTTAACAGATTCAGAAGGCTGTAGGTTGCAGTAGGTACTGGGAGATGAAGAAGCTTGCACAGGATAGGGTAGCATGGAGAGCTGCATCAAACCAGTCTCTGGACTGAAGACCACAACAACAAACAACCAAATAAATTAACAAACGATGGAGTGGATCCCTCGTGGTGTACAAAATAGGACAGAACACTGTTGCAGAAACAAAGAAAAAAGTATTCTAAATTTAAACGAACGCAAAATGCCCAAGATTGGCGATCGTTTACAGAAGCTCGAAATTTAGCGCGGTCTTCAACGCGAGATACTTATAATGGTTTCCACAACTGAACTTTGTCGCCGGCACGGTAGCTCCGCGTGTTCAGTCAGAGGGTTAGCTGCCTTCTGTAATTAAATTTAAAAAAAAACTGAGTGAATGAATCGACGATAACTTGAACGGGTGTCATAGGACGTCCGCCCCGAATGAATGCAACAAAACTTCGTCTCGAAACCTGCCAGAAAATCCAAAGAGATTCTAGTCTTATGTAAAATGCTAGTGGCAAAACACAATGGCGTCTTTGCGCGATAGAAGTGGACGTGCTATCTATAAGAGTGCTGCGGAATTCCTTCATCAAAGAAGACGAAATAAATATTACAGAATTCGAATTAGGATCAGCTGCCAACATGAGTAACTTAGAAGAAGAAACCCTCGGACTAGTGAAGCAACTTAAATCACTCAATTAAAGCAAATCTTCCGGTCCAGACTGTATACCAGTTAGGTTCCCTTCAGAGTATGCTGATGCAATAGCTCCATACATAATAATCATGTACAACCGCTTAACGAAACATCCGTACCCGAAGAATGGAAAGTTGTACAGGTCACACCAATATTCGAGAAAGGCAAGTGGGGTAATCCACTAAACAAAAGACCCATATCATTCACGTCGATATGCAGCAGAATTTTGTAACATACATCGTGTTCGAACATGATGAATTTTCTCGAAGAGAACGGTGTACTGACACACAGTCAACAGGAATTTAGAAAATATCGTTCTTGTGAAACAAAACTAACACTTTACTCACAAGAAGCGTTGAGTGCTGTCGACAAGGGATTTCAAATTGACGCCGTATTTCTAGATTTCTAGAAGGCTTTTGACATCGTATATCGCAAGCGGCTTGAAATCAGATTGTTTGCTTATGGAATATCGTCTCAGTTACGCCACTGGATTCGTGACTTCCCGTCGAAGAAGTCACAGTTCGTTACAACTGACAGGTCATCAAGTAAAAAAGTAACTGTTTCTGGCCTTCTGGCGTTGTTTGCAGATGATGCCGTCGTTTACCGTCTAGTAAAGTCACCAGAAGATAAAAACTATTTTGGTAAGATATCTGTATGGTACGACTGTTGGCAATTGACCGTAAATAATGAAAAGTGTGAGGTCATCCATATGAGTGCTAAAAGGTATCCGTTAAACTTTGGTTACACGATAAGTCAATCAAATCTAAAGGTTGTAAATTCAACTAAATACCTAGGAACAACTATTATGAACTTAAATTGGAAATGAAATATAGAAAATGTTGTGGGGAAGACGAACCGAAGGCTGCGTTTTATTGGCAGAACACTTGGAAGATGCAACAGATCTGGCAAAGGGACTGCTGCCTACACCACGCTTGTCCGTCCTCCTTTGGAGTACTGCTGTGCGGTGTGGGGTCCGTACCAGATAGGATTACGGAGCGCATCGAGACAGTTCGAAAAAGGGCAGCACGTTTTGTACTATCGAGTAATAGGCAGGAGAGCGTTACGAACATGATACAGGATTTGGGACGGAAATAATTAAAACAAAAGCATTTTTCGTCGCGGCAGGATCTTTTCATTTATCCACTTGCTCCAGGAAATGCGAAAATATTTTTTTTTATGCCGGCCTACACAGGGAGAAACGATCATCATAACAAAATAAGGGAAGCCAGAGCTCTGAAGGAAAAATACAACTGCTCTCTGCTCTTTTTTTCTGCAGGCTGTTCGCTAGAGGAATAATAGAGAAATAGTGTGAAGATGGTCTGATGAACCTTCTGCCAGGCATTTAGATGTCATTTGCAGAGTAGCCATGTAGACACATTGTCTATACCATCGAATGTAATGTTACAGGTGAATCCTACAGATATTTTACTTGACATACGAATGTATTCGTTGGGAGCTTCATTTGAACACTTCTGTTTACAAGACACGGCACTATGCAATGTGACATGTCTTGCCTTTCTCTTATTTGTCATCAACTGTGCGACTCGGCCGCCAAGCACCCTTCAATAACTGTAGTAAGCACTGCAAACAGTTTGATCACAGATAACCGTGGAGACCCGAAAGTACTTAGCTGAGTCGCTTTCACCTTGTATAGGTACTATGTGTGCTGCAAACAGGATCTACTGTGGGTGGGGATTTGTGGCCCGACCTGCAGTCGAGCAGGAAAACTTAACCTAACTAGAGCAAGTGCACCGAAAATTTCACCCACCGTTGAGCCCATGCGAAGACCCGTACAATCACCTGGAAATTATCACATTTGGAGTATCAGACACGGAAGTGATTGGATGAACTAACGCCTTCAGACCACCGCCCATGTCATAATTTGACTGGAAATTCCAGGAGAGGAGGTGACATACCGTTTCCCAACAGTAGTCACCAGATTCGACCTAATGTTCTATACTATATTCCAAACAACTCAACTTTGTGAGGATAGAATGTTACTTTCATGGGGATATATCCGGAAGAGGGTGTCGTTAATAACCATTCTTTGATTTTCGATGAAAAAGTGTGTATGTCCAGAATAAATTAAAGAAATAATAAATACCGCATATTTTTGTAAGAAATTCTTCCTACGAAACATGCTTCAGCATATATGTGCCATCATCAGTGTGTTCTTATTGTACAGAAATCTGAATATAATGGATTTAAGGGGACTATTCGTGACGTAACCAAGTAGTGCTGAAACAAATCATGATAGATAGAACAAAATGTCTTCAACTCATAAAAAATTTGTATTTTCCGTATTTCGATAAAATAATAATTCGATGATTTTTTTAAAATTATTATTATTATTCTGCCATTTACATTCAACCTGCCACCTAGTAATTAAGACAGATCGTATTTTCACAGTATTAAATTGTAGACTACATGTACTTTAAGTAAAGCTTATTTGATTTCTTAGTGTGTTAATGAAGTTGTAGCTTTATATACTTGGAAACTTAAAACCAATGAGGAAATGGAAATGCTTACAATTAACAACTTAGCCGGCCGCGGTGGTCTCGCGGTTCTAGGCGCTCAGTCCGGAACCACGCGACTGCTACGGTCGCAGGTTCGAATCCTGCCTCGGGCATGGATGTGTGTGATGTCCTTAGGTTAGTTAGGTTTAAGTAGTTCTAAGTTCTAGGGGACTGATGACCACATATGTTAAGTCCCATAGTGCTCCGAGCCACTTGAACTTGAATTAACAACTTATGTATGAAGAAGATAGGAAAATAGAAAGATAGGAAAGAGTTTAACTTGTAAACTGCAATCACTGATGCCATCGTAACATTTCAGTTAAATAATGTTTAGAATACTACACATTAATACGAAGTAAATTACGTCTCTGATCTAACAGTGTATGCCTGATGAAACAGAGAGGCAGCACGCGTAATTCAAACCTCTGCCATTGTGAAGATTTTCGCTCGCTGACTTCTATCTCATCGAGGGAGACGAATATTATCATTATGTCTTGATACATTCGCCTAGGAAAACACAAATTTTTGCTACGCGTTATTAAGTCGGCATTTTGTGTATGTAGATTGCAGGCAATGAAGCACTAATCTTATTACTGAATTATTTTTGACGTTTACACAGTCGGATTTACACATTTGCCGCCAGTAGGCTCTTCAAATTTTGCCGCCCCTACCGACCTCTACAATTCGATACCCTACTTCACAACCACATTAATTGCAATTTTTTTGTTAGTGAAATTGTAACATAATTGGTGCACCATCATCCTGATTACACCACCTTTCTCCCGTAGTTAGTATGTTTGTAAACTAGGGGATCGATGTGTCAGTTCCTAGATTATTTTCACAATCCAACGATATGGTTACGACCGCACAAGATTGTTGAACAGCTGATTGTTGTTGTTGGACTGCAGAGTTCAAATCCATTTCTTATTTTCCAGATTGTATAGTGTCAGTGAGTGTTGTTGAAGTTCCTGTTCTTTCAACACTGCTTCCACTTCCACTTTTAAAGGAACTGTCAGTTTTTCTCCTCTTATGGATTATCTCTTCTTGTTCTGCTTTTTTGACTTTGGCCTTCATTTTGTACCTACCTCCGATAAGTCTGGTAATCCATGCGCCAACTCGCTGCACAGTCCAGCACAGCTATACACGGCAGTGGGTGGACACAGAGAATGCTGGTTAGCCTGTAGCCACGGCGCAGCAGTGCCATTACTGGTAATGTCATGTGCATCCCGTTAGCTCTATAGTGTACGAAACACACGATTTTACAGAAACTTTTAGTCAAAAATTTTGATTTGTATGTTGTATAGCTTTACATGTCAGCTTCATGGTGAAGTGGCCATCATCTCGCTAATGGTCATACTTATTATGGTAATCATACTTAAGTAAGACGTTGTGCGAATTTCGAAAACGTTTGCAATGAAAAATATGGATCGATATGATAACGCTGTAGATAAGAAAGTTCCGTATATTAGCCATATATCAAAACATCCTCCTCTTTGCGTGATATCACTTGCCTGAATCTTGTATCTATATTTTGAACAGATTAGGATACATAAGGGATGTTAAAAATATTTCATTCTCACAGGGGTGCAGTCAAAAGTAAATGTGCTACATAAATTCTATTTTCTCGTGATTGGAGACAGATAGACACCTCCTCCCATGTCTAAAAAGAATTCAGCATACTAGCTAAATTTCATTTGCAGCAACGCATCAAACGCAGAATCATAGCGACTCCTATTTTTCGTTTCAAATTATGAATTTCGCGCAGTGCCAGACTTAAATCCAAATATCATGTTAAGTATGACCAGGAATTTTGGCCTCTTCACTATGAAGCTGACATATAAAGCTTTAAGTTATGTGAAATCAACTTTTTTACCTATTAGTTTCTGTGAAACTGTTTGGGAAATATTGCAGGACGTGCGCCTCGATTCGGCCAGCACAACTCCTATCCAACTGGTGCTCTGAAACTGGGTAAAGAATATCTCGTCCATTCTGGCTCACCAGCAGGAGCGGGGCCGCACCAATCTGCGCCGACACCCAGCTCCACTGTGTGCTGACTCATTACATAACAATGGGATATTGTCTGTGCTGGGTGAAGCCACCTCACGTTGGGCACCTCTGTGCAGGTAGTCCGCTTTCCTTCTGCGCACACCCGAATGTAGGAAGACCTGAGGAGGATCGTTGCTTGGTGCGGAGAGTGGTAATTGACCCTCAACATAAAAAATGTAACATATTGAGAATACATAGAAAGGAAGACCGTTCAATTTCAGAACAATCACTGAATCAGCTACTTCCATAAAATATCTAGACATTAGCATATGGAGCGATTTGAAATAGAATGGCCACATATAATTAACCCAGGTAACTAAGATGCCAGACTCAGATTCACTGGAAGGATCCTCGGGAAATGTAGTCCATTAACAATGGAAGTAGCTTATAAAACACTCGTTCAACCCATACTTGGATATTGCTTGTCACTATGGGATCTGTACCAGATACATTAATAGACAAAATAGAGAGGGTCCAAAGAAGAGCAGCGCTTTCTTTATGAGCTCATTTAGTAAGCATGAAAGTGTCACAAGATGATCAAGCAACTGCAGTGGCAGACACTGCAAGAGAGGCGTTCTGCATCATGCTGTGGGTTTATTGTTAGTTCTGAGAGCCTACGTTCCCAGAAGAGTAAACAAATACGTTGTTTCCTCCTAAGTATATCTTGCAAGAAGACCACGAAGATAAAATCTGAGAGATTCAAACCCATATGAGGGATTTCCGGTAATCATTCTCCCTGTGAAATATTGGCGATTGTAACAGGAAAGGGGAGAAATGATAATGTTACGCAAAGTACCCTCCGCCAGACACCGCAAGATGGATTGCGGAGTATTGATGTGGATGTGGGAGCGCAGTATAGAACAGAAGGTAAGTGGAACGAATAGGCAATGAGACGAACAGATATGTCACTTCTATTCAAAGGTAATTCTTATGCTGAAGTCAGTGGGATTCCTGACTGTCCCTTGGACTTAACAAAAGGCGGGGCATGGATCTTAATAGGAAGAGTGATCACCGCAGGTGGTAATGCGTGCTCTGGAACTTGCTCCCTTGCTGGCCACAAGCTCGCAAGAGGCTGTTGTGGTTAGGCGCTCTATCCCTTCAGCAGCACAGTTGAAATCTGCTGAGGTCGTTGATGCACGTGTATGTGCTCCAATATGTCTCCCTAACCCATTCTGCATGTGCTTGATGGAATTTAAGTTGGTGGATGGCCAGACCAGACCAGTCACCGAATATTTTCGGATTCCAAGAGCTTCTTCACGTGCGCTGTTCGATGCGGCCGCACATTGTCAGCCATTAAAATGGAGTCAGAACCGAATACACCTTTGACAAGATGCACATGGGGAAGAAGTGCTGTGTCACAATAACGTCAATTGTTTTGGAGGTCCAGTTATTATGGCGTGGGGAGGCATAGTGTAGTATGGTGGTACTGACCTCGAAATCTTTGAACACAGTACACTCACTGGTCTATGTTATAGTGATACTGTACTCCTTTCCCATCTGCGTTTTTTCAAGGGTACGTTCAGCCCTGACTTCATTTGTGTAGATTACAATCTACAGCTGCATCGAACAGTGCATGTTGAGGAGTCCTTGGATCGAGAGGGTATTCAGCAAGAGGACTGACCTTCCCATTCCTCAGGCTTAAATCAAGCATGTGTGGGATGCGTTTGGGAGACATGTTGCAGAATGTCAACATGCACCAACGGCCATCCAGCAGTTGTCAACTGCGTTCATGAAGGAATGGAAGACCTTACCACAAAAAGTTCTTATCAAGCTCGTGGCCAGCATAGGAGCATGTGCTGCCATCTGAGCTGACCACGTATCCTGTTAAGAACCATGTCCTTTCGTTTTTAATGTCCAGTGGACCATCGTAAGTCACGGTGATTTCGCTGTGATTATTTGCTTTGAATTAAAGTGTCATTTCTGTTCGTGTCACACGTATTTCTTTCAGTTACCATCTGCACTGTAGTGTAGCAGTTCTTTCTATGTATGACCAAGCTTCATCGGCTGTGGGTTAGTTGGCAGCGACACATCATGGGAAAGTTAATTTCGTCCTTAGCTTCTACACGTACGTACACTACTACTACTACTACTACTACTACAGTTGTACTTTTGAGTCTCTCGCCCTCAGGTGGAACTGTCCCATATCTAGATTGGGTTCTAATTGTTTCCATCTGCTCTATGGGCACCGTTTGCTGTCCTCTAATTCTTCATTTGTCTTACAATCTTATATCACTGTCTAACGCGAACTTTTTTTCGTTACACTCCTGTGAAAATCACCAGTCATGTTTAATCATAATCTTATTGATAATTATACCGTGTTAGGTACTTAGATGTCTACCACGTGTATATGTATGGATATCTTGTACAGTCTCTAATGTAGCAGTTAGCACTGTTCCACGCCTAGGTTATGGGATTCACCCACATAAGTAATTGGCTATTCGAATGTATCATCTAGTCTAAGTTAATAATTTTCATTTTTTCCTTATTCTGTGGCTGTCCGTTATCACTTGTACCATTGTCACCTGATCTGCTACCAGTACTACTGTGGTCTGTGTTGCTAGTGTTGCTGTGGAGCCATTTGATGCCAGTGCTCGTTGCTATCTGTATTCTCGTTTCTGCAAGTACTTTTCATGTAGCGCTTTAATCATTCTGTCTGACTGTCTTTAAAACTGGTCCACAAAATATGAGCTCTAAGTAGCTGTCTTACATCATTGTGTGTGTGTGTGTGTGTGTGTGTGTGTGTGTCTGTATACTATTCGTTTTTCCACAGCGAATGCATGGGATACGGTACATGGCTGGTCAGTAAGTGTACCATGCCCGAAGTGGAGTTGACGTGTTTCGTGCTCACCCCTGCATGATGTTCAGGAACAATGCACATATCCCGTGAGTCTCTTTGTAATTGATCCACTCAATTTGCAATTATTTCCCTCTCCAGTTTATGAGCTCTTTTAGTGTCTTTATTTTCTCCGTTAAGAGACAATATGTTATAGTTGTTTCCGTACAAGGGTTGGATAATAATATGGAAACACCACAAGGAATGTGGGCTTCTACATAAACGCAAATGCTAGCCAAGCGCACAGTTCGTGCTGTTGTATTTGGACACGAACGGCTCCTGTGCAACGTCCTCAGTATGTTTCAAGTGTTGGATCAGAACAGTGTTTTGTGTACTTTTGAGTGCGTTATGTCGGAGCTAAGTGAATACGAACGTGGGCAAATAATTTTTTGACGCTCGTATGGTGGATACCACCATAACCAAGGTAGCAGAAATGATTGGTTTTTCAAGAGGTAGCGTATCAGAGATTTATAGCGCGTCTAAGGGAAAGGGGAAAAGCATCATCCGGTAAGTCACAACGCGGACGAAAGTGTATATTGAGTGATCGTGACAGACGGTCATTGAAGAAGACAATAACGAAAAATAAGGGGAGGACAGCTGTAAAAGATACCGAAGAACTGAAAGTCTCACTCGCAAAACTCGTCAGCACCGAAACAACACGAAGGGAGCTCCAGAAGCAGAGAACTGCTGGGCGAACTGAAATTACAGAACCATTCATCAGTGGTGCAAATACCCGAAACGAGAAAACGTGGTGCCAAAACCACAAAACGTGAACTATGGACCAATGGAAGAAAGTCAGTTGCTCTCATGAGTCTTGATTCACTCCGTTTCCAACTTCTGACAGAGCTTACATTGTAAGAGTTAAACATGGTGGAGGTTCGGTGATGATTTGGGCAGCCATATTGTGGTATTCCATCGTCACTCTGCATCACAGCATTACTGCCAAGGATTATGTGACCATTTTAGCTGATCAGGTCCATCCCATGGTACAATGTTTGTTTCCAGTGGTGATGCTGTGTTCCAAGACGAAGGGCCCCTCTTCACACAACTCGCATCGTCTAGGACCGGTTTTGTGACCATGAGGATGAATTGTTGTCGCACCTTCCTGGTTACCATAATCAACCGGATCTCAATATTAGTAGCCTTTATGGTCTAATATGAAAAGAAGGGTTCCTGATCACTATCCATCTCCAACATCATTACCTGAACTTGCTACTATTTTCGAAGAGGATAGCCGCGCGGTCTTGGGCGCCTTGCCACGGTTCGCTCATCTCACCCCGTCGGAGGTTCGAGTCCTCTCTCGGGCATGGGTGTGTGTGTTGTCCTTAGCGTAAGTTATTTTAAGTTACATAAAGTGGTGTGTAAGCCTAGGGACCGATGACCTCAGCTGTTTGGTCCCATTGGAACTTACCATCACTTGTTACTATTTTGCTGGAAGAATGTTACAAGATTTCCTTTAAAATCATACAATGCCTGTTTTTATCCACTTCGAAAGGACTGGAAGCTGTTTAGAACCCAAGCGGTTTCCTACGCCGTATTAAACATGGTAATGTATCGTGTTTTGGTGTTTCCATATTTTTATCCACCTCCCTGTATGTTAATGAAAGTTTAATTCCTGTCCAAGTATATGCCCTTGTAACCATTTCTATATGTTATTTCCATCTATTTAAGAGTAGTTCCGTCTTAACATAATGTTATTTAATATTTGTTGCAATAATGGATCTATTTGTAGCACATAAATTGCACATAGTTTTCAGTACTGCTGTTGTTTTCACTTCTAGTTACACTTAAAGAGTGGGCTACTACAACAGCGAGAAGGTCACAGAAATCCTGAAACATATATAGGAAGAAAAATAATGCAAAGAAAACAAGAGTATTGAAGAAAAAAGTAAAATTGAAAATAAAAGTAAAAACAAAAAGAGGCATAACTGAGCTCTCCAACAAGTGGGCTACTATTGTGTTAAGTGCCTTGTGTTAATGTTAGTTAGTAATGAATGACTCGCAAAAACGTTTTTGAAACTATAGTCAATTTTTTGCAGATGGTATATATATACGTCAGGACTTAAGCAGGACAATTACACACAAAACTTTGCCGTTTCTTGTTGCTTTATTACAAAAAAAAATACACATATTCCTTATATTTGCTGTAGATTTCAACGTAAGTCAAAATACGCACTCGGTATTGAAACTTTCAACAACTGTAAATAAACAGTTAGAAATACTTAAACAGAATTACCATAGCAACATTTTTCAATGTATTTTTGTTTTTCCTGATGCTACCACATGCATCAGTAATAAGTTAACTTTATTTGTAGAAAATGTAAAGCAGTTCCTGTCAGCAGTAAGCAAAGGAATAATTTCCACTGCTCACACTGTACGAAGGTAAGGCCTCTGCAGCCTTCTGCCCGGCATTTTGAGCTCTTCTTCTTGATATGACAGCCAAGCCTGGTAATCCAGCTAAGTAAAAATATAAACTGATGTAAACGAAGTTGGCATTGAGTCCCTAACTTTAACACATGACACCAAAAGTTTAAAGCTTATAAATCAGTTATAGCATTAACTTATAGTTGTCAATTAACTGAGGAATGTCTATAATTTATAGTTTGCCATTAACTGAGGAACGTCTGTACAGCTTATAAAGTTGTTAAACCATGTCAAAATACTTGTAATTAGAAAAAAGATATGCCTTTACCTTTATTTCGCCGGACATGCTGTGCAGTTGCAGACTCCGAGGTTTGCAATCAATGTCGACAACTTATGGTGCTCGGCAGAAGGACGAAAAAGTGAGCTGTGCATGTACGCTGTGTATCGTACATCACAGCCCAGACCAGAAAAGGTTCAGCTGCGTATGCGCCCGAGAAAAAAAATAAAACCTGAAGCTATCAAGTACTATACCAGGGGACTGAATAGGACATATTATGGGGATGTTAAACCGTTTGCTTTTGCTTACGTCTTAGCCCCACTGTTTGCGCAGGGTCGGCGTGGTTACAATATGAATTGGCAAGGTTAATTTGAAGGGATGGCCGGATGCCCTTCCTGCCGCTCCCCATACCCCCTGGGACGGAATCAGTGTACCCCAGCTGTCCGCCTCTAGTGTAAATCATCGTGTTTCAAACGTCTGCGAGTAGTCTAAGTGAGGCGGGACGTGGAGACCAGCTCGGTATTCACCTAGTGGGGTGTGGAAACCGCCTAAAAACCACATCCAGGCTGACCGGCACACAGGCCCTAGTCGTTAATCCGCCAGGCGGATTCGATAAGGGGCCGGCGCGCCTACCCGAGTCCAGGAAGTAGCGCATTAGTGCTCTCGGCTAACCTGGCGAGTCGGGAACGTAAAGCCCTGGTACAGTATATATCAGAAAGTAAGGACTGCTAGATAGGCATTAAGTTACACCACCTCGCTTCCTTCCGTGCCTCTTCTCTATGACACACTGAAGGATCGCTAATCAGAAGACCTTTTTTCATTGCATAGTCCGGTCCCAACGACCAGGAAGATCTCTGCAGTTAATCAATCGATGTGTCTATGAATGTTATTGCGACATGTCAGTGCAACAAAATCTTCATGGATCTCTTGCTACACGAGGCGGTAGTGTGAGCGAGACATTCTGGAAAGATTACTGTCTCCTTCCATCTTCTGACGAAGTGCCTGTGCACAGAGTCCGTCACCTTATATAGGTATTAGCTGGGGGCATTTAGATCTACCACATACACGACCCCGTCTCCAAAAGAAAAAACAGGATACTGTGTTTGGTAAAAATTCTTCTTTTATTGTTTTGGGACGTGTACATAATCAAAGACGTATAAGGAAACAAACTTTTATATTTACAATCAGTTTAGAAAATAAAGTAATGCGAGAAACTGCGAAACTAAAGATATCACAACAATAAACTTAATCTTTCTGTTATACCTATTTTCCAACAAAAAATTGATAAATAAGAACTTTTCTTTATCGAACACACGTTTGGTAAGGTCTAAGCTACACTGAAGAGACAGAGACACTGGTACACCTGCAGGCGATCAGACAGTATGTTTACGTACGTGTCACCTGTCAGATTCGTACCGAGACGTATCAGGGGACCCATACCACTCCAACTGCACACGTCACAGCATTACAGAGCCTCCACCAGCTTGAACAGCCCCCTGCTGACATGCAGGGTCCACGGATTCATGAGGTTGTCTCCAAACTCGTACACGTCGATCCGGTCGATACAATTTCAAACGAGACTCAACCGATCAGGAAATATGTTTCCAGTAATCAACAGTCCAATGTCGGTGTTGATGGGCCCAGGCGAGGCATAAAGCTTTGTGTCCTGCAATCATCAAGATTACATAAGTGGACCTTCGGCTCCGAAAGCCCATATCGATGATGTTTCGTTGAATAATTCGCACGCTGACACTTGTTGATGGACCAGCATTGAAATCTGCAACAATTTGCGGAAGGGATGCACTTCTGTCACGTTGGACGATTCTCTCCAGTTGTTGTAGGTCCCGTTGTTGCAGGATCTTTTTCCGGCCACAGCGATGTCGGAGATTTGATGTTTTACCAGATTCCTGATATTCACGGTACACTCCTGGAATGGTCGTACGGGGAAATCCCCACTTCATCGCTATCTCGGAGATGCTGTGGCCCACCGCTCGTGCGCCGACAATAACACCGCGTTCAAACTCACTTAAATCTTGATAACCTGCCATTGTAGCAGCAGTAACCGCTGTAACAAATGCACCAGATACTTGTCGTCTTATATAATCGTTGCCGATCGCAGAGCTCTAACATGGAAAGTAAGCGTTTCCGGACGCATGTCCACATAACGTATTTTCTTTCTTTGTGTGTGAGGAATGTTTCCTGAAAGTTTGGCCGTACCTTTCTGTAACACCCTGTATACATGTACTCTGTGTGTACCTTCTCCAGTACGTGCAGCATGACTCCAAGCAGAGCACCGAAAATACCTATATCACAATTCTGTGTCTTTACCTACGTCTTTTTAGATTCTGCATAAGTCAGTGGGTTCTTTACTGTGGGTACGTAGTGAACACAGTGCCCCAGTAAATTGGTTACCGTAATCATGAGCCGTCCTTGACATTATCACAAATGCTGGGAACACCAAATTCCTACGATGGCTAAGGTGTTTCTTCCTTACTTTCCAAGTCTTGTACTTCAACCTAGTTTGCCGTTTCTTTTCATCCCTTACCTTCTTCTTCTACTTTTCAGCTTCTTCACAGTGGTGTACACCTGTTCTAAGTGCACCACTATCCCAGTCTGCTGTTGCATAGTAATGTTATCAAATTCTGAATGTTAAAGTGTTCTATTCTGAAAGCAAATCCATGCAATGATACAATTAATTACAGGCTTTAGTATCGTACTCAGATAAAAGTAAATCAGCAATACACGTAGGCTTGTCTTCTTATTTTCTGTTTGCAAAAAAATAACACGAAATTGGTTCTGCTCTATTTGCCCTACATCCGCGCATTCCACAGATTAAATGGCGGCTGTCTTCTTGTTCCTGTTTGTTATTTAGAGGAATCAGAAGAGAGCAGCAGTATTCGGAGGTCATCACATTTATCGCAAGCTTCAAATATTGAATGCATACGGCTACCTGCTACATCTAATTACCCAACTCTTCCCAAAAACGATTAATTTCAAACTAGCAATATCTTTGCTCCATTTCGGACTAAGGAACGCCCACTTAATTTTAATTGAGTATGATGTGTAAACACAACGGTATTTGTAAGGTCGTACAGATAAGCCGCACAGTAATTTTATGTGACTGAATTTTGAGGAAAATGTCATTTATGGCATGTATAGACTTATGTTATAATGCTTCTGTGTCGATTTTTACGATATATGCAGGGTGTTCCGAAATTATCCTTTCACATTAATAGAAGAGATAGATAACATCAAAACAAATATATTTCTATAAGGAAAATATGGTCTTTGAGGTCAACTTGTAATTGCCACGGAATATCTTATTAGTGGTTCTGACGTAAACTGTTGTGTCTTTGTCGCTGACCAGGAACGTGCCAGATATTCAAATATCCACACGTCGCATGTCTGGGCACATGTGAATCGACGAGGTACTCGACCTCGCGCCCATCAACAGCGATTGAGTGTTAATGTGGTGACTGGACCATACATTTTTCCATTCCGCCTCAACGGATGCAGATATCGCATCTTTGTGGAACATGTATTGCCAGAATTGCTGGAGAATGTACCTCTGAATGTCAGACAAATAAGGCACTTCCAGCATGATGACCTCCTGTGTCTGGATTTCTTCCTCTTGGGGCCATATGAAGCAGCTGACACATGCGGTCCGATCATATATTACATGCATACAGGCCAATGGTCGCTCATTCGAACAGTTCCTGCGGATGCTGCTGTAATTAGCGAGTTTAACTACTTTCTGTGTAAAACGTCCCAGTCATCAGAAATTGCCGTCATGTACCGTAGTACCATAACTAATTCGGAACACGTATAGACTTTACAGTTGACATTCCCTTGGGCTGGCAACTGCCATCTGATAAAAGTTTCCTCTTATTTTAAACACGGCTTTTTATATGCTGGTATGTGCTGTTCAATAACTTTGTTAAAATCTTTTGTAAATACCGTTAATGTTGAATGCAGTCCCAGTCTTGTAACCCTCCACTTCAACATTTTTCAGAACTGAAGATGACTGGAAACGGTCGAAACTAGTTATTTGTTTTCGTATTGTGCGATCTTGGCTAATAAATATTTTACAAAAAATCATTCTTTGAAATAACAGATCGTCGTCTGTACACTGACAAGGTGTGGTAAATACATATTACTACGTACTGTTAGCTAAGACTGTAGCAGATCGATCTAGCGTTGGTACAGGAATTTTGGAGAGACCCACTTTATTTACTAAGAAGTTTGTCTCCCGTCGGTAAGCTCCTCCTCTGTGCTGCCGCAGCGCTCTCGAGGCAAAGCCACCGCATTTGCCTCTTGTTTGTGCTGCTGCTGCTGTTGCTGCTGCGCTGATTCTTTCTGTTTTCGGTGCTGAGAGGTTAACAACCGTTTGATCGCAGCCTCTTGTCGTGCGAAGGAACGTCGTAGAGTCATTTGACATACTTTCGGCGCCTGCTTTATTCACACGGCTATTTTTTCAACGAGGAATCAGTTTGTAACGATTTCCGTAAGGAACATATGCTTTCTGTCGCGGGGAATGTGTCAAGTTAAGAGTAACATTACATACAAACGTTTCAGAGTTGTAAAGCAGCTTTATTGGCATTTAAAGACACACACGTGAACTACTGGGTTTTCAGTATGTGTCTCTGACTCTAGAAGCGATCAGTTACCAGTAAGAAAAGAATATTCTCTTCGCTTTAGTACATAATTAACATAAAACATTCCAGAATGAGATTTTCACTCTGCAGCGGAGTGTGCGCTTATATGAAACTTTCTGGCAGATCAAAACTGTGTGCCGGAGCGAGACTCGAACTCAGGACCTTTGCCTTTCGCGGCGAAGTGGTAGAACACTTGCTCGCAAAAGGCAAAGGTCCCGAGTTCGAGTCTCGGTCCGGCACACAGTTTTAATCTGCCAGGAAGTTTCAACATAAAACATTGTTTCCATATTGTTTTATCCACAATCTACGTTTGCATATCTCTTTCGAAACGACTTATCCATATCACTGCACAACATGATCAAATAATTTACACATATCAATTATAACTAAGAATCAGATTTGTCTGAAATGAGAAGTTTACAATCAGTGTACATCGGCAGTTTCGACATTTGATGTAGAAAAAATGCAAAATAGAGAATTCTCTGCGAGAAATTGAGAAATTCAAGCTGGAAATTACGAGGAAAGACTTAAAAACAAAGCAATAAATTATGGAAGAGACTGGAGATGAAAGATGAGATTTTTGCCTGTAATAAAGATGAAATCTCATCAGGAAAGGACTTAATGTCTGGATAGATGGTTGGTATCAGAGGCGAAAAAGCTCTTCTCTGGAGTCAGAAGTATAAGACGAGACCTAGGCTGCAACCTAATGGAAGGTAGGGAGGTGACATCAGAAAACATGCAGGAGCAACATACGCAGCCCAGTAACATTGATGTAACTACCTCCTATGTTCAAATGGTGCAAATGGCTCTGAGCACTATGGGACTTACCAGCTGAGGTCATCAGTCCCCTAGAACTTTGAACTACTTAAACCTAACTAACCCAAGGACATCACACACATCCATGCCCGAGGCAGGATTCGAACCTGCGACCATAGCAGTCGCGCAGTTCCGGACTGAAGCTTCTACAACCGCTTGACCACCGCGGCCGGCTTTTGACAGGTGCTCACATTAACGAAATGGTTCAAATGGCTCTGAGCACTATGGGACTCAACTGCTGAGGTCATTAGTCCCCTAGAACTTTGAACTACTTAAACCTAACTAGCCCAAGGACATCACACACATCCATGCCCGAGGCAGGATTCGAACCTGCGACCATAGCAGTCGCGCAGTTCCGGACTGAGCTCCTACAACCGCTTGGCGACCGCGGCCGGCTTTTGACAGGTGCTCACATTAACGAAATGGTTCAAATGGCTCTGAGCACTATGGGACTCAACTGCTGAGGTCATTAGTCCCCTAGAACTTAGAACTAGTTAAACTTAACTAACCAAAGGACATCACACACATCCATGCCCGAGGCAGGATTGGAACCTGCGACCGTAGCGGTCTCGCTGTTCCAGACTGCAGCGCCAGAACCGCGCGGCCACTTCGGCCGGCCTCACATTAACGTAACTGGACAGTGTATGTGTGTAAACGATGACTGTAATGCGCGGGAAAGTCTTGAGGTGGTCTCCATTCATCAGCAGATAGTAGATGAGTGTTATGACGATAATGACGACAATGTAAAGTAGAAAACTAATTAAAATGGTTCAATTGGCTCTAAGCACTATGGGACTTAACATCTGAGGTCATCAGTCGCCTAGAACTTTGAACTACTTAAACCTAACTAACCCAAGGACATCACACACATCCATGCCCGAGGCAGGATTCGAACCTGCGACCATAGCAGTCGCGCAGTTCCGGACTGAAGCTTCTACAACCGCTTGGCCACCGCGGCCGGCTTTTGACAGGTGCTCACATTAACGAAATGGTTCAAATGGCTCTGAGCACTATGGGACTCAACTGCTGAGGTCATTAGTCCCCTAGAACTTTGAACTGCTGAAACCTAACTAACCCAAGGACATCACACACATCCATGCCCGAGGCAGGATTCGAACCTGCGACCATAGCAGTCGCGCAGTTCCGGACTGAAGCTCCTACAACCGCTTGGCCACCGCGGCCGGCTTTTGACAGATGCTCACATTAACGAAATGGTTCAAATGGCTCTGAGCACTATGGGACTCAACTGCTGAGGTCATTAGTCCCCTAGAACTTAGAACTAGTTAAACCTAACTAACCAAAGGACATCACACACATCCATGCCCAAGGCAGGATTGGAACCTGCGACCGTAGCGGTCTCGCGGTTCCAGACTGCAGCGCCAGAACCGCGTGGCCACTTCGGCCGGCCTCACATTAACGTAACTGGATAGTGTATGTGTGTAGACGATGACTGTAATGCGCGGGAAAGTCTTGAGGTGGTCTCCATTCATCAGCAGATAGTAGATGAGTGTTATGACGATAATGACGACTATGTAAAGTAGAAAACTAATTAAAATGGTTCAATTGGCTCTAAGCACTATGGGACTTAACATCTGAGGTCATCAGTCCCCTAGAACTTTGAACTACTTAAACCTAACTAACCCAAGGACATCACACACATCCATGCCCGAGGCAGGATTCGAACCTGCGACCATAGCAGTCGCGCAGTTCCGGACTGAAGCTCACAACCGCTTGACCACCGCGGCCGGCTTTTGATAGGTGCTCACATTAACGAAATGGTTCAAATGGCTCTGAGCACTATGGGACTCAACTGCTGAGGTCATTAGTCCCCTAGAACTTAGAACTAGTTAAACCTAACTAACCAAAGGACATCACACACATCCATGCCCGAGGCAGGATTGGAACCTGCGACCGTAGCGGTCTCGCGGGTCCAGACTGCAGCGCCAGAACCGCGTGGCCACTTCGGCCGGCCTCACATTAACGTAACTGGACAGTGTATGTGTGTAGACGATGACTGTAATGCGCGGGAAAGTCTTGAGGTGGTCTCCATTCATCAGCAGATAGTAGATGAGTGTTATGACGATAATGACGACAATGTAAAGTAGAAATATAATTAAAATGGTTCAATTGGCTCTAAGCACTATGGGACTTAACATCTGAGGTCATCAGTCCCCTAGAACTTAGAACTACTTAAACCTAACTAACCTAAGGACATCACACACATCCATGCCCGAGGCAGGATTCGAACCTGCGACCGTAGCAGCAGCACGGTTCCGGACTGAAGCGCCTAGAACCACTCGACCACAGCGGCCGGCTTTAAAACTAATTACTACTAGAGCAAATTCATTAGCATTTTCTGACAGGCGTGTGTCTAAACCACACAGGTCCGCCAGTGGGTCAGAGAACCGAGTCAAGCAAAAAAATTTTCATTCGCTTACGAAAGTACTGTAGTACTATTGTCTACTAGACTGTTTTCTTCAATGGAGAAGTGATAAAAAAACTATCCGTTTTTAACAGCAATACTCTGAGCTAGAGACTGCTGAAGTGAAGTAAGTGATTGCGTCAATAATTAAACCACTGAAGACTGAGGACTCTTATGGATATGATAGAGCACCTAGCATAGTATGAAAGTGCTGTGCTGCACTTGTTAGCCCTGTACTTAGCCGTATTTGTAATTTTTCCTTTAAGAATGACCAGTTTCCTGAACGATTAAAGCGCTCTGTAGTAAAGCCGCATTATAAAAAGGGAGAAAGGGATAACGTAGACAATTTTAGACCCATTTCTATGTTATCAGTGTTTGCCAAAGTTACTGAGCAGGCTGTGCATGTAAGGATAATTGATCATTTTATTTCACATAATTTGCTACCAGATGTACAGTTCGGTTTTAGAAGCGGTTCAACAACTGAAAATGCTATATTCTCTTTTCTCTACGAGGTACTGGATGGATTAAACAAAAGGTTTCGAACGCTAGGCATCTTTTTCGATTTAAGTAAGGCATTTGAATGTGTTGATCACAAAATAGTGCTCCAGAAGTACTACCATTAAACGTGGAGTAGCTGACAGTTGGTTCACCTCTTACTTTAATAACAGACATTAAAATGTCATTCTCCACAGTGTTTTGAATGGCTATGATGTGAGGTCTAAGTGGGGCATGGTTAAATGGGAGGTGCCACAGGGATCAGTTCTGGGGCCACTCCTGTTCCTTATTTGTTTAAGTGATGTAGCCTCTAGTATTATAGGTGATTATAAACTATTTCTGTTTGCTGATGACACTAGCTTGGTAGTGAAGGATGTTGTGTGCAACGCAGGCACTATTTCAGATAGAGCAGTTCAATACATAAATTCTTGGCTTATAGAACATAAACTAAAGTAAAATCGCAGTAAGATTCAGTTTTTACAGTTTCTAGCACACCATTCAACAAAACACGACGTTTTAATTTCACAGAATGGGGCATATGATTAGTGAAACTCAACAGTTCAAGTTTCTATATGTTCAGACTCCTGTGTTATGTTGTTGACTGCGTTTACATAAACTTATGGCCTGTATTTTCTTGGGTTCATAAACATTTTATTTTAACTGTTATTGCTTTTATGTTGTAATTTCGTATACTGACAGGTTTCATGATCTTGGATATTTGCTCCTCAGTTTGCTCCTACGGAATCCTTCCCAGAATATATTTAAGAACGTTTACCTCAAATGAGGGTGGGTTACTTATTTAATTCGATGAGGGAGAAATGCTGTAGAAATCGGATTGGGATAATATAGGAAAGAAATCGGCCGTACGTTTTCGAGGGAACCATCACGGTATTTGCAGTAAGTGATTTACGGAAGCCATGGTAACAAAAATGGTTCAAATGGCTCTGAGCACTATGGGACTTAGCATCTGAGGTCATCAGTCCCCTAGAACGGAGAACTACTGAAACCTAACTAACCTAAAGACATCACACACATCCATACCCGAGGCCGGATTCAAACCTGCGACCGTAGCGGTCGCGCGGTTCCAGATTGAAGCACCCAGAACCGTTCGGCAACAACGGCCGGCAAACCATGGAACAAAGATCTCGCCTGACGCGAGATCGAACACTGGTCTTCTTTAATATGAGTAGAGTAGAGTAAAGAACACTTTCTATAAAACACAATTTTAATTACTTGGACGACGGCATCCGGCTGAATACTCGAGAACATCTCAAATTCGTCAAGCACTAGGAAACACTAGATCGTACAGGAGTCCACTTTCTTAGCAACGTACCCCCTTCTTTGTTGGTTCCAGGAGGGAGACCCAGGTGGTGGCCAACATCGACAGTTATTGTACTGCAGTGTTAGATGGATACCTGTAACTGGTGGACGGGTGTGATGACTTGTGCAGTGTAATAATGTGTATAAGGGGTATGACGTTCTAGCACAGGTTTAAAAATAATATCTTCTAAATATTGAATATTTGTGGTGATAGATTGGATAAAAGTTCTGTACAGAACACATGTATTAAAACATATTGGCTAGTACCACACTATACAAACATGGTGGTCTCTTGGCTGTCACCAATAGAATGCTTGTTCCTTACTCACAAAGCCGTTTCCCGCGGCCCTTGACTGGCTTGACAACCGCCATCAACAGACCGCGTGTTCACTACACAATTGCAGCTTAAAATATACCTTTGACCGCATGTGTAACTACTTAGAATATTTCAGTGAAGGTTGTGACTCACATTGTTGCAAGGGTAAGGGGAGGGGGATGCTGTGAAAACAAAGAAGTCGAGATGACACTGAAAGCCACTACAAGCACATAGCCTACTCCTTTCGAACAGTACGACACTGAGGGTGATGTCCCGATCCAACGAACGGATCATCCTTAACAGTGTCACATGCATACGCTACATTACAAATCGCTATGTGTTTTGGGGTTCAACATAAAACAGCGACGCATAGTATTGGGAACTGTGAAACAGCATTTGTGCGCATCTACTCTGGACAAATATCGGTAATGAAAATTGCACCCACCCCTGGAATTCAAACTGGTTACGTTGACATTAAGAAGGGATCATAGTAAATTTTTATCATAAGCGTTGTCCTATGTTTATGAGTGATTCCTACGATCTTTAGAACAAATGTACACGTTTGCGTTAGTTAATATTTGTGTATTTGATACTCTCATTGGTATTTCCCAGTTGTTCTGAGGGTGATGCAGCGATGCTATCTGGATAAGGTGCAGTGTACATAGTGAGAGGACTTTAAACCAGAGTCGGGTCACTCCACATTCGTGATCAGAAGCATTGCCAGCAATACGTGTGGAGAGGCATCCAGTGAACGGCTGTCAAGATGATAAAGAACGATTCCATGGCAGTCTTGTGATACGTGTTAATAATTTGCGATTGAGCTCTCTCTCGCGTAGTACACGGATCAGTAAAACACACACACAACGCACTTATTTAACGTTTCACCATAAGCATCACATGAATACATTCTACAGTTTGCAACAATACAGAAAACTAAACGTAACAACATGGTGGAAGAGTGCGTGTGCAACTTCTCTGTGTGTTACTAAGAAATCTTTGTGCTTAGACAGAATCTTAGCTTCACCGTCGAAACAACAAAAAACTCGCTTGGAACAAGACCAGCACACACTGTAAGTTTTAAAACATGTATTGGACATGAAAGCGAAGGGACAGAATTGTTTGTAGCACATGAAGACATAAGCATAAAATGTAAGATAAAAGCACTGCATTTTAGTGAAAATTGCTTGTTACACGCCGTTAAACATGCCTCATTAAGTTTAATTGAACCGTGTCTAGCAAAAGGTAAATTTAATTCATTCAGTTGCGTCCAGACATAACTTTAATAAAACACTTTAACATATTAAACAGATCAAATTCGTATGATAATTGTCTTACGAACTTATTTGCGAATCGATAAACGGACATTTTTGTTTAAGAGTCGCTTCGTGAAAGATTTTCCGAAGACAACATTTGATGTAATTGACTTTTTTAGGCTGGTTCGGAAAACATAAAACACTTGTTGAAAACAAGTGGAGTAGCTGTATGTAGAATCGAACTTGGATCTTCGGTAAAAATGCTCTCTACGACTCGAACAAAACTATCAAGTAAAAAGGTAATTGGGCGAAAGCCCATATTCCTGTAAGCCGGTGGTCTAGCGGTTCTGGCGCTGCAGTCCGGAACCGCGGGACTGCTACGGTCGCAGGTTCGAATCCTGCCTCGGGCATGGGTGTGTGTGATGTCCTTAGGTTAGTTAGGTTTAAGTAGTTCTAAGTTCTAGGGGACTTATGACCTAAGATGTTGAGTCCCATAGTGCTCAGAGCCATTTTCCTGTAAGACCTCAGACTGAGAAGTTCCAAATTTAACATTCGCCTTTATCACCTGTTAAAAAGTAAATGTCGTGTGTCCAGGTCCTCCCCTCGGGTAGACCGCTCGCCTGGTGCAAGTCTTTCGATTTGACACCATTTCGGCGACTTGCGCGTCGATGAGGATGAAATGATGATGATGATGATTAGGACAACACAACACCCAGTCCCTGAGCAGAGAAAATCTCCGACCCAGGCGGGGATCGAACCCGGGCCCTTAGGACTGACAGTCTCGCGCTGACCACTCAGCTCCCGGGGGCGGACACCTATTGGCTAACCAAGAGGCATAACACAGTGGTGACAGACAAAGCGATGCTTTCCAGGGATAACTGCCAGAGTAGGCAATAGTACGTGAATATGAAAGATGACATCGGCCGTACGGCAAAATGTGGCAATTACTTCGAAAGGGACGTGTATCAGCAGGAAACACAAGACGCAGCAGACTGTCTATCAGTGCTGCTGCTGCTGCTGCTCCTGACTCGGCCTGTCAGAGGGTCGACGACCTCACTCCAGTTGACCGCGTGGAACCTCAGCTGCAGTCTTTGCACGGCAGTCGCACTGTTCGTCTGTGGCACAACAGCTGACGTTCGTACGGTCGTACAGGGGAATATCAGACAACTGGAGATACGAACACTTTCACTTTAAGAGATGTCCAACGCGGTTTTTCTCTGATGCCCTCCTCACAGGCTGATACGAATTGTGTTGACTGCCAGTGATGAATTATGAACATGAACTCACCTATCATTTATGTTATAAGAGGTCACTTGCATGGGGACGAGTGTGAGTCACAGTTCACAGATAGCCAATGCATGAACAGCAACCAATGGGTGAATAAAGAGAAATGTGGAACGCTTATAGGAAATATTAAATGGCTCGAATGTGATGATTGAACTTTGGAATCTTTTCCCCTCCCGTAACATTGAACTGGGGGAGAAATCTTCATCTCATGGATAAATGGCGAACAAGGTAGTCTTTGTACTAATGATTCTGAACGCCATTCATAAGTTCATTGTACACGCTCATGTCCTGTGGGAATCATCATCAACTTTGAATTAGTGGCAGTTTAGGCTTGCACAAATTAACCATTGAATAAGTTGTTTTGCGGAGAGTTTCGCAATTCTATCGGCAGTTTCATCTTATTGGTATAGTATATT
Organism: Schistocerca piceifrons; assembly: GCF_021461385.2. Lineage (NCBI taxonomy): Eukaryota > Metazoa > Arthropoda > Insecta > Orthoptera > Acrididae > Schistocerca > Schistocerca piceifrons. Next base: position 737,330,561 of record NC_060140.1, on the reverse strand, counting down.
CCGTTCATTTGGCAAAGAGTCGCCTCTTTTTTTAGTTTTTTTTTTACTAGTCTTGATTTTTTAACTAAGTTTCATTAGACATGCATTCATTCAAAAAACTATAGTCATTATAACATAACGACATTTAAACAATGTATCTGTTTGCGGATGTAAGCAACTCTCAATATGTTTGGGTTAATCTAAAATTTTGTTAGTAGCAGTTATCAATTCAAATCACGACATTATGAAGTCCCGCGCCGCGTTTTTCTGCACGTATTTGGCGGCTAATCTCTTGAACTACTGTAGGGATTTTGTCATGGCTTTCACTAAAATATAGATTGATTCACAGGAAGGTTTGTGTATACAGTTTATTACTGCTACGCCAGACAAATCGTCCCGGCACGGATACTTAGTGCTACCCACGGGATGCAGGGACAGTTGCTAGTATGTTAATAAGATAACCCTTTCAAACGCTCTGGCTACATCTATGTACATTAACTTTTACTGTGTCTTAGATGCAATAGAAGTATTTTTCCCAGTGGAAACCTGATGTACACATTTGTGAATGCTCAGCCTTTCCATCATGCACAAGTGCTGCCAACTATTGGGCACTACTATGAAAATAACAGCAAGTCAGTGTACCAGTGCGCGGCAACTACTTAGCATCGGAATATACGGATGTGGTTCGTTCGCTATTTTCCACTGTACACTTAAATACCGGTATTGTTACTTTGCTAGGTAAATAGTGGATGACCTTTTACTATTTATTACAACAGAGTATATTTCGTAATTAGTTATTTTAGCCCATAAAAGAAAGCAAAGTGTACAAAGTATGTTTTGAAAACGGATACATATTTTTGTGTAACTCTTGCATCTAAAATCATTAAAAAATCACCTAAGAGCATTATCATATAAACAAAAATTTTCCGTCCTCCAGAAAAAAATTGAGGTCTGAAAGGGTTTACGTGAGTAAAAGTAACAAGTAATTATGCTGTTAAATTAGCGCTAAGCTGAATTACTTTCATACCTGTTTCCATTAGCTACAATCAGCGTAGAGGAACAGGAATGTCAACTGAGACACCCTCACCATAGTCCCAGTTCACATAAAGGTGGTCACTTTGGGATCTTCTTATAGGCCGGTGTTGTTCTGTTGTCTCAGAATCTGCTCTACATCTACATCATGCTCCAAAAGCTACCTAACGGTGCGTGGCGGAGGGTACTTCTGGTACGTCTAACTGATCCCCGTTTCCCAGGTCTATTCGCGAATCATGTGTAGGAAGAATGAATGCCGGTAAGCCTCTGTAATAGCTCTAATTTCTCGGACTTCCTCGTTGTGGTCATTTAATGAGATGCATGTGCGGGGAAGTAACATAACCCGACTCTTCGCAGAAGGTGCTCACTCGAAATTTCAATAACAAAGCTCTGCGTGATACACAACGCATCTTTTGTAATGTATGCCACTAGAGTTTGTTGGCCATCTCTCCAACGCTCTCGTGCCGACCAAACGATCAGCTGACGATATGCTCCGCACTTCGTTGAATCCTCTCTCTCTCTCTCTTTCTTTCTCTCCTGTTTGTCCTACCTGGTAAGTATCCCAGACTGATGAACAATACTCAATCATCGGTCGAAAAAGCACCTGTAAGCCACTTCCATCGTGAGTGAGTCACCATTTCGTTAAGATCTTCCTGCGAATCTCAGTCTGGTATCTGCTTTTCCCACTATTTGTTTTATGTGATCATTCCACTTAAGGTCCCTCTGGATAGTTATCCCTAGATATTTTACTGCAGATAATATTTCCAGCAATCTGTCATCTATAGTGTACTTGTACAATAGTGGATTTTCCTGTGTATCCGCAATATGTTACAGTTATTTACGTCGTGGTCAAATGCCAGAGTCTGCATCATTCGTCAGTTCTTTGCTGATCATTCTGCTGATCGATACTGTCTACAGGTGTAGCTACTTTGTTATGGACAACCGCATCATCTGCGAACATTCTCAAAGAGCTTGCGACGCTTTGTACTAAATCATTTACGTACATTGTAAACCGTAACAATCCTATCACACTTCCTCGAGGTACTCCGAGAATTACCTTTACATCTGTCGATTTTGTTTCATTTAGAGCGACGTGTTGATTTCCATCTGGAAGGAAGTCTTGAATCCAGTCGCAAATCTGGTCTGGTATTCGGTAAGTTCGTATTTTTATCACTAAACGGCAGTGCGGGACCGTGTCAAATTCCCTCCCGAAGTTAAAGAATACGATCTCTACCTGAGCGTTGTTGGCTACGGAACTATGGGTCTTAAGGAGGAGCAGAGCAAGCTGTATTTCGTAAGATCTCTGTTTGCAGGACCCATGTTCGTCCTCCGAAAATATCATAATGCTCGAGCATAAAACATGTTCCATAATTCTATAAAAGACTGACGTCAACAGTGTAAGCCTATAATTATGTTCAAAAATGTTTCAAATGGCTCTGAGCACTATGGGACTCAACTGCTGTGGTCATCAGTCCCCTAGAACTTAGAACTACTTAAACCTAACTAACCTAAGGACATCACATACACCCATGCCCGAAGCAGGATTCGAACCTGCGACCGTAGCAGCAGCGCGGTTCCGGACTGGAGCGCCTAGAACCGCACAGCCACCGCGGCCGGCATAATTTATGTTCAAAACTGGCTCTGAGCACTATGGGACTTAACTTCTGAGGTCATGAGACCCCTAGAACTTAGAACTACTTAAACCTAACTAACCTAAGGACATCACACACATCCATGCCCGGGGCAGGATTCGAACCTGCGACCGTAGGGGCGCGTGGTTCCAGATTGTAGCGCCTAGAACCGCTCGGCCACTTCGGCCGGCTATAATTATGTGCAGCAGTCCTACGAACCTTCATGAAAACGAGAATGATCTGTCCTTTTTTCGGACCCTATAGTCGAGATGGCGTAAGCAGATCCCTGACAGCTCGTGGCGCTGTTGTCAGCTTTCCTCTGCGAAGCGCTAACGGCTGTAGATGAGCACAGTGGCCATCCACAGAGCTGTGACAACACTGGGGCATTGCCGTAGAGACGTTTACAAAATCGCATTTCGCTGTTTGTGAGGTAGCTCCGCGAAGTTGCTTCGCCCAGCCCACTGAAACTGTCGCGAGTCAGCTTTCGCCGACTCCGCTATAGGTACCCTTCATTGCTCCAGTGATCTACGATACTGGTGCTACAAGAGGAGCGAGTTCTGTCACGTAATCTTAGGAGATTCTTATAGATGTCTGGTCCTGATGCCTTTCCGGTGCTAAGCGATGTAGCTGCTTCTCTATTCCGCAATCGGTTATATTATGGCCTCCTGCGGTAAAACAATTTCGGAACACCGAATTCAGTACTTCGGCCTTCTCTCTGTTACCTTCCTTTTCGGTGCCAGTATGATCACTGAGTGAATGACAAAAATTTTTTTCTTTCAAAATCATCGAACGCTTCTTTCATCGCTCTCCTTACGCTCACTTTCGATTCATTCTACGTTTACATCCCTGTACATATACTCTATCATGGGATTTGTTGTTGACTTTATTGACTCCTTCAGAAGAAAGTGTAAGACTCATTGAGTGGCCATTAGACGAGAAAATGATTCTTTCTTCGATAGTATTTTCATAGACTTTGTACAGAAACGTATGCAGTGTTTAGCAGGCGAAGTTTTCAATGGGTTTCCAGCGGAGCTGACAAAAAAATGGAGTGATAAATCCCAAGATCTCAACTCTTTCTCGTGACACATCACTGTTCTGCAGGAGAGTTCATCGCAACAGTTGGGAAATTTCCTCTGAAATATGTTACTTATTCATATACTCTCACAATTTTTTTTGTGTTTTATTAACTGTTTACGTCTTTTGTTTACAAATCAGCATTCAGTAAACTGTGCAGTGACTCGTTCCATGATAAAGTAGTTTTGGCACGCGTGAATCCACTGAATGCGATAGTAAATAACATAAAAAATGGATCTGAGCACTATGGGACTCAACTGCTGAGGTCATTAGTCCCCTAGAACTTAAAACTAGTTAAACCTAACTAACCTAAGGACATCACAAACATCCATGCCCGAGGCAGGATTCGAACCTGCGACCGTAGCGGTCTTGCGGTTCCAGACTGCAATGTCAAAGAGCTGACACAGTTATACATTTTAACTGAATTATATTTGGTTTTTCAGTGGATGAAACGGTCGGCGAATTCTTTATAAATTGAGTATCAGGCCCCAAGATTTGTTTAAATTGAAGCTTCCGTCACAGTTTATTTCGTTTTCCGTCGTCTATGTTTCGACGGACTCCGAACTTGGGCTGTCACAGAATCTTGGCATTTGCGCCACGATTCTGGCTGCTCTCGTCGTGTGACTCGTTTAGCGCCCGCTGCTTCGCTCGCGTAGACTGTATGGCCAGCAGACGTTGTTTTGTTTATATTTCATCGAATGTTTTATGTTGGTCACAAATTAAAACACCCTCTAAGCTTTTCACGCTAATTAAGCCCATATACTTTTCCAAGTATACTTCTGACGAAAAAGCGATTCTGGTGGGTGGAGTCCAACCATTTTATTAATCACGCCTTTTGTGTTCTTGTAGAGCAGGGCTTAACAACTGGCCGCTTTTGAGCGCGAGTACTCGCGTCTGCTCAGGCACGTGCTCGCGAGCAGCTGCAAGGTAGAGGAGTAGGGAGGGAGGGGAGGGAGGGGAAATGCGCGCGCACGTTTGAATGTGATCTCGCGTTCTTAGCAGATTTAACTAGCCATCTGAATGCTTTGAACATTTTACTACAAGGTAAAGATCTGCTAATTACTCATTTCATACATCGAATACGAGCTTTTAACATGAAATTGACACTTTGGGTGAGTCAGCTGGAAACAGGAAACCTAGCTCATTTTCCTAAATTATCATCCATGCAAGATGTTCACAAAGACTGTGAACGTTATTCACATAGTTTAGTTGATCAGCGCTTTCAAGATCTGACAGCACTAGACAGTGATTTTGATCTGTTCTCTCCATATTCAGCGAATATTTAAGAGATTCGTCCTGAGCTGCAGCAAGAAATTATTGACCTGCAGTGTGACAGAGAATACAGAGACAAATTTCAGAACAAGAAAAACATTTTGGAATTCTACAGACACTTCCCTCAGGATAGATTTCCTCGTTTGCACAAACTGGCGGCTACAATAATATCAACGTTCGGTTCCACGTATGTTTGTGAACAACTGTTCTCTGCAATGAAATGTAACAAGACGCGCCTGAGAAACGCATTGTCTGATCGAAATTTAAACTGCACGCTGCGCCTAAAATGCACAAGAACAATTACTCCGAACATAGACGCAATTGTAAAGGGCAAAAAGTACAAGATAACCGAGGATCCCACACTTCAGTGACACCTTTTATTGTGTAACAGTTCACAAGTTAATGCGAATGTAGAGGCATACACTAAGCTAATAAAATTATGTGGCATGTGTACATTCTCCTTTATTTGTTTCATTTGTCGCAGTAATAATTCGTGATATCCCTGCAGGTGGCCGCGGATTTACATTGACTGGCGGCAGCTGTTGTGTGCCCCACGTGACTCTCCCCACTTTCCGCTCTGGTCCAGTAGTGGGGGTAGCGTGCTCGCGCTGCTCCGTGCTCGCGCCTTCCTGCTCACAGCTTGCTCCGCGAGCACGTATGTTGTGAAGCCCTGTTGTAGAGATATTTCCATAACAACAGTCATCCCTTAACAAATATTTCTTTATATCTACCCGAGAAGTGAAATACTAATTTTCATAAATGAAGTTTTTAAATTTTTTTAACGGGACGAAATATTTTCTAAAAAAATTTCATCCCATTTTCACTCCCTTAGGAGCTGAATTTCCGGAAACACTGAAACACATATTTTGTTATTTGTAATCGAGAAGTCAAAATACCAGTTTTCAGAGATGTAGCATTAGAAATACTTCAGTAGTTCTTTAATAACGATATATTTTCAAAAAAAGCTTTCAACCACTATTTCACCCCCATAGGGTTAAATTCCCAAAAATGCTGAAACACGTATTACTTTATTTCTGACCGAGAAACCAAAGACCAATTTTCGTAGATGTAGCTTCGAAACTGTCTTGAAAGCGACAATTAAAAAAAAAATAAAACTTTCATCCCATTTTTCACTCCCTTAGGGTTGGAATTTCGAAAAATCTCTTCTTAAACAACACAACAGTAAAAGATTCACACCTTCTCCAAATTTCAAGTTTCTATTCTTAGCGGTTTGGACTGGGCGATGTCAGAACATTGCCTTTTATATAAAGAGGTAGAAGAACATTATATTCTAGGCAGAGCTCAGTGACAATTGATGTGCTTCGTTGACTGAATCGGGTTTGTCGCTGACGTTCGTTGCATCTATCCTCGACTGTTCTAATGGTCTGTTCACATAAGAAGTGCCTCCTTCGAGTGGAATGCAGCACATACCCGGCTTGTGGAAACCTAGATCGTCTTTAACATTACAGAGAAGACTTTTTATCGCCGCTGACCGGAGCAGAATATCCTGAATGCCTATTTCCGTAAGATTCTACCTACATTCTCGGAAAGTAAGGCAGACAAGCAGTCCTAGGCATCTGCTTTTCTTTCTCAGTTTCAACCACGTCCTCATACGTTTTGATTTTGAATGCACCGCCAGCCGAAATTTGTCGCGAATTGCGGTGGTCATTTTTAAGAACCCTGTTGCTCTTCTCTACTTTTGCCCGGTTGTTAATGAAAAACTACATAAAATTCATTATATCGTCAGTACTCCTACTTGCTTAAACGTTTGTCTACTGGTGCTTTGAATATGCACTGCGTGAATATTTTGTACGTAAGCGTTGAATTTCCCTTAGAATATTACTCTACATTTCATCTCCTGAGATGTCAAAACTTTGTGCTGGTCCTGAACTCTCAACTGGACCCATGCCTCTCACAGGCAGTGGAGATTTTATTCTGGAAATAAATACTATGCTGAGGCTAACCCACACAGGACCGTATCCTACTTCCTAGAAGTGTAATTCAAGACAGATATGCAAGTGAACCTCTTTGTTTGGAAAATAGAAGAGGGAAGAGGAAGCTGACAAATTACATAGCATTGTCGGCAGAAGCATTCCCTCGAAAAGCAAAGGTCATATTTATACGCCTGATTTGGCGAACACACCGCTGCTGAGTTATTGTGATGGCATGTCACTTATCAGTCGAAGCATTTAGGTGAACTAACCTCTTTACAGTTTCATCAATACAGCATTAGTTACGTACAGCAACTTTTTTTTTTTCATCATAAGGCAATGTAAAGTAATTTTTTATTCGACTACATGTGTAATAAAGATTGTAACTATTTTTACGCCCTCAGTCCCGTTTATTTATTTGATGTCTTAATGTGAATGAAATGCCGTGTATCATAAGAATTTGTTGCATTATTTCACATAAATGTAATTGTATGCAATTGATGTGTAAACTACGCACATTTTGGTCTGACGTGAAAAGTTTATTTGTGCAAATTTTTATTCACGCGAGAGGAACAAGTGAAAGGAGTTAGTCTGTACTGGGTCTCAGTCACGTAATGGCGGGCGGGCTCGGAAATATCATTAATTGGTAGACAAAGTAGTAATTTCGTGGAAGGAAAACCAGTTTTCGTTGTGATAGATGTTGGAAGATTTTAAGATAAATATTATACTGAGATGGAGGACGCTGTACAAGCATGTGGAGAGGGGTGGGACATAGAAGTTTGCAGGAAACAATAGCAACGTCTTCGCTGAAGTAAAACACATCATTTTCGAGAATTTTCAGAAATTCAGCGAAACAAAAGAGTCGCAAGAGGGAAAATTGGAGGAAAGAACGAAGCAATAACCGTTATTTCCAAGACGGAAGATTTATGAAGAAATCAGTACAGAAGACAATGAGGACTCAAGACTAACAATACACCAGAAAAAAAACCACAAGCGGTTACATCATCAAAACGTGAGTATACTGTGAATTCTCTGAGGCAGTGTACCAAACATTTATCCACTGTGTTCTGGTAGATGAGAGACTGCATACTATGTCAGTAAAACGGACTTTTTTTTTTTTACGAAAAGTGACTGTTTAGCTATCGTTTGTATTTTGTGTATTTGGACTGTGAATGGACTGCCTGTTCTACAATTAGTTATTCTGAGTGCCAAAGCAGACAATATATGAATGTGATGATACGCTAGTCAAATATATTGATCGACATTTGTCCACTGTTGAGCGTACATAAAACTGTGTTTGCATATTACCCTGGCGCATCACATTCCCTTCCATTTAGACCAGTTAGACCAGTATTTGAAAGGTTGTCACAGCAATGAGATTTCTACGACAGGGCGATGTATTGGAGAGACGGAGGGAATTGCTTGTTTTTTTTTTTTTTTTCAATTAATTCCCACCATCTTGTCCCGTTCCTAAGAATCATCGAACATCTGCAGTATGATAACATCAGAGATTGTCAACAACGGCGACACCATCCACAAGAAAACATACCAACGATTCTTCTCTGGCGTAAAAAAATTTTTGCATCTCAGTAAACAGAACCTTAGAACAGACTCCTGTGTGAGCATTTACAAATTACAAAGAAGGGTGAAAATCAAATCAGTTAACCAACAGAACGACTGAAGATTCAATACATTTTATTTTCTTTCAGCCTTAAATTTTCTCACAGTAAAGTTGTCACAATACTTACGCGGACAGTGGAAGCAAAATATCACACCGACCTACTTATACAACATTTGACACTGTAATCACAGAACTGTTTTCCTCTCTAATTATGTTAATTTGCAATAGTTCAGATTCACTTATACTTAATGAAAAGACAGTTAAAGCTATAAAGCACTGTAGCTTATAACAGATCTCTTACGTTACTGTTTCTTTGAGCCTTAAATTTTATGTGGAAGTGGTTCTATAAATTGCAACAAGTCATGTCAATTTATACGTCAGTGACTCTATTCTACGTTGACACACTACCAATAATTTGACAGACAACACGTCTTACCAGTTTCATTAAGAGTAACACACATATACATATATTAATCAGTATACATTAATAGTTCACTTTGGTTTACATAATCTTAGCTTCACAACGTAAAAGACCTACCTAATGTATCCACATACACTCCGTCTTCAGGCCACAAGTGGCCCATCGGGACCATCCGACCGCCGTGTCATCCTCAGTTGAGGATGTGGATAGGAGGGGCGTGTGGTCAGCACACCGCTCTCACGGTCGTTATGATGGTTTTCTTTGACCGGAGCCGCTACTATTCGGTCGAGTAGCTCCTCAATTGGCATCACGAGGCTGAGTGCACCCCGAAAAATAGAAGCAACGCATGGCGGCCCGGATGGTCACCCATCGAAGTGCCGACCACGCCCGACAGTGATAACTTCGGCGATCTGACGGGAACCCGTGTATCCACTGCGGCAAGGCCGTTGCCCAATGTATCCACATGCAACGACATTTTCCAGAGAATCTAGAGAAACAGTTTATCTTTCAAGTTGTTGTGTATACGTAAGCATTCGGATTCTATATTTCTTCTTGTTATTTTCATACAAGTTGTTTTCAAGTCGGTACTAGACCAAGGTAGGAGTAATTCTGGTAGCGAATAGGCCCTACGGAAGCATAATCTGTGCATTAAATTATTATGATGACGTTAAGGTAATCTACAGTTGCACCATTTTAGAGAGATGTTTTCCGTCACAGAGTAACAGTAAACCATATTATAAACGTTTTGCTTGCTGTAAACAGTGAAGAGGTAGCATTAAGATTGATTGACATTGTCAGTGGCTGTAGGCAGTTCTCGGGCATACATTACAGGTGTTCCAGCGTATGAGAACAATAGTGCAGTTTGCAAAGGCAATAATGTGGTGACAGCACAACACATTATCACAGTCACTTACTAGCGAACAATTAGCTAATTATTAACTATTTTAGACTTTTTAAATTTTCTTGCTTTTTCAAGGAGTCATATTGCCAAAAGATTACTTTCTTTTGGAAAAATATTATTTTGTTTATTGTTGCCATCAGTTCATTGTCTATCCCTAACAGAGTTCAGTTGTTGGTACACCATGATTCCAACAGATATCGGGTGCAGACAGCAGATTAGTAGATAGAAAAGTATGATTTATTGACAGATTTTGATCAGTCATAGATATCGTTTGTTTATTTATTTATTTAGTAAACATAATAGCTTTTATAATCATCACGATGGAGACTGGAGCCTCCATTACCAGAATAACTAGTGTTTTATGTGTTTCTGCCATTAATGCGCCATCTTTGGGTTGATGAGAGGAAAATCTGTCTAGCTCCACGCAAGATAAAAAAAATTGCAGTACATCGTAGTGGAAAAATTTCGGAACTGAAAAATACCTGCGACGAAGCCATAGAGATCATTCTTGGCTACGTTATGTTCATTTTTTACAATGTTCATTTTAGCGGGTATCTGAAACATATCTGCAGGCAACAGAACTACAACTGCGCCTCAGAATGGAAGACAAGATGTTCTGAAGCAAGACTGATAGTGTCACGAGTCTCTGTGGTGAGCGGCGTTGCGCTTGCTACACAAGCGACCTTGAGCAGCTCTGACTGCCGTCAAGTAGTATCGCGCAAATTACAGAAAGGGGAACATTTTGTGCTTCGATCAAAATCCGAAATCACTCAAAGAAAGTAATATACAGTTCATGACTACTGTGTCATCATAAAAGAAACATGCAAATTACCTGCAACTAATACGACATTCAATTCGTAGTATGACGTAAGGAGTGCAAAAAGAAACACATCGTAATCCTTACAAAAAGTCCTAAATAGCTGTGTCAGGCGTGTGTTAAGAGGGGTGTACAGTTACGTTGAATATTCTTTGCCATTGTCTTAGGAGATCTTCAGCTTCCCTGAAGTCGCCATGGAGATAACTTACAATTAAGAGAATTCAGTGTCTTCTTTAAGAACCGACACTTTCGTAGTTCGCTCGGCATGGCAATTTTTTATGACGTTGGGTAAAGCATTACAAGAAATTGTGTTCTGCTCTGTAATATCCCCAACTACTTCGGCCACCTTTGTAGGCCAGACTGACGGGAGATTCTTCAAAAAGAGGTTTTATTTCCGGTTGGTGGAACACAAATTGTTTTGAGACGCTCATTTTCCTGGAAACCCCTTGGACGGCCACAAGCTTACGAACGTGCAATCCAGATGACTATGGCGAACTGTGGACCCGCCGATACATATCTGCGCGAGAGGTCAGCCTGCCTTGTCGAAATTAAAGAACTTCATGTGATCAAGTTGAGAAATCTGAACTGGACTGCTTTCATGAGACGTATTAGTCGGACTACGGTATCGCAGCGCAGTACGAGGTGCACGGAGAACTGAAAGGAAATATATGAATCGTAAATCTAACAGTGGTCAGAAAACTGTGACGTCAGTAGAGATGACAAACACTTCAATCATATGTCACTGACGGACCGTACAATTTCATCTCGACAATATTTTCACCGTTGCAGCATGACTACAGATATGCCAGTTTTCCATAGTTAGCCAATCTCAGCTGCGTCATGGACTGCGCGCTCGTATTCATTTATGTGGCGCTGAAGGGGTATCCAGCTAAATGGGCTCAATGACCTTTTCATACCATGTTATGGTGTACCAATTAACACGAGTTACCACTTTCGCTTCAGTCAGGCCTACAGTAGTGGCCGAGCCATTTGGAAACACTATACAATTAAACATAATTTCCTAGAATGCATTATCTAGGGTCATAAAAAAAAACTTAACGAACTCTGGAAGTGTTGAGCTTTATAGATAATGGCAACTTTAAATTCAAGCGACTTCAGAAAAGCTGAAGATCTCCTAACTAGTACACATCAAATGGACCACGGCCGTCCTCATAACTGTAGAGAACATTCAAGGGTTCTTCTCACCTCATTTCCTTCACTTCAATCAGTGAACAAATCTGGCTGTTCTTCCCTCAACAACTGATCTCAGAAGGTCAGTACAGCTCAACAAAGCATTCCGATAGAAGCTATGTAGGGGATACCGTTCCACAAATGACACTCAAGACTGACACTCGAGACTTTGCTTGATTCGATGTCAGGATAAATAGGAATTGCAGCGCGTGTATCTGCCACCGAACACTGAAGCTAATCATGTAACGACACGCTACTCGTTTCCTAGTTATCACTACCGGTCGTATATGATCTAGACTGAAACATTTCTGAAGATTCCCTCGTGATTTTTCAGTTTTCACGAAAAAATAATGATCTGTATAGTTCAAACGGTTTTTGATTGCCAATGCAGAATATGTGCATATTTTGGTACATTCGGCACACATAATAACAACAAATTAAAGATACCTTCAGAGAAAAGAGAAACACTTGCATGAATATCAAGCGCTCAGATGAAAATCCAGTTCTAAACAAAGAAGGGAAAGCAGAAAGGTGGAAGGAGTATATAGAGGGTCTATACAAGGGCGATGTACTTCAGGACAATATTATGGAAATGGAAGGGGACGTAGATCAAGATGAAATGGGAGATATGATACTGCGTGAAGAGTTTGACAGAGCACTGAAAGACGTAAGTCGAAACAAGGCCCTGGGAGTAGACAACATTCCATTAGAACTACTGACAGCCTACCATCAGGTGAGCAAGATGTATGAGACAGGCGAAATACCCTCAGACTTCAAGAAGAATATGTTGTTGTTGTGGTCCTCAGTCCATGCTACTCTATCCTGTGCAAGCTTCTTCATCTCCCAGTACTTACTGCAACCTACGTCCTTCTGAATCTGCTGAATGTATTCATCTCTTGGTCACCCTAACGACTTTTACCCTCCACGCTGCCCTCCAATGCTAAATTTGTGATCCCTTGATGCCTCAGAACATGCCCTACCAACCGGTCCCTCCTTCTTGTCAAGGTCGGCCACAAACTCCTCTTCTCCTCTATTCTATTCAATACCTCCTCATTAGTTACGTGATCTATCCATCTAATCTTCAGCATTCTTCTGTAGCACCACATTTCGAAAGCTTCTATTCCCTTCCTGTCCAAACTATTTATCGTCCATGTTTCACTTCCGTACATGGCTACACTCCATACAAATACTTTCAGAAACGACTTCCTGACACTTAAATCTATACTCGATGTTAACAAATTCCTCTTCTTCAGGAACGCTTTCCTTGCCATTGCCAGTCTACATTTTATATCCTCTCTACTTCGACCATCATCAGTTATTTTGCTCCCCAAATAGCAAAACTCCTTTACTACTTTAAGCGTCTCATTTCCTAATCTAATTCCCACAGCATCACCCGACTTAATTCGACTACGTTCCATGATCCTCGTTTTGCTTTTGTTCATGTTCGTCTCATATCCTCCTTTCAAGACACTGTCCATTCCGTTCAACTGCTCTTCCAAGTCCTTTGCTATATCTTGGCAGAATTACAATGTCATCGGCGGACCTCAAAGTTTTTATTTCTTCTCCATGGATTTTAATACCTACTCCGAATTTTTATTTTGTTTCCTTTACTGCTTGCTCAATATACAGATTGAATAACATCGGGGAGAGGCTGCAAACCCGTCTCACTCCCTTCCCAACCACTGTTTCCCTTTCATGCCCCGCGACTCTTATAACTGCCATCTGGTTTCTGTACAAATTGTAAATAGCCTTTCGCTCCCTGTATTTTACCCCTGCCACCTTTAGAATTTGAAAGAGAGTATTCCAGTCAACACTGTCAAAAGCTTTCTCTAAGTCTACAAATGCTAGAAACGTAGGTTTGTCTTTCCTTAATCTTTCTTCTAAGATAAGGCGTAAAGCCAGTATTGTGCCTCATGTGTTCCAACATTTCTACAGAATCCAAACTGATCTTCCCCGAGGTGGACTTCTACCAGTTTTTCCATTCGTCTGAAAGAATTCGAGTTAGTATTTTGCAGCTGAGACTTATAGTTCGGTAATTTTCACATCTGTCAACAGCTGCTTTTTTGGGATTTCAGTTATTATATTCTTCTTGAAGTCTGAGAGAGTTTCGCCTGTCTCATACACCTTGCTCACCAGATGGTAGAGTTTTGTCAGGACTGGCTCTCCTAAGGCTGTCAGTAGTTTTAATGGAATGTTGTCTACTCCCAGGGCCTTGTTTCGACTAATGTCTTTCAGTGCTCTGTCAAACTCTTCACGCAGTATCATATCACCCATTTCATCTTCATCTACCTCCTCTTCCATTTCCATAATATTGTCCTCAAGAACATCACCCCTGTTTAGACCCTCTATATACTCCTTCCACCTTTCTGCTTTCCCTTCTTTGCTTAGAACTGGGTTTCCATGTGAACTCTTGATACTCATACAAGTGGTTCTCTTTTCTCCAAAGGTCTCTTTAATTTTCCTGTAGGCAGTATCTATCTTACCCCTCGTGAGATAAGCCTCTACATCCTTACATTTGTCCTCTAGCCATCCCTGCTTAGCCATTTTGCACTTCCTGTCGATCTCATTTTCGAGACGTTTGTATTCCTTTTTGCCTGCTTCATTTACTGCATTTTTGTATTTTCTCCTTTCATCAATTAAATTTAGTATTTCTTCTGTTACCCAACGATTTCTACTAGCACTCGTCTTTTTACGTACTTGATCCTCTGCTGCCTTCACTATTTCATTCCTCAAAGCTACCCATTCTTCTTCTACTGTATTTCTTTCCTCCATACCCGTCAGTTGTTCCCTTATGCTCTCCCTGAACTCCGTACAACCTCTGGTTCTTTCAGTTTATCCAGGCCATCTCCTTAAATTCCCACCATTTTGCAGTTTCTCCAGTTTTAATCTACAGTTCATAACCAATAGATTGTGGTCAGAGTCCACATCTTCCCCCGGAAATGTCTTACAATTTAAAACCTGGTTGCTAAATCTCTGTCTTACCATTATATAATCTATCTGATACCTTTAAGTATCTCCAGCGTTCTTCCATGTATACAACCTTCTTGAACCAAGTGTTAGCTATGATTAATTTATGCTCTGTGCAAAATTCTACCAGACGGCTTCCTCTTTCATTCCTTACCCACAGTCCATATTCACCTACTATGTTTCCTTCTCTCCCTTATCCTACTATCGAATTCCAGTCATCCATGACTATTAGATTTTCGTCTCCCTTCACTACCTGAATAATTTCTTTTATCTCATCATACATTTAATCAATTTCTTCATCATCTGCAAAGCTAGTTGGCATATAAACTTGTACTACTGTTGTAGGCGTGGGCTTCGTGTCTATCTTGGCCACAATAATGCGTTCACTATGCTGTTTGTAGTAGCTTTCCCGCACTCCTATTTTATTATTCATTATTAAACCTACTCCGGCATTACCCCTATTTGATTTTGTATTTATAACCCTGTATTCACCTGACCAAAAGTCTTGCTCCTCCTGCCACCGAACTTCACTAATTCCCACTATATCTAATTTTAACCTATCCATTTCCCTTTTTAAATTTTCTAACCTACCTGCTCGATTAAGGGATCTGACATTCCACGCTCCGATCCGTAGAACGCCAGTTTTCTTTCTCCTGATAACGACGTCCTCCAGAGTAGTCTTCACCCGGAGATCCGAATGGGGGACTATTTTACCTCCGGAATATTTTACCCAAGAGGACGCCATCATTATTTAACCATACAGCAAAGCTGTATGCCCTCGGGAAAAATTAGGGCTGTAGTTTCCCCTTGCTTTCAGCCGTTCGCAGTACCAGCACAGCAAGGCCGTTTTGGTTAGTGTTACAAGGCCAGATCAGTCAATCATCCAGACTGTTGCCCCTGCAACTACTGAAAAGGCTGCTGCCCCTCTTCAGCAACCACAGGTTTGTCTGGCCTCTCAACAGATGTGGTTGCACCTACGGTACGGCCATCTGTATCGCTGAGGCACGCAAGCCTCCCCACCAACGGCAAGGTCCATGGTTCGCGGGGGGGGGGGGGGGGGCAGAAGAATATAATAATTCCAATCCCACAGAAAGTAGGTGTTGACAGACATGAAAATCACCGAATTATCAGTTCAATAAGTCACGGCTGCAAAATTCTTACACGAATTCTTTATAGACGAATGGAAAAACTGGCAGAAACCGATCTCGGGAAAGATCAGTCTTTTTCTTTTCATTTCCGTAGAAATGTTGGAACACGTGAGGCAATACTGCCCTTACGACGTACCTTAGAAAATAGATTAAGAAAAGGCAAACCTATGTTTCTAGCATTCGTAGACTTAGAGAAAGCTTGTGACAGTGTTGACTGGAATACTCTCTCTCAAATTCTGAAGGGTAAAATATAGGGAGCGAAAGGCTATTTACATTTCGTACAGAAACCAGATGGCAGTTATAAGAGTCGAGGGGCATGAAACGGAAGCAGTGGTTGGGAAGGGAGTGAGACAGGGTTCTAGCCTATCCCCGATGTTATTCTGTATATTGAGCAAGCGGTAAAGGAAACAAATGAAAAATTCGGAGTAGGAAATGAAATCCATGGAGAAGAAATAAAAACTTTGAGGCTCACCGATGACATTGTAATTCTGTCAGAAACAGTAAAGGACCTGGAAGAGCAGTTGAACAGAACGCACAGTGTCTTGAAAGGAGGGTATAAGATGAACATCAACAAAAGCAAAACAAAGATAATGGAATTTAGTCGAATTAAATCGGGCGATGCTGAGGAAATTAGATTAGGAAATGAGACACTTAAAGTAGTAGAGGAGTTTTGCTATTTTGGAAGCAAAATATCTGATGACGGTGGAAGTAGAGAGGATATAAAATGTAGACTGGCAATGGCAAGGGAAGCGTTTCTGAAGAAGAGAAATTTGTTAACGTCGAGTATAATAGATTTAAGTGTCAGGAAGTAGTTTCTGAAAGTATGTGTATGGAGTGTAGCCATGTATGGAAGTGAAACATGGACGAAAAATAGTTTAGATAAAAAGAGAATAGAGGCTTTCGAAATGTGGTGCTACAGAAGAATGCTGAAGATTAGATGGGTAGATCACATAACTAATGAGGAGGTACTGGACAGAATTGGGAAGAAGAGTTAAAGGGTCCTGTAGCCACCTTTCATTAGTCCGGTAGCCCATTTTCACTAGTATTTCTCTTTCCTTCCTTGTTTCTCTTTTCCCATAATTATCATAGTGTTGTGATTGAATGAATGTGGTTGTGTGTCACGTTGCTAGACGGTGGCGTAGTCTGCTGCAGAAAGTCTGCGATAGTCGTACAGATTCAGCAGCAGTGGTACAGAATAGCCAACTCTCGTAGTGGTCAAGTCGGCAAAGATGTTTTCGCTACTTGTGAGAAATCCACCTGCGTTAGGTTGGTGGCGGAAATGGCATCTTTGGGTTTTCCGGGCCACGCGGAGCATGGAAGAGGCTGGAGAAGCGGGAGGCAGTCTGCCGCCGGTACGGGAAGCGTCCACAGCTGTGCTCCAGTCGAAGAAGGGTGAGTTAGACCGACCGCGTCGCGCGTTGTTAGCTTTTGGTCTCGCTTTTCAACTCTGAAAGATTGCTTTGCCTTGTCGCAGCAAGGAATGCAAATCTTTGGCAGATGTCTCACTTAGTAAATTTGTATAGCAGACTTGGATCCACCAGAAGAGCGCCACACAAAGGTGTCGATAAGGAGTGAGCATTCGCTTCTGTATGAATGTCTGTTTGCCTTCAGCTGTGCCTGTATAAGCTTTCATTTTTCTAAATATTAATAGCTTTGCCTTCTCGTAAATTTTCCTTGCTTAATGTATTTTTCGTCCGTGGGGAGCCGACCACGTGGTTGAACATTAAACGTTTTGTTGGGCTACCGTCATCACTAACTGTCCGGTCTCATGTTTGTTTTAAAGAACGTTAACCGCTCATGATTGTGTGATGTGATATTGTTGCAACTTGGACACGATACCTACGAAGTGCGTCTCCGCAAACCACGTGGGCACGCGGGTGTACTGCGAAACGTGTACCGCTTTACGAGTTATTGCGATCAGGCAACAGCAGTGGTATGAATGATTCACACCAATGATTTTAGGTGTAGATTATAACGGTGAATGTATCGATGCTTTTCTTTAATGTCTTAGGAATAAATGATTTTATCCACAATTTTCTCTTGTGTTCCGAGGTTCCGTTTTTGCACCTAAGCCACTCACCTCATAGCTTTCCCGTTAGCACATCCAACGCGTTTCCTTACGCACAGGTCCAGTGATTAGTTTCCTCTCTTATTTTAAAACAAGTGTTTTAGATTAAGTCTTATTTTCAGGTGTGATGCTGGGAGCTGATCTTATGCAGTGTTCATGCATGTTCTATTTTATTTTAAATGTTTGATTGTCGTGAACAGTGCACGGTCAATACTATTAATTACATTGTACCCGCTATGAGCGACATCACAACGTATGCATTTTTGTGAGTTTTTGGTCTGTGATCGAATTAATTTATTTTCCGACTCGACCAAACCTTCGATTAGTTGTATGGTTAGAGTCGGTGGCGACCTTAATCTTCTCACGTTAACTTCCCAAGCAGTAAGTATTTACATTCCCAATAATAACGTAATAACCCGTAGTAACAGGTTAATTATAAGAGAAATTTGTGGTACAACTTGAGTAGATGAAGGGATCGGTTGGGAGGACGTGTTCTGAGGCATCAAGGGATCACCAATTTAGTATTGTAGGGCAGCGTGGAGGGCAAAAATCGTAGAGGGCGACCAAGGGATGAATACACGCAGTAAGTACTGGGAGATGAAGAAGCTTGCACAGGATAGAGTAGCATGGAGAGCTGCATCAAACCAGTCTCTGGATTGAAGACCACAACAACAACAAATAAAAAACAAATAGTCGATATCGGTACTTATAATGTACTCGTGTAATGTACTAGTATTATCAGTACGCTCAAGGTAATTTCTGCATATTTCATTATCATGCAACCAAAACAGATTGTATGAAAGGTGTGCCGAAAAACATCAATTTTATCCTTAAACAAAAGTAATTATTTTCTTTGTTCATATAATGCCCTACTTGTGAAGCCGTATCAGTCTGAGTAACATAGTCGATAATTCTTCCTTATTGATTTACGGAGCCTACGAAAGTCTGATTCACGTACTGAAGATGGTATCGCGATATTTTTATTTCTATTTTAATTATTTTGCTTCATTTTATAGACAATAATTTATTAAGCTTACTGGCACATATTATGCTGGAAATACGTTTTTAGTAATAGGGTCTGCAATTTTATACATTTTTCAGCAAAAAAAGGAAAATGAAAACGGCATGTTGAACGTTGAAACCAGCTACAACTCAATGTGCTCCTGCCGCCTCCGAGGCTCTTGTCGCTGCTGATTTTGATCACGCCTTTGACCGTATCGACCACAGTTTCCTTCGCGCTGTGCTCGAACGCATGGGCCTCTCGCAGGAGTCAGCAAGGGTGATCTTACGCTTAATTCACGAGACGCGCTCCCGGATTATGGTCAACGGCCACCAGACTGAACATATCACTCTTGGACGGTCGGTGCGACAGGGATGTCCTTTATCAGGAGTCTTATTCGCGGCGGCCCTCGAACCTGGACTGCACGGCCTTCGCCAACGACTGGAAGGCATCTGCATTCGAGACGTGACCTTCCGATGTGCTGCCTTCGCAGACGACGTGGTGCTCTTGGTGCGGTCGGGCGACGACGTCCAAGCGATGTTTCAATGGTTGCGCCGCTATGGCGCGGTATCGGGTAGCGTCGTCAGCATGCGCAAGACGACATACATGGATGTCAGGAGAGGCCTTCTACACCCGACAGCGATCCCCCTCCAAAAGGTTCCATCACTGAACGCATTGGGGGTGCAGTTCTCCAGTACAGTTCACCGAACTGCGACAGCCACATGTCGCCGGTTACTACAAAGGACACGGGCGCTGCTCTGTGATAGCAGATTCCGCAATATGGATATGATTCTCCGAACGCGTTACGTCAACACTTACCTAGCGTCCAAACTTAATTATTATGCGCACATTCTTCCGCTAACAGCCTCCATGGCCCACAGTTTCCAGTCGGCGTATGGACAATTTGTGAGTGCAGGTCATCTATTCAAACTTCACTACAGTACTTTAACGAGGCCTCCACTGGCAGGGTCTGGGGTTGACTGGTGTCGACAACTGCGCGCGTGAATTGTACCTACGGACGATGCGGCTCGCATGGATCGCCGCCAACAACAGCTTGACGGGGACGCTGTTACAGATCGTCGCGCCGCGAGATCTTCGTCCACCGGTCGCCGTGGGCCACATAGATCCGTCTCTTGCCCACATCCGCGATTTCCTGATCGACCTGAGCTACGTGACCGAGGATCTATAGACGACGAAGGCGCCGAGCACAAGAGATTACTACTGCATCTATCAGGCACGACAAACCCGTAACAACGTCGAACAACAACATCCAACCATCCGCTGGACCAGGGTGCAGCGAGCTGTCCACACCCCATACCTGCCCACGTACGCTCGTTCCCTATGGTATGTGGTGGTGAACGGCAAATTAGCCACACGCCGGCGCCTCCTTTCCATCTATCTCACAGACGACCCTTTGTGTCCGCACTGTGGAGTCGTCGACTCGGACGCGCACCGCCTGACATGTGCTGTGACAGGCAGCTGCTGGGATCTTGTACCACGTATACTGGCGCTCCTGTTGCGACGACAGCCAGAGTCTATCACGCCGGACGAACTCCTACACCCAGATACCGCCTACTTTCCCACTACTAGAACGAACGCCGTCAACTGGCTGAAGGGCATGGTGCCGTATTACATTTTGCAAGCCGCGCCCGAAATCGCTCTGGATTTGCGGGTCCACCTGACGGTGACGCATGAGACGTTCCGCCACCATGCATTGTACCGCACACGACTGTCGAATTATTTAGGCGCATTATTCGAGGATCCTCCTGTCCGTTGGGGCGTTCCGAATACCAGAAGGCACAGTTGAAAATGATTCACTGCATACGATTGATCCTCAGAGAAAACGGTTTAGAGGGAATCCCCCTTACATTCATAACGTGAAGACGACTCGGAAGCTTCTGCTGGCGGTTGTAGGATCCAGTTAAAAATAACAAAAACAAGAATAAAAGAAAAAAATAAATATCAAAAAATACATGGAGTATATATATATTCCATGTATTTTTTATATTTATTTTTTTCTTTACGAGTATATATATATATATATATACACTCGTAAATAAATGAATTTGATCCAGTAAAGTTCTCTCGATCCTGTCGAACCTCTTTCCTTCCTTGGCTCTGAGAGGGCGGGAGTGGGACATCGAGGTGAGGCCTCGCAAGAGGACCCCTGTCTTCGTTGCCCCCGACCCTTCTCTCATGTCCATAAAAAAGAAGTGCTCACGTTTCCAGGCTTTATACTTCATCTTAAGAGATACATCTTCTGTAACATTTGTCTTTGCCTTACGTCTGACTTCTGATTTTTCGACTGGTGTTTTGACACGTTGTTCTAAAGTTTCAAACGTGTGTTCTGTCAAAAACTCTTTAAAATAATATCGCTCAGACGGTCTACAGCCCATACGCAGAAAACATGCATGTGAAGAAAAGCTCTTAAGTTCAGAAAAGTGTTGTACTATACCAACAATTTAAATTGTTAGTGTTTAATATGTACAGTTTTTATGCTGTTCTCAATACCTTAAATTTTAATATCTACTTCTTTCACAGAACTGAGCTGTCTCAGGTCGTCTGGAGTAATCTTGTTGAGAAGAGTACGTGCTATATGCGTGTTTTTACCATAATATTTTTTTATATTTTTCGATGTTAGCTGCCGAACTGCTTCATGACATACAGTCAGTACCCAAAAGAAATTCGTTGTGTTTCCTTAGTTTCGGTAATTTATTTCATACTCGTACACACTGAAGGTTGTTTGGATATGAGGCCAGCTCATAAATCTCAAATATCAAGAAAAAATCATTTTTATGTAGAAAGTGAAGTCTGTAAAAGTCCGATACTGTGGTCATCAGTGAATGTAGAGTACTAAAAAAGATTATTGATATCTGGAAAGTATCTTCTGACTACTATCGACGATTTTGTCGAAATCTGAACGAACCGCATCTAGCATAACAGCAGACATTGTTTTCAGTTACATATAGCGCAGTATGAAGGAATCCTGCATTAATTTCCCTATGAGGTTGTGTGATGCAGCCTGTCCTAATTTCGTGATTGCATCAACTACGACATCTCGCTGTCGCATATAACACACGATAAATATCACTGAACTGTTAAACAGTAATAACTGTAAGGGGACAAAATGTTCATTGCTAACAACACACAAGAACCGATCCAATAAAGCAGTGACTGTCAAGTGTTTTTTTTTTTCTTTTTCATTTCAGCCCCTTCACAATGAAGGGGATAAATGGGAAAACTTCTATACAGATCATCTATACAGGGTGTTACAAAAAGGTACGGCCAAACTTTCAGGAAAAATTCCTCACACACAAACAAAAAAAAAGATGTTATGTGGACATGTGTCCGGAGACGCGTAATTTCCATGTTAGAGCTCATTTTAGTTTCGTCAGTATGTACCGTACTTCTCGATTCAGCGCCGGTTGGCCCAATCGAAGGAAGGTAATGTTGACTTCTGTGCTTGTGTTGACATGCGACTCATTGCTCTACAGTACTAGCATCAAGCACATCAGTACGTAGCATCAACAGGTTAGTGTTCATCACGAACGTGGTTTTGCAGTCAGTGCAATGTTTACAAATGCGGAGTTGGCAGATGCCCATTTGATGTATGGATTAGCACAGGGCAATAGCCGTGGCGCGGTACGTTTGTATCGAGACAGATTTCCAGAACGAAGGTGTCACGACAGGAAGACGTTCGAAGCAATTGATCGGCGTCTTAGGGAGCACGGAACATTCCAGCCTATGACTCGCGACTGGGTAAGACCTAGAACGACGAGGACACCTGCAATGGACGAGGCATTTCTTTGTGCAGTTGACGATAACCCTAATGTCAGAGAAGTTGCTGCTGTACAAGGTAACGTTGACCACGTCACTGTATGGAGAGTGCTACGGGAGAACCAGTAGTTTCCGTACCATGTACAGCGTGTGCAGGCACTATCAGCAACTGATTGGCCTCCACGGGTACACTTCTGCGAATGGTTCATCCAACAATGTGTCAATCCTCATTTCAGTGCACATGTTCTCTTTACGGATGAGGCTTCATTCCAACGTGATCAAATTGTAAATTTTCACAATCAACATGTGTGGGCTGACGAGAATCCGCACGCAATTGTGCAATCATGTCATCAACACAGATTTTCTGTGAACGTTTGGGCAGGCATTGTTGGTGATGTCTTGATTGGGCCCCATGTTCTTCCACCTACGCTCAATGGAGCACGTTATCACAATTTCATACGGGATACTCTACCTGTACTGCTAGAACATGTGCCTCTACAAGTACGACACAACATGTGGTTCATGCACGATTGAGCTCCTGCATATTTCAGTCCAAGTGTTCGTACGCTTCTGAACAACAGATTCGGTGACCGATGGATTGGTAGAGGCGGACCAATTTCATGGCCTCCACGCTCTCCTGACCTCAACCCTCTTGACTTTCATTTATGGGGGCATTTGAAAGCTCTTGTCTACGCAACCCTGGTACCAAATGTAGAGACTCTTCGTGCTCGTATTGTGGACGGCTGTGATACAATACGCCATTCTCCAGGGCTGCATCAGCGCATCATTGATTCCATGCGACGGAGGGTGGATGCATGTATCCTCGCTAACGGAGGACATTTTGAACATTTGCTGTAACAAAGTGTTTGAAGTCACGCTGGTACGTTCTGTTGCTGTGTGTTTCCATTCCATGATTAATGCGATTTGAAGAGAAGTAATAAAATGAGGTCTAACATGGAAAGTAAGCGTTTCCGGACACATGTCCACGTAACATATTTTCTTTCTTTGTGTGTGAGGAATGTTTCCTGAAAGTTTAGTCGTACCTTTTTGTAACACCCAGTATATTAAGTTAAATTAAATTTGCTTGTCTATAAATAACATTTTATTTGGACAAGAAGAGAATAGAAGCTTTCGAAATGTGGTGCTACAGAAGAATGCTGAAGATTAGATGGGTAGATCACATAACTAATGAGGAGGTATTGAATAGGATTGGGAAGGAGAGAAGTTTGTGGCACAACTTGACCAGAAGAAGGGATCGGTTGGTAGGACATGTTCTGAGGCATCAAGGGATCACCAATTTAGTATTGGAGGGCAGCGTGGAGGGTAAAAATCGTAGAGGGAGACCAAGAGATGAATACACTAAGCAGATTCAGAAGGATGTAGGTTGCAGTAGGTACTGGGAGATGAAAAAGCTTGCACAGGATAGAGTAGCATGGAGAGCTGCATCAAACCAGTCTCAGGACTGAAGACAACAACAACAACAACATAAATAACAATTTCAATGAACATTTTCGAAGCTTCTTTTTTAATACTAAATGAACAACACTTTTGAAAGATTTTGTATTTTGAACAGATCGCCACTAATTAAGAAAATAACAAAGAGGTAATTTAATCTGCTCAATATCTAAAGACAGATAAACTGTGGACAGAATTGTAAGAAACTTTTAATTCTTATGTCATAGAAACGTAAAAATAAAATTGAAGGTACAATTTGAATCTAATGGTCAGAGGATTAATATACATTGAGGGACAAAAGTCCTGGGAAACCTCCTAATACTCGCGCGGGATTAGCCTAGCGGTCTGGGGCGCTGCAGTCATGGACTGTGTGGTTGGTCTTGGTGGAGGTTCGAGTCCTCCCTCGGACATGGGTGTGTGTGTTTGTCCTTAGGATACTTTAGGTTAAGGAGTGTGTAAGTTTAGGGACTGATGACCTTAGCAGTTAAGTCCCATAAGATTTCACACACATTTGAACATTTGAAACCTCCTAATATCGAATCGGATCTCATTTTGCCCGTCGTAGAGCAGTAACTCGATGTGGCATGGACTCAGCAAGTCGTTGGAAGTCCCTCCTAATTGCAAAAGTGTTGGCAGTGCAGAATTTTGTGCACAAACTGACCTCTCGATTCTGTCTCATAAACGTTCAATGTCCGACTCTCGAATTGTCCAGAATGTTCTTCAAACCAATCGTGAACAATTGTGGCTCAGTGACATGCCGCATTATCACCCGTAAGAATTCCATCGTTGTTTGCGAACATAAAGTCCATGAATAACTGCAAATTCTCTCAAATTAGTTGAACGTAACCGTCGCCAGTGAATGTTTGATTCAGTTGGTTCAGAGGAACCAGTCCCTTCCACGTAAACACAGCCCACATCCTTATGGAGCCACCACCAGCGTACGCAGTGCCTTGTTGACAACTGGGGTCCATGGCTTCATAGAGTCTTCGCCGCAGGCGAATCCTACCATCGCGTCGTTTGTCTGCTGCCGTAGCCCATTAATGCCGCCCCATCCTCACGGTACGTTCGTCGTAGGTCCCACATTGATTTGTGCTGTTATTTCACGCAGCGACGCTTGTGTGTTAGCAATGAAAACTCTACGGGAACGCCTCTGCTCTCTGTTGTTAAAGGGAGTACAAATGACATGTCCGTTAATGCACTGGCCCCTTATATCGTGTGTACGCGATACTACCGCCATCTGTTTATGTACACATCTCTATCCCATGACTTTTGCCACCTGAGAGTAAGATACAAGGCCACAGAAATATTAATAAATGTACTAATAATAATGATGATGTTTGCTATACCAATCATATTAATCTTCGTCATTAGTAGCACTCGTACACCGGATGAGAAGACGCCACCTGCAGGATGCCTGGTCCCATCTTTGCCATCTGGAGCTTTAGGCAGCTCCTCTCACATAAATGCATTTTTTTGCTTTCTTTCGTCAGGAATGTCTGCATTCTGTACCGTGCTGAAGCCTTCTCCGTTAAGTAGGCCCTCAATAAAGGAAAAGCTAAAATGAACAACTTTCTGCCACTGAAGGAGCATAAACATTCATAGTCATGTTGCAGTAAAAACATACTACATTTAAATGCATTTTCGTGTTTAAACGTCTTGTTATCTTGTTTTGGTCTCCATTTTAAACTAAGTGTTAATCCAACATCATTTTAAGCAATGAATTACGTAGGAATATTTAAGAAAATAAAACCACTTACATATTTGCCTATTAGTAACTAAAACAACAACGATGAAAGCAAAAACTCAACGGTCGCTCCCCAGCGCCCCGTCCTCGTTACAACGCCCGCCTGCCTCCTCTTTTGGTCCACCGCTCCCGCAAGACGTGAAATACCCCTCCCCCTGGGGAGCGACCGTTCAGTTTTTGCTTTCATCATTGTTGTTTTAGCTACTAGTAGGCAAATATGTAAGTGGTTTTATTTTCTTCAATATTCCTACGTAATTTATTGCTTAAAATGATGTTGGATTAACACTTAGTTTAAAATGAGACCAAAACAAGATAACAAGACGTTTAAACACGAAAATGCATTTAAATGTAGCATGTTTTTACTGCAACGCCCCTCTTGATAACCAGTGTTATAAAACCACCTTCAGTGAGTCAACAATGCGCTAAAGCCGTAGTCGCAAAGTGTGACGTCTACATGCCAGCACCTAGCGAGTTGCCAGTTTTCTGGTAATTGCTGCCGACATTTACCGGTTCACTGGCTCCCATCAGCAGTATCCCTTAGATTACGGATTATATAGACCGCCCATGATGTCATTATACTAAAACCATTATATACACCATCTCACTAGTGGCAGCATAAATTTTCAGCCGACTTCTGGAACCCTGTTTAGTTTACCTTAATGGTTCAAATGGTTCTAAGCACTATGGGACTTAAAATCTGACGTCATCAGTCGCCTAGACTTAGAACTACTTAAACCTAACCAACCTAAGGACATCACACACATCCATGCCCGAGACAGGATTCGAACCTGCGGCCGTAGCAGCAGCGCGGTTTCGGACTGAAGCGCCTACAACCGCTCGCCCACAGCGGCCGGCTTTACCTTAATTGTGATATTTTTGGTAAATGTTTCTGTATTACAATGATGAAATCTCGTGCTGCTTTTCGTTGCACCGAAACGATTGTGAAATGAGTTAATGTTTCGATCCACAGGTAAAATATTTGAAACACAAAATAACTTGCGAACACATTTTTCGAGACTTTGTCATTGAGTTTATCAGTCTGAAGCTAAGGAGTGATATCACTACCAAACATTAATGAATCGTCTTCCATTTGAGAGTATTTTTTTACTAGATAATACGAAATGAATGAGAAGGATCATTATATACGTTGATCCTCATATCTAAAACTCAATGAATGAAGTAAATTTTGAGACGACAGAATGTTAGTATTTAACTCACTAAGAAATTTCTCCACAATTAAGCAAAAACTATAAAACATAACCGCTTATTGCGTGTAAAAACTGGACATTATAGATAGAAACAAATGTCATTTCTTATACAAACATAATAAAACATTTCACGCGTGTTGTTGAGGTATCGTTATAAAACAGAATGCCGTCTGCCAAACTGATATTTTGTCTTATATTCTCCTGGAAGCGGTAAACTAAATGATTAGCAATGCAAAAAATATATGAGTTCACTGAAGAAATAAAATTCTATGGCTTGCAGAAAGAGTTGTCAACACTGCGTTTCAAACTTTTTGTTACAATTTTAGTTGGACAAGTGTAAATACCACAACATCGCATTAATACTGGGAAGTTCAGAGAAATTAGGTTAACTGTATTAGTACATATGTAATATTAAGACAACAAGTCTTTCAATTGCTAAAATCTATGCTTAATTTCAGCTTTCAATGGGAAAAAGCCTAAATGTCGGCTTCTCGTCCAGTAGTGTCTAATGACAGAATTCGGCTTTTGCCCAGCGTCACTTGACATAGACGTTGATTTCAAACATTAACACGACTGAGGTAGGGGCGTGCGCGGTCTATATGTATCTACGGTCTAAGCAGTGTAGGGTCTATGTTACCTCCCTGTGAGGTATTTGACGCGCAGTAGCCTAATAAGCTAACGCAGGCAACCTTCCATTTGTTATTGTATGTTCCAAAAACAGATGTGAACGCCAAAGTAGATCACACGAATCAGACCAAGTATTACAAAGGAGGTGTGGGTTATCACAGCCACTGCGAGGAAGGTTGTGACACTGCGCCGAAAACACCAGTAACCGTGGGAAGTACGAGTGTTAAGTAGGCGAACCAATCCAGTTTAATGCAGTTTGAAATCAGGCAATGCCACTGCCGTTATCGCCTGAGAGGTAACATTTGAGACAACAGTACTTGCTGATCTATCTAGCGTTTGACTTCGCCATTAGCAAACAATTACATGTAACTGCGCCTTCGCAGCCGCATATTCCGTTAACTTGCCAGATTGTTTTCGATTAGGCTGCGTGTAAATACATCGAGCGCATCTGTTCTCCCCCACCCTCCCCTCCCCCACAAGGTCGCTCTCTTTAGTTCAATATTTTCTAGGTATCAGTCGTTACAATAACAGGAAATCAGAATGATTCTGTAATTAAGCAGGCGTTCAATATCCAGAGATCTGAGGCGATGATCCCATTCATGTTGTAGTTAGTGAATACAGTCGTACACACACACTGGTTAGGTAGACGAGGATCGTCGTCCAGACAATAATCTATTGGTCTATCGACCGCAAGCAAAATGTTTGGATTTCACACAGCAGCCAGTCTACAAGTATTAACATTAGTTCTTCGAAACGTCGAAGGTATATTCGTACTAACTCAACCAAAAAGTTGGAACTACAGATTAGCTGACGTCCAGTACCGATAACGACTTAAAAATTACACCAAATGGTGTGGCGGTGAAACCGCATGTCCTTATACCGATTGTCCGTATTCACACTCCCGATCGTGAGCGCTTCTGAAACTATTAATGCTCTTGGTTCGGGAAAAATAGGGCCTAATATTCGAATTCGTTTTCAAAGTCGACTGCATCATCAGAGTAAGGGCACTTTTTAACTATCAGACTCCATAACAAATTAAGTTCGTCCCAGCATACAATATAAAACTTTTAGTTCTCTAGGAGATGTAACACTCAAATAAACTGTTCAAAATATTTAACTTCAAATAAGTTTCACAAACTCCAAACCGCAAATCGTAATCAAAGAATATCTGCTGTGATGCAGTTTCAACATACACTACTGGCCATTAAAATTGCTACACCACGAAGATGACTTGCTAGAGGCGCGAAATTTAATCGACAGGAAGAAGATGCTGTGATATGCAATGATTAGCTTTTTAGAGCATTCACACAAGGTTGGCGCCGGTGGCGACACCTACAACGTGCTGACATGAGGAAAGTTTCCAACCGATTTCTCATACACAAACAGCAGTTGACCGGCGTTGCCTGGTGAAACGTTGTTGTGATGCCTCGTGCAAGGAGGAGAAATGCGTACCATCACGTTTCCGACTTTGGTAAAGGTCGGATTGTAGCCTATCGCGATTGCGGTTTATCGTATCGCGACAATGCTGCTCGCATTGGTCGAGATTCAATGAGTGTTAGCAGAATATGGAATCGGTGGGCTCAGGAGGGTAATACTTAACGCCATGCTGGATAACAACGGCCTCGTATCACTAGCAGTCGTGATGACAAGCATCTTATCCGCATGGCTGTAACGGATCGTGCAGCCACGTCTCTATCCCTGAGTCAACAGATGGGGACGTTTGCAAGACAACAACCATCTGCACGAACAGTTCGACGACGTTTGCAGCAGCATGGACTATCAGCTCGGAGACCATGGCTGCGGTTACGCTGCATCACAGACAGGAGCGCCTGCGATGAGGTACTCAACGACGAACCTGGGTGTACAAATGGCAAAACGTCATTTTTTCGGATGAATCCAGGTTCTGTTTACAGCATCGTGATGGTAGCATCCGTGTTTGGCGACATCGCAGTGAACGCACATTGGATGCGTGTATTCTTCATCGTCATACTGGCGTATCACCCGGCGTAATGGTACTGGCTGTCATTGGTTACACGTCTCGGTCACCTCTTGTTCGCATTGACGGCACGTTGAACAGTGGACGTTACATTTCAGATGTGTTACGACCCGTAGCTCTACCCTTCATTTCATCTCTGCAAAACCCTACATTTCAGCAGGATAATGCACGACCGCATGTTGCAGGTCCTGTACGGGCCTTTTTGGATACAGAAAATGTTCGACTGCTGTCCTGGCCACCACATTCTTCAGATCTCTTGTAACCTCCCCACAAGAATAAAATAAATAATATGAATATGATTCTAATTTAGTGTAACCTCGAAACAGCAAAATTGCTAAACCTCTCAACAGTAAAAATTTATAATTATGTCGTTCACATTCAGTGTAACGTCCCAACAAAAAAAATAAATTCAGTAACCTGGTGATAATACAATGTAACTAACCTCTCAATTAAATTGTCACTCACTTATAACTTTTCAATAATTGACTGTGAATTTAACCTGGTAAATTTTGGACGTCAGCAGTGCTGCGTCATGGCCCTGAAAGATCATTCTGAATAAAAAAGAGAAAAATTATTACCTCAATGAAGTTGCTGGATAACGCATATATATCTGCTCTTAAAATAATTTTTTCTGGCACAGCCCTGTGCAATGCTGGCCGATAGATTTCTCATTTATGAAAGGAAGCAACTGATTTTTCTTTTGCAACAATCGGGATGATCATGGATGGGAGGAATTAGTAAATTCTTTAAACTGAAATGAATCGTTGTTAAAAGTTACTTTTTATGAGAAAGATTATTATTACGAGATTTTTAAAACATTTACATGGGACTTGAGATGACATTACTACATATGCGCGAGGCTGCTTTTTACCTTATACAATAATACTCAGGCTTCAACATCGCTGCACCGCGACCGGCCCAGCCAACACGATACACCAGACCAGGCCAGAGCAGACTGCAGACTAGCAATAACTTACTGCTACAGCTACACAGTTCCTACTGCAGTCAACACTGCTCTCTGGTCAGAGATTCTCTTATACCTTGTATATCGTAGGCAGCGCATGAGCAATACATCGAAATTACATCTGCTCGGACCTCTTACACTTTCACCAACTGAACACGTCTGGTCAATGGTGGCCGAACAACTGGCTCGTCACAATACGCCAGTCACTATTCTTGATGAACTGTGGTATCGTGTTGAATCTGCATGGACAGCTGTACCTGTACACGCCATCCAAGCTCTGTTTGACTCAATGCCCAGGCGCATCAAGGCCGTTATTACGGCCAGAGGTGGTTGTTCTGGGTACTGATTTCTCAGGATCTATGCACCCAAATTGCGTGAAAATGTAATCACATGTCAGTTCTAGTATAATATATTTGTCCAATGAATACCCGTTTATCATCTGCATTTCTTCTTGGTGTAGCAATTTTAATGGCCAGAAGTGTATATTCTCAATAAATCACACGCAAGGGCCGTAAATACCCTCACTATCTTCTGTTCAAATTAAACAATATTCAACATTAAAGTAGAAACTTGGTCTGGCGCATAATAAGAATTCGTCAGTCGATCACAAGTACATCGCAGTGGCTGACGGTAAATAATTCAGTTTATATTTCTTGTTCACCAGCAGCGGTGCCAAGATGCTCCGTGACTGCCGACTGTTGTCACCCTGCCGTCATTCCTCATGCAGTCTAAATCAGGTAATTTTAACCTCCTCAGCACCTCTGGATCCTGCGTGAAACCGTAGTACACTTTCTGTAACAATTCTGCGTGGCACGTCCCCATACTTGTGTTTCCGTCAGCCGCTCAGCAATATTGTTTGCCGCATTATCCTGTCTTAATTACGGGGATTAAACTTGTGTTTTAAAATTCCTGCATGTTATGCCTATGCATACTGCATCATCACTTTGACGAGTATAGACCCGTATAAAAAGTTTATACTCGTGTAAACTTGAATGTCAAAGTTGTGATGCAGTGTACATAGGCATGACATGCAGGAATTGTAAAATACTATACAAAGAATATATCAGGAGTTGGAAGCACGAACCAAACCATTCCACATTTGCAGAACATTTAAAACACCACAACCACCACCCTACAAACATGGAACAAGAAATGAAAATAATGAGAATAAGCAACCATGACAAACATCTTATACAAATGCAAGAAAACTTCCACATTCCGAAAGCCATCGCTGAAAACATACATGTGATAACTGAACAAACACACATCAGCACAGGCTCCCTACTGCACTTAATAAAAGAAATGATAAGATAAAAATTGTCCCTCACACAGTCCAAAAAAAAAAAAATTCTCCCCCCCCCTTTCGCCTTCTGAACACACACAGAAAAACACACACACAGAGCGCACAAAAAATGCAAACACAAACAGATCACAGATACTTCAATAATTACACTAGAAAGTTGGCAATAACATTCGATCTTTGGCTTTAACATCTGACAGTCTGAAACACGAACCAAAACAAGTGTTCAGTTCCTAGTGCTGTGAAATGTGGGAAAAAAACACAAATTGGCATTTATAAGAAGAGGAACAACACCAAAAATGCAAGAGGACCGTAATATGTAGAAAATCGTCCAAGCAACCTGTAAGTACAGTTCAAAATATTACTACGCAATTGCAAAAACCAACCACCAAAATTGTTTGTAACCTATAGGTACATAGACCAAAATGTAAACTAAATAGCAAAAATATGTACATATTCCAGGCCACTGAAGATTCCTTGCAGAAAATAAAGGCGAAACGCGTATGACACGAAAACTGTGTTTCATTCATTTGTAGTCAGATAATCCATAAAGTAAAAATTACCAGTATACTGTAATTTTAATTATGGTTATAGAAGACAATTATTTTAGATAAGAAATTATAGACCATGTGAAATAAGAATGAGGGCGTCGTTTTTGTTTCCTTTTGTGTTTACAGGTAATATCATGCTATAAAATATTAAAATAACTTAGGAATACCACATGATGTTTGCAAAGAATAATATGACATACCTAGTGTTGCCGATGGTTTTTTGACACTATCACAGCAGAGTAATTCCACAAACAATGTTTTCACAGACCTTCTTATTAGATTTAGCTGTTTCATTAATTTTCCTGTGTTAAGTTCGTTGCTTCTTATCGGTTGAAAGAACACATCTCTCACACAAGACAACATGGGTAGCTCTAAAGGTACAATCGTTGAATTTGTATCTATGTGCCAAAATACTTGTTTTATACGTTTCCACTAAAGTCCTACATGATAATTTTAGTGTATAACTCTGTACTACTTCGTCCTGATTGTGATGACTTAAATATTTGAATAGAATCTCATTAGCAATTGTTGCACATTTATTCAGAGAAGTGCTCTCAGTAAAAGTGCTCTATTTTAGCATCAAACTGTTTTTGTCTTGATAAATGTATTTCTTGTATAAACATTGATACAACATTGGGATCAACATTTTTAACATTGTCTAATTTAACTTCACTTTGGCTATATTTATTGCTTTTCAGGGCGAGCCTTAGAAGCCGAGGATATGGGACAGGAGTCGCAGCCACGGCAAAAAAACGCTTTCCAGTGAGCCGAGGGAATACGGCATTTCGCAGAAACGCAGACAGGGAAAGCTTAAGCTATGACGTGTCTCGCATTGTCGGAGTGATTGTCGCCTTGGCGAGCATCATGCTGGCACTTTGCCTTTGTTTTGTTTATGGCACGTTCCCACCCTGGACAGTCAAGCTGAAAGCATTCGTTCTAGATGACAGAACTTTGTCGGCAGAAAGTTGACATACGAATCATATTAAGAAGAGTGCATTTAGCAGATAAACATCTCTCAGGTTTCCGAAAACTATAGCAAAACAGCCCTGAGTTACAGTAGGTTCAGAAGTTTTCGCAGAATTGGCGGCTAGACTTGGATACAGTTTTTTAGCTTTTCCCAGGACCACTGATATGAGGCTAGCTGCTGTGCGAGAGGACTCTGATAGGTGAAACTTGTTATATGATAAGGATGTAACTCATAGAGGGAAGTTTTTTTAAAAAGGAGGGTAGGAAATCGAGTTCATTGGCTTTTTCAGGTTTTGCCTCTTCTTGGAGGGATATTTTGTTAAAGAAACAAGTACACTATTGGTGGACAGATATAACATTTAAGAGCATTGGTTTTTCTTGCTGAGAAGAAAGGAGCAGTCAGTTCCTTACTGACTTAGAAAGGACTTACTCATGGGGCTTAATGCTCAACATATCTACTCTTCACGGGTTTTGCTATCAACTGGAACAGCTGACTGTAGTCCAACATTCGAGTCCTTAGAAGAACGACTCTGGTGTCGTATTTAATGGCAGCAAGATACGGTGACACCACTCTGCTCATTTTACAGTGGAGATTATGGTGAGAATTCAAAAATGGTTCAAATGGCTCTGAGCACTAAGGGACTTAACTTCTGAGGTCATCAGTCACCTAGAACTTAGAACTACTTAAACCTAACTAACCTAAGGACATCACACACATCCATGCCCGAGGCAGGATTCGAACCTGCGACCGTAGCGGTCGCGCGGCTCCAGACTGTAGCGCCTAGAACCGCTCGGCTACCCCGGCCGGCCTATGGTGAGAATTGCAAGAAGTTCCAGCATGTCAGGACATTCCAAAGTTCATAGTTCAGAGTCATGGTAAGATCTACTGTCCCGTGTTTGTCAGCACACCATCAGATGGATAGGCTCCTTCGGTTGTCTATTCAGTAAAATAGTCACTGCAATCGATGTGTAGGGACGTTGAGATCAATTTCACGCAGTCAGACACATGGTTATTAGCTATTCCGAACTTTGCCAACTGATAGTTCCATTTTTCTAGCTCTCATGTTAATTCTATGGTTGTAACTTTGGTCGCAGGTTCGAATCCTGCCTCGGGCATGGATGTGTGTGTTGTCCTTAGGTTAGTAAGGTTTAAGTAGTTCTAAGTTCTAGGGGACTGATGACCTCAGATGTTAAGTCCCATAGTGCTCAGAGCCATTTTGAACCATTTTGTAACTTTGGTGATTTCAATATTGATTCAGAAGCGTTTCCATTTTAATGCTTTCTTTTATAAAAACTGAAGAGTTCACTCAAATATTGTTTTAATACCACATTTAATATTTTTAACGATAATATGCAAATTCTTCGCCTAAAAATTTATTGCTAGGGCCACAATATTTCATGGCATTAGTTAGTCCGTTTACGAACATTACTTGAGCACTGGAGTCAAGGTTGTGTTTGTATCATGATTAAATCATCATTCAGTTAATCCCACTTATACACATCCTGGGTTTCGCAAAATTATAGAGGGAGACGAAAGGTTGACTATAGTGAGTGATTTCAAATTGATTTAGTCATGTGAGGTGAGGAGGCCTGCACAGGGTAGGCTAGCGTAAAGAGTGACATCAGAGCACTTCTCAGACTGAATATATGAATATAACATTAACCAGTACTGCAGGTCCATTAAATCTCACTCGGATAGTGAGATCAGAACTGAAAGGAGAGTCAGACCAGGAAATTCCACACCATCAAAACTACTTTCAGCAGTCCTAGAGCAAATCTGCAAATCCTTTAACGCGGAAAAGAAAGAACTACATGTTGATGGAATATACCTGAAGTATCTTCGTTTTGTTGATGAGAGTGTACTGTTAGCCTTTAACAGAGAGAGACATCATCAACCAACCAAGTAAGATAATAGAGCAAGTTTGAAAGTATGCGTAAAATCAGTTATACTAAAGCTAAAGTATGTTAAGTCACCAAGTGAAAAAAGAGAATTGTCATTAACAACGAAGTTATAGAAGCAGTTGATGGGTTTTTGTACTCAGACCACTTTAAAACAATGACGAGTTAGACAGTCGTATTCGATGGATGAAGAAGTGTCAGTGGCAGACATCGTCGACTACATAGGTTTATTGACTCCGCCACAAGGGGTATCTCCTGCCAGCCATGCAAGTCGAATGTCTTGGCAACTACGAAAATGGCCACATGACGGTGTAGAGCTAGCGGAAGTCGGTTCGCTACCTCAAGCAGATCACCGCCAGCTACACGAAGCCACTGTCTTCTCACCGCCATTGCTACTGGAGGCTGAGGACATAGTCGTCTCGCTCTCTTGTGCCTCTGTCAGCAGTGTTCGACTTAAGGTGATAGACTCGAAACATTTCATCAGTATATCCACGCTACCATGGTTTGTGTCGTCTGGAACACTCGTAACTTCACTTCATCACCTTTCGGGTGTGCATCCAGGATAGTACTATTTCTCCTTCCGATATTTTAGCTGATAACTTTATAACTTTCTTCAAGATGAGTCGCTGGCAGAATTTACCGCTTAGTGCAACAATGTGAAGTAAATGTGCGTGTGTCAGAGATAACGCTGTGAGCAGCAAGAGCGTCAGTCATAAATAAAGCTTTATGTGACTCAGAATAAAAGAAAGCAAGCGCAGAGTCATCATATTCACAGCGCTTACGAATTAAGTGCGTGATTTTTGCAAGCATGTGTTGGAATGCAGACAGTGAAGACTCAGAACAATAAGTTCTCTGAGAGAGCAAGCACTGAGAACTTTCGTACATTATTATCAAGTGTCACTGAGCATCACGCTAAAGCTTCTGGAACTTCAACTGTTAGTTCCTTCAGCTTCGAGCATTCTCTTATAGACTTTAATTATTCCCAGCTGCAGGGGTCCGGCAATATCAGCTGTATTAATACACTGAAGCGACAAAGAAACTGTTACATGCATAGCATAATCAAATACAGAGATATATAAACAGGCAGAACACGGCGCTGCGGTTGGAAACGCCTGTATAAGAAAGAAGTGTCTGTCATAGTTGTTAGATCGGTTATTGCTGCTACAATGGCAGGTTATCAAGATTTAAGTGAGTTTGAAAGTGGTGTTATAGTCGGCGCACGAGCGATAGGACACAGAATCTCCGAGGTAGCGGTGAAGTGGGGATTCTCTCGTACGACCATTTTACGAGGTACCGTGAATATCAGGAATCCAGTAAAACATCAAATCTCTGACGTCACTGTGTCCGGGAAAAGATCCTGCAAGAACGAGACCAACAGCGACTGAAGAGAATCGTTCAACGTGACGGAAGTGCAACCCTCCAGCAAACTTCTGCGGATTTCAGTGCTGGGCCATCAACGAATGTCAGCATGCGAACCGTCATCGATATGGGCTTTCGGAGCCGAAGGCCCACTCGTGTATCCTTGATGACTGCCCGACACAAAACTTTAGGCCTCGCCTGGGCCCGTCGACACTGACATTGGACTGTTGATGACTGGAAACATGTTGCATGGTCGGACGAGTCTCGTTTCAAATTGTATCGAGCAGACGGACGTGTACGGATATGGAGACAACCTTATGAATCCATGGACCCTGCATGTCGGCAGACGATTGTTCAAGCTAATGGGAAACCTGATACGTCTAGTTACGACTCTGACAGGTGATACCCTTGTACGCATGCTGCCTGATCAGCTGCATCCATTCATGTCCATTGAGCATTCCGACGTACTTGGGCAATTCCAGGAGGACAAAGCGACACCCCACGCGTCCAGAATTACTACAGAGTGGATCCAGGAACACTCTTCTGAGTTTAGACACTTGCGCTGGCCACCGAGCTCCCCACACATGAACATTACTGAGCATATCGGGGATGCCTTGCAACGTGCTGTTCAGAAGAGATCTCCACTCCCTCGTACTCTTATAAATTTATGGACAGCCCTGCAGGATTCATGGTGTCACCTGACTCCATCACTGCTTCAGACATAAGTCGAGACCATCCATGTCGTCTTGCGGCACTTCGGCGTGCTCGCTGTGGCCCTACACGATATAGTGTAGGTGAACCAGTTTCTTCGGCTCTTCAGTGTATTTGATGGCTAAGACATGCTGTAAGTACAGGGCTATTACAAATGATTGAAGCGATTTCATAAATTCACTGTAGCTCCCTTCATTGACATATGGTCACGACACACTACAGATACGTAGAAAAACTCATAAAGTTTTGTTCGGCTGAAGCCGCACTTCAGGTTTCCGCCGCCAGAGCGCTCGAGAGCGCAGCGAGACAAAATGGCGACAGGAGCCGAGAAAGCGTATGTCGTGCTTGAAATGCACTCACATCAGTCAGTCATAACAGTGCAACGACACTTCAGGACGAAGTTCAACAAAGATCCACCAACTGCTAACTCCATTCGGCGATGGTATGCGCAGTTTAAAGCTTCTGGCGAAGAAACGGTTAAACGCGTGCAGGCAAGTTTCACGCGTAGCCCGCGGAAGTCGACGAATAAAGCAAGCAGGGAGCTAAACATACCACAGCCGTCGGTTTGGAAAATCTTACGGAAAAGGCTAAGGCAGAAGCCTTACCGTTTACAATTGCTACAAGCCCTGACACCTGATGACAAAGTCAAACGCTTTGAATTTTCGGCGCGGTTGCAACAGCTCATGGAAGAGGATGCGTTCAGTGCGAAACTTGTTTTCAGTGATGAAGCAACATTTTTTCTTAATGGTGAAGTGAACAGACACAATGTGCGAATCTGGGCGGTAGAGAATCCTCACGCATTCGTGCAGCAAATTCGCAATTCACCAAAAGTTATTGTGTTTTGTGCAATCTCATGGTTTAAAGTTTGCGGCCCCTTTTTCTTCTGTGAAAAAAACGTTACAGGACACGTGTATCTGGACATGCTGGAAAATTGGCTCATGCCACAACTGGAGACCGACAGCGCCGACTTCATCTTTCAGCAGGATGGTGCTCCACCGCACTTCCATCATGATGTTCGGAATTTCTTAAACAGGAGATTGGAAAACCGATGGATCGGTGGTGGTGGAGATAATGATCAGCAATTCATGTCAAGGCCTCCACGCTCTCCCGACTTAACCCCATGTGATTTCTTTCTGTGGGGTTATGTGAAAGATTCAGTGTTTAAACCCCCTCTACCAAGAAACGTGCCAGAACTGCGTGCTTTCGAACTCATTGATGGGGACATGCTGCGCCGAGTGTGGGAGGAACTTGATTATCGGCTTGATGTCTGCCGAATCACTAAAGGGGCACATATCGAATATTTGTGAATGCCTAAAAAAACTTTTTGAGTTTTTGTATGTGTGTGCAAAGCATTGTGAAAATATCTCAAATAATAAAGTTATTGTAGAGCTGTGAAATCGCTTCAATCATTTGTAATAACCCTGTATAAAAGCGTTTATTTAGTGTTGTAGGTTACAGCTGACAGAAAAAAAAATCAACACGAAAGAAAAAAAATCGACAAGGTGCGCATGGGACTCGCGCACTGAGGGTTTCGTAAAAACTTAAATATCCAGTCCGGGAATCGAGGATACTGGCGATTCTTGCCTGCTGCCGACATTGATACTGGCGAGATATCGGTCCCAGGGATTCCAAGGCTTTCGAGAATGTTTCAATTTCAAGTCAGAAGTCGGATAACAATCGACAAAATAGATATTTTTTCGTGTGGTATAATTACAAATTAACAATTTCGGATTTTTCCCTTTATTTGTACTGTGAAACCTTGCTTCTTGCCAAATTTAATTATTCTCAGTCAACGAAAAGTACGCCATAAGTTTTGTTGAGTGAATTTTCGAGTATCAAAAATTGTGACAAAGTGGCCGTATCTTTTGATTGC
The DNA here is from genome assembly GCF_021461385.2 of Schistocerca piceifrons. Lineage (NCBI taxonomy): Eukaryota > Metazoa > Arthropoda > Insecta > Orthoptera > Acrididae > Schistocerca > Schistocerca piceifrons. Next base: position 737,291,078 of record NC_060140.1, on the reverse strand, counting down.
ACTCATTTATAAGCGAAAAATGCTTACACCGCCAAGGAACCACAGACTTTAATATGTGACATAAATTTGAACTCGATACGTCTACACGCTGCTGAGAAAAAAGGTTCTAAACAGTCGGACAGACAGACGGACCCGTTTATACAGGCTCAAGCACGGAACCCTAATGATCTGGAGTTTGGTTTCCTTGGTGAACAGATACAGGGCAAAAGAACAGTTCGAGTTCCCTCCACACTGTGATATCGATACCACCGTAATAGATCGTGTCAACGAGGTGAGGCCCACGCCTGGTAACCTCGCGCTGACAAAGGCGCCCTAATGAGCAGGGTTATGCACAATAACGCCAAATGAGTCAGTTCGCTGTGTGCATGGAGCATTTGGTCAAGCACTGTAAGTAGGCTGTTTAGGTTTTTATGTTGGTACCGCCACGTAGCGCTCTATATGAAAATCACTGACTGCTTTGTGCAGTCTGTGGCTGGTTGACGTTGTTGTACTATTGGCTATTGTAGTGTTGGGCAGTTGGATGTTAACAGCGCGTAGTGTTGCGCAGTTCGAGGTGAGCCGCCAGCAGTGGTGGATGTGGGGAGTGAGATGGCGGAGTTTTGAGAGCGGATGATCTGGACGTGTGTCCATCAGAGACAGTAAATTTGTAAGACTGGATGGCATGAACTAATATACATATTATGAGTTTTGAACACTATTAAGGTAAATACATCGTTTGTTTTCTATCAAAATCTTTCATTTGCTAACTATGCCTATCAGTAGTTAGTGCCTTCAGTAGTTAGAATCTTTTGTTTAGCTGGCAGTATTGGCGCTCTCTGTATTGCAGTATTTCGAGTAACGAAGATTTTTGTGAGGTAAGTGATTCATGAAAGGTATAGGTTATTGTTAGTCAGGGCCATTCTTTTGTAGGGATTATTGAAAGTCAGATTGCGTTGCGCTAAAATTATTGTGTGTCAGTTTAGTGATGATCAGAATAAGTCAAGAGAGAAATGTCTGAGTACGTTCAGCTTTGCTCAGCTGTTTAAAAATCAAATAACGTAAGGGGTTTACCAGCACAGTAATTCATAGTTTTTCTAAGGGAACGTTTCAGCACCGTATACGTTCTCATTACATCGACCCTGCTGTGTTTATGGATCTTTCTTGTCTTGCTGTTGGACTGTTGCTCACAGGTTAGCGACGAAGATGTTTTCAGTTGCTTGTTGTCTATTGATTTGCAAAGTGTCTAAACCATTTGCTCGCTCTCGACAACCTTGTCATAGCAATACTTAAGACTGATTTCAGCGCAGCTGGTCTCTTCACCTAACGTCCTCGTTAGCAAAGAATGCCGTGCTACACTGAACAGATAGATCTTCGTATAATAAATAGGTGTTTCAGAACTAATATTCATGCGTCTCTGAAACGAGAAGTTTACAATTAAGATGTATTACCAGTTTTGACTTATGGCAGTGACACAGAGTTTAGTGTGAAAAGCATTCAAAATCTGACTATTGCTCAATGAGCAATACAGAAACGCATGTTGCCGGGGATTGGAAGGGCCAAGAAAACAAAATCATTTATCAGCAAACACAACGGAATCGAAAGCGTAAGTGCAACTTTAATGAAGAAATGAAGAGGTTTCCGCAGACTCGGCGAAGAAAAAACGTATGGAGAACGCAGACAAGAAGAATAGAAAGGATGATATGACATGTCCTAAGACATCAGGGAACAACTTCCATGGTACTAGAGTCAGATGCAGAGGGTAAAACTGTAGCGAACGAGAGAAATTGGAATATAACCAACACGTAACTGAGGAGGTAGTGTACAAGAGCTACTCTGAGATAAAGTAGTTGGCACAAGACAGGAATTCGTGGTAGGCCGCATCAAGCCAGCCAGGACACCGACGACTCAATAAGTGGGATAAGATCAGGCAAATGGACTGTAGAAAATATTGCTAGAGGTCGTTCTTTTCTGAAATGCAAGAGACAGGAAAAGAAAATGAGGGTGCGACACTGAGAGATATGCTGTGTATCAATAAAATTACAATGCATGAATAAGTGTAGAAGAGGGTTTTATCCGGCAATGGATGTCAAGTGGCTGATCAGCATATACATACATTCTCCGCAAGCCACCATTCGGTGCACGGTCTTGGGTAGCTTGTCATTCTCTTTCCTGCTCCACTCGCAAATAGAGCGAGTGGAAAACGACTGCCTGTATGTTTCCATACGAGCCCTGATTTCTCTTAAGTTGTCTTCGCGGTCTTTTCACGAGATGTACACTGGTTACAGTAGAATCCTTCTGGAGTCTGTCGCAAGTGATGGTTCTCTAAAATTTCTCAATAGCGTTTCCCGAAAGAACGTCTTCATCCCTCCAGGGATTTCCGTTTGAATTCACGGAGAATTTCCATAATACTCGTGTGTTAATCGGAACTACCTCAGAATAACTTCAATGTCTCAAATTAATCCCATCTCGTGGGGACACCAAAGACTCGAGCATTACTCAAGAAGATGCCGCCCAAGTGTTCTGTACACGGTCTCCTTTATACACAGATGACGTACACTTTCTTAGAATTCTTCTAATGAACCGAAATCAACCATTCACCTTCCCTACTACCGACCTTACCTGCTTGTTCTATTTCATATCTCTTTGCGGCGTTACGGCTAGATATTAGAGTCGTTTAATAAGTAATGCAACACCCCTTTTTCTGAAAGCAGGTTAATTTTATTAGGGTTCCAGTACACCATATTATTCCCCATTCTTTTGGCTACAAAACCCCATGTTTCAACATAATCTCCGTTCAGTGTGACGGCCTTACACCATCTTACTGTGAAGGCCTTTATGCCCTCGTGGTAACACTCTACTGGTCGACGTCGGAGCCATCATCTTGCTGCATCAGTAACCACTCCATCACCCACGTAGTTTCCCGCAGAGAGCAGCCTTAATTGGGCCAAAGGGATGGAAGTCGGAAAGTGTGAAACCCGGGCTGTAGGGTGGTTGAGGAAGAACAGTCTAATAGAAGAATTTTTAACATCGTGCAGCCCCGTCAGCAACTGTGATAATTAAACATATAACACGTCAACCTCAGTTGCAAATAGAAACAAAATTTTTGCTGCAACTGACGCTGACGTGTTATATGTTTGCAGTGTAATAGAGTTTGTACGCTCACCCTCCAGGGTAGCCGAGAGCGCTAACGCGCTGCTTCCTGGACTCGAGTAGGCGCGCTGGCCCCGGATCGAATCCGCCTGGCGGATTAACCACAACGGCCGGTGTGCCGGCCAGCCTGGATGTGGTTTTAGGCGGTTTTCCACATCCTCCTAGGAGAACACTGGGCTCGTCCCCACGTCCTGCCTCAGTTACACGTCTCACATACATTTGAAACACATTCACTCTATTTCACGATTTACACTAGACGCAGACAGCTGGGGTACACTAATTCCGTCCCGGAGGGTATGGGGTGGCAGCAGGAATTAACCATGCCAATTCCGTACTTAACCCTGCCGACCCTGCGCACAATGCGGGATAAAGGCGGTAGCAAAAGAAAGAAAGAAAAAAGAGTTTTGTGCCCTCCTGTCAGTTGCGCAGACTTGTGTGAGGCCTTGTGTCCTCATAGAAAGGGAGAAATTCGTTTGCATTCTTCTGGCAACGAACACGCTGAAGTAGTTTCTTTTTCTTCCTGAGGACATCACAATACACTTCAGAGTTAATCGTTGGATCAGGAGGGAGAACATCGAACAGAATAAGCCTCTCGGAATCCCAGAAGAGGCTGAAGCGGGAATATTTCACAATGTCCCCCAACAAATTCCGCATTTTTCAACCTAAGTTGACCAAGAAAAAACTGTGCTGCATTGTTTACTGAAAGTCCCTCGCATTTCATCGACGTCACTGTGTCAAGTAGCACACTATTAATACTCTGTTCAAACAGTACCGGCTTCTTTTTACTACTCACCAGCATTGACTTACGTTTTTCCACATTTAGAGAAAGCTGCTATCCTTACGTTGAACAGAAAATCTTTCCAAGTCATTATGTATCCTACTACAGCTACTCCGTTAGGACCTGTCCCGTACACTATAGCGTCATTAGCAAAAAATCACAGATTGCTACGAACCCTATCCGTCAGATCACTTTTATATTCAGAGAACACGCTTCCCTGGAACACTCCTGACGATGCCCTTGTCTCTGACGAACAGTCGCCGTGCAGGATAACTTCCTGGGTTCTACTACTTAAAGTTTTCGAGCCACTTCATATCTGATAATCTATTCTGCAGGTTCTGACATTCATTAATAGTTTGAAGACTGGCATCGATCATGACGATATTAACAAACTGAAAAGTAAGAATGTAGGGAAATCAGTAAAGAGAAAGAAAGTGTTGGTCAACTTTAGCAGGGTAGACTAGGATCAGAATACCAGGTCACCAATTTTTTTAAAATCTAGTGCTGGTCTGGAGCAGGTGACAGAGGATTTAGGATCACTTTGCAAAGATTTCACTAAGGAAGACACTGTGATTATGGTGGGTGGGCCAGGTAAAAGTACTGACAGAGCCCCTGGGTACAGTGCAGAGTGTGACCTGGCAAAGACTGCATCAGCATCTAAGCATACTAGTGTTGAGTTTGTAACTGTTCTTGGGCGCCATAACCGACCTCATTTGAACTCTTCTGTCACGAGAGTTAATTTAGATTTGGAACTGCTGCTTATGTCGAGTGTAGGGTCACACATTGGTGTGGTTCCTGTTGATTCTCTCAATTGGTATGGCCTTCACCTCTACAGGAAAGGGAAGGGTAAACTGGCTGGGAAACTAGCAGGAAAGTTAAACGTGGAGGCACTGTCATGAGTGATAAAATACCAGTGGTTGTAGGGTTCAGAAAAGAGCCTTTTTTATGGTAGAGAGGACAGAAACAAACCAAGTTTTAAAAGAGATTAAGATTGAGACAAACCTTCAGTTTGAGAAAAAAACCATCACCATAAACAGCTGTTGGTTAAGAATTTTCAAAAATCAGCAGAAATTTCAACTCTACCCAACTTTAACTCAGTCAATTTGTAATGTCAACTATCTTTATTGCATCAAAATATTCGAGGACTGAGAAAAAAATTAATCAATTATTATTTGCTTGGATGAATTAGAGTCCTCAAACCCAGCTGACATAATCTGCCTCTCTGAACATCATGTAACCACTGCTATAGAAATTTAAAGTGTTATAGGATTTACGTTAGCATCTCACTTTTGTAGAGCGGAAATGGAGAAAGGAGAAGTGGCCACATTCATCAGGGACTGTCATAAATTCAAGAACATAGACATTCATAAATTTTGCCTAGATCAGCATATGGAAGCATGTGCAACAGAAGTAGAATTTCATACAAATTCATCATAATATTAAGTGTATATCGAGCACCTGCAGGTAACTTTAATCTGTTCATAAACCACCTTAAAGCTGTACTGGCCCATTTAACAACCAAAAACAAAGAAATAGTGGTTTCTGATGACTTCAGTGTAGATTTCCTTGAAGACTCTCCCAAAAAGAACTTATTTGAGTTAGTAACACTATCATACAACTTAATCCTCACTTTAAAGTTCCCAACTAGGGTAGCCAATTGCTCACAAAGTCATTGATAATATCTTTATAGGAAAGTCCAACGAACAAAATTATATTACAAAACCAACAGTCAATGGCCTCTCAGACCACGACATGCTGTTCCTTCTGTTAAACGTTAATACTGAACAGGATATAAAATCTGTTAAGTCTGAACTCAGCAAAGTAGTCAACAAGCCAAAAATTGTTTATTTTACGACACTCCTCAGAGACATTCACAGGAGTGATGATAATAGTGCTCATGGCATGAATGAAAAGTATAACACTTTTGCTAATAAAGTGCTTACCTTATTTGAATACTGTTCCCCCCCCCCCCCAAAACTAACCAAGGTTAGAGCAAAGTCTACAAAGAAGCCATGCATTACTCAAGAAATAGAGGTATCTTGTAAAACAAAAAGAAAACTGTATCTGTCAATCCGAAGCAGTTCTGATATTGATGCTATAGCACATCACAAGAAATACTGCAAAATATTAAAGACTGTAATATGGACATCAAAACAAATATACTACAAGGAACGGATAATCATATCAGATAACAAAATAAAGACAATATGGGATATAGTGAAGGAGGAGACTGGTAGAACCAGACATGAAGAGGGGTAAATAGCATTAAGAGTAAATAATGAATACAGATGTGTATAGTGTTGCAGAACTTTTAAATAACGTAACTGTTACTGAAAAGATGGGGTTGTCGGGTTCTGTAGATGCTGCTGTGGAATACCTCAGACCAGATATTTCAAGTAACTTCCATGATATGAATTTGGCCCTCATTACCACAGCAGAAGTAACGTCCATCATGTTGTTGTTGTTGTTGTTGTTGTTGTCTTCAGTACTGAGACTAGTTTGATGCAGCTCTCCATGCTACTCTATCCTGTGCAAGCTCCTTCATCTCCCAGTACCTACAGCAACCTACATCCTTCTGAATCTGCTGAATGTATTCATCTCTTGGTCTCCCTCTACGATTTTTACCCTCCACGCTGCCCTCCAGTGCTAAATTTGTGATCCCTTGATGCCTCAGGATATGTCCTACCAACCGATCCCTTCTTCTAGTCAAGTTGTTCCACAAACTTCTCTTCTCCCCAGTCCTATTCAATACCTCCTCATTAGTTATGTGATCTACCCACCTAATCTTCAACATTCTTCTGTAGCACCACATTTCGAAAGCTTCACTTCCATACATGGCTACACTCCATACAAATACTTTCAGGAACGACTTCCTGACACTTACATCTATACTCGATGTTAACAAACTTCTCTTCTTCAGAAACGCTTTCCTTGCCATTGCCAGTCTATATTTTATATCCTCTCTACTTCTACCATCATCAGTTATTTTGCTCCCCAAATAGCAAAACTCCTTTACCACTTCAACTGTCTCATTTCCTAATCTAATTCCCTCAGCATCACCCGACTTAATTCGACTACGTTACATTATCCTCGTTTTGCTTTTGTTGATGTTCATCTTATATGCTCCTTTCAAGACACTGTCCATTCCGTTCAACTGCTCTTCCAAGTCCTTTGCTGTCTCTGACCGAATTACAATGTCATCGGCGAACCTCAAAGTTTTTATTTCTTCTCCCTGGATTTTAATACCTACTCCAAATTTTTCTTTTGTTTCCTTTACTGCTTATCAATGTACAGATTGAATAACATCGGGGAGAGGCTACAACCCTGTCTCACTCCCTTCCCAATCGCTGCTTCCCTTTCGTGCCCCTCGACTCTTATAACTGCCATCTGGTTTCTGTACAAATTGTAAATAGCCTTTCGTTCCCTGTATTTCACCCCTGCCACCTTCAGAATTTGAAAGAGAGTATTCCAGTCAAAATTGTCAAAAGCTTTCTCTAAGTCTACAAATGCTAGAAACGTAGGTTTGCCTTTCCTTAATCTATTTTCTAAGAGAAGTTGTAGGGTCAGTATTGCCTCACGTGTTCCAACATTTCTACGGAATCCAAACTAATCCTCCCCGAGGTCGGCTTCTACTAGTTTTTCCATTCGTCTGTAAATAATTCTTGTTTATATTTTGCAGCTGTGACTTATAGAACTGATAGTTCAGTAATTTTCACACCTGTCAACACGTGCTTTCTTTGGGATTGGAATTATTATATTCTTCTTGAAGTCTGAGGGTATTTCGCCTGTCTCATACATCTTACTCACCAGATGGCGGAGTTTTGTCAGGACTGGCTCTCTCAAGGCCGTCAGTAGTTCTAATGGAATTTTTTCTACTCCCGGGGCCTTTTTTCGACTCAGGTCTTTCAGTGTTCTGTCAAACTCTTCACGCAGTATCGTATCTCCCATTTCATGTTCATCTACATTCTCTTCCATTTCCATAATATTGTTCTCGAGTACCTCGCCCTTGTATAGACCCTCTATACACGCCTTCCACCTTTCTGCTTTCCCTTCTTTGCTTAGAATTGGGTTTCCATCTGAGCTCTTGATATTTATACAACTGGCTCTCTTTTCTCCAAAGGTCTCTTTGATTTTCCTGTAGGCAGAATCTATCTTACCCCTAGTGGGATAAGCCTCTACATCATTACATTTGTCCTCTAGCCATCCCTGCTTAGCCATTTTGCACTTCCTGTCGATCTCATTTTTGAGACGTTTGTATTCCTTTTTGCCTGCTTCATTTCCTGCATTTTTATATTTGCAGTTTCTTCAGTTTTAATCTACAGTTCATTACCAATAGACTGCCCCTGTAAATGTCTTACAATTTTAAACCTGGTTCCTAAATCTCTGTCTTACCATTATTAATCTATCTGATATCTTCTAGTATCTCCAGGGTTCTTCTATGTATACAACCTTCTTTCATGATTCTTGAACCAAGTGTTAGCTACGATTAAGTTATGCTCCGCGAAAATTCCTTTACTGCTTGCTCAATATACAGATTGAATAACATCGGGGATAGGCTACAACCCTGTCTCACTCCCTTCCCAACCACTGCTTTCCTTTCATACCCCTCGACTCTTATAACTGCCATCTGGTTTCTGTACAAATTGTTAATAGCCTTTCGCTCCCTGTATTTTACCCCTGCCACTTCCAGAATTTGAAAGAGACTATTCCAATCAACATTGTCAAAAGCTTTCTCTAACTCTACAAATGCTACAAACGTAGGTTTCCCTTTCCTTAATCTTTCTTCTAAGATAAGTCGTAAAGTCAGTATTGCCTCACGTGTTCCAACATTTCTACAGAATCCAAACTGATCTTCCCCGAGGTCGGCTTCTACCAGTTTTTCCATTCGTCTGTAAATAATTCGCGTTAGTATTTTGTAGTTGTGACTTATTAAGGTTTTAGTTCGGTAATTTTCACATTTGTCAACACGTGCTTTCTTTGGGGTTGGAATTATTATATTCTTCTTGAAGTCTGAGGGTATTTCGCCTGTCTCATACATCTTGCTCACCAGATGGTAGAGTTTTGTCAGGACTGGCTCTCCTAAGGCTGTCAGTCGTCCTAATGGAATGTTGTCTACTCTGGGGCCTTGTTTCGACTTTGATCTTTCAGTGCTCTGTCAAACTCTTCACGCAGTATCGTATCTCCCATTTCATCTTCATCTACATTCTCTTCCATTTCCATAATATTGTCCTCAAGTACCTCGCCCTTGTATAGACCCTCTATAAACTCCTTCCACCATTCTGCTTTCCCTTCTTTGCTTAGAACTGTGTTTCCATCTGAGCTCTTGAAATTCGTGCAAGTGGTTCTCCTTTCTCCAAATGTTTCTTTAATTTTTCTGTAGGCAATATCTATCTTACCCCTAGTGAGATAAGCCTCTACATCCTTACATTTGTCCTCTAGCCATCCCTGCTTAGCCATTTTCACTTCCTGTCGATCTCATTCTTGAGACTTTTGTATTCCTTTTTGCCTGCTTCATTTCCTGCATTTTTATATTTTTTCTTTTCATCAATTAAATTCAATATTTCTTCTGTTATCCAAGGGTTTCTACTAGCCCTCGGCGTTTTACCTTTTTGATCTTCTGCTGCCTTCACTATTTCGTCCCTCAAAGCTACCCATTCTTCTTCTACTGTATTTGTTTCCCCCATTCCTGTCAATTGTTCCTTTATGCTCTCCCTGAAACCCTGTACAACCTCTGGTTCTTTCAGTTTATCCAGGTCCCATCTCCTTAAATTCCCACCTTTTTGCAGTTTCTTCAGTTTTAATCTACAGTTCATTACCAATAGACTGCCCCTGGAAATGTCTTACAATTTTAAACCTGGTTCCTAAATCTCTGTCTTACCATTATAAATCTATCTGATATCTTCTAGTATCTCCAGGGTTCTTCTATGTAAACAACCTTCTTTCATGATTCTTGAACCAAGTGTTAGCTATGATTAAGTTATCCTCCGCGAAAATTCTACCAAGCGGCTGCCTCTTTCATTTCTTAGCTCCAATCCATATTCACCTACTATGTGTCCTTCTCTCTCTTTTTCTTTTCTCGAATTTCAGTCACCCATGACTATTAAATTTTCGTCTCCCTTCACTACCTGAATAATTTCTTTTATCTCATCATACATTTCATCAATTTCTTCATCATCTGCAGAGCTAGTTGACATACAAACTTGTACTACTGTAGTAGGCGTGGGCTTCGTGTCTATCTTGGCCACAATAATGCGTTCACTATGCTGTTTGTAGTAACTTACCCGTACTCCTATCTTTTTATTCATTATTAAACCTACTCCTGCATTACCCCTATTTGATTTTGTATTTATAACCCTGTATTCACCTGACCAAAAGTCTTGTTCCTCCTGCCACCGAACTTCACTAATTCCCACTATATCTAACTTTAACTTATCCATTTCCCTTTTTAAATTTTCTAACCTACCTGCCCGATTAAGGGATCTGACATTCCACGCTCCGATCCATAGAACGCCGGTTTTCTTTCTCCTGATAACGACGTCCTCTTGAGTAGTCCCCGCCTGGAGATCCGAATGGGGGACTATTTTACCTCGGGAATATTTTACCCAAGAGGACGCCATCATCATTTAATCATACAGTAAAGCTGCATTACGGCTGTAGTTTCACCTTGCTTTCAGCCGTTCACAGTACCAGAACAGCAAGGCCATTTTGGGTAGTGTTACAAGGCCAGATCAGTCAATCATCCAGACTGTTGCCCCTTACGTTCACTCTATAATGTTATACGGGATTTTTTTGGGGGGGTAATTCATCAAGCCAAGCTAAAGTTTTCTGAGCACAAAAACGTGCAATAAGAGATATATGTGGTGTGAACTCAAGAACATCCTGCAGAGGCCTGTTCAGGGAACTAGGGATACTAACTACTGCCTCCCAATATATTTATTCTTAATGAAATTCGGCATTAAAAATATGTCACTTTTTCAAACCAACAGCTCAGTTCATGGAATCAATACCAGAAATAAGAATAATTTTCACAAGGATTTAAAGGCAATTACTCTTGTACAAAAAAGTGTGCATTATTCAGGAACACACATTTTCACTAACTTGCCAGCAGCCATAGAAAGCTTAACAATCAACAAAATTCAGTTTAAGAGAAGCCTAAACGATTTATTGGTGGCCAACTGCTTCTACTCCATTGATGAATTTCTCAGTAAAACCAACTGATTTTCAGTAACGTATTCAATGTAAATAAATACTGTAGTATTTCTGCTATATGTTTATTATCTTATAAATAAAAAATATTTTTTTAAATTTTAAATTCAGTGCAATAAAAAAGATAATCTTTCCACTTGAGACCTGTGGAAGGTCATTAGCTTATTTGTTTTAGGTGTAAATATTTGTCATGTATTATTGTTTTTCTGACATGTTCTACATTCGGAAGGACCTCCTCACTGCAGATCAATTGGAAAGAAAGTAAATCTAATCTAAATGTAAACAATGGTGTTCATTCATGAAATACACGACCTACTCTAGTCCATAGGTAAAAATGTCTTCAGAAATTAAGTAAATGAATGAATGTGGTTATCAAAGGCAATAAATGAAGGAAAATTCTAAATTCCTTGCTTTCTGCTCTTACCTTTCGTATCTGTAAATTTAAAAACGGGAACATGAAGAATATTTGGCGTCCTTCGTGCAAAATGCGCGCTTCACTATAATAGAAAGTTTCAATTAAGAAACTGAGTTCTAGGAAGGAACACAAAATTAGTGGTCTCCAGTCATTCGAAAAGATATTAAACCAGTGATTGTGGGTAGTGCAGATATGACTCCAGAGCATTTTGCCAACGAAAGGACACATAGTTTTATGAGATGTTTTTGAAGGAACGAAAAACACTGTAAACGATTTGTAAAGTGAGGTCACTGTAAAGAAAAAGAGATTGGCAGCTTGCTTTAAGGGTTCGAAAATGTAGAATTGCGCACTTCAAGAAACGAAAAAAAAACATAGTATCCTATGACCACAACATGAACGAGTCGCTGCTGGAATCGGTCAATTACATGGATGTAACACGTTGTAGGGATCTGAAACGGAACGATCACATAGGTTCAAGCGTAGGTGAAGCAAGTGGTAGATTTCGATTCATTGGTAAAATACTAGGGAAATGCAATCAGCCTACAAAGGAGATTGCCTACAAAACACTCATGAGACCCATCCTATAATATTACTGAATTGTATGTGCCCCATATCACTGTGGAAGGCAATGGCAAACTACCTCCGCTTGGACCTTGCCTAGTGGGCGGGGCGGGTCTCCCGCATCATCCCCCTACGCTCCTCGGAGTTTGAGACCTCACAATCATCACCGTATGAAATAGAAGTCTTGGGAGTCTGGTGGCCATAGAAAGTCTGTAAACTCAGAAGAGTCTTCCTGGAGCCACTCTGTAGCAATTCTGGATGTGTGGGGTGTCGCATTGTTCTGCTGGAATTGCCCAAGTCCGTCGGAATGCACATAGGCATGAATGGACGCAGATGATCGAGACAGGGTGCTTACGTACGTCTCACCTGTCAGATTCGGATCTAGACGTATTAAGGGTTATCACTCCAACTGCACACGCCACAGACTATTACAGAGCCTCCGCCAGCTTGAACAGCGCCCTGCTAGAATGCAGGGTCCATGGATTCATGAGCTTGTTTCCATACCCGTAAATGTCCATCCGTTCAATACAATTTGAAACGAGACTTGCCCGACCAGGCAACATGTTTCCAGTCATCAACAGTCCAATGTCGGTGTTGATGGGCCCAGGCGAGGCGTAAAGCTTTGTGTCATGCAGTAATCAAAGGTACACGAGTGAGACTTCGGCTTTGAAAGCCCATATCGATGATGTTCCATTGAATGGTTCGCACGCTGACACAGCATTCAAATCTGCAGCAATTTGTGGAAGAGTTGCACTTCCGTCACGTTGAACGATTCTCTTCCGTCGTCGTTGGTCCCGTTCTTTTTCCGGCCGCAGCGATGTCGGAGATTTATGTTTTACCGGATTCCTGACATTCACGGTGCACCCGTGAAGTGGTCGTACTGGAAAATCCCCACTTGATCGCTGCCTCCGAGATTCTGTGTCCCATCGCTTTTGCGCTGACTATAACACCATGCTTAAACTCACTTAAATCTTGATAACCGGCCATTGTAGCAGCAGTAACCGATCTAACAACTGCGCCAAACACATGTTGTCTTATATAGGCGTTGCCGACCGTAGCGCCGTATTCTACCTGTTTACATATCTCTGTATTTGAATACGCATATACGCATACCTATACCCTTTTTTTGTGCTTAAGTGTAGAAAGAAGTGCAGCGCGAATTGTCACAAGTTTCTCTGACGCATGGAGAGGCCGTCGCTGCAAAACCTGAACTTGTAGACGCTTGAAAATACTTGCAAACTATCCGTGAACACTCACTTACAAAGTTTCAAAAACCAGCTTTAAGTGAGGAAGATCGAACCCCCTAGGCGTCACTCCCGTAACAAGCACGAGAACAAGATTTCGGCTAATTATAGTGCACACAGGATCATTCAAACAATCGTTTTCCCTGTTCTCCACATGCGAACAGAACGGGAAGAAGCCCTAAGAACTAGTGCAACGGGGAAGTACCCTTTGCCATGCAGTTTACAGTGGTTTGCAGCGTATGGTTGCAGATGTATATGTAGGTATACGAACATCTTAATCTATGCAACCGATATTACATTATTACGTAAAACAGAAGTGATATGTAGGTATTCGAACATCTTAATCTATGCAAAAGATATTACATTATTACGTAAAACAGAAGTGATATGTGGCGTTTCCCAAGGAGTTATTATAACCCTCTGCTGTTCCTAATGTATATTAACGGTTTAGCAGACAACCTGAACCGCTCTCATAGATTGTTTGCAGATGATACGGTCATTTATCGCCCAAGTCATCAGAAGATCAAAACGAATTACAAAGTGACTTGGACTTGGACACGATATCTGAGTGTGCGAAAAATAGCAACTGTCTCTGAACAACGAAAAGTGTGAGGTCACCCACGTGAGTACGAGAAGAAATCCGTTAAATTTAGGTTACACGAAAAATCATACAAATTTAAAGCTGTCAATTCAACTAAATATCTAGGAATTACAGTTATAAACAACTTGAATTTGAACGACCACATAAATAATGCTGTGGGGAGAGAAAACCAAAGACTGCGTTTTATTGGCTGAACGTTGAGAAGATCTGCTAAAGAGACTGCCTACACTACGCTAGTCCGTCCTTTGCTAGAGTATTGCTGTGCGGTACAGGATCCTTATCTGATAGGAGTGATGGAGGACATCGAAAAAGTCCAAAGAAGGTCAGCTCGTTTCGTATTATCACTAAATAAGAGAGAAGTCTCACTGATATGATACGCGAATTGGGGTGACAATCACTAAAACAAAGACGTTTCTTCGTTGCAGCGAGATCTTCTCACGAAATTTCATCCACCAACTATCTCCTATGATTGTGAAAATATTTTAGTGCCGAAAACTTACACTCGGAGATACGATCATCGTCCTAAAATACGAGAAATCAGAGATCGCACAGAAAAATTTAAGTGTTCATTATTCCCACGCAGTGTTAGAGAGAGGAACGAGAGAGAAATAGTCTGAAGGTGATTCGAAGAACCCTCTGCCAGGCACTTAAGTAAAGAATTCCAGAGTACTCATATAGATGTAGATATTGTTTGTATAGCGACAAAAAGGCATTAAAACCACCTACTCTTCACTCATTACTATGCAATCCCTTTTTCTCCAGTAACTCACTGGATATTCCTCAGGCACGTAGTTTCTTTAGTAGGCGACAGCATCGAATGCGTTCTGGAAGTCAGCAAACACGGCATCAGACTAGAATTCACTACTCGTTCTATCATCAACTGTTTTCTGGATGTCGTGAGCGAACATTCCACATGACATTCAATTACATTTGATAGTGCTTCAGCCTTTGAAATCACCAAACTATTTTTTACTTGACAGTATCTTTGTTAGTTTGCATTTGAAGCGTGAAAATAGTAAATTCCGCTAGTCGCTTGGTGTTTGGCTTCAGATACAAGCCTCCCGCCGGAGGTTCTACTCCTCCCTCGGGCATGGGTGTGTGTGTTGTTCTTAGAATAAGTTAGTTTAAGCAGTGTGTGATGACCTCAGCAGTTTGGTCCCTTAGGAATTCACACACATTTTGACTTTTTTTTCAGATACAAAACAGGTCACTGTGAATTGCATTAGACGCTTCTTTATTCTGAAAACGTTTATTTATGAATAATTAACGCCAAAATTGTTAAGAAAGTAGCCTGAAGTTGTTGTTGTGGTCTTTGTCCTGAGATTTGTTTGATGCAGCTATCCATGCTACTCTATCCTGTGCAAGCTGCTTCATCTCCCAGTACGTACTGCAGCCTACATCTTTCTGAATCTGCTTAGTGTAATCATCTCTTGGTCTCCCTTTACGATTTTTAACCTCCACGCTACCCTCCAATACTAAACTGGTGATCCCTTGATGCCTCAGAACATGTCCTACCAACAGATCCCTTCTTCTTGTCAAGTTGTGCCACAAACTCCTGTTCTCCCCAGTTCTATTCTTCTATTCAATACCTCCTCATTAGTTATGTGATCTACCCATTAATCTTCAGCATTCGTCTGTAGCACCACATTTCGAAAGTTTCTGTTCTCTTCTTGTCCAAACTATTTATCGTCCATGTTTCACTTCCATACATGGCTACACTGCGTACAAGTACTTTCAGAAACGACTTCCTGACACTTAAATCTATACTCAATGTTAACAAATTTCTCTTCTTCAGAAACGATTTCCTTGCCATTGCCAGTCTACATTTTATATCCTCTCTACTTCTACCATCATCAGTTAGTTTGCTCCCCAAATAGCAAAACTCCTTTACCACTTCAACTGTCTCATTTCCTAATCTAATTCCCTCAGCATCACCCGACTTGATTCGACTACGTTACATTATCCTCGTTTTGCTTTTGTTGATGTTCATCTTATATGCTCCTTTCAAGACACTGTCCATTCCGTTCAACTGCTCTTCCAAGTCCTTTGCTGTCTCTGACCGAATTACAATGTCATCGGCGAACCTCAAAGTTTTTATTTCTTCTCCCTGGATTTTAATACCTACTCCAAATTTTTCTTTTGTTTCCTTTACTGCTTATCAATGTACAGATTGAATAACATCGGAGAGAGGCTACAACCCTGTCTCACTCCCTTCCCAATCGCTGCTTCCCTTTCGTGCCCCTCGACTCTTATAACTGCCATCTGGTTTCTGTACAAATTGTAAATAGCCTTTCGCTCCCTGTATTTCACCCCTGCCACCTTCAGAATTTGAAAGAGAGTATTTCAGTCAAAATTGTCAAAAGCTTTCTCTAAGTCTACAAATGCTAGAAACGTAGGTTTGCCTTTCCTTAATCTATTTTCTAAGAGAAGTCGTAGGGTCAGTATTGCCTCACGTGTTCCAACATTTCTACGGAATCCAAACTGATCCTCCCCGAGGTCGGCTTCTACTAGTTTTTCCATTCGTCTGTAAATAATTCTTGTTAATATTTTGCAGCTGTGACTTATAAAACTGATAGTTCAGTAATTTTCACACCTGTCAACACGTGCTTTCTTTGGGATTGGAATTATTATATTCTTCTTGAAGTCTGAGGGTATTTCGCCTGTCTCATACATCTTACTCACCAGATGGCGGAGTTTTGTCAGGACTGGCTCTCTCAAGGCCGTCAGTAGTTCTAATGGAATTTTTTCTACTCCCGGGGCCTTTTTTCGACTCAGGTCTTTCAGTGCTCTGTCAAACTCTTCACGCAGTATCGCATCTCCCATTTCATGTTTATCTACATTCTCTTCCATTTCCATAATATTGTCCTCGAGTACCTCGCCCTTGTATAGACCCTCTATACACGCCTTCCACCTTTCTGCTTTCCATTCTTTGCTTAGAACTGGGTTTCCATCTGAGCTCGTGATATTCATGCAAATGGTTCTCTTTTCTCCAAAGGTCTCTTTAATTTTCCTGTAGGCAGTATCTATCTTACCCCTAGTGAGATAAGCCTCTACATCCTTACATTTGTCCTCTAGCCATCTCTGCTTAGCTATTTTGCACTTCCTGTCGATCTCATTTTTGAGGCGTTTGTACTCCTTTTTGCCTGCTTCATTTACTGCATTTTTATATTTTCTCCTTTCATCAGTTAAATTCAATATTTCTTCTGTTACCCGAGGATTTCTACTAGCCCTCGTCTTTTTACCTACTTGATCCTCTGCTGTCTTCACTACTTCATCCCTCAAAGCTACCCATACTTCATCTACTGTATTTCTTTCCCCCATTCTTGTCAATTGTTCCCTTATGCTCTCCCTGAAACTCTGTATTTTCGCGCATATATTGACTCAGATGTGCCATTGAAACAGTGCGACTTTTTCTTTAACTAACAACTCAGCCAGTCCTTGAATAAAGAGAAGAAACTCGTCAGAGTTCAGCTGACAGCTGATAAGATTCCAGCTGATTAGATATCTGGGTCGTGGAGAAGCAATTGTGTGATGTCTGACAAAAGACTTTCCCTCTTGGCGATACGCCAGTCCTTGCCTTTGCCTCCGTAACTAGAGAGCCCTTGGCTTATCTGGCCCGAGGAATGTCGTGTAGTTTGTTTCTCGGAGAACGTCTTCGTGGTCGCACTACGTGTCAGTATGATAGGCGGATCGTGAGAAGGAGAGACACGCCATGTCTGAATGTCAGCTGTTAACTGATCTAGATGACAAACAGGGTATCCTTCTGGACTAAACAGGGACGACCAGATCGCTAAACGATGAGCTTGCAACTGAACATAATAAATTAGCATCATATGTCAACTCAACACACAAGATACACGGCGTCATGAAAGTTACGTTACAACGTCATAACGTTGTAATCTAAAAAACGGTTGCAGATAGCTGGTCTTAGCTATTGGTGAATTTGTGTATTGAAAGAAGACTAGACACTGTGGCGTCTCCCGCCAAGACATTTGTAAAATCGATGTAATATATGTGGAAAAAAAACATTTATCTGTGTTCTTGTATTTCATTTCTGTATGAACAGTTATCTATTATGTGGATTATGTAAAAAAGAAAATTATTTTTCATTTTTATGTTTGTGTAATATTATGTATGACCATTATGCAAATAACGTCTATGGTCGGCGAGGGTGGAAACCGAAGCAGAAAATGATAATTAAAAATATAACAGATGTATATTAGCATACTAAATTGCTTGTAAATAGTGGAGGTTTAGATATTACTCTCTCTGTCTTTTTGTAGCCTTGAATGTTGTAAGAGCCTGTGACGCTCTCTCGGACGCTTAGTTAGCTTTATTTTGTTCTTTTATCGAGAAATATGCCATTGGATACTGATGTATAAAATAGGTGTCTTCTTTGAATTTTATGTAGATTTTGAATATAGAAATTGTTAAAAATGCTTGTAATAATTTGTAGCTAGCTTGCCCAGTATTTCATTAGACATTTTTAGCCGTTTTCAGCGAATTTAGAATTTTCCGTGACGCAGTGCTGCGCCAATATCGCGGAAGCCGCTGCCGCGGCAAATTCAAACTGTAATTGAATGAAAGCAGTTTTCCCGCAACTAAGCGGGCAGGTAATGGCGCATTAAAATAATTTCTTTCAGCTTCCTGGAGACCCCGGGGGACAATTGTAGATTTTATAATGTTATTTTCAGATGGACATGGGCAACTGCTACTACAATATCAGTGACGTAAATAATTTACGTAAATCAGAGTGTTAAAACTTTGTGTAAATTTACACGTACACTTAGCGTGAATGTGAAGCGTGACATTGATCAACCTCCAAGGAGTGATGACAACATCGAATAGCCGATACTGTCTTCTGCTGCTCGCCACATATTTGTGAGTCGTTGGTAAGACAGTATCCGGGGTACTTAGAAAACGTCTTCAACTGAGCCCGTTCCAACTACTACTTGTGCAACCAATTAAATCTGATGATACACCCATTTCCTTATGCTTCTCTCGAAATTACCTTTAAGATAACTTGTTGAGGTATATCTGCTAGCAAATCCTGAATCCAGAGACACATATGGTCCAACACAAGGTAAGCTCGTATTTTTTCACTAAACGACGTTGCGGAAGTGTATTGAATGCCTTCCTAACGCCAAGGAACTCGGCATCAACGTGGGCCCCTTGGTCTATGGCGTTTTGGGTGTCACGAACGAACAGAGTGAGTTGAGCTTCCTAAAATCTTCCGAATTCACGTTACCAATTAACACGCCGACTGCTACCAAAAGTGTCTAACTCTGCTGCTCTCTACGTCCAGTTGCAAGTCGTTGTTACGAAATTTGATGATAATTGTTTGCATTTTTCAGCTAGTGGCATAGCTATGTAAACGCGAAGTTATATATTTCTAGACACAGCAATGTTAAAAACAGTTTGGTTTAAGAATTATAAATTAATTTCATATACGTGGAAGAGAACTGGAGATACCGGAAGGTTTTATGGCTGTAAACACTATGGGACTTAACATCTGAGGTCACCAGTCCTCTAAACTTAGAACAACTTGAACCTAACTAACCTAAGGACATCACACACATCCATGCCCGAGGCATGATTCGAAACTGCGACCTAAAGCGCCTAGAACCGCTCGGCCACAGCGGCCAGCTGAAAGGTTTTAGATTGATAATATAGTGGTAAGACACAGATTTCGGAACTAGGTTTTAAATTGTAAGACATTTCCAGGGGCATATGTGGACTCTGACAACAATTTATTGCTTATGAATTGTAGATTAACATTGAAGAAATGCAAAAAGCTTGGTAATTAAGGAGATGGGACCTGTATAAATTCAAAGACTCAGACGTTGTTGAGAGTTTCAGAAGGAGCATTAAGCAACGATTGATTAGAACAGGGCAATGGAATACAGTAGAAGACGCATGGGTAGCTTTGAGATACGAAATAGTGAAGGCAGCAGAGGATCAAATAGGTAAAAAAAAAGGCCTAGGCCTAGGCCTTGGCTAGCACAAGAGATACTGAATTTAACTGATGAAAGGAGAAAATATAAAAATGCAGCAAATGAAACAGGCAAAAGGGAATACAAACGTCTAAAAAATTAGTCTGACAGGAAGTGCAAAATTGCTAAGCAGGAATGTGTAGAGAACAAATGTTAAGGATGTAAAAGCATATATAACTAGGGGAGAGATAAAAACCAACTACACAACAATGAAAGACGCTTTTGGAGAAAAGAGAAACAGTTGTTTGAATATCAAGAGCTCGGATGGAAAACCAGTCCCGATTAAAAGGAAGGGACAGCTGAAAGGTGGAAGGAGTATATAGAGGGTCTATACAAGGGAGATTAACTTGAAAGCAACGGGAACTGGACGCAGATGAAGATGGCATGGGAGATATGATACAAAGAGAAAAATTTGATAGCGGAGTGAAAGACGTAAGTTGAAACATGGTCCCAGGAATAGCCGACATTCCGTCGAGACTTCTCACGTCTTAAGAACTACATTTTATAGGTGACAGAAAACATTTATTACATCCCAGAATGTTGATGGTTACCCACTTGGTATATGAATGAAAGCTCTGTACTCCAAAGCGCGCCCACTTGGCCGCTTCCTGCTTATTGCGAGTGGTCGCCGTAACTACATCGGCTCTCCATGCACTCTCTCGAAACCGACCCAAACTTAAGTTTGTTACATTGTCTACATTCCTAAATTCTAGTCCACTAAATTCATCGCCTATTGGTTGTCAAAATTGGCCCCTGGAGTAAAGGACATTTCATCAGAACTACTGATGGCCTTGGTGGAGCCAGCTCTGATAAAACTCTTCCATCTGGTGTGGAAGATGTACGAGACGAGATCAGTCTTGATTCCGGAGAAATGTAGGAACGCGCGAGGCGATACTAAACATACAGCCAAACTTAGGAGATAGGTTCCGGAAACGTAAACCTACGTTTATAGCATTTGTAGACTTAGAGAAAGCTTTTGATAATGTTGACTGGAATACTCTCTTTGAGATTCTGAAGGTGGCAAGGGTAAAATACGGGGAGCGAAAGGCTATTTACAACTTGTACAGAAATTAGATGGCAGCTACAAGAGTTGGAAATAAGAGGGAAGCAGTGCTTGAGAAGGGAGTGAAACAGGTCTGTAGCTTATCCCCGATGTTATTCAATCTGTACACCGATCAAGCAATAAAGGAAGTCAAAGAAAAATTCGGAGTGTGAATTGTAGTTCAGGGAGAAGAAAGAGAAAAAGTTTGAGGCTTGCCGATGACATTGTAATTCTGTCAGAGACAGCAAAAGACTTGGAAGAGCAATTGAACGGACTGGACAGTGTCTCGAAAGGAGGATATAAGATGAACATCAACAAAAGCAAAACGATGATAATGGAATGTAGTCGAATTAAGTCTGGTGATGCTGAAGGACTTAGATTAGCAAACGAGAAATTTAAAGTAGTGGATGAGCTTTGTTATTTGGGGAGCAAAGTAACTGTGATGGCAGAAGTAGAAAGGATATAAAATATAGTCTGGCAATGGCAAGAGAAACGTTTCTGAAGAACAGGAATTTGTTTACTTCGAGGTTTAATGTTAGGAAGTCTTTTACGAAAGTATTTGTATGGAATGTAGCCTTGTATAGAAGTGAATTATGGACGATTCACAGTTTAGCAAGAAGACAATAGAAGCTTTTGAAGTGTAGTGCTACAGAAAAATGCTGAAGATCAGATGGTAGGTAACGCAACTAATGGGGAAGTACTGAATAGAATTGGGGAGAAAAGAAATTTCTGGCGGAACCTGACCACGAGAAGGGATCAGATGGTAGGAACATTCTGAAACATCAAGGGATCACCGGTTTGGTACTGGATGGAAGTGTGAGGGCTAACAATTATGAAGGGAGACTAAGAGATGAACACAGTAAGCAGATTCAGAAGAATGTAGCTGCAGCAGTTATTCGGAGATGAAGAGGCTTGCACAGGATAGAGCAGCGTGGTGAGCTGCATCGAACTAATCTTCGGACCGAAGATCACAACAAAAACAACAAAAAATTGGATGATGTAGTGACCAAAAATTTTAATATTAATTTTATTTTGTGAGTGTATTTGTGGCTTCAGACTCCTTCTTGTCTAGGTGGTGATGTAAAGGCCCAGGTTTGGCGAAGATTATTGAAGATATTTACTCGCATTTCATAGCATTTTCTTTTTATCCCATCCAAGCACAGCAAAATGATGAAATGTGTGCATCAGTTTTCTGTGCATCGCTAAAGAGAGCGTACACGGATTTGAGACGGATCATTGTCCTCTATCAACAAATTCGTAAAACATTCCGAATGCATTTTCGATACAAATTACTGTTTCCAACATAAAAATTCGTACTTGGCGCACGGCTTGTACAAAGACTGACATGCAACTCCACATCTAAACAAAGACAAAGAGTGTCCCACACCAGCCCAAGACAAATACTAACGTAATTTTTTTAGCCGTTTTGACAGGGCGATATATTACGGAATGAAGTTCTAGGCTGTTCCAGAACCGGAAATTGGTCAAATTAACGTGCGTACATAGTTTTCTGTGTACATAAGTGAACTTTTAGAAAGAAAACACGCCTCCTGTAAGTAATTATATATTATTGTAAATAATTTTGAAATAGAGTTTTGTAAAAATTACGGCATTTGCTCGTCGCCAAAATAATAAAAATTTTATATTTTCTCTCATAAGACTTTTTGTGAAAAATTGACTTTGCTTCCGAATAATCCTTGATTTAATAGATAATACAATGTTATGATAAATTTCGTTACAAAATACCGTAAAGCGCGAAACACAAGCCATTTATGATCACATAAAATAAATGAAGTTATAGGATAATTAACTTATTTTAATATCAAAAATAAAAATGATGTTCCAAAGTATTACAGAAAAACTTGGGAAGGTGAGAAATTGAAATAAATATTTCCATCCAATACACAGATCCAACAGGTTCGTCTCTTACACTTCGGACTTTCAATTTTAGCTGAAAAATAGCTGAGAAAAGAGTGGAATCGCAAATTTCGTTGAACAAGCTTAGTTTCATAATGTACTATTGGTCAAAGAGCCTGTATTTCCGTTTCGTTACAAGTGGCATACGCCCTTTCTCCATTGAAGACTTCAGGGAAGTGTAGAATTTAATCCAGGATAACGCCCTTCATTCTGGTGATTATTGTGCACTATCTCTTTTCCGTCCTTTGTCGACATCTGAAGACGAAAATTTCTTGCATCACAGAGATTCGAAAGGGCTATTTCAGAGTCGTGGATCCAAGGGAACTGTACTTTTGCTCTAACCGCACGACCGCTATGGTAGCAGGTTCGAATCCTGCCTCGGGCAGGTTAGTTAGGTTTAAGTAGTTCTAAGTTCTAGGGGGACTGATGACCTCAGCAGTTAAGTCCCATAGTGCTCAGAGTTTTTTTATTATTTTTTTTTTTGCGCTCTCTGCTACAGAAGTAATATTAGGGAACACTATTGGGAGATTGCCCCAGCTGGACATTTCATGGAGTAAACAAGGTAAGCCCAGAACAGCTACACAGGTTTCTGTAAACAAGTTACGTAAACAGTTTATTTAATTCGGCCACGCGGATGGCCTTGACGCCTATCGAGGTCTGCTTAGGTACAAATGTTGACGTCGAAAAAGATGCTGAAGACGAAATGAGCCTTTGTTTAAAATGAGGCTAAACATATTCCCGATAACCTCATTATTACAGGCAGGGCAGAACTGGGTCGGAATCGGACATAGCTGTGGATCCTCAGCCCGCGCGCCTCTCTTTGGGAACACACTTCCAGACTACTTACGCTGCGACTTAGACGTAGTTAGTGCTCGTCCTTACGGTATTGTTTGAAGCGAGAGTTCTAGTTACCGCGTCGCAAAGTTAGTAACTTAACAATATAAGAATTGCGTTATTTTCATATTTTTTATGGCTGTGGCACAGTTGAGTGTAGCTCACAACAAGGCTGATTGTAGTAACGCACCCCTACGTATAATGAACAAGAAGTAGAGTGGTACAATTAACCATTTCTATTGGCTGAACACTGAGTATTTGATAAACCAGTAAATATGTTTCACCGTTCCAGCACCACTGACAGCTTCCACTGAATGCCTCACAAGAAACGACACCTTTTGTCATACTACGTCCCACAACGGCAACCATGTTCAAGGCCAGAATATACTCGGTCACCATTAATAAAACCGACAAACTGCAGGGACGGATTCATGACTAGAAATGGAGAAAGAAAGGCCTATGAACATGTGTTATCTTAGAAGAAAGATTAAGGAAAGGCAAACCTACGTTTCTAGCATTTATAGACTTAGAGAAAGCTTTTGACAATGTTGACTGGAATACTCTCTTTCAAATTCTAAAGGTGGCAGGGGTAATATACGGGGAGCGAAAGGCTATTTACAATTTGTACAGAAACCAGATGGCAGTTATAAGAGTCGAGGGTCATGAAAGGGAAGCAGTGGTTGCGAAGGGAGTGAGACAGGGTTGTAGCCTCTCCTCGTTGCTATTAAATCTGTATATTGAGCAAGCAATAAAAGAAACGAAAGAAAAGTTTGGAGTAGGTATTAAAATCCATGGAGAAGAAATAAAAAGTTTGAGGTTCGCCGATGACATTGTAATTCTGTCAGAGACAGCAAAGGACTTGGAAGAGCAGTTGAACAGAATGGACAGTGTCTTGAAAGGAGGGTATAAGATGAACATCAACAAAAGCAAAACGAGGATAATGGAATGTAGTCGAATTAAGTCGGGTGATGTTGTGGGAATTAGAGTAGGAAATGAGACAGTTAAAGTAGTAAAGGAGTTTTGCTGTTTGGGAAGCAAAATAACTGATGATGGTAGAAGCAGAGAGGATATAAAATGTAGACTGGCAATGGCAAGGAAAGCGTTTCTGAAGAAGAGAAATTTGTTAACATCCAGTATTGATTTAAGTGTCAGGAATTCGTTTCTGAAAGTACTTGTATGGAGTGTAGCCATGTATGGAAGTGAAACGTGGACGATAAATAGTTTAGACAAGAAGAGAATAGAAGCTTTCGAAATGTGGTGCTTCAGAATAATGCTGAAGATTAGATGGGTAGCTCACATAACTAATGAGGAGATATTGAATAGAATTGGGGAGAAGAGGAGTTTGTGGCACAACTTGACTAGAAGAAGGGATCGGTTGGTAGGACATGTTCTGAGGCATCAAGGGATCACTAATTTAGTACTGGAGGGCAGCGTGGAGGGTAAAAATCGTAGAGGGAGACCAAGAGATGAATACACTAAACAGATTCAGAAGGATGTAGGCTGCAGCACGTACTGGGAGATGAAGAGGCTTCCACAGGATAGAGTAGCATGGAGAGCTGCATCAAACCAGTCTCAGGACTGAAGACCACAACAACAACAATGAACACGTGTCCGGAAATGCATCGTTGCCACGGTAAATGATGCTGACGAATGACAGTTCCTCTGACGTAGTGCCGTGTGTTCATTGTGTGTTACACGTTATGTGATTGACACAGCGCACTGTGAGAGGCAGAATGGTTCGGTATTCATGTCGGGAACAAGCCGAGGTGGTGTTTGTTTACGGCCAAGCGGATGGCAACGGTGAAGATGCAACACGGCTACACCAGAACAAGTACCCTCTCAGACACCAAACACATCACACAACATTTCAAGCCCATTTTGGGCGTTTGTGTGATCATAGGTCCCTTTTAGGCAGATGGACTTCCAGGGAGGCGGCGGACTGTGCGTGCACCAGATTTGTACCGGGATCTACAGGATATTGAAACGAACCCTAGTAGAAGCTCCAGGCATGTGGCCTGCCAGCATGGCGGAAGCCACAGTACGATTATGTGTATCCTGCATGACATACGCCACTATCACTATTACCTGCAATCCAATAGGGCCACTTTGAACATCTGCTGTGACTTGAACGAAATAGAGCTCTGTACTGTGTACCGGGACGATTAGTTGTTATTCGACGCAAAACGTCCATTTTCGGTTAAATGTTCATAGGACCTTTTTTCCATTTCCAGCCATGAATCCGTCCCTGCAGTTTATCCGTTTCATTAATGTTCACCCTGCATTAATTATGAAGTCTTTCACTACCGTACAATGTCTTTATTTAATTGACCACGCATCACTCTTTTACGAAGCCCTGGCAACGTTCCATTTATCTTTTTACATTGCTTAGGTGTATGTAACAGGAATTCTCGTGTACACTAAACTCGCAGACACATAGAGGTAGGGAATTGCGACTTTCAAGTTTCTATTCGTAATAACTTCACACTTCATACAACTGAATAACCCAGCCATGCTGCGTAGTGTAATAGTGAATGTGATGAACTGACTCTACTGCCTCGGAAATATAACTGAGCAACGTTTGGAGTCTACGTATTGATCACTGATAACGTAATGAAATAAAACGCCGAGAGGGATTAGCCGAGCGGTCTTAGGCACTGTAGTCATGGACTGTGCGGCTGGTCCCGGCGGAGTTTCGAGTCCGCCCTCAGGCATGGATGTGTGTGTTTGTCCTTAGGATAATTTAGGTTAAGCAGTGTGTAAGCTTAGGGACTGATGACCTTAGCAGTTAAGTCCCATAAGATTTCACACACATTTGAAATAAAACTAAACTTGTATGGTCAAATTAAAGACTTATTATAATAGCAAAAAGCATCATATCCAAATATGATTCGTTACAGAGAAGGCCTGCGAAAGATTCTTTAATAATAAAAACAAACATTTAATTTAAAATCTGTAATCTCTCGCAGGCAGCTGAATATTGAAAACATAATGAAACGATTGTTGATTTCAAGGTAGCATTTGATTATCTTCACGGACCAAACCAAAGCAAAGTAGCCCAAGAATTTAAACTAGTCACTGAAATATGTGAAATGCTTATCATACACAGTATAAAATGTAAAATTCATAGTCGAAATCTGTTCCTAAAATATAAAATGTCTCCTCTCCTTTAAAATGAACACAACGGTAAGACAAGATGACTGCTTCCTCTACAGTTTTCTCCATAGTTTCAAGCTGAAATTAATGTGCTGCGTTATTAAATTATCAATATTCCTGTGGGATGTCAGACAGTTTTGTAGAGTTACAGTGCTACCAAGGAAGACAATGCTGTTTGGGCTTTATGTTTAATTTTTCTTGGCGAATGTAAGTTCAGTGTAGATCTTGTTCCACGGTCATGGACAGAGGTAATTGTGCTGCAGTTACCTATCACTGTAATTTTTGATGTGCCTAACTGGTTGGTATATGTACTTGTATGTGTTGTAGTTAAAATCCCCAGCGTTTTGAACAAATGTTTGCAATGAGCTCGACTTTTATTTTTGGTTCTTATTATTGTGGCCTTTCCTGTAGTTGGTAAATTTCAGCTTGAAAATCGCCAGTGCCGAGTTTCTAATTCACCACATTGTGTCTGGATTATCTGACGGCAAAGAGGTCGGATCGGAACCTCTGAGGCACCCAGATCCCTCATTAGGGAAAATGCTAAGGATATCTTGCAGTTTTGAATTCGCACAATTCGCGGAGAAGCATCTCCTGGAGCGAAAAGGAAGTGTGCGTGTTGCTCGTAGTGTCTCGCCGAGCAGATAAAACGGGTGCCGCCAGCGGTCACGGCAGTCTACGAGGCAGCTCAGATGGCGTGGCTTGCACGACGAGTTTCCGCCCCGCCAGTGATCGGTGAGAACAAAGCCGTCTCGTTCTTCTTCCTCAGCGTCTTCCACAACCTCCCAATGGAAAGCGACAACTTTGGCATCATGTCCACAGTGCTA
Source organism: Schistocerca piceifrons (assembly GCF_021461385.2). Lineage (NCBI taxonomy): Eukaryota > Metazoa > Arthropoda > Insecta > Orthoptera > Acrididae > Schistocerca > Schistocerca piceifrons. The sequence goes on along the minus strand of NC_060140.1, from coordinate 737,263,381 downwards.
TGTCAGGAATTCCTATGCTCAGCGTACATTTAACAAGCGAGTTTGTTTTCGTTGTGGAGAGCGGGAATAGATGGAAAGTATCCACCAGAGTAGGATGGCAAAGTTATAGAAGGGACAGCATGTACATATGAGCAGAACTCAGTGGAACTGAGTAGAAAGCGCTCCACGAAGGCTGTTAATAGAATTATAAACAGGACAGAGTTAACGTAAGTTACCAAGTTGATATAAGCACCTCTGCATTAATGTCCAACCGGAACACGTATATTTTGTTAGGATCACTGCCTTTACTTGCAAATAACAGAAGTTCAGAACTCAAGATTTGTACAGTAGAATTGTTAGAGAAATAAGATTACTGGTCATCAAGAAAGCAAATGACGAAAATATTTTGGTGTTTGATGTATTCAAGGCATCTGAATTCTCCATAAAAGGGGCAATGCATTGTCTTCTGTTATACATCAGTAAGCGTTAGAGAATCTGCGTGACTCAGTCACAGATTTGTTACTTCTTCATGAGAAGGCTTAAATGACATAGCTATGCATATCAACGTGACCCCATCAGCTACGCCACATTTCACGCGCTTTCTCCCATTTCAGCATATCTTGCACGAAATGGCAAATGCGAAACTCGACAGCTTACAAGAGCGGAACGTAGTAGCTGCCGTTACAGCAAACTGTAGATTGTCTCTCCCAGTTGCGGTAAAGAGACCTAACTGGTTACTCAGGTCGTTAGGTGATTTTAAAGCAGCGAATTATCACACTGAACACGCATTCTTGATACTACATTGAGAAGATTTGTGTCTGCCCTCCTTACGGAGCTAAATGGTTCTGAAACATAGATCTATCGGACAGACATCTGAAGTCACTTTTAGACAGAAAACGTTAAAAGTTTTTAGGATCGAATACTCCTTTTTAACTTACAAGGTAAAGGTTGTGATTTTAATGTTTGGTAGCGTGTAGTGATCTGATGATAAAGTAGTGGTCTTAATCTGTATTTCTGTCTGAAAATAGTCAAGGATGGGACACAAATCCCATAATCACTGATTCCTATTGTTCTTTGGAGTCGTATCCCGTAACTGGGATGGCAACACTGTAGTTAATTAAAGTAGGAGTATTTTCTTCTCTGAAAACAAGTAAAACATTTCTTTAACCTTACGTAACAGAAACAAGCAGCACAGCATGGCGTTACGTAGAGAAACACGATGTTTAGTTGTATCTTATATATTTCTCACTATACTGCCTGATGCATCTGAATATGACCTGGGGGTCTTGAAGTAAAAGACTGAATTCAAACCTTTGGATTTATTAACAGTTAGTTTTACGAGAAGGAAATGTGAACTGCGTAACAAGCAATGTTCTTAATTGCTACTGTCCCGTACTAAGTGAAGACATGACAGTAAATTAGTAGAGAAAATGATCAGCATGGGGGTGCCTCTGTGGAACCAGGGAAAGGATTTTATAAGCCTGTGCGTGATACAACATGCTGCAACAAAGATAAGCGAGGACGAACAACAAGAGAGAAAGTTGCTTTTACTCATTCACCGAGATTCGCGTGGCTGATAAACTTACAATTTTGTTAACCTGTTTGCACGTTACAAGAATAGAAGAAAATATAAATGGATGTGAGTTACAGTTATTGAAGCAAGAGAACGAATGTATTGGTCAACCTAAAACAGGACAGTGTAAAGAATTTAGCTGACGACACACGTGGCAAATATTTCAGCAATTCAGGAAGATTTTGGTACAAAGAACGGTGACTACGAACATGTTCTGATCGTGACCCGACTAGCAGCTCGCCAGCAAGCGAGTGCATTGCCTCGCAGTGCCTCGTGCTACGGCTGCCCAGCGTGTCCCCACCGGCGAACAGCGTCGCCATCAAGTCCAGACTGCAGCTCGTCACGTCTTCAACTGCCTGCCGTACGCTCCTCAACACCATCGAGAAGACGCACTTTTCGGCGCACATTTCGGTCAATCACGTGCCTAGCTTCCGGGCGCAACGTAACTGCCCAATCGGCTTGAGTCAAAAAGCGGTCCCTATGGATCCTTCGTTCGTCCGTTTTAACTGACAGGTTTTCTAGAAAGAATTCGAAGCTTCTACCGCGAAATTCCAGCAACCAGTGGAAACGCTCGACCACAAATTCGGCGGGAAATATCGTTCCACGTACGCACTGAATATCACGTACGCCAAGACAGAGGGGGCTGGCCTTCTCTGCCACCATTTGTCTCCTTGTTTTTCGATTCCTCCCCACCTGCTATTGTCCTGTGCATTCCAACGGTTCAGCCCTCCGTTTCTAAGCTCAGAGAAAATAGAAAATTCGTCTAAGGCTACAGCTAAACTAACAGAATGGATGTCATGCAACAGAGGGAGTGTCCAGGAAACAGAGACTGCTGATCATAACGAGAAAGTTAGAATTAAATAAAACACATACCCTGTAGTTCACTTCCTAGAGGCACAGGTCAGAGTAGAATATGAGGAAGATGGCATATAAAAGTGATAACCTAGTTGACAGGATAAACTCTAGTGAACGATGTGCTCAAATAACCGCACATCTTTCAGTCTCACCAAATTTCTACTTCTATCTATCGGCGTACCTAATGTTCATAGAACCATTACTTTGCAATATTCCATCATGTAATTCTCTGCACGATATCAGTGTCGTAGGTGAAAATATACAACAGCTTATCGAGGGTCTAAACAAGTTGTTTCAAGCTTTGTCTCCTGATAGATTGAAGGGAAGCTTAAAATGGCCAATTATTCTAAGAATCAGGCCAATATCTGGGGGTTCGTTATAAAAGCAAAATGGAGTACTCCCCATGGAATAGCATGTGAAAGTAACGTATGAGATGCCAAGCTACTAGAAATTTAAAGAGCTTCAGGTGTTCGAGAAAGGTTAACTGTTATAGTCGTACCACCCTAAATGCAATCCTGAGTTCTAAAACATCAAACATGCTACAGAAGAAAGACGTGGAATCTGAGTGGTCTGCAGTGTGTGACAAAGAATTTAGATGGCTACAACAGAATCTTCGATCTACTCTTTGTCGTCAAATATTTCTTATGGTTAACGTGGCGGCCAGTTAGATGTCGTAGCGTCTATAGACAGTCTGTGAGAAGGCACCTTAGGGAGCAGTGATTCTCGAGACCCATACCTCTAGAGCTCCTGGAATCATGGCATATGGCGATACTGCACATGAAAACAGGACTGATTTGGTGACTGTTGTAGGGAGGCTGAATAATCGCCAGTATGTGCCAAGAATTGTAAAACTTGTTGTCACACAATTCATGAATAGGGTACAAAATGGTATATTCCAGCAGGGTAGTGCAAGACCTCATACCACAGTTCACGCCACGAACACCTCGACAAATGTGCACATCCTTGCCTGGTCTGTCTGTATCTGTAATTTATCACCCATAGAGCATGTCTGGGATGCAATGGAAAGGCATATACTGTCAAATTAGTCTCCAGTCAGCAATCTTCATGAAATGGCACAGTATTTGCTTCAGACATGGCAGGAAATCCCTCATTACGACATCCGAGGCTGTCTGCTTCGATGCTACAATAAATACAAGAGTTTACTTTCACTAGTGGAAGTCACGCCTTATACTGATGTCGATAATAGATATCAGTTCCAAATGAAAAGAGAGTACAACCATTTAGCACTCATTATGTGATGAACGTCTCCATAAAGTTTGACAAATTCCAAACTGGTACTTCATAATGTAACACTTCTCATTTCTGTCAGTGTGTCTCCATAATTAGAGGAGGTTTGCTTACTTCCAGTTTTAAAGATGGCTATTACCACAGCATATTTCACTCTGTCAGCAAATAAGACCGAAGGCGAAGCTATGTGCTACAGAAATACTATCACCGCCCCTCCCTAAGTCGGTTTTCATAATGATGTTATATATTTTATTATGTGACCATAGTCTCCTCGGTATAAATAAGACACTCGAAAATAACTCACAATTGAGTCGAAATTGATTGTATAAATAAAACTGCAATACTGTATATCTGGCAACGAAAACGTTTGTTTTTTTATAAAATTATATGCTTAGCCACACCGGCAAGGGACGTGATACATATCTTCTGGGTGCTCAGATCGTCTTTCACAGGTTGTAAGAAATCAGGGGTCTTTGCAGGAGGGCACAGCCCGTACCTGAAATTATGCTATCTTAGGATTCAGCCGATCTTGACCAATGCGGGTCCCTGCATACGCCATATGTAACGTATGCTGTTACTTTGGTATCTCCTTGACACTGGAAATTAGTCTTGATTCCTGTTCATTAGTACGGGTATTCCGACATTGGCCTCTCAATATATATATTCTTTACTGTCGTTTCTTGTTAACAAAATCAGCTTATTCCCAGGAATCAGCAGCTTTCACTCAGTTCGAATCCTGCCTCGGACACGGATGTGTGTGATGTCCTTCGGTTAATTAGGTTTAAGTAGTTCTAGGTTCAAGGGGACTGATGACCTCAGATGTTAAGTTTCATAGTGCTCAGAGCCATTTGAACCATTTTTCACTCAGTTAATACTAGGCAGAAATCCAGTCTGCATTTTGGATCACATTTCCTTCACCCTTGTACAGGACGGTGTGCAGTATACTGCTGCATCCATTTTCGATAAGCTACCACAAGAATTCAAAGATCTTAACAGTAATCAACGCACTTTCAAATCGAAACTCGTTCTATGCTGTCGAGGAATTCCTCGAAAAATTGAGCTTATTCCTATTTTATATTGTTGACCGCGTTTACGTAAACTTATCGCTTGTCTTTTTTTGGGTTCATAAACATTTTATTTTATCTATTCTTACTTGTATCTTGTAATTTCATGTAGTGACACGTTCAGATTTGCTCCTCAGTTTGGTCCTACGAAACTTGACGTGAAAAAAAAAAAAAAAAAAAAAAAAAAAAAAAAAAAAAAAAAAAAAACTGGGTGCCCCCAAGTGCAACTGTATAAGTGTTCTGTACACTTGTATGCCTGTCTGCCATAAAGCTTTCGTCTCATTAGGGCATCCAGGAATGAATGAGAGGCTTATGCACCACGTAAAAATTCCCAATCGTGATCATAGTAATTTTTTTCAGCTGCAGTTCTTCAGGCCACAAGGAAAATTAGGTGCAAGGTCGAGCGCGTTGCGACACGCCTCGTGGAGTTAGCCGGCAACGGGTGACAATGGCACAAAACATGCGCAGCGGCTTCAGCCAATGAGTCAGCCAGCGCAGCTCTGTGTTTCGCTTTGAATGGCCTTGGCGACTTCACAACAGTACTGCCAGTTTGTCCCCGCTGCTAGCACTGCCAGCTCAAGCCCTTTTAATCCAGTCGGCAGCCACACTGGAACTTACAGAAGGTCGGAATTTTTGGAACTTTTAATGTATTGTATGTAGGTGATGTGCCGTAAGTACAAGTTTTCGATCCCGAGAACCCATAATCATGCTAACTGGGAGAGGGAGGGGGGGGGGGGGGGAGCGTTGGAGTAAGCTACAAAGCCGAGAAAAGTTGACAATTTTTTTCTGTTTTCTCTCTGTTCACTTTTCCACTTTCTGCCCTACGACCAAGAACATTCAGACCTTTCTTGTACAACATAGAATTTTCTGCCATTTCCTCTGATTACGCCTGATCTCGCACTACATACTTATCAAGTTACAGAGCTGGATGTCAAAATTCTCATAATATCAAAGAAAAACTACAAAATTGACAGGTTTCATTGTAATTCTTATTGTACAACTTTTTTAAAAGGTATGTGTCTGAAATGGTCAACGCTTAACATCAAGAACGTTCCCCCCTCCCCTCCCCCCGTCTCCTCTCAAACCCTACCCGCAATATGCTCGATTTTGCTAGGACTGCGTAAAAATGGAAGGAAATGTGGGCTTTTCATGAAAGGCGCTTGTAAATGTCAAAGCTTAATAACACAATGTCATTTCTTATTAGCTGAATGTATACTTGAAACATTAAAATTACTACTAATGAAAGTGCATGTAACAGAATTAAGAATGACACAAAGTAAGTTGACGCTTTGCCCTTTTTGATCCATATGGCAACTCAAATTGGACATCAGCTTCTTCCTCCTCTACAATGATGTCGTTGTAATCTTTACCAGCATCCTTCTCGTTGAGGTCCGACTCAGGTGAGTTCTCGCATACACGGTCACAACAGTGTTAGCCAACGACAGAGTACCAGAGTCTTTTTTTGAAAGCGCAAGGTGCAGGTCCTTGTGTTGCGTTCTTTCGTATATTTGCAAGAAATGATTTTCAGTAGAGAGTCTGGTGCTGCATTTTTCGTTGTTGTTGTGGGAATTACTCCTCCTGTTGTTAGCGTCCAGCCCCGAACTGATAAAATCCTTTCGTTACCAAGCCATGCCCGCACGTGTAGGAAGCTACGAAAAGAATGGTACTGGACGCGTCTCGAGTAGGCGGCAATCGCGCAAGTTGGCATTTGGGTTTTGCCGCAGGTGTAGCGTACACTGACATAAGAAACTTTTTCCCTGCTTCGGAAATAAGGTGTGCTGTTGCGCCTGGCTGTCTGAAAATAAAGAAGCCCACAGGGAAGAGTTTTTTCTCCTAAATGTAGCTCCTTCCTCCTTCGCTTGTCCAAAGGAGATTGAAATAATATCGCACCGATTTGCTGCGTGAAGGGGAAGACTATCCCGTGAATGGAATTTGCATAATATTGGCGAGTGCAGGACACTGCATAAATTTCACCTCCCACTCTCCTGAAAATATAAGGAGCTATCAAATGAAAAGAGACGGATGGAAAAAAATTAGTAAACTGTTCAGTATTTCTAAGGTAATTTCCATAGCTGTTAATACATTTTAGACAGGACGGTCAATGTCTTCATGGAAAAACGTTTGCGGTTGCCTACGGAACTATAACTGTCCGCAGGCGTGCACATCTCCGTCTGAGTCAAATCGACGGAAACTAATGTCCCTCTTCAGAACTTCAAACATTTGGAGCCTTCCGTCAACATTCCTGGACGTTTGGAATTGGCGACGCACTTCAATTTTTACAGTGTGTCCATCTACCGCTGTGTCTCTGTATTCCAGAAAGTCAATGAGCAGCGGACCCTTGCAATCACTTTCCCAGAGTTGGTGTGTTTCGACCACGCTGCAGAAGTTTCTCTGGGAAGCCCTTACACAACCTGCCTGGAAACCTGATATCTCCCCATGCATAGGCAACCACAAACATTTTTCAATGAAGGCACTGACCGTCTTGTCTCACAGTGGGATAAATGTGTTAACGGTTATGGCCATTACTTTTGAAATAATAAATACTTTACTAATTTCTTTCCATCTGCCTCGTTTTCATTTGACTACCTCTTACAGATTTTATTTTGAGAAGAGGCTGATGCTGCCAGCAGTACCATCCTATCTTCGTCTTAATCTGTGATGGTAACACAATCATAGTCAGCACCCTTTGACGTGGTGGAATTCATTATTATTACATCGAAATCTTCTGTTCCCCTTGCTGCATTTCAGTCTGCAGCACTGAAACGTAGTACGGTTTATTTGCATCGTTTGATGAAAAAAAAATTCTTGTGGTACTGTACCAGTCCTTGCGGAGAAGACTAATTTTCCGGAATAGTGCAGCAAATACTACTTCTTTGGTGATTTTTATAACAGATGTCACTATGATACTCATCAAAAATTCCTGTGGTACCACACCCGAAGTGTTTTTGCACATAATTCACATAGATCATATACATCTACACGAAAGTGGCTGCTTCAGTCATTCTCAACAAATTTTGTGTTGAGGGTATTCACTGTCAAAAAGTGCACTTTTTTGCATCCCAAAGTCCTCACCTTCTTGCGTCGTAGTGAAAGCTGCATGCAAAGCTGATTTTGTGCCTTTGCAGATACCATCATCGGTGAAGAAATGTATTGGAAAGTGCGCTACGTCAAATTTGAACAATTCAATTATAATTAAAATGGTTGCCAATGTACTATGCTCGTTGGAAAATGGGAAGAGGATCGGCTGTAACATTTTTGTCTGTAACTTTCAGGGCACATGAAACTGAGGCTAACATACGAGTAACTACCTTATTCTTTCATACGGTATATTGATAACTTGTAATTTTTAGACCGTCTGACTACAACTGAATGAAACACAATTTTCGTGCCATACGCGTTACGCCTTTATTCTCTATAAGGCACCTTCAGTCGCAGGTTGCGTGGACGTTTTCTGCGTATTACGTTTCTCTTCCATTTTTGGTGCTATTCCTCTTCTCATAATTGGCACGCAACTGAGGAAGCCAGGACTACAAAACCTTATTCTTACATCTGAATTTGTTATAAGCAGTCTGTTTTTTGTTTTTTTTTTTCTTTATTGGATTTCGATCCCCCCCAGAGTGAGGGGGGGGGGGGGGGGCTGGCAGCAGCGTAATACACCGCTCTGCAGCCCAAAGAAAAGTTAAAAAACATAATTAGGAGATATAACAATAAAAACAGGTGATAAAACGGTGACTGCGTAAAACGAACATGGTGAAAAGTTGCGAAGAAAACATAAAAACAAAGGGTGGGTGACGCTGATTAAAACACATAGTAATTAGACAGGCACAATTGAAAAACACGGCGACAGTCTGGTTTCTGTTTGCAATACTTAAAAAGGGGGACGCACAACACTGAACACTCACAGAAAACACTGCACTATAGAGTACATGTGCATATAGGGGAGGGGGGAGGACCCAGACAGAAGAGGGGGTAAAAGGGGGGGAGGAAAGGAAAAGCAAAAAAAGGGGGGAGCCAATGGAGGGAGAGGACACAGAAAAAGGGGGGACAGGGTGGACACGAGAAGGAGTGGTGAAGGCAGTGGAGGGGAAGAAAAAGGACTTGGGAGAGAGAAAAGAGTCAAAGAGAGGGTAGGCAGGGAAAAACGAAACAGGTTGGAAGGATGGAGAGGGAGCCCAGGAAAAGGACAGAGGGAGGGAGGGGGAGGTGAGGGTCAGAGTTGATAGGAGCTATAAGTGAAGGGAGAGAGGGCATCATCCAAGAAGCCACCTTGGGAAAGGAGATGAAGGGTATAAAGGTGGAGGGTAGGGGGGACACAATGGTAAAAGCACAGCAGCGGGTGGGGGTTGGAGAGGAGAGGAGAAACCAGGGGATGGGGGAGATCAAGTCGGCGAGAGGTGTAGAGGACGTGGATATGTTTGAGGAAAAGGACCAGATGGAGGAAAGGAATCAGGTCATAGAGGTTGGGTTGGGTTGTTTGGGGGAAGAGACCAAACTGCGAGGTCATTGGTCTCATCGGATTAGGGAAAAATGGGGAAGGAAGTAGGGCATGCCCAGCATTTGCCTGGAGCAATTTAGGGAAATCACGGAAAACCTAAGTCAGGATGGCCAGACGCGGGTCATAGAGGATCTGCGTGGGGGAGGGGGGAGGCGGGAGGCATGCACAGAAGGCAAGGCAGAGTGTATGGCGCTTGAGGATCTGTAGGGACTTATTATAGAATTAGGGGGGGGGGGCGGATATCCAGGTGGGACTGGCATAACAGAGGATGTGACAGGTTAAGGATTTGTAGGTGTGGAGGTTGGTAGAGAGGTTCAACCCCATGTCTGGCTAGAGAGGAGTTTAAGGAGATGGAGGCAGTTGTGGGCTTTGGATCGGAAAGAGTGGAGATGAGCAATCCAGGTGAGGTGACAGTCAGTGGGAAATCCAAGGTAGGTGAGGGTGGGAGGGAGGTGGAAGGATGAGTGCAGATGGTAACTTACAATGATTGCCTGGGTCTTGGAAGGATTGATTTTGAGGAGCCACTGGTTACACCATGTGGCAAAAGGTCAACGTGATTCTGGGGAAGGCGTTGGGACTGTTGAAGGGTAGGCATTGTCATCAGCGTACTGCAGGAGGTGGACCAGGGGGTTAGGGCATATCTGCCATGTACAGGAGGTAGAGGAGAGGGGAGAGGACAGAGCCCCGGGGCACACCCACAGAGGGTTAGAAGGTGCGGGAATCAGCGTTATGGATGGTAGTGTAGGACGTGTGGCGGGAGAGGAGGGAGGCAATCAGATGGTCATATTTTATAGGAAGTGCATAAGTCTGCCATGGGATGCCATACGCAGTTGTAGGCCTTCTAGATATCTAGGAAGACAAAAATGGCGGAGCGACGGGAATTAAACTGGAGGGAGAGGAGATGAGTGAGGCTTAGAAGTTGGTCGTCGGCAGAGAAGGAAGGTCGAAAGCCACTTTGGGTGTTGGGGAGGAGGCGGTGTCGGTGGAGGTGGTGATGTATGAACTGGGTAAGGATGGATTCCAAGGAGCTTGCTGAACATATAGGGCGATAGGAATAGGTAGCAGATGGAGGCTTGTTGGGTTTGGAGAACGGATATGGGAGGTTTTGCACAGGTCGTGGTAGAAGCCGGTTGCAAGGATTACGTTATAGAGGGCGGCAAGGACTGCAAGGAAGGAGGGAGGGCAGTGTTTGAGCTGGCAGTAGGTAATGCGGTCGTGGCCAGGGCGGGGGCGGTGTTGCGTTTAGTGCGGAGTGTGAGGCTGATGTCCTGTGTAGTGATGGAAGTGTTTAGTTCTGATGGTGGTGTGTGACCCAAGTACTGGAAGCTAGGAGTAAGGGGAGGAGTGGTGTTATCCGTATGTTCGATGACGTCGGGGAAGAGGGAATAATCAAATTGGCGATCATCTGGAACGAAAGAGACATCGGATAGATGGGAGGCAAAGTGTTTGGCCTTACTGAGGTTGTCAGGAAACGGACAGTCATCAAGGAGGAGAGAGTATGTGGGGTAGGGCAGTGCAAAGCAGACCAATACCTGGAAGAGTTTATTGGGAATGTGGCGTTGTGTTGAGTGCATGTCTGTCGCCAGGCACGCCGTTTCTTCGCAGTAAGCACGTTGCGGATGTGTCGTTGTAATTGCTGGTGGCGGGTGAGTGTGTCCCTGTCACGAGTGTGGAGGAAGGATCGGTAGAGGCGACGGGATTCACGAAGGAGAAGGACGGCCTGTGGGGGCAGGGCAAAGCCTTCTGCTGTTCCTAATCTATAAAACGGTTTAGGAGACAATCTTAGCAGCCCTTTTAGATTGTTACAGATGATACTGACATTTACTATCTCGTAAAATCATCACATGATCAAACCAATTGTAAAATTCGATTACAACACGCTGTTTTTTACGCACCGACATACACTTCTGGAAAAAAGTTAATGCACCTGGAAAGACGTCGTCGACTTTGATTCGATGATAGCATACGAGACATCGAGGATAGTAGATGTACTGATAATGGTTTCAATGTCGTCCGCCTACAGATAGCGTAGTAGCATAGCCACCAGAGCGCCTCTGCGTCTACCCTTTAATAGAGAATGCTCATACCCGGAAGGCTAGGTGTGGTGCACACGTGTGAAGCAAGCAGGCAACCACGTCACGGAGTCACACTTGTGCTTCCTACAGCCAAATTAACAAATTTGAGAGGGGTTAAATTGTGGCTTTCTGTATGGTGGTATGGGCTTTTCGGATAATTTCCACACAGGTCAGACGTGCTGCGTCAGTTGCGCAACGATGCTGGTATCAGTGGTCACCTGAACGTTCTCACACCTGCTGAACAGGTTCTGTATGTCCACGCAGCATACACGCCCGCCGGGATCGTCGTATTGTAAGGGCAGCAGTGGCAGATTGTACAGCTACCACTGCACAGATAATAGGGCTTGTGAGTCCAGACGTGTCAACACGAAATGCTGCGAACGGGTTATTAGCAATGGGACTACGGGCACTTCCTCTCACGCTACAACATCGACGTACACAGCTCGACTGGTGACGTCAGAGGATCACTTGGGAGACGGAGTGGCGCGGCGTGGTCTACAACGATCAATGCAGATTCTGCCTGTATGAAATGACGGTCGTTAGCGCTTACGATGTTGACCTGCTGAGGTGTGTCCCGTAGGGCGCATTCGTCCAAGACACACTGGCTCTACCCCGGCCTTACGGTCTGGGGTGCGAAAGCTACAACCCTCGTTCACCTTACGTGTTTCTGGAGAGAACGCTAATCAGCGCTCATTTCCTGAAGAATGTTGTCAGACCCGTTCTTTTTCGTTGTTCTTGCAACAGGATAACGCTCGTCCACACACTGCCCGTGGAACTCACTACATCTGCAAGACGTGCAGCAACTTCCCTGGTCAGCACGATCTGCAGACTTGTCTGCAACCGAATGCGTATGGGATACGATGGATGAGAAGTGACTTTTGCGACTAGTCAACCAACAACTCTTACGGAACAACGTGAACAGGTCGAGCAGGCGTGGCATAATACATTCCAGGACAGTTCCTTCACTACTCCCAGTACGTACGTAGTCCATTAACTCAAAGAAAACTTTCCTGTCAGGGTGGCTGTGGCAGCGTCGGACTCCTTGTCGTACTTCTGGTGCTTCTGCTGAAACTTACTGTGTGAGCTATATTGGTGTAGATGGTATTGCTACAGACAACTAACAGTTGGGATGTATTTGAATATAGTTTAGATACATTCTTCCAAAATAAATGAAATTTGTCGCAATCTTTCCGTTACGGGAGCAACTAGTTCCCAATGTCAAAATGACAGACGAAATGTCTCTATTACATACTGGAAAAGATTAATCTTAAAAAGTATAAAAAACATAAAAAAGTCCATTTTCGTCCAACGTGGAGCACGTTAAAACGGAGCAACACATCGGTAACAGATAAAGTAATTACTGGGCTTGTGTAGGAAAGAAAGAAAATTATGATGTTTTATTTCAGGGAAACGAAACTCGTTTGGTAACAAGAATAAGCATTTTCTTGTAGTAGCAAAGTGAGATTTGTAATACCTCAGTAAAGAATGTTGCAAATATTAAACGCACTCAGGAGACGACTACACGGGGAGATAATAGGAGTTGGCAAAGTGCCATGAGAGTTCTAGATATTTGTTGCCGTGGGCGGCGTAGGCAGTAGCGCTTACCAAGTGGTAGCACGTACGAGTAGGCGACCGTTGACGAGCGCAGGCGGTCGTAGCCTCAACTCTGGCGTCTGTCGACACTATATTCTCGCGACGCGACTGAATCAATGTCGATGTTGGTCGTCACATGTCTAGCGCCAGGGTAATGAATGTCAGAGCATGCAGTGGTGGCAGATTTGCTGCGACAGTGTTCACGGTGCCAAAGACTCAGCAAATTCAATCGAACAAGAAATGCTTGAAGCACGAATAAAGGGGACCATGGTGGATGCAGCTGTTTTATAAGATGGATAGTGGGCATTCACGGATAAAATAATAGGCCGCATTGCCAATCTTGCATGGATACCACACTGACCTACCTCTTCCTATGTCTTTCTGGCGGAAGCGAGAACTTCCTGAGTGTTAAGATTGCCTCTGCATGAGGCGGGAACATGAGGACGTGTATACAAATGGTTCTCTTCACGACTGCGTGGATGACGAACAAATTTGAATGGATACAACCTTTCCTAACGGCAATGCCATACTGAGATTTTTTATAGATCTGATTAATATTCTGTTAATCGTTTAATTATTCCGGCATTACTATCTGATATTGGCATCATTTCACAATTATAATCTAGCACAGCATATATGCGAGGTAGCGCGACTCCGATGTGGGCATATAACTACCAACATGTAGGCAAGGGATTAGTGAGACATTCGCGTCTTTCCCATGTGCGTGCGATAAATGCGGAAACGTGGACTATGGCGACATTATTACCAAATGTGTCCTAACAGGACCAACGTTCTGTTATTCTTGGCCGGCCGCAGTGGCCGAGCGGTTCTGGGCGCTACCGCTATGGTCGCAGGTTCGAATTCTGCCTCGGGCATGGATGTGTGTGATGTCCTTAGGTTAGGCTAGGTTTAGGTAGTTCTAAGTTCAAGGGGGCTGATGACCTCAGAAGTTAAGTCCCGTAGTGCTCAGAGCCATGTTGATGTTGTTGTTGTGATCTTCAGTCCTGAGACTGGTTTGATGCAGCTCTCCGTCCTACTCTATCCTGTGCAAGCTTCTTCATCTCCCAGTACCTACTGCAGCCTACATCCTTCTGAATCTGCTTAGTGTATTCATCTCATGGTCTCCCTCTACGATTTTTACCCTCCACGCTGCCCTCCAGTACTAAATTGGTGATCCCTTGATGCCTCAGAACATGTCCTACCAACCGATCTTCTGGTCAAGTTGTTCCACAAACTCCTCTTCTCCCCAATTCTATTCAATACCTCCTCATTAGTTACGTGATCTACTCATCTAATCTTCAGCATTATTCTGTAGCACCACATTTCGAAAACTTCTATTCTCTTCTTGACTAAACTAAATACGTTAAGAAACGACTTCCTGACACTTAAATCTATACTCGATGTTAACAAATTTCTCTTCTTCAGAAACGCTTTCCTTACCATTGTCAGTCTACATTTTATATCCTTTCTACTTAGACAATCGTGAGCTATTTTGCTCCCCAAATAGCAAAACTCCTTTACTACTTTGAGTGTCTCATTTCCTAATCTAATTCCCTCAGCATCACCCGACTTAATTCGACTACATTCCATTATCCTTTTTTTGCTTTTGTTGATGTTCATCTTATGTCCTCCTTTCAAGACACTGTCCATTCCGTTCAACTCCTCCTCCAAGTCTTTTCCTGTCTCTGACAGAATTACAATGTCATCGGCGAACCTCAAAGTTTTTATTTCTTCTCCATGGATTTTAATACCTACTCCGAACTTTTCTTTTGTTTCCTTTATTGCTTGCTCAATATACAGATTGAATAGCATCGGGGAGAGGCTACAGCCCTGTCTCACTCCCTTCCCAACCACTGCTTCCCTTTCATGTCCCTCGACTCTTATAACTGCCATCTGATTTCTGTACAAATTGTAAATGGCCTTTCGCTCCCTGTATTTTACCCCTGCCACTTTCAGAATTTGAAAGAGAGTATTCCAGTCAACATTGTCAAAAGCTTTTTCTAAGTCTACAAATGCTAGGAATGTAGGTTTGCCTTTCCTTAATCTTTCTTCTAAGATATGTCGTAGGGTCAGTATTGCCTCACGTGTTCCAACATTTCTATGGTATCCAAACTGATCTTCCCCGAGGTCAGCTTCTACCAGTTTTTCCATTCGTCTGTAAAGAATTCTCGTTAGCATTTTGCAACTGTGACTTATTAAACTGATAGTTCGGTGATTTTCACATCTGTCAACACCTGCTTTCTTTGGGATTGGAATTTTATATTCTTCTTGAAATCTGATTGAATTTCGCCTGTCTCATACATCTTACTCACCAGATGGTAGAGTTTTGTCAGGACTGGCTCTCCCAAGGCTCCCAGCAGTTCTAATGGACTGTTGTCTACCCCCGGGGCCTTGTTTCGACTTAGGTCTTTCAGTGCTCTGTCAAACTCTTCACGCAGTATCGTATCTCCCATCTCATCTTCATCTACATCCTCTTACATTTCCATAATATTGTCCTCAAGAACATCGCCGCTGTTTAGATACTCTATATACTCTTTCCACCTTTCTGCTTTCCCTTCTTTACTTAGAAATGGGTTTCCATCTGAGTTGTTGATATTCATACAAGTGGTTCTCTTTTCTCCATAGGTCTCTTTAATTTTCCTGTAGGCAGTATCTATCTTACCGCTCGTGAGATTAGCCTTTACATCCTTACATTTGTCCTCTAGCCATTCCTGCATAGCCATTTTGCACTTCCTGTCGATCTCATTTTTGAGACGTTTGTATTCCTTTTTGCCTGCTTCACTTACTGCATTGTTGTATTTTCTCCTTTCATCAATGAAATTCAGTATCTGTTCTGTTACCCAAGGATTTCTACTAGCCCTCGTCTTTTTACCTACTTGATCCTCTGCTGCCTTCACTATTTCATTCCTCAAATGTACCCATTCTTCTTCTACTGCATTTCTTTCCCCCATTCCTGTCAATTGTTCCCTTATGCTCTCCCTGAAACTCTGTACTCCCTCTGGTTCTTTCAGTTTATCCAGGTCCCATGTCCTTAAATGCCCACGTTTTTGCAGTTTCTTCAGTTTTAATCTACAGTTCATAACCAATAGATTGTGGTCAGAGTCCACATCTGCCCCTGGAAATGTCTTACAATTTAAAATCTGGTTCCTAAATCTCTGTCTTACCATTATATAAACTATCTGAAGCCTTCTAGTATCTACAGGGTTCTTCCATGTGTACAACCTTCTTTCATGATTCTTGAACCAAGTGTTAGCTAAGATTAAGTTATGCTCTGTGCAAAATTCTACCAGACGGCTTCCTCTTTCATTTCTTAGCCCCAATCCATATTCACCTACTACGTTTTCTTCTCTTCCTTTTCCTACTGTCGAATTCCAGTCACCCATGACTATTAAATTTTCGTCTCCCTTCACTATCTGAGTAATTTCTTTTATCTCATCATACATTTCATCAATTTCTTCATCATCTGCAGAGCTAGTTGACATATAAACTTGTACTACTGTAGTAGGCGTGGGCTTCGTGTCTATCTCGGCCACAATAATGCGTTCCCTATGCTGTTTGTAGTAGCTTACCCGCACTCCTATTTTTTTATTCATTATTAAACCTACTCCTGCATTACCGCTATTTGATTTTGTATTTATAACCCTGTATTCGCCTGACCAAAAGTCTTGTTCCTCCTTCCACCGAACTTCACTAATTCCCACTATACCTAACTGTAACCTATCCATTTCCCTTTTTAAATTTTCTAACCTACCTGCCCGATTAAGGGATCTGACATTCCACGCTCCAATCTGTAGAATGCCAGTTTTCTTTCTCCTGATAACGACGTCCCCGCCCGGAGATCCGAATGGGGGACTATTTTATCTCCGCAATATTTTACCCAAGAGGACGCCATCATTATTTAATCATACAGTAAAGCTTCATGCCCTCGGGAAAAATTACGGCTGTAGTTTCCCCTTGCTTTCAGCCGTTCGCAGTACCAGCACAGCAAGGCCGTTTTGGTTAGTGTTACAAGACCACGTCAGTCAATCATCCAGACTGTTGCCCCTGCAACTACTGAAAAGGCTGCTGTCCCTCTTCAGGAACCACACGTTTGTCTGGCCTCTCAACAGATGCCCCTCCGTTCTGGTTGCACTTATGGTACGGCTATCTGTATGGTTGAGGCACGCAAGCCTCCCCACCAACGGCAAGGTTCATGGTTGATGGGGGGGGAGAGCCATTTGAACGATTTTGTTATTCTTGTCTTTTTTGTCTTGGCTGCCGAAGGACAAACACCGGTAGCGATCAAAATCGGAGAATGAAGACTGTGCGTGAACAGCATGTCTGTCGAAAATCACTGTTTGTGGAATGGTGCGTCAAGTTCCGTGCTGGTCGTTATATACAATCTGCGCCAACTCAAGTGGGAGATACTCGAACACTCGCCCTATAATCCTGATGTCTCTCCATGCGGTTATCACGCCTTCGGTTCCCTAAAAAAGGCTTTGAAAGGTCGACGATATCTGTCGGATGAGTATGTGCAGTGGCCAGTTACGGACTTCAGGCAGCAGGACGCAGTGTTTTACCTATCTATCTATATCCGGATCCCGCTACAGCTACTGCCAGGTGTGGGTGCTGACGAGACCTCTCCATTTGGCTCGGTCTTCCCACCACTTTTCTTCCTCCACTTGCTGACAGGTCACACCTCTCCTTCCCACAGATATTCTCACTCCCGTTTTCCACCTTGTTCTTGGACGACCTCTAAGTCTTTCTCCGTCCACCATTAGTTCTTCCATAATTTTGGGGAGCCTCTGCCCACGCATCCTCTTAACGTGCCCGCACCGTCTTAATCTCTTTTTTTTTATTTCTTCTCTCATACTTTCTTGTTTAAGGTCCTTTCTAAGATGATTTTTGCAGATGATATTGTAATATGGGGCGATAAAGAGGTAGATGTACAGTTAGAACTTGATGCGTGGAAGGAAATAATGAAAAAGTATGGATTAAAAATAGATAAAGATAAGAATGAAGTAATGGTATTTGGAAGAGACAAAGGGATCAATGGGAATATTACTTTGAAAGAAGAACCGCTCAAAGTGGTGGACAGTTTCACTTATTTAGGGAGTGAAATATCTAGTATTGGATGAATAACCAACTAAATTAATAGAAGGTTAAGAAGGGAGGCAATTTCTACCAAACAATAAAACACCCGATTTGGAATAAGGAAGTTTCATAAAAAAGCAAAACTTCTTATGTATAAGAGTTATTGCTTCCCTATTGTCACCTATGGAGGAGAAACATGGACAATGACAGAAAGGGACTGGAGCAGACTGCAAGCAGGGGAAATGAAATTTCTTAGAGCAGTTAAGGGAAAAACAAGAATGGACAGAGTAAGTGTTTTACCAAACAGGTATATTCAACCTGGTACTTCGATGGGATGATTGCCTCAATGCTCACGGCGATTTTACCTGATTGGCATGCCGTTTCCTGACTGTACAGCCTACAAACGAAAACTTTTTGATGTCCTCTTATAATTTACTGGGAAAAAAATTGCACATTAAGTTCATGCACTTGCTTGAGAAGGTTTTATCCGACCTATGATTGTGGCCATCCGATACATAATCCCATCATCTGTTAGAATCAGTGATTGAAATTTAGGGAAATTGATTTATGCTATGCACTTTTTTTATATGGCTGCGTGTAACGGTCGACTTGGACTCTTAAGCTTAAGCCTGAACGGATTTGGAAAAGTCTGTGACGAAAATATATGTCTGTAGAACATACGGGAGCCTCTCCAAGACAATGTATGTGGCATAGTAACCTATCGCATGTTTCGTCTGCTGCTCAGTGCGATAACGCACAAATGGGACACCAATACAAGTGCTGGGAACTCAATGGAACACAAGGTTTGCATGTTCTGAGGAGATATCAGCAAGTACCGCGTTACTCATTAGTGCTTTTACAAGGGACATTTTCTGGCCAATGTGTGGGTTTCATTACGGGAAAAGAGGGCATTACACAAGAACAACGAAATTTGCTAAGAAGTCATCAGTTGAGGAGACGTGCAATTCGAGATTGCCATAGAAAGGTGGGGACTCACCGAGAGCGAATTTTGAGGAACGCCGGGGGTGAGTGGAGACAGAGCGGTGTGGCTATGTGGGACACTTTGCTGCTAGGTCTGATGGCAGCCAACTCCACTACTGCTGGGAGACTGCTCAAGACTCTGGCCGTGAGTGTAAGCGAAAACGATCAGCGAGAGTCATTTCTGGTGACTACACAGCCCATTTCACTGGCCTCTTCAGGTAAACAATGACAACCACCCATAGATGACGACTCAGGAGTCGTTGGGACTCCTCAACCATCACGCACCGGATCTGGATAATAATTCATCTGCAAATATTCCGTTTGTCTCAAAATATAAATTCATAATCAGGAAAGTGATTCTGCTGTAAGTATTACTGTTACCAGAATAACTCGATTTTAATTTTAATTCTAGTGTGTGATGGAAAGATGTTAGTTGTTTAGAATATGTTTTTTAAAGGGTAGCTTCGTGAATTTAGGTGTGATCGAAAGAGATAATACGTGTGGAAAGAAAAGCAATTATCTTTTTCGTTTTCCTGGCCTTTTGCCGTGTCTTCTCGGGGTCGGTGTGTTAATCTGGATTTGACAATGTTAGTGGTAGAGGGTACGAGCAAATGGGAGGACGGTGATTCATATCACCGTCCGGCCATACAGATTGAGCTTTTCCGCAATTCCCGCCAGATCGCTTGTGGTAAATGCAAAGATGGTTCCTCTGAAAATGATACGGTCGATTTCCTTACCCATCCTTCCGCTACCAGAGTTGGCGCTCTGACGATTTTTTCGTCGAAGGGCGTTCAACCCTAAACCTCCATCTTTGTTTCTGACGGCTCCATTCCTAATAAGTCATACGTTCTGCAACGTCCATACTCTCAGACTGCAAGGTCTCAGGTTGTGAATTAATTTTTTCTGCTAGTTCATACTGAATCTGATAAGGGTAAGATTACGTTTTTAAGATCTATTGCTACGTCTTTGTTGGTTACATTTCTCACTTTTATGAATTATGTTTGTCAGAGTCTTTACACTATGCATGAATCTTTAAGTATATAAATGGTTTCTTATCTTCCATACCAAAGCGTTGAAAATGGCGTTTTTAACGCTATCTTGGAAGTCCTAACAACTAACGAAACAAGTTTTTAAATGTTACCACCGTAGTATGCTGTGGCCAAAAAAATTATAGATATTATCAACGGTTTCGAAATACAAAATTACGTCTTGATTATCCTCTTAACCTCTACAGCACGTTTAAGGGGACTAGTACACGAATAAGCGTCAAAAAATCGATTTTTTAATTTGTGTCCAAAAAATTCTCTGTAGTTCTCTGAACAAGAAGAAGTTTACTTCAAGGAAATGGTAATGACGAATGCCTGAAAATTAGAGGAATTTAAAAGTGTTTGCACAAATTACGACACTCCCCCGTAACGCAGACAGCTGTGTTTAAAACAGAATTTTGTTCTCACGTGTTTGTTTTTTTATGACTTTTTAGTCTCTAATATTTTAGTGAAACAGGATTATTAGAGAAGTAATTACATAGGGTTGACGTTTTGTATACTGTCTTAAACATATTTAACTAAAAAGCAGATTTTTCTTAAGACTTAAATTTGAAAATTAAAGACTTTCTTAAAGAAAAAATATGAGTTAATTGCTCAATCCCTTATAATCGTTATAAAAAATGTTTGAATCATGACGTATGACAACAACATCTTTTAAAACTCTGCTTCAAACATATATAGTAAGGAACTTCCAGAAAAAATCAAGCTTCTACTTTGTTATTATTTCGAGATACGTGTAGTAATTTTGTACAGAAATAATTAACATGCTGTATTTCCCTTGCAACACAAAACACAAATAAGAAAAAAGTATGAGACCAAAAGCTGTGATTCGTACATCAGATTGTTCCCAAACGATCTGTTAAAAGACGGTAAACATTTCATGGGCGCACAAGTCTGATTCTTTGAGCTAAAGTATCCAGAAAACTATTTTTTTTTTCTTGATTGCCCTTTGTATTCACGAACCAGTCCCCTTACGGACTGAATCTAAATTATGACTTGACTTTTTTTTCACACCATTCTATACGACATTCATTATGGTTGCTCCATCATATCTTTGGCCGAAGCATTTACGCACATCTAGTCCATTTCGTTATAAATATTCATTTAACTGATGTTCATATCTTAATGTAGATTGATCTTTTGCCTGGTTAAAGTGGATAATTGATTCGCATACTTTCACGTCAGAATTATTTCCAAGACAATGTTTCATTATTTTAAAACAGCGAAAGACATCTTCTGCCTGATCAGTTTTATTAATTTTTCTGCTTTTCCTTCCCATGTTAATTTTTCACCATGTCCTACTTCTTTTTTTCCAAAGGTAATTTATCATCGAGATCATTGCTCGATCATCCCAGCCTAGTTATGGCCCTGCTATCATCGCTGGAAAGTTTTCCCAATTGTACGGTGATTATTTCCACATATCCTCTTAGAGTAACCAACGTACCGCGACGTGACGCAGTTCTCAACAATACAGGGGTCTGTGCAGCGGCACACGCCGTTGCTCAGCATCATTCTGAGACGGGGCGGCAGGCCAGCAACATAAACGTGGCGTTCCCCATTCAGCAGAATCTTAGGACACCCGTGAAATACAGTAACGATATGGAGCAACGAGAGCAATCAGAAGGTAAGTCATCTAATAAAGTTGCGCCAATCCGTGGCGCCCAGAACGCAAGCGCCAAATCAACTACAGCTTTCTGGAGACGCATAACATAAATTTTTGCAGTCTCGTTTAGTTAATGAAAATGTACATTTATGAAACTGCAGTAATATTTACGGTAGTTTGGTTTGAAAAATCAGTCATCCAGATTTTTTATCAATGTCTGTCTGAGGCAGTTTGTGTTTGAGGAGCATCTGTTTCATAAAACTTGAAATTGCAGAAAAATCGAAATACTACAAACTGCACATTCTTCTACGAAGTTTCAATGGCAAGTGATATCTGTATTAGCTCGTACAGGCATTGTTCGAAAAGTAGTGTGTGTCACTGTGGTGTCTCGAAACACACGTTTTCCGCGCACATAGGCTACAATAATAGGACACAATAAGAAGAATATTATAAGAATTTATGACTATTATAAATTAATTTCGAACATTAAGCTGTGTTTTTTGTCAGAAAGCTAATTTTCCTTTTAAATCGTAGGTGTCGAAAAAGAAATGAAATTCGATTTGAAGTTTCTGCTTCTGCTTACATGTAGTTACATTATGTGGGCCAACTTTCAACTCTGTGGCAGTGCAGTTTGTATCCTCAGTCCCAGTAAGCTGTATCCACATTTTAATGGTTTCTGGTTTCTCTAGTACGAATGCGGTAGAGATTTCAGAAATTCGTCCTGCTAATGCGCTGATTCTTATCGCTACCAACTTCGGCGATCAAATGATACTGTGCGCAATACGCCCGACTCTATATTCGTCAATGCTCAGTGTTGTTTCATTTCCGTGACAAGTTATTTGTAGCAGTGACTGTCATTTGTACATGACCTCTTACAGCATTGTGAATCCCCTGGTATGACACCGCAAGTATTAATCGTTCACTCTGAGAAGACTCTCCGAGCAGTAGCTGACGGGAGTAGTCCTGTCAACGAAGGAAAATAGGGTAAAAATTGTGTAGTGGCGAATATTGTAGTGTGGTGGGAGTGGTATGAACAGCATACTAAAAACCCTGAGATTTGGGGGACCGCTTAGATATTTTTTTACGTTTTTCTGGAATAACTGGGAAACCTAAGCTTCTAGCAGAAAAGTTTCCCAGTACAAAATTCAGCTACATTAAATTTTCTACAAAAAAGAAAGAACCGATTCATTTTTTTTTCTGTAGAACCAGTAGTTTCCGCGTTACAGGGGAAGAAAGAATCGTAGATTATTAAAATGTTGTCTTAACTGTATAAAATCTGTTTATTTTTAAATGAAGGGGTGAATTGTGTTCTGGGGGTGCAGGGGGAGAGGAAGTGGAGGCGGGGTTGACGTTAGGAGTGCAAGGGAAGGTACGTCACCTTCTTTAATGTCTGCAAAGTGAAAACAGAGCAAGTGATTTCACAATCCATCTACCCAACCACATCACAAGAGGTAACTGCAGGGTGTTTCACAAAGTTATACCGACCTTGCACATTACGTCTTGTGAAGCACTGGTGAAGCAGTGCGCAGACATTCCTTGGGGGGGGGGGGGGATGGTTATTTTTCTTGAAGCGCGTTAACACTACATGTATTCCAGATACGAGTTACTAACAACAGTAACACAAAAAATTCATGTGGACAGACTGCGTAATCTCTGCACATTGTTCTATACTGCTAGAGAGGGAACTGATTCTTAATTTCTCTATACATCATCTGTAGTGTTCTTTCGGAAAACGCAACTTCCCACACCTCGAACGCTGCCCACTTTTCAGTTTACAGACAGACCATACGTCCTCAGCATTTCCTGTCTATTTCTTTTACGCGAATCGACAAAATAACTTCAGCAAGCATGTGCTTATATAGTGCAGTTATTTTAAATTTATTTAATGACTATTCACTAGCAGTTTTTAAGTGAGCTTTTATGTAAAAAAAATTCCTCTGAACAATAGCTGAGAAGTGTTTAATTTGTGACAAATGTTGGCAGTGACCTGTGTAGTTTTGGTGGTAAAGGGAGTGAAATGGTAAATGTGGCACGTTGCAGCTGTCTGTTGTTGATAGCATATTGTAAAGACATACAATTCTGTTGTAGCCACTTGATTATGAATTAATGAACAGCCAGAAAGTTACTGCAATTCTCTCGCCATTAATTGTTAGTGGTAGACCGCATGATTCTCTTCCATTCAGGAATTGCTGGCATTTATAGAGTGGGCTGCAAGGAGTGGAGACACACATCTACAATGTGTCTTCCAAGTTAGTTGTGAATGTGTCTGATGTAATGGAACTGATCATGTTCAGGTCTAGAATACAAATCTGCTGTAAAGATTGCTTGACTTATGATGAAATATCTGACGTTCAGTAACGCCTAGGTGACCCACTGTTGCAGAGAGAGAGGATTTAAGCATCTAGGCCTTTTCATACGCAGAGCTGAGGCTGAGGTGATGCATTTGATGCCTCTCACGGTGGTAAAAGTACCCCAGCCTGTGATAGCCTAGACAATGAAGTCAACGTTGTCGAATACATTTTGACAGCGTGTTACGCTTGGGAAGGGCTCTCCAGAGTGGGAGGGACTTGGGAGCTCCAGCTGTTGAGCTTTTTTACATAACAGCTCACTTGCCACCTCCAAATAGGTACTCACTTAATAGCCGGCCGCTGTGGCCGAGCGGTTCTAGGCGCTTCAGTCTGGAACCGCGCTGCTGCTACGGCCGCAGGTTCGAATCCTGCCTCGGGCATGGATGTGTATGATGTCCTTAGGTTAGTTAGGTTTAAGTAGTTCTAAGTCTAGGGGACTGATGACCTCAGATGTTAAGTCCCATAGTGCTTAGGGCCATTTTGAACTCACTTAATAAAATGAAAAATAGCTCCACTATATAAACACGGGCTCAGGGAAGTTATTTTATCTACCCGCATAACAGAAATGGCCAGGAAATGCTGGGAAAGCATTGTAAACTGAAAAGCGAGCGGTGCTCGTGGTGGGGGAAGTTGCCTATCCCGGAAGAACAATGCAGGATGACTAAGAATCAATTTCCCCTCTAGTAATGTGGAACAATGTGCTGAGATTTACTTACATATCTCCTGTCCATATGCGTTTCTTGCGTTTGTAATATTAGTAACTCATAGTCTACATACCGTGTACTGTTAAAACACTTTGTGGAAAATAAGCAACCCCGCACGTATCTCTGCACTGCGTCGCCAGTAAATAGGACCTTTTTTGTAGGAAATTTAATGTAGTCTAATTTTGTACTGAGTAACATATGACTAGAAGCCACGATTTTCGACTTATTCAAGAAAAACATAAGAAAATTGATCTTCAAACGCTTTCCCCTGCCTCCCCAACCGTCAGTCAGGATTTTTTGTAGTTTTTCCTCATGGCACTAACTCATACCACTGCTCAAAAATTTGAGACTACATGAATTTTTTCCACTACTCGGCCTTTTTTTATCTTCGGTGACTGGGTTAGAGCAGCTGTTTCGATAGAGGCCGAAAGACTGTGTAGGGCTTCGGACTGACAAGTCGGTTGTTTCCGGTCGCTACAAATCTTAGCTTACAATATTGTATCAAGAGAGTATCTTCATTGAATGTTTTAACAAATTTAAACCATCTCACATTCAACTGCATGTAACATTTATCCGGTCTTTAACTTGGTGTGTTACGTCTTTTTTTCACTTAATAGTAAACAGACACAATGAGCACAGCATCGTCTGCTGACCAAAGTTGACTGAAGGATTAGGATATCTTTACATCAGAATGATTTCCAAAACCAATTTTGCTTATTTTAATATAGGGAAAGAGTGTACCTGACTCATCGATTTCACTACTTTTTATCACTTTAACTTTACTTTCGTTTCTTCCTTTCGGGCGCCGGGAGCCCTCGATCTGTGGGCGCCGAGCCAATGTTCCGGCTGACCCAGCCTAGTCACGGCTCTGTTTACCACTGGAAAAAAGCGTTAGTCAGCGGAAAATTGTAGGGGCTAGCAAACTTCACAATAAGAAAAATATATTACTGAGAATGTTGAGAGTAGCTGGCAAGTTAGATTAAAATATTGACAAAAGATAGGAAGAGATGGTTTTAAGCAAATTGAAGACCTTGGCTGTAAACAATGGTAACGAACAGCCGATGGGAAAAAGTTATTGCATGTAAAACATGGTACGTCATGCGCCTGATTCCCATTAGTTTATACGAGGGTCAGTCAAAAAGTAATGCCTCCTATTTTTTTTTCTATGTTTAATTGTCAGGAAATTTAAATGCAATTACATAGGTTGAAAACCACAACATTGAGGATCATTTTGTCATTTTTCAATGTAATCTCCGCCCATCTCTACAGTTTTGGTCCATCTTTGAACAAGGGCATGTATCCCAGCACGGTAAAAATCACAGCTCTGCTTCCTAAGCCATTGACGCACGGATGTTTTGACGGCCTCCTCATCTTCAAAATGAATCCCACGATGAGCTTCTTTTAGTGGCCCGAACAGATGGAAGTCTGATGGTGCCAGGTCAGGGCTGTATGGGGGATGAGGCAAAACTTCCCATCCAATTTTGACAATCTCGTCAGAGGTGTGACGACTGGTGTGTGGTCTTGCATTGTCATGCAAAAGAAGAACATCTGCCATTGATTTTGTTGGGCGAACTCGCTGAAGACGTGCTTTAAGTTTGTTGAGGGTTGTGACGTATTGAACAGAATTTATTGTGCATCCCTGCTCCAAAAAATCAACCAGAATCACACCCTCTGTATCCCAGAAAACTGTTGCCATAACTTTCCCTGCCGATCGCACAGTTTTGAATTTTTTCTTCCTCGGCGAGCTTGTGTGACGCCACTCCATTGACTGCCTCTTTGATTCGGGTTCAAAAAAATGCACCCATGTTTCGTCCCCGGTCACAATTTTTTTCAGAAACTCATCTCCCTCCAAACGGAAGCGCTGCAAGTGTTGGGAGGCTATTGTTTTCCTTGCCTCTTTATTCTGATCGGTTAACATTCTTGGAACCCACCGTGCACAAACTTTTGAGTACCTCAATTGTTTAATAATCGTGATCACACTGCCTTTACTAAGAGAAATAATGCGACACACTTCATCTGCAGTCACCCGACGGTCACCACGAATGATGTCATCAACTTGCTGAATGTTGTGTGGAGTCACTGCACTCACCGGCCTGCCGCTCCGCTTTTCGTCAGTCAACGGTGTTTGCCCTTCAGCTTCCTTACAACGACGAACCCATCGTCTAACAGTGCTGACATCCACTGTCACAACACCATACACCTTCTTCAGTCTTTCATGAATGCGTATGGGCATTTCACCTTCTGCATTCAAGAATTCAATCACACAACGCTGTCTCAAACGAACATCGATGTCGGCCATCTTACAAACTTCTGCTGTGCTGCCACCTGTTGACACAGAAAGTTACTACTGCAGTGGATTGCAGAAGAAGGTTTGAGGAATGGCGCCAAATTCAAATTTTTCACTTAACTTAATTTCTTTAAGTAGAAAAAAAATGGGAGGCATTACTTTTTGACCGACCCTCGTAGATCGTCGATAAACCGAAAAATAGCAACTTTTAAGTTTTCTTTTATTATCTCTCTGACGTGATCGTGTATGGATAATGCTAGGGAGTGAGCCAACTTGTTAAAATACTTTAGTAATTTCTTAAATAAATAATGTTTGTAAATACATCACTTTTGTTAGGCGAGCTTGACAGTGGGGTTCTGTGTAAGGTCTGTTCTGATTCTTTTACTATACTGTGGATATCTCTTCAAATGAAAACTTCTTTCATCGCACTTCGGAAACATTTACTCACCGAACAGATGGTTCGTACAGGACTATTTACATGCATTTCATGAACACGGAACATTTCGCCATGTCAACACGCGTATAGCTGAGGATGACTTTTAACATAAAATGAAACAAATATTAAGTAATATCATTATATTCATTTATCACATATAAATAATAAATTTACAACGAGACTTACCATTAAGTCAGTTGCTGTATGCAACAATATGCGAGTGAGCCTAGTATGACTGCGCCTCTGTAAAATGTAAATGATAATTGCGATGTGCCGTATAAATCTGCCGTAACCGTAGAAAAGAGCCCGTCTTCGCTCGCTTCTAAAACGAAAAAGTGCCGTCCCCTTAACAAAAACAATTGAGGGACATAATTTTACATTTGTTTCTGCGGCTGTATCCTACAGTCGATACAACCATTCATAGTACTTAATTTT
The DNA here is from genome assembly GCF_021461385.2 of Schistocerca piceifrons. Classification (NCBI taxonomy): domain Eukaryota; kingdom Metazoa; phylum Arthropoda; class Insecta; order Orthoptera; family Acrididae; genus Schistocerca; species Schistocerca piceifrons. The sequence continues at coordinate 737,235,586 of NC_060140.1, read as the reverse complement.
TAATTAAAACTTTATTATGCTTCAAATATTTCGTACATACATTATGCTCTTCGCGTAATTGTGCCTTTAAAAGCTGTAATTTCACATTCTCACTAAGTCAACTTTGTCAGAACGTGTGCATGTAAACAGTGGTATGTCCCAGAAGCACGGTAGTAATAACGTGTATGGTGTTTGTGCCAGCACAATGTTTTTCAGGGACAATTTGTGGAAGTCCGTTGATGATGTGGATAATTGCGACTCAGATAAAGATCCTGCGTATGTTCCTGAACGCAAATGCGATTCAGAAGTTGTTGCTACTCAGGCAAATGTGAATGATTACTTAAGCAAGTAAACAGCATTGCGTCCATTACCACATAGCTTAGATAAATTTACGTGACAGTGTGATGGCAAAAATCCTTAATATTGTTTACCAGTCTTAGACAGGCGGCGATGAAATTGTGTATTGCTCTAAATGCTAGATTAAGTTTTAAGGTTGTTATAGTTTATTATTGCAAAAATCCGAAATGTAAATATTAGAAGCACAAACTGATGAATCTGGACCTCCCAAATTTGTATTTTTGAGAGGTTTCACAGTATGGTTTCAGTAACTCGACCAGCAAATAAATAGTGGTCAGTTAATGGTAACCATTAATAAGTGTATTCAGGTTGCAGAGAAACAATTTTAAGTACCCACTAACATACTTTTAAGAACAAAGTTTTGGACAGAATTTACAATTTTAAAAACATGTCGCTCCTTTAGAAATATTTGAAAACGACTTACCTGAATAAGAAAAATCGCAACGGATGTACTCGAAATATTTGAGATTTACTGAAACTTTAATGCGCAATTTTTTCAAAACAACCAACTTGTCCCGTAGCATTGTTTACATTGTGGTCTTCGAAAAGATAAACGTGATGGCCTGAAATACTGTCAAATGAAGAGATCCGCCACATCTTAAATTATTATAACGGATTTTATTGCAGACTGCTGTTGCACTATTTTCCACAAAGATAACAGGTTTCTTTCAGTTGTAGAACATCTTCAGATCGATAGTGGTTGCAGAGCAACCACTCAGATTCATGTGCAAAGGTGAACGTAGTGACTTGTGGACACTGCATACAGCGACTGAAACTGAACAATTTGCTCTGAAAGTGCAAAGATACTATACGAATCGACTGTGAGTTGTCTTCACTTGAAAGTAACTGATCTGTTCTGTAACTACTATTGATCCGAAGGTGTTCTGTAACTGAATGAAATCGGTTATATTTGTAAAAATTAGTATGACATTAGACAGTAATAAAAGATTTTACTGTAGAAACACTAGTAAGTTACAACTAAAGTCAACAAATTGTTCTTTCTTCTTGTGTCCTTAAGTGTCGGTAATCTTGTTTAATCGAGTCTTAGATGTTGTCAACCAGGGGCTGTCAGGACCGCTCTTGAACTGTACAGAGTTGTAAAAATCTGCATCACAGGCATTCATGGCAGGATTACTTACATCTTGGTTGAATGTTTATTCATTTCAGAGCGATGTCATATCACTCATAAAAGTTAGCGACTGTTGAACAAATGGCCAGGATTTAATCGGTCCTTCGGCTTATTGACCGCTTTCCACACAGGACTATGAAATTTGAGGAATCGCCGTGCTTAATGACCGAGCTACAAATTACACATCTGGCAAATGGCACACAAATCACGACCAAACGTAAACTTGTGTGGCATTACCTAACGTATTACGGTGACGCAGGGAACAGCTTCACAAAGCGGGCATGCGCGTCGGCAAAACAGTAGTGCGCCAGCTGAGCGTCATCTGTTATTGGAAGGTCGGGCCTTATCGTGGCGCGTGGGCCGAACGCAGGCGACGACAGCAGAATTGCGAACGCGGAAGGGGGGAGGGGGGAGAAGGGGAGGGGTCAATGTGCAGCGCAAACGTCGGCGTTACGACAGCCGAGCTGTCACGCCACCGCAGAACAATGACTCCGGCACACGCTTCGGACGTCATGGCCGGCAAATACAAGAGCCAGCGATAAATGAACACAGTGTGCTGTCTCGGTCATGGCGAACAGAAGCTATAAGTACAAACTTCAGTGGCTGGTCCACCACAGGGGGAATAACCAAAAACTTTGTTATGCTTTTAACTAGGAAATCGACTGCGAAACAAGATACGGCAACGTAATTTTACATGCCACCGTAGTAGTCCAGTCAAGTGGTGAGAGAAAATTTCGTAGTTCTTTTGACAAGCTTCAGATGTGTTTTCGAGGGTGCTGAACCCGAATTTTTAAAGTCTCACCAAAACTGCGTCCCGGAAATGGGTCAAAAATTGGGAAAACACGAAAAAATTGGACTTTTTTGGGTTTTTCTCTTACAACTCGGAAACGATATTGTCTTCGGCAAAGTTGACTATGTATGAAAATGAAAAGGATAAATTTTCCCAAGAATTAGGTTTGAAAAACTTTTTTCGTTAGACTAACCAAACGGCGTGTAGCGCTTGTTGAAGCCGCGCAATTTCCGGTGCCACCACCAAACCCCAACTCCTCATCCTTCAGTATGCTATGACGCTCATTCAAACGGCAAAACGAACTCTTTCATCACTCCTACGGTTAAAATGTGTTTAAATAACTTACGTAAATGACATAACACGAGGGGCGTTCAGTAAGTAATGCAACGCTTTTTTTTTTTCTTATAGCAGATTGGTTTTATTCAGGATTCCAATACACAGTATTTTTACCTCACTCTTTTGGCTAAGCCGGCTGGTGTGGCCGTGCGGTTCTAAGCGCGTCAGTTTGGAACCGCGTGACCGCTACGGTCGCAGGTTCGAATCCTGCCTCGGGCATGTGTGATGTCCTTAGGTTAGTTAGGTTTAAGTAGTTCTAAGTTCTAGGGGACTGATGACCAGTAGTTAAGTCCCATAGTGCTCAGAGCCATCTTTTGGCTAAAAGGCCCTAGTTCAGTGTGATGGCCTTACGCCACCTTATTGTGAGGGCTTGGACCGCTCCACTGGGCAACGTCGGAGCCAACGTCTTGCTGCATCAATCTTCTTATCATTCACATACAACTTCCTGCGAAGTGCATTGCGCCAAACAGATGGAGGTGCGAGATCCTGGTTGTACGGTGGATTAAGATATAAGACGTGTATATTTCTATTGTCTATCGTCAAACCACAATTTATGAACGATGTTTATATTTTATTAATATGATTAAGCAGGAATAATTAATATTTGTCATTTTGGAAATAATTGTGGTAGCAGGGAATGTCTGCACCAAAGTATTGTTGGCGGGAGAGACCGCACATTGATATAATTTTAAAAAGGGCGGGAGAGACCGCGTATGGATACATGTTAAGAAAAGAGAGGGAAAGACCGCGAATTGATGCATTTTGTAATGGTAGCAGGGATTGTCTGCACCAGAAAGCATTGTTGGCAGGAGAGACCACACTTTAGCGTTCGTAGAAAGTCAGTAGCAAGCGAGATGTGAAGCGAGTCGGTAGCAGATCTGAAGCCAGAGGTTGAGAGGAGCGGTGTGCCTGCCAGCCACCAGCTATGATTTGCAAGAGATTATAAAAGGATGTACAGAGACATCAGCTAACTATTATCATAAGAGGAACTAATATTATTGAATTATTATTATTATTATTATTATTATTATTATTATTATTAGATTATTGTAAAAAGAACGCCCATTTGAACGTTTGTAAAATCATTTCATTACCAACAGAAAATATTTGAAGAATCGTTTTCAGAATATAATTAATTTTTGCCAGCAATATTGCATTACTGATTATAATCCATCCCAAAAACCATCAACGTAAAACTTTGCAAAATGTTATTGTTGTCAAGAAAAAGTTTAACTATGAATTACGTAACTTCAGTCAAATTAATTAAAGAATGACGTCAGCTTTGGTAATAAATACAGCCACTTATTATGACAGCCCATCAGCAGCTAATAGAGTATAGTGAAACATAGTAAGTATATTCATGTCGCAGTTCGATGTAGCAGTCAGATGGCGATCCAGTAACAGTAAAAAAGGTAAGGAACAGTTTTGGGTTATTGCAGGTAACGACTGAGGGCCATGACGACGACACATTCTATGTTTCGTCGAAATAATCAGCAAATCACTTTTAATAAGCAGCATGTAAATTGAAACTTCCTGGCAGATTAAAACTGTGTGACGGATCGAGACTCGAACTCGGGACCTTTGCGTTTCGCAGGCAAGTGCTCTACCAACTGAGCTACCCAAGCACGACTCATGCCCCCTCCTCACAGCTTTACTTCTGCCAGTACCTCGTCTCGGTCCGGCACACAGTTTTAATCTGCCAGGAAGTTTCATATCAGCGCACACTCCGCTGCAGAGTGAAAATCTCATTCAGCATGTAAATTTGTATGCGAAGATTGCACTTACTATAACTGAGAAAGAGAACTAATTTCAAACGGAAGATTTCGTTTGTTATTGTTAAGCAAGAGATAGAAATCCTAAGGGAAGGTTTCATAGGTTATTGTAGAAGGGAAGGTTGCGTCGTAACAAAACAGATATAGAGGAGACGGGTAGGTTTGAAGGAAGAACCATCCAGTGAAGTTTTGTGAGCTGCTCTCGGGTGCGCAGACCTGTGTGAGGGCTTGCGTTGTCATGCACAAGGAGAAATTAATTTGCATTTTTGTGGTGACGACCACGCTGAAGTTATTTCTTCAGTTCCAACATTGCAGGAGTCACAGCCGTGTGCGACCAGCCGGCACGTGAGAGATCGGACAGGTTTACGAGACCTCGTTGTGATGGTGACAGGCGCCTCCCCCAACGACCCACCGTGCTTTTGTTGACTGCCAGGTCTCCGACAACATTCTGCAAGGGCCTACGAATATCTCAATAACAGCTGCCTGCTTCGTACACAACTCCGTTACAGACGCCATTTTGTAGGCTGCGTTTAGCTCCCCCGCCTATAGAACTTCATGAAACAATAAGGGCTGAAGCGGGAATATTCCACGATGTTTCACAACAGTTTCCTCATTTTTGCAACCGAAATTTGCCGACAAAAAAAGTTGCATTACTTATTGAACACTCTTCGTAATTATGCTTTTTTGACATTTGGTAATAATAATAACGATAACAATAATTATTATAATTACCATAATATTACCTTATTAATATCGTAATTTTATAGAAGTTTCGAAGAAACGTCATCCTCTTCGCGCTTTGTGCTACACTGTCATCTTCACTTGATTAGTCTGCAAAATGAGAATATATGTAGGTATGTTATGAATGCAGCCAGGCCAGCTTGAAATGGTGGCAAGAAGGAGTTGTCTGGCAGTTCCTACCATGCTATGTGCTATGACCACACTTTTGGTCTTCCATTTATTCAAATTTCCTTGTTTCTTCATCATCATTAGTCGATTAACGAAATTTTGGACCGTATCAGGGAAGAAGACATCGTTCTCTGAAGAAACTTGTGTGGAGGGGGATATTTCATTGTGTTGTGATCTAATATCTTCAACAAGAATGTGTGCTGTTGTTTCAACCACACGTCGACACACTTCCTCTGGAGATGATCTTTTTAATTCATACCAAATGTCTTAAAAGCTTTGTACCCAGGGATTCTGAAACAAACAACAGTTAATTTCTTCACAGATTGGGCATCACTTCCATACTTTAACTGTAGAGCTTTCACAGTCTTCACAAAATAATAGTATCCGCAGTGGATCTGGTCTGTTAATTACTGAGGAGAAAATTGAAACACCTTATAGTTTTCACTGAAGTAGTTGAAAATTTGCTGAATAGCACTATCAGTAGTAGCATATGGACCTCATTGAAATTGATAGTGCTATGCAGTGCCCATATGGACCTCACTCCCCCGCCCCATGAACTATAGGCCTTGATGTCGGTGGGGTGACTTGTGTGCCTCAGAGACACATATAGCTGTACTACAGGTGCAACCACGACGGAGGGTATCTACCGAGAGGCCAGATAAATATATGGTTCCTGAAGAGCGACAGCCGTCTTTTCAGTAGTTTCAGTCTGGATCATGGACTGATCTGGCATTTTAACACTAACCAAAACGGCGTTGCTGTGTTGGTACTGCGAATGGTTGAGAGCAAGGGGAAATTACAGCCACAATTTTTCCTGAGAACATGCGGCTCTGCTATTAAATGATTATGGCGTCCTCTTAGGTAAAATATTCTGGAGGTAAAATAGTCCCCCATTCGGATCTTCGAACGAAGACTACTCGGGAGAATGTTGACATCAGGAGAAACAAAACTAGCGTTCTAAGGATCGGAGCGTGGAATCTAAGATCCCTCAATCAGGCAGATAGGTTAAAAAATTTAAAAAGGAAAGTGGATAGGTTAGTGAAGTTCGGTGGCAGGAGAAACAGGACTTCTACATCTACATCTACATCTACATTGATACTCCGCAAGCCACCCAACGGTGTGTGGCGGAGGGCACTTTACGTGCCACTGTCATTACCTCCCTTTCCTGTTCCAGTCGCGTATGGTTCGCGGGAAGAACAACTGTCTGAAAGCCTCCGTGCGCGCTCTAATCTCTCTAATTTTACATTCGTGATCTCCTCGGGAGGTATAAGTAGGGGGAAGCAATATATTCGATACCTCATCCAGAAACGCACCCTCTCGAAACCTGGCGAGCAAGCTACACCGCGATGCAGAGCGCCTCTCTTGCAGTCTGCCACTTGAGTTTATTAAACATCTCCGTAACGCTATCACGGTTACCAAATAACCCTGTGACGAAACGCGCCGCTCTTCTTTGGATCTTCTCTATCTCCTCCGTCAGACCGATCTGGTACGGATCCCACACTGATGAGCAATACTCAAGTATAGGTCGAACGAGTGTTTTGTAAGCCACCTCCTTTGTTGATGGACTACATTTTCTAAGCACTCTCCCAATGAATCTCAACCTGGTACCCGCCTTACCAACAATTAATTTTATATGATCATTCCACTTCAAATCGTTCCGCACGCATACTCCCAGATATTTTACAGAAGTAACTGCTACCAGTGTTTGTTCCGCTATCATATAATCATACAATAAAGGATCCTTCTTTCTATGTATTCGCAATACATTACATTTGTCTATGTTAAGGGTCAGTTGCCACTCCCTGCACCAAGTGCCTATCCGCTGCAGATCTTCCTGCATTTCGCTACAATTTTCTAATGCTGCAACTTCTCTGTATACTACAGCATCATCCGCGAAAAGCCGCATGGAACTTCCGACACTATCTACTAAGTCATTTATATATATTGTGAAAAGCAATGGTCCCATAACACTCCCCTGTGGCACGCCAGAGGTTACTTTAACGTCTGTAGACGTCTCTCCATTGATAACAACATGCTGTGTTCTGTTTGCTAAAAACTCTTCAATCCAGCCACACAGCTGGTCTGATATTCCGTAGGCTCTTACTTTGTTTATCAGGCGACAGTGCGGAACTGTATCGAACGCCTTCCGGAAGTCATGAAAAATAGCATCTACCTGGGAGCCTGTATCTAATATTTTCTGGGTCTCATGAACAAATAAGGCGAGTTGGGTCTCACACGATCGCTGTTTCCGGAATCCATGTTGATTCCTACATAGTAGATTCTGGGTTTCCAGAAATGACATGATACGCGAGCAAAAAACATGTTCTAAAATTCTACAAGAGATCGACGTAAGAGATATAGGTCTATAGTTTTGCGCATCTGCTCGACGACCCTTCTTGAAGACTGGGACTATCTGTGCTCTTTTCCAATCATTTGGAAGCCTCCGTTCCTCTAGAGACTTGCGGTACACGGCTGTTAGAAGGGGGGCAAGTTCTTTTGCGTACTCTGTGTAGAATCGAATTGGTATCCCGTCAGGTCCAGTGGACTTTCCTCTATTGAGTGATTCCAGTTGCTTTTTATTCCTTGGACACTTATTTCGATGTCAGCCATTTTTTCGTTTGTGCGAGGATTTAGAGAAGGAACTGCAGTGCGGTCTTCCTCTGTGAAACAGCTTTGGAAAAAGGTGTTTAGTATTTCAGCTTTACGCGTGTCATCCTCTGTTTCAATGCCATCATCATCCCGTAGTGTCTGGATATGCTGTTTCGAGCCACTTACTGATTTAACGTAAGACCAGAACTTCCTAGGATTTTCTGTCAAGTCGGTACATAGAATTTTACTTTCGAATTCAACGAACGCTTCACGCATAGCCCTCCTTACGCTAACTTTGACATCGTTTAGCTTCTGTTTGTCTGAGAGGTTTTGGCTGCGTTTAAACTTGGAGTGGAGCTCTCTTTGCTTTCGCAGTAGTTTCCTAACTTTGTTGTTGTACCACGGTGGGTTTTTCCCGTCCCTCACAGTTTTACTCGGCACGTACCTGTCTAAAACGCATTTTACGATTGCCTTGAACTTTTTCCATAAACACTCAACATTGTCAGTGTCGGAACAGAAATTTTCGTTTTGATCTGTTAGGTAGTCTGAAATCTGCCTTCTATTACTCTTGCTAAACAGATAAACCTTCCTCCCTTTTTTTTATATTCCTATTAACTTCCATATTCAGGGATGCTGTAACGGCCTTATGATCACTGGTTCCCTGTTCTGTACATACAGAGTCGAAAAGTTCGGGTCTGTTTGTTATCAGTAGGTCCAAGATGTTATCTCCACGAGTCGGTTCTCTGTTTAATTGCTCGAGGTAATTTTCGGATAGTGCACTCAGTATAATGTCACTCGATGCTCTGTCCCTACCACCCGTCCTAAACATCTGAGTGTCCCAGTCTATATCTGGTAAATTGAAATCTCCACCTAAGACTATAACATGCTGAGAAAATTTATGTGAAATGTATTCCAAATTTTCTCTCAGTTGTTCTGCCACTAATGCTGCTGAGTCGGGAGGTCGGTAAAAGGAGCCAATTATTAACCTAGTTCGGTTGTTTAGTGTAACCTCCACCCATAATAATTCACAGGAACTATCCACTTCTACTTCACTACAGGATAAACTACTACTAACAGCGACGAACACTCCACCACCGGTTGCATGCAATCTATCCTTTCTAAACACCGTCTGTACCTTTGTAAAAATTTCGGCAGAATTTATCTCTGGCTTAAGCCAGCTTTCTGTACCTATAACGATTTCAGCTTCGGTGCTTTCTATCAGCGCTTGAAGTTCCGGTACTTTACCAACGCAGCTTCGACAGTTGACAATTACAATACCGATTGCTGCTTGGTCCCCGCATGTCCTGACTTTGCCCCGCACCCGTTGAGGCTGTTGCCCTTTCTGTACTTGCCCAAGGCCATCTAACCTAAAAAACCGCCCAGCCCACGCCACACAACCCCTGCTACCCGTGTAGCCGCTTGTTGCGTGTAGTGGACTCCTGATCTATCCAGCGGAACCCGAAACCCCACCATCCTATGGCGCAAGTCGAGGAATCTGCAGCCCACACGGTCGCAGAACCGTCTCAGCCTCTGATTCAGACCCTAACTCGGCTCTGTACCAAAGGTCCGCAGTCAGTCCTGTCGACGATGCTGCAGATGGTGAGCTCTGCTTTCATCCCGCTAGCGAGACTGGCAGTCTTCACCAAATCAGATAGCCGCCGGAAGCCAGAGAGGATTTCCTCCGATCCATAGCGACACACATCATTGGTGCCGACATGAGCGACCACCTGCAGATGGGTGCACCCTGTACCCTTCATGGCATCCGGAAGGACCCTTTCCACATCTGGAATGACTCCCCCCGGTATGCACACGGAGTGCACATTGGTTTTCTTCCCCTCTCTTGCTGCCATTTCCCTAAGGGGCCCCATTACGCGCCTGACGTTGGAGCTCCCAACTACCAGTAAGCCCACCCTCTGCAACTGCCCGGATCTTGCAGACTGAGGGGCAACCTCTGGAACAGGACAAGCAGCCGTGTCAGGCCGAAGATCAGTATCAGCCTGAGACAGAGCCTGAAACCGGTTCGTCAGACAAACTGGAGAGGCTTTCCGTTCAGCCCTCCGGAATGTCTTTCGCCCCCTGCCACACCTTGAAACGACCTCCCACTCTACCACAGGTGAGGGATCAGCCTCAATGCGGGCAGTATCCCGGGCAACCACAGTCGTAGTCCGATCAGGGGATGCGTGGGACGAGCTGGCCGTCCCCGACAAACCCCCATCCGGACCCCCACAGTGATGCCCATTGGCAACAGCCTCAAGCTGTGTGACCGAAGCCAACACTGCCTGAAGCTGGGAGCGAAGGGATGCCAACTCAGCCTGCATCCGAACACAGCAGTTGCAGTCCCTATCCATGCTGAAAACTGTTTTGCAAAGAACGTCTGAACTAATCTACAGAGAGCGCAAACAAATCGACAAAATTTAAACGGTTATTAAAATACAAGATTGCCTAGTAAATGCAGTAATGCTGCTACTTGCGCACTGCTGACACTGCTCGGCGGCGGAAGGAGACTAAGCGAAATTACACTATTCAGGTACTAAAACGCGATGCTACACTCTCAAATACTATAATACACCCGAAATTTATGAATTAAACAATGCAAGTTCAAATGAAAACATGGTTATACATACAAAATCAAATAATGGTAATGCAAGAGTGGGTTTAATAATGAATAAGGAAATAGGAATGCGGGTAAGGTACTACGAACAGCATAATGAACGTATTACCGTAGACAAGATAGATAAGAAACCCACACCTACCACAGCAGTACAAGATTATATGCCAACTGGCTCGGCAGATGACTAAGAGATCGAAGAAATGTACAATGAGATAAAAGAAATTATTCGGACAGTGAACGGAGACGAAAATTTGCGAGGGAAGACTTGAATTCGATAGTAAGAAAAGGAAGAGAAGGGAAGACGGCGAGTGAATATGGACTAGGGGAAAGGAATGAAAGAGGAGGACTACTAGTAGAGCTTTGTACAGAGGATAATTTAATCATCGCCAACAATTGGTTTAAGAATCATGAAAGAAGGCTGCATAAGAGCATTGGGACAAAGGGGGCTCTGGCGCCGTTTTGGTATCACATCAGGCGAATTATCACTATCATGTTCCTCAAAATCCTGTAACACTGTTCTGGCTTTGAGACACGGACAATTATCCTGCTCAAAGATGACATAACCATCGGGGAAGACATTAAGTATGAAGCGAGGCAGTCGTCTGTAGCTGTCAGTTCATTTTCGATCACTACCATAAGTCCCTTGCGAGCGCAGCAGAATGTCTCTCGTAGCATAATACTGGTCTGCCAGATGTATGATACAGGTCAAATACCCTCAGACCTCAAGAAAATCATAATTCCAATTTAAAAGAAAGCATTTGCTGACGCGTGAGGAAATTATCGTACTATCGGTTTAATATGTCATAGTTACAAAATACTAACACGAATTCTTTGCAGAAAAATGGAAAAATGTTAGAAGCAGATCTCGGTGAAGATCAGCTTGGATTTCGGAAAAATGTCGGAACACGCGAGGCAATACTGACCCAACGACTTATCTCAGAATATACGTTAAGGAGAGGTGAACCTTCGTTTATAGGAGTTTTAGACCTAGAGAAGGATTTTGACAATATTGACTGGAATGCTCTCTTTGAAATTCTGAAGATAGCAGGGGCAAAATATGGGGAGCGAAAGGCTATTCACTACTCGTTCAGAAATCGGACGGCAGTTTTGAGTCGATGGGAATGAAAAGGAAGCAGAGGTTGAGAATGGAGTGAGACAGGGTTGTAGCCTATCCCCTATGTTATTTAATCTGTACATTGAACCAGCAGTAAAGGAAACCAAAGAAAAATTTGGAGTTGGAATTAAAGTTCAGAGAGAAGAGAATAAAACCTTGAGGTTTGAAAGACAGCAATGGACTTGGAAGAACTGTTGAACGCAGTGGACATTGTCTTGAAAGGAGGATGTGAGATGAATATCAACAAAATCAAAAGGACGATGGAATGTAATCGAATTAAATCAGGTGACGCTGAGGGAATAAGATTGGACAGCAAAATAATTGATGGTCGAAGTAGAGAGGTTATATAATGTAGACTATCAATGGCAAGAAAACATTTCAGAAGTTTATTAACTTCCAATGTAGACTTAAGTGTTAGAAAGTCTTTTCTGAAGGCATTTCTAGAGTGTAGCCATGTATGGAAGTTAAAAATGGACGTTAAACAGTTTAGAGAAGAAGGGAATAGAAGCTTTTGAAACGTAATGCTATAGGAGAATGCTGAAGATTAGATGGTTACATGACGTATCAAATGAGAGGCGCTGAATAGAATTAGAGAGACAAAAAGTTTGTGGAACAACTTGACTAAAAGGAGAGGTCGGTTGATAGGACTTATGAGATATCAAGGGATCACTATGTTAGGATTGGAAGGAAGTTTGGGGGGCGGGGGGGGGGGGGGATTATAGAGGGAGACCAAGAGTAAGCAGATTCAGATGAATGTAAGCTGCAGTAGTTATTCGGAGATGAAGAGGCTTGCACAGTATGGCGTAACCGCGATAGCTGATCAAACCAGTCTTCGGACTGAAGATCACAAGGACAACTACAACTATGGACCTCATTGTCTTTTTTCTAAGTGGTTTGGATTGCTATGCAGGACTTTCAAGCTTTTGATGTGGTGGAAGGCATCTTTTGCAACCAAGTCAGGAACTGGTTCAATACGACGTATTATTGAGCTCCTAATTCATAGTTTTCTCAGCATGTTTCAGAACACTCTTCAGCCCCAGCTTAAGCACACAGTATACTAGGCTCACTTATGGCTGGGAGGCTGTTTTGTTGACCCAGAAATTCTGGTGCAATGGCCGCCCCACTCAAAAAACAGTTTGTTTTGAAATAAAAATCCGGTTAAGCAGATAGTTTCTTTTCGGCTGCAATCAGTTACAACCGTCTTACCTTCTGCAGCAATTAACTTGTCGTTGGTGTACTTTTTTCGACATGGTTCACGAACCTTATCGGCAGTTTTACCCTTCAAAAGGGCGACTATCCGATGTTTTCTCGTGTTACTTGCTTCAAGAACTTTTTTCGTGCCCATTTCGAGTTTAAGTGATAACACTTTTCTCCCATCATCCAGTATACCATCACATACAGACACTAGTGGATGATGGAATTCGGCAATGGATGTGCAAAGAAGTACGGTAAGGTCGCAGGGTTGTGGGTCCTGAGATGGCACATCTCATCAGGTTTGAAATCGCGCTAACTTTAACAACCGCTACGAGCCTTATGGTTGATCTGATGAAAAGTTATTCGGGGGAAATTTTACTCTCTTTATTTTCATAAATAGTCAACGTCGCCGAAATGTGCGTCGTTTCCGAGTAATAAGCAAAAATCCTCAAAGAAATCTGCATTTTTCGTGGTTTTTTCATTTTTGACCCATTTTCGGGACGCAATTTTGGTGGAAGTTAGAAAATTCATATTAAGTACCCTCTCAAACACACAGAAAGCTTGTCAAAAAAACCGCTACGAAGCTTTCCTTTATTTGGTATTTCTGAGCACCATTTGACTGAACTGTAATACGACACAGGCAGGGAGTGAAATTTCACAGTCTACACTGCCACTTAAACAACCAAATAGGAGCGTACGGAATACTGGTGCACCTATGTGATTAGATTGATAGGTTCCTAGCAAATGAAATACTGCTTATCATCCTTAAGGCTGCGTTGACAACGGCACCACCTACAACGGTCGCCAGACGCCGTTGCCAGAGGTTCCCCTACAACATCGGCCGACTGTTTCATTATAGCGCGTCCGATCTCCTTCGTAAGGTTCTGGTCAGGTCAAGGAGGTTAGGTAAAATATTTTCTATCAAGGAGGTTAGAATCTATTTTAATCTCATAGGGCTGTCATATGTTGACGATATATTGACTCGTATATTGTTAAGCTTAAGGCTGTTGGGAGCCACCGGAGACACTCCAAGATAAGAAATTAGAGCCACAATGCAGGGAGCAGGCAAGTGTGTTAGCGTTTAGGTTACTGGAGGTAAACAGTAATGCTAGAGCCGTAAGAACTGTACGTGCTCTGGGCAGCTGCCCCAGGGGAGAAGTTTCACTTCAGAGAATGAGCTGGTAACTTCATCCACTGTCTAGACGCTGTTGTAAGGCGTCACAGTAAAAGAAGAAAGCTTGATACTTGCCACTGAGAACCGCAACGTCAGTGGGTTTACACAAGACAGAGTGCTGCAACAGTGGTCCCCAATCACAAGCCTCAGAGTGGGGCCAAATGACGTAAAGCACTGTTGTTGCCAGCCATAATAGCAAGGACAATGCCGTTTAGCTTTCAGCTGAACGCTGTTGTTACCAAACTTGGAGTTTTTTAATGTAAATGCCAGTAACATCCCTACCTACCGAGTAGGAGAAGGGGAGGAATCTGAATGTGTTTGGTCCTGAAGGTACAGTGTCACTCATCAGATTGGCCAAAGCGTTTAAAGTATCGGTGGATTGGTGAGCCAATTATGGGAAGGGAGAAGTAATGCGCCGCCTTAATCCTTTAAAATCCAAGGTTTTTCAAATGAGAGAGTTCTTAGTCGGACCGCTGAAGCGGCAATTCCGTGCCGTTTACTGCCAGCCCCGGGTAAGCTCCGACAAGTCTATTCTTCTCATTTGGAGTACTGCTCTCAAAGTTTGTACTTTACAATGATGCTAGTGGTTGCTATTTCTGTTAGGTCTCATTCCGTGGACTCAGACACTGACTTCTGTTGTTCGGCTAGTTGCGTCCTTTGATTTTTCTAACGTTTAGAATTAGCCTTCATTGCGTAACTAGTTTGATTTAAATAAATAGTGTTAATTAGACCCTTGAGTATCCTTGAAACTCCCGGCGCAAGTGCCCTATCGAGTCCCAAAATCCGCGTCTCTCCTAGCTGCCCTGTGACAGCATTTTGCATTGAATCAAACATTCTACCTGCCTTCATTGGAAGTTCGCCTTTCTGCATGAGCTTCTAACCGCGCAGAAGATGCTTCCCTCTACACCGTGTTAGGACACGACAGGGCAGGGTGGAAGTCACTACAGCTCTGTGATGGAGACGGGTGCTGCTTTGCGGCTTTTGCTATTAAAAAGACGCAGAACGCATTTGCGAGTACTGTACACTCTGTTCTCAGTTACTGAAATTACCAGGCTAGTTTTACGAATAAGTGAGATGAAGAGCGATACGTTCTATCACTCGAGATGATTCGTGGTGAGACCGAAAAGCAATGTTACAAACACTCTGCACAACTTCACACAAATCACAAATCACAATCTTCAATGATAGTTAATATCATTCTGATGATCCTCTATGTCGCTCCAGGTCGATACTCCTAGATATTTTAGGGATATTGCTGTTTCCAAAATTTTGTCACCAATAATGTAATCGAGAATAATGGGGTCTTTCCGACTATTGAAGAGCAATACGTTACAATCGTTTACACTGGGGGTTAACTGCCAGTTCTTGCACCAGTAAACTACTCCTTCAGGCCTTCCTGCATAAGTGGTTTCTTCGCTGAAATTAATCGGAAAAATCCCAAGGATTGTTACTCGCTTACGATAAAGGTAGTTTAAAACGAGTCTTGAGTATTGCTTGTCGGCCTGGGACCTTTAGCAGGTAGGAGCAAACGCGGCAACAGAAGGGACTCAAAGAACAGTAGCGTTTATCGTCACAGACTCTTTTAGAAAGCCTGAAAAAAGAATGAACATGCTCATCAAACTTCAGTGGCAGACGCTATGTTTTTAACCAACAAATTTCCTTGGACGTGGCGGTAGGTTTCATTCAGAAGATGCAAAATCTAGTTAATATGGCGTATTTCCCAATGGTACTTCAGATGTCTTAGCTTTTCCGTTATCAATTTAACATTGTGGTTAGGTGCTTTTTTCTTTTGGTCAGATCTTCCATAAATTATTTCTTTCATTCAATTAATCCTAAATACCAGGACAGGAGACTTGTACAGTATTCGCTAGCTGTTGCATTATACTCTTTGTTAAGTAAAGACGAATCCATTTTGTATTTCAGAAGAAGTGGCCCTTTTTCCTGGCAGACGAAATCGATTTCGCTTTCTTCGTTATCTTTCCTATGTCGTCAGTTATTTCCCCGTACCATTAGTTTGGAAATAATGTTGCATGAAGTAACAACAAAATTGCATGAAATAACAACAAAAGGCGGCACGATCCAGCAATGTGTTAGCGTACGGGGGGTAAAGCACACAATTTTCAGTTTTTCTAACCTTCTGGTCAATGACGACCATTTTCCTGCGATTTCAAACTGAAGACATAGACTGGATTGTTAGCTGTAACCATACAAATTCCAGCTCTATCTGATTATTAATTAGAAATTCAGAATTTAGCGAAACAAAAAACTGCGGGGTTTTACCACAGAAAATTGAGTCTTTGCACCATTTGAGATAAACATCAATAAAAATGATGATTCCATAATAAAAACGCTTGAAATAAGGCTTTGTAACATTGTTGTATTGCAGTCAAGTTACTCCAACACAATATTGAACACAGTGCTTAAAAATACTTGCAGAAAAATAATACTTCCTCCTTCACAAGAGTAGCAGTAGTAGAGTAACCTGAAAGAGTTCAATGACTGAGGCTAAGCTATCCAGGCACACAAATAGTGTACTATGTTAGGTCATCTGAAAGTCTTTGCATTATAGAACTGTGGTTTGTTCATCCCGGTGGGTTTTGACATTTTCGTTATAACGATGTCGTTGTCAATGAATAACTCTTTGACGGTCCCAGTAAATTTGAATATTCCTGCAAGTTTTTGAACAACATACAGTTATAGCCTCCCTCTTGATTGGTTGGTTGCTTGTTGAGTGGTAGAGAAATCTAATTCCTCCTTGAGGTACCAGGCACTTGTTCCTCTTCTTTGGAGACACTGCTTTGCCGAATAGTAAGTCCATACCTATATCTGAGCTACTGTCATGAACTGACAAATATAAATCAGATGCTCTTCTAGACAAACGAAGATGTATGCGAAGTAGTCCCTTTCTCTGCCACATCTTTGACATAAATCGCTTCTTCAGTTTCATAACTGCAGTATTTCTAAGTTAATGACAGATGTTTGTGAAGTACTGCAAACCCTATGTATGCATTTGCTTGACAGATGTCCTGTTTACGGAGTTAGTGCAGCATGACATGTAATTTCACATAACAAACATCGCTGCAATGCGTTTGTCTGTTTCCTTGTATGAGGCATTTTCCTGCCGACGATCATTTTATAGGGCTGATGCAAGGTTAACATACACTCCTGGAAATGGAAAAAAGAACACATTGACACCGGTGTGTCAGACCCACCATACTTGCTCCGGACACTGCGAGAGGGCTGTACAAGCAATGATCACACGCACGGCACAGCGGACACACCAGGAACCGCCGTGTTGGCCGTCGAATGGCGCTAGCTGTGCAGCATTTGTGCACCGCCGCCGTCAGTGTCAGCCAGTTTGCCGTGGCATACGGAGCTCCATCGCAGTCTTTAACACTGGCAGCATGCCGCGACAGCGTGGACGTGAACCGTATGTGCAGTTGACGGACTTTGAGCGAGGGCGTATAGTGGGCATGCGGGAGGCTGGGTGGACGTACCGCCGAATTGCTCAACACGTGGGGCGTGAGGTCTCCACAGTACATCGATGTTGTCGCCAGTGGTCGGCGGAAGGTGCACGTGCCCGTCGACCTGGGACCGGACCGCAGCGACGCACGGATGCACGCCAAGACCGTAGGATCCTACGCAGTGCCGTAGGGGACCGCACCGCCACTTCCCAGCAAATTAGGGACACTGTTGCTCCTGGGGTATCGGCGAGGACCATTCGCAACCGTCTCCATGAAGCTGGGCTACGGTCCCGCACACCGTTAGGCCATCTTCCGCTCACGCCCCAACATCGTGCAGCCCGCCTCCAGTGGTGTCGCGACAGGCGTGAATGGAGGGACGAATGGAGACGTGTCGTCTTCAGCGATGAGAGTCGCTTCTGCCTTGGTGCCAATGATGGTCGTATGCGTGTTTGGCGCCGTGCAGGTGAGCGCCACAATCAGGACTGCATACGACCGAGGCACACAGGGCCAACACCCGGCATCATGGTGTGGGGAGCGATCTCCTACACTGGCCGTACACCACTGGTGATCGTCGAGGGGACACTGAATAGTGCACGGTACATCCAAACCGTCATCGAACCCATCGTTCTACTATTCCTAGACCGGCAAGGGAACTTGCTGTTCCAACAGGACAATGCACGTCCGCATGTATCCCGTGCCACCCAACGTGCTCTAGAAGGTGTAAGTCAACTACCCTGGCCAGCAAGATCTCCGGATCTGTCCCCCATTGAGCATGTTTGGGACTGGATGAAGCGTCGTCTCACGCGGTCTGCACGTCCAGCACGAACGCTGGTCCAACTGAGGCGCCAGGTGGAAATGGCATGGCAAGCCGTTCCACAGGACTACATCCAGCATCTCTACGATCGTCTCCATGGGAGAATAGCAGCCTGCATTGCTGCGAAAGGTGGATATACACTGTACTAGTGCCGACATTGTGCATGCTCTGTTGCCTGTGTCTATGTGCCTGTGGTTCTGTCAGTGTGATCATGTGATGTATCTGACCCCAGGAATGTGTCAATAAAGTTTCCCCTTCCTGGGACAATGAATTCACGGTGTTCTTATTTCAATTTCCAGGAGTGTAATTTCTGAACACTAATCAGATGTGAACAGTGGACAGCATACACCTCCAGAAAGGTAAATTGTGCATGTATCACAAAGAATCTGTGTTTTTCTTTGGTGCAGAAGGAAGTAGTTTTACCATCTTAAAGTTTGCCACCACAGCCTACCGCTGTGGCCGAGCGGTTTTGGGTGCTTCCGTCGGGAACCGTGTGACTGCTACGGTCGCAGTCTCGAATACTGCCTCGGCCATGGATGTGTGTGATGTCCTTAGGTTAGTTAGGTTTAAGTAGTTCTAAGTTCTAGGGGACTGGTGACCTCTGATGTTAAGTCCCATAGTGCTCAGAGCCATTTGAACCAATTTGAACCATTTTTTGTCACCATAGTGAGTGGCATGGCCACATATGCTCGATACCAGCACGCAGACGGTGTTTGTTTTCGATATATCAGAAGAGATGGATGCTGTAATACCTTACCAAGTTTTCTACCGTGTGGTGTTACTGGAGTTTCTATAGTTCCTAGTTTTTCGCTGTTGGGTGGTACAAAATAAAGAGGATAGAGAGAATGTTTGAGTGACAGACATGAATGCATCCTGACGGACGCAGATCAATGGACTGCAGGACCTGTAGTTAGGAGACGCACAGCAATGCAGTAGCAATATCCTCGTCCTCCTTCCAGCTCCCATACGATGTGGAGGCTTCCTAATTTTACTGATAAGAAACACCACCTTATTTGCTCGCACTGTCTTTTCTACTATCATCTGTTGGAGGAGAAAGCCTTGTTGGTCGTTGGTCTTACACATTGTACAAGGTTGCCTGAACTATGACAACATGTTCTCATTTCTGCCGAGTGGTCAAATCATGGTCCTGTCGCACAGCATTTCTACCAGAAAGTCTAACACTAGAGATCTGAAAAGCCAGGATTTTGTACATTTTGAATGACCTCAATCTAGCGTGGCATATTTTACACTACTGGCCATTAAAATTGCTACACCAAGAAGAAAAGTATATGATAAAAGGGTATTCATTGGACAAATATATTATACTAGAACTGACATGTGGTTACATTTTCACGCAATTTGGGTGCATAGATCCTGAGAAATCAGTACCCAGAACAACCTCCTCTGGCCTTAATAACGGCCTTGATACTCCTGGGCATTGAGTCAAACACAGCTTGGATGGCGTGTACAGGTACAGCTGCCAATGCACCTTCAACACGATACCACAGTTCATCAAGAGTAGTGACTGGAGTATTGTGACGAGCCAGTTGCTCGGCCACCATTGACCAGACGTTTTCAATTGGTGAGAGATCTGGAGAACGTGCTGGCCAGGGCAGCAGTCGAACATTATCTGTATCCAGAAAGGCCCGTACAGGACCTGCAACATGCGGTCGTGCATTATCCTGCTGAAATGTAGGGTTTCGCAGGGATCGAATGAAGGGTAGAGCCACGGACCGTAACACATCTGAAATGTAACGTTCACTGTTCAAAGTCCCGTCAATGCGAACAACAGGTGACCGAGACGTGTAACCAATGGCATCCCATACCATCACGCCGGGTGATACGCCAGTATGGCGATGACGAATACACGCTTCCAATGTCCGTTCACCGCGATGTCGCCAAACACGGATGCGACAATCATGATGCTGTAAACAGAACCTGGATTCATCCGAAAAAATGACGTTTTGCCATTTGTGCACCCAGGTTCGTCGTTGAGTACACCATCGCAGGCGCCCCTGTCTGTGATGCAGCGTCAAGGGTAACCGCAGCCATGGTCTCCGAGTTGATAGTCCATGCTGCTGCAAACGTCGTCAAATTGTTCGCGCAGATGGTTGTTGTCTTGCATACGTCTGCATCTGTTGACTCAGGGATCGAGACGTAACTGCACGATCCGTTACAGCCATGCAGATACGATGCATGTCATCTCGGCTGCTAGTGGTACGAGGCCGTTGGGATCCAGCACGGCGTTCCGTACTACCCTCCTGAACCCACCGATTCCATATTCTGCTAACAATCATTGGATGTCGACCAACGCGAGCAGCAATGTCGCGATACGCGATAGGCTACAATCCGACCTTTATCAAAGTCGGAAACGTGATGGTACGCATGTCTCTTCCTTACACGAGGCATCACAACAACGTTTCACCAGGCAACGCCGGGCAACTGCTGTTTGTGTATGAGAAATCGGTTGGAAACTTTCCTCATGTCAGCACGTTATAGGTGTCGTCACCGGCGCCAACCTTGTGTGAATGCTCTGAAAAGCTAATCATTTGCATGCCACAGCATCTTCTTCCTGTCGGTTAAATCTCGCGTCTGTAGCACGTCATCTTCGTGGTGTAGCAATTTTAACGGCCAGTAGTGTAAATGTTTCCTCACATAGTGCACCATCTACTGTATGTGATCATTCTCCATCAGCCATCACCCTCCCTCGACTATAACCCCTAGGATATATCACAGAACCTCTGTTACACTGTCTACATGGAACTGAGATAGAATGCGTTACAAATGCTGTTTGTCAGCGCGTGCAACAGCCGACAGCGGTCGTGGGGTCTGAGTGGGCATCGCATGCGGGAATACGCCAGGCGACCAGCGCAGCCGACGGCAGACGGCGCATGCTTCCCGATCGAAAGAGTTGTGACAGTGTAATTACATACGGTGAGGTTAGTTGACGGTATCCCCTGCACTATTAGAATAGAAAAGCGCCGCAATCGTTTAAATGTTCTATACTGCTTTGTCACCCTCAAAATGTTTATATAAACAGTATCCCCTACACCGCAGTCAGTATCCCGACAAATGCTTTAAATAAATTCCAAGATGCTACTCGAGGCGGGTGTAAAATGAATGTGCGCAACGGAAAATAATGAACGTTCAAATGAAGATTTGGCCCTGTCTGACTACCCTCTGAAGCAGATCTTAGGATCTCTTAATGATGACATCTCCTCATTCTTGGTCTTTAACATATAAATTACAACATAAACATAAATGAATGATACGGGAACTAGTAACTATCAAATGATAAATGCTGTTTCTGCTTATACATTTATTGTAGATTAAAACCCCTTCATATTACAACTGTTTATATACCAATGTCCAATGGACACAAATAGATGCAAATGAGTTTCCTCACCAATAGGATTGATCAGTTGCCCAAATCGGCCCCTTTTTTCGGCTACACGATCTAATATAAATAACGTGGGACTACTGACATCATCTATGTACCAAACACTAGAAGACACTACTTTCAAAGATGATCTTAAGTGGTGTGCAACCTCAGCGGGAATAAAATTTATGTGATCACAGCTGTTTAACTTTATAGCCCTAATAAGAAATTTCAATACCGTTGGAAAAGAGACTGTACACACCTCTTTTGTTATTTCGGTTTTTGATTTATTTGTTCGAGATGCATTATTCCATTTTAACATATTATACTACTGCTAACCCTGGTAAGAACAAAAGTGAGTACAGAACAAAGAGATATTTCTCATACTGAGTCTACAAGCCACTTACAGCATCGTACGTGCTCTGGGGTTGAGCTTAAAAGGAATAACATCTCAGTGCTGTTACGAAAAACTGAAGGTATTGTCTGGGGATGTAATGTAATTTCTGTAGATGTTTTCTCACTGCCATTATAAATATGAGCTGCGATATTCTGTGCCTTTATTTTTGTGGTAATCGCATACAATTTGACATTTTATTTCTAGTTATCTCACTCATATGTAAAAGATGACCATGTGCTGCATGAAGTAGCTTTTCACTTCCCCTCATTAATTGCATTCCAACATAGCGACCATTTCTTCTTCAATTTCGCATTTTTTTTCGAGACGCTGTTTCATACGTGCATGTTCAAATTGATACATGTGCCGAACGACTTCGTAGTAACTACATTCCTGTACCTAATTCACACAGTTCAGTTTATTCTAATCTCAAACCACAGTAGCAGTAAACAGTTCTTGTTTTCGTGTTGCCTGTTGAGAAAACGTGCGAGTTCGCTGTAGATGACCTAGATAACGTTTCTTGCGAAACCACTTCAAAAACATTTTCTGATAATAATCAGCTTATTCAAATACAATGACAGACACATTATCTTGGAAATAATTTAGATCTGGTGCAACGAAAACAAAAGAATCTAGCGTGTTCACTGTTGGCAGAAAGGAAACTGGCACACTTGATAGGAAGATAGGAGCATTCCTGTTATCGGCACCACGTTTCAGAAAGTAATGAACCTACGGTATGGCGTGCACTGTGTTCTGGACCTTCCCCTACCTTTCACCCTTATCTGCAAAGTTAAATACAAAGTAGAGGATTTCCCTAAGTGTTTGATAATGGACTGGCTTTGGGTGATTCGTACACATAAATCCCAACAACTCAAGAGCAGCGTCATAATCAAATGCAAACATCTGAACCAAGTTAAACCGTTCTCCACTTCTTGATTCAGTGAAAATAAGGTAAAGCAGTAAGGCAGACATTTACGCCTAAAAAGCTGGCGCGAAGCTGTAACAAAAACACCAGCACAATCTCTTATGCATAATAAATATTTTCTTTGATTTAGTTGGAAAAGTGGAATTTCAGCATATTATGTACGTATTTCCAAGTCTTGCATTTCCCAGTACGTCCGTAAGTAAAGACCCATATCTGATAAATATTGTCGCAGGTTCGATACATCACACATAGTACACAATCCTATCAGAACACATTCTGTGTGCAACAGAAGGTGGAGCATTTGCAAGTTGGAACTATTCTTTTTAAGTCGATATTACTGATCAACTCTAAGTAGTCGTCTACTGGCGAACTTCGACGTTTGTGGAACTGAGAAATGCAGCGTGTCTGAGATTTTGTTAAGCATGGAAACGGAAGTACAAGTGCAGCTCACTGAATGACAAGGAGGTAGATCTGGTGTCCGTTTTCAGCAGGCGCTACATATTTATAAATAAAGATATTAAACTAGCAATGGAGCAGCAACCACAGTAGCGACAGCTGCAACACGAGACAGCTTCAGAAAAATTATGTAGGAAAACACGGCTGGTACGATACGATCCTCGTCAGGATGACGTATAAAAGACAAACTCTTCTAGTCCAGCAGATCAACGTAGCAGTTCACATTCAAGAGTCCTGTCACCTTTACTCGTTTCTGCGTTATATCTGCAGATCATCACAGACATTACTCTAGGTTGTTCTATCCTTCGTAAGAAACCCGCACGGAATGCTACTTGAGTTTCATAAATGGAACAGTATCATTTACATATAGTCACTAACGTTATTTATTTGACCAGATAACAAGTTCACAATCCTTCATGGTTAACTGGTTGTGTTTATTTACTCACTGCAAAACCAAACATTTGTGATCAGGGGAAAGCAACGATCTCTGACGTTTGACTTTGATCTGTATACTCATTCCCTGTGAAATGTTCTTAAGAAACTAATCAGGGAGAACCAGCGTTGGCGTCCCCCGCAATTTCTTCTGTTTTGAGAAGATTTTCTTGTCATGAGATACTAGACGAGCGTGATCAAAATTCCAGACTTTACTTTGAAAAATCATTTGCTTCTGACACAGTCAGGGCGAGAGCTGTCGAAGAACTGTTATTTTCCACAAAACCTCAACAATCTGTGTGTGTGTGTGTGTGTGTGTGTGTAACCACCATATGTCGGTGAGGTAACCAATACGTCATGGAATGTCCAAGGGTAACCAGCCCGTTATCGCCACTCCGCCATGTCCAGCTTGCATCGAAAGACTTTGTCATGGCTTGTGTCGTCGGTGGAACGGTTTTGAATTTCTTAAGCAGCGAGGTTGCTTTTCCTTTTGTGTAATTTTGGAAGTTTTCTCCTCTCCAATTTCTTCCCCTCGAATCTAATCTTCTTGGCAAGTGGACTGTAGATGATGCGAAGTTACTGAATAGCTTAAGCTTCTCCATTACGAATATTTTAGAACCCGTCACTGTTAATTGAATGTAAATACATAAAACTGCAACCAGTCACTCTTTTGAACAGTTATTTATTATTCCATGAACCGGTTTTCGAACCTTTTCAGCTTCATCTTCAGATGGCTTTTTGGAAGTTACATCACTATTTCTAGCATAATGCTGGGTGCTGGCTCTGTGACAAGAAGAGGGAACAGGTTTTAATGTATCACCATTACTACTGTTTATCTGTCGATATTGATGCAAAATCTAGTTTTGTACTTATTGCGACAGTACGGGCGGCTTTTTTTCGTTAGAGTCCATCTGTCTGCTTCCATTTTGATGGTCAGTTGGTACATCACTTCACACACTTTTACACAATCTGTATTCACTTACACTGTGAAAGCATTATGCAAGAAATAGTGATGTAATTTACAGTAAACCATCTGAGAATCTGAAAAGGTTAGAAAACCGGTTCATGGAATAATAAATAACTATTCAAAAAAGTGACTGGTTGTAGTTTTATGTATTTACATTAATCTGAATAAGCCGCGCCTGGCTTAAATATTTAGTAATCACATGCCCCACAAGAATAAAACGCCGAATGTTATTAGCTATTATTTACTACGTGTTATTATGCCTTTTAGATAGTTCCAAATAGAACGCCTTTGGCTGATCTGAACTGAAGCAGTAGGACGAATGTAGTCCTCATTGTTGACATGACGTCACTAATCACAGTTCTTCTACAAAGGCCGTAAACATGCTTAATGCTGAATGCTTAACAACACAGTTAGTGATTCCACAATTCGTGACCGAGCGAGGTGGTGCAGTGGTTAGCATACTGGACTCACATTCGGGAGGACGACGGTTCAGTCCCGTCTCCGGCTATCCTGATTTAGGTTTTCCGTGATTTCCCTAAATCCTTTCAGGCGAATGCCGGGATGGTTCCTTTGAAAGGGCACGGCCGATTTCCTTCCCCGTCCTTCCCTCACCCGAGCTTGCGCTCCGTCTCTAATGACCTGGTTGTCGACGGGACGTTAAACACTAATCTCCTCCTCCTCCTCCACAATTCGTAATCTAATTTTATGTGTTAATCAATGAAGTACTAATGTACAGCTCACTGACCATGCAAGCAACTGCAGAAATATCCTAATAAAGTGAAACAACAAGTTTACTGTTAACAATCACCGTTTTCTTTATCTCCACGACGCGTTTCCATCATCAGGTGGATTTACATTAGTTAGTATGGCATTTGTGTGCGTGTTGCGTTACGAATTTTTGGAGGAATTTGTGGCACTGTTTCACACTATTTCAGAACATGGTTTTGGGTTTCTTCTGACAAAAAATTAAACTTATATCTAACGGTAAACATAAAATAAATAAGATAGAGTACCTCCAGTGGTCACAGGTTTCTTTCGCTGTCATAACACATCACATGTATACTGGTACATTTGTAAACAAATATGGCGTCTGGAAACTGCTGGGTGCAAGGTTCGTATAGCAGAAGAGAAGACATTATCGCAAAGTACAAAGAATATACATCGTAACAACATTATTACAGAGTAATTTTTTAAATGATTTGGAGGTGTTTGTTTTGAGGTGTCGAATACTTGTGTTGGAATAAATACTTCAGGTAGCATATAAATCCGATTTTGACAAGTTAAAACAGCTTAAACTTCATACTCGTTTATACAGTCAGGTGAAATGTTAAAATGGCTTAAACTTCATACTTGTTTATAACAATCAGGTTTTTAACCAAAGGTGACTGCAATGGGAGGGGATGCTAAATGATAAACAATACAGGCAAAAGGAAGCTTGGAAGAGGCTCTGTGAACGACCTGCATAACCACAGCGCGTCAGGAAGAAAAAGAAGATACCAGTGATAAGTGTATCACATAAAGAGGGAATAATAGCTTTGGTGGAAACTAAAAATATATGAGAATTTAAACCGGAAAAACACTTTTGAAACCTCTGAAACAACTTAGTTCAGCCACATTTGCATTTAGAATTATTCGAAATCTTGGTGAGGGACAGATCAGTAAGCTGACATATGTCATATATGGAATAATGTTCTGGGGTAAATCATGTGTAAGAAAGTCTTCATTGATCAAAAACGTGCCGTGAATATTAGGTGGTGCTCAACCACGATCATCTTGACGACATCTTTTTCAACTGTTAGCCATTTTGACTACTGGCTCAGGGCATATTTATGTCCTCCTGAAGTTTGTCGCTAACAATCCATTGCAGTTCAAAAGAAGAATGATGTACATAATTAGAATACCAAAAGAAAAAGCGACAGTCGTTACCCCACATTATGGTTGACTTTTGCATAAAAAGGAATGCACAATGCTGCAACCAAAAGTTTTGATCATTTACCCCATGATATAAAATGTCTGACAGAGAGCAAAGGCCGGTCGCTGTGGCCGAGCGGTTCTAGGGGCTTCAGGCCGGAACCGCGCTGCTGCTATGGTCGCGGGTTCTAAGCCAGCCTCGGGCACGGATGTGTGTGATGTCCTTCGGTTAGTCAGGTTTAAGTAAGTCTAAGTCTAGGGGTCTGATGACAAATGTTAAGTCCCATAGTGCTTGGAGCCATTTTTTAGAGAGCAAAGTAAAATTTGAAAACAAACTGAAGAAAAATTCTTCTTGACAACTCTGTTCCGTAGAATTTTTTTACTGTAAGGCGTAAAGGGTTCTTTCTGACGCATCAAGGGATCACTAATTTAGTATTGGAGGGAATGTGGAGGGTAAAAGTCGTAGAGGGAGACCAAGAGATGAATACACTAAGCATATTCATAAGGGTGTAGACTCGGAGACGAAGAGGCTTGCACAGGATAGAATAGCAAGTAGAGCTGCATCAAACAAGTCTTTAGACTCGGGTGACCAAACGTCCCGGAAAGCCGGGATTGTCCCGGTTTTCATCCCTGTGTTCCGGTGTCCCGAAAATTTGTTTCGGGACGCTCAAAAGTCCCGGAATTCAGTTTTTAAATACATTTCGTGAAACTTTCTCAAATTTTTGGGATTTCGCTATATTAAAGGAAATACAACACAAGTAATTAATATATTTTAGCTTATTTGTCTAAAACCTCCATTGTCCCATACTAGTAATCACAGTATCAGTATTGATACACTCAGGCAATAATTTACTTTGAGCGGTACTTTGGCCAACAAGTTGTAAGTTGTACTATTGTAACAGAGCTATGAAACCGTCCGATTGTCGCGCTACTTACTCACACACTCATTGCAAGAACAGTGTAGTGGTTGATGTTTTGTCAGACAAACTGCAATAGTTTTTTCTCATATTAGTGGTATTATTGCTGCAGTTCTGTGAAACGCAATGCCGAAAAGTGCCTGCAGGTTCAGTGACTGTTATTCCAAGAAACGGAATTTCATTAAGAAAGGTCGTTTTGATTACGAATCAGAGTGTTCCGTATATAACTGTTTTATTAGTATAAGTCATGGTGGACGTTCCGACATAGTTGATCACATCAGGTCAAAGAAACACATTAACAGATACAGTGCACCGGGCTGCAGTAAAACTCTACAAAATTATTATGTGAAACATCAGTCAAGTGAAGAGACGAAAGTTCGAGCAGCCGAGCTTACATTAGCCTACCACAAGGTAAAACATCACCAAACTTACAAATCTAGTGATTGTACTAATAAGCTTAACAGCATTATGTTTGATGATTCTTCCATTGCAAAAAAGTTTAGTTCAGCAAGAACTAAAATGTCAGCCTTAGTAAAAGGAGTTATTGCTCCCCAGAGTGTAAAGGAAAGCCTTGAATACATCAAAAGTCTTCTTTCTACGGGATATCCACTGATGCCAGCAATCATAAGGCCACTAAAATATTTCCGTTTGTTGTTCAGTTTTTCGATATTAATCAGGGAATTAAGACCAAACTTTTGAAGGTGAGTTCCCTACCTAATGAAACATCTGACGAAATTTCAAGATTTTGTATGAATACTATCGAAATGTTTGATCTTGAGAAAAATAAATGTGTGGCATTTTGTGGAGACAACACCAACACACACTTTGGTGGTTTAAAAAGACAAGGCAAATGCAACGTATTTACCAAATTAAAGGCAACATTGCATGAAAACATTGAAGTCATAGGGTGCCCTGAACATGTTTTACACAATAGCGTGCAGACATCTGCTGACAGTTTAAGCTGTGATGTTGAAACTATCGTCATGAAGGTATACGTACACTTTTTACATATATACTGTTACAGAACAGAGAGGCATAAGGAGTTCTGTGATTATGTGGGAACTGAATATATGAATGTAATGTGTCAGTCGAAAACTCGCTGGTTATCACTGTTTCCAGCAGTTGAAAGAGTAATCCGCCTGTTTAAACCGGTAAAAGATTTTTTCCTAAATGAAGACAAAGCCCCCAAAATATTGGTTCAGTTTTTCAGTAACCCTTTAAGTGAAGCCTACGTATGGTTCATTCACAGTCAGCTTAGCACTTTGCAGCGTGGGATAAAGGAAATTGAGAGAAGCACGAAAAGTGTAATAGAGGTAAATGATGTTTTGGAAAATACTCTGGAAACTGTTACTAAGAGGAGAGAACAGCAGTTCATTTCTTTTAATGTTAAATCTGTCCTTAAAAGAGCAGAAGCAGCGGAAAGGAGTTTTAGAGAAGAAGTTAACAAGTTTTATGACACTTGTGTAGAATATCCCAGCAAGTGGAGCGCCTCATATTTACCCTCATCGCCGGTGTTTGATTGGATGCTACAGAAGAGAGCGCCAAAATGGGAAAGTGTTGAAGAGACAGTTTCTTGTTTGAAGAGTAAAGAGATTGAAATCGATTATTCCATTCTCTTTGATCAGTTTGGTACACTGACAAATTTTGTTGAAGAAAGTTTTCACAAGTGGAATGATGAAAAAAAAAACACCATTGGAATGTCATGAGAAGTGGGGGAGTTTTTTTAAAAGCTGTGACTGTCTTCAGCATTACTATGAGTTGGTAATAATTGCAAGGTATTTATTTGCAATCTTTCGCGTTTTTTTGTCGGCGAAAAATATATATATATATATATATTTCTATTTATTTTTGGTTTTGTTTTTGTTATTGCTCGCGTAATAACGCATATACGAGAAGAGCCGCGAAATATCTGTTAGTAATGCCGTGCTTTGAATTTCTTTATCATCATTACCTTTTAACAAAGCAAAATATATATATATTGAGATCTTATTGTTCTGTATCTGGCCTACAATTAAAGGAACGTTTTTTCGTGACTGTAACTCATTCTAAAAATCAACATATCTTCCCTACTTTATATTTATTGAAAATTGAAATTACTTGGTTATGAACACTGATGTTACAGTTCGTATGATCGTTCAACAACAAAATTTTGCAGTGGGTTTTGTTTCTCGGTAGAACACCATTCAATACCATGACTAGCACAAGGACATGAGACTCTTATTAAAAAAATACGTTTTCACTATAAAGTTTGCCAGACCAGAACGGAGCACAGCAAGATTCCTATTAGATTTTGACGGTACATTAACTTATTTGTACTGTGAGTTATATACTATCAGCAGCCCGCGTCAACCTGCAACACATCATAAAATCTGCTGATCTGCACTGCAAGTCTGGAAGCTAAAAGAAATATTATTTTACTGTTACTTTACCGCTTCCTTGCGGTATGATAGACTATATTGGAAGTCGTTTGAATACGCCGCGGCAGCGGCTCTTTCGTTCGCCACGCAGCTCAGCACCACAGATAATATTTATATAACTGAAAAATGTCTCAACAGGATGGGATAATAGGCAAGCAAGCTTTAACAATTAATAATGCAAGTTTTCATTTACATAACTCTATTAAAACATTTAAATATTTCAATTGTTACACACCTTTATGAATTCACACGTAATGGCGTACATCTCTTAGTCTCGACAAAAGAATGCTACACTAGCGTTCGCTACTACGACACAGGATATCTTACTCGCTCGACTCCCAGATGAAGAAGGCAAAGAAATTGATATTCGTCACGTATTATATACTAGTTACTTATTTTAATCTTTCTTTGACATTTATCGTCTGTGGCGGTTTCATTACTCACCGACGCAGATATTCTCAAAAATAAATAATAAAAAAAATACATAATTTTATACAATAACACAATATGATACATATAATTTTCTCGTTACTACATAATATGTTGTTTTTGTTTCTTACTAGACGTTACAAATCCCAGCCCATAATGCCAATGTGGAAAGAGTATTTTCGTTCATGAATATCCAGTGGACTGATGAAAGAAACAGAATGGAGGTGAACTCTCCTGAAGCAATCCTGCAGATCCTGTACAACTACAAAATGGATTGTGCCGAGTTTTATCACTGTGTCTCAAAGAACAAAAACAGGATCAAGAAGGCTGGAGGCAGTGAAAAATACCCTTTTCCCCAAGGACAGTCAATTCCATCTACAAGTGCTCAGTAATATTAAAGCTCATGTTAATATTAATTGATTAAAAGTTGAATGGCTGTAAAATTTTGTAAAATCGTAATACATTGCTTTATTACTGTATACGTTTATTCAGTGTCATTAATTATATAGATAATCTACGAGGGCCATTCAGAAAGTAACCTCCGGTTGATTTAAAAAAATACACCAAGTTAAATAAAAATATTTTGATATATACATCTTACAACTACATCTTTGCACTATTTTTCTACATAGTCTCCATAGGGATTGAGGCACTTATCATATCTCTTCACAAGCTTTGAAATTCCTTCTGCATAAAAATCACCCGCTTGTGCCTGGAGCCAGCCTGTGACCGCATCTTTGAGCTCTTCGTCGTCATCAAACCGCTGTGACCCGAGCCATTTCTTCAAATGCATGAAGAGGTGATAATCACTTGGCGCCAGGTCTGGGCTGTAAGGTGGGTGGTTGATAACGTCTCACTTGAAGGGCTCAAGAAGGGCCGTTGTTCTGCGAGCAGAGTGAGGACGGGCGTTATCGTGCAAAAAAACGATACCGGAAGTCAGCATACCATGGCGTTTGTTCTGTATAGCCCGTCGTAACTTTTTTATTGTTTCACAGTACACGTCTTGATTAACGGTCGTACCACGTTCCACGAATTCAACCAACAACACCCCTTTGGCATCCCAAAACACCGTTGCCATCAGTTTTCTGGCAGAAAAATCTTGCGAGGCTTTTCTTGGTTTGGTAGGCGAATTTGAATGTGCCCACATCTTTGATTGTTCTTTTGTCTCAGGGTTCACGTACGTAATCCAGGTTTCGTCACCGGTCACGATTCTGTTTAACAATGGTTCTCCTTCGTCCTCATAACGTGACAGAAAGTCTAATGCAGAGGCCATTCTTTGAGTTTTGTGGTGGTCGGTAAGAATTTTGGGCACCCATCGTGCACAGAACTTACGGTAACCCAATCTTGCTGTCACTATCTCGTACAAGAGAGTCTTAGAAATCTGTGGAAAACCAGTAGACAACTCCGACATTGAGAAACGTCGATTTTCACGAACTTTTGCATCAACTGTCTGAACGAGTTCGTCAGTCACCAATGATGGTCTACCACTCCTCTCTTCATCATGAACGTTTTCTCGTCCACTTTTAAATAAACGTACCCATTCACGGACAACTCCTTCACTCATAACTCTTGGTCCGTACACGGTACAAAGCTCACGATGAATAGCTGCTGCAGAATATCCTTTGGCTGTAAAAAACCTTATGACAGCACGCACTTCACATTTGGCGGGGTTTTCTAGTGCAGCACACATTTCAAACTGCCACAAAAACTAAACTAGCGCAGGTACGACGTTCACTCGACCACGGCTTGATGCCGACTGACCTGTTGAGTGCGTGAACGCACAGATGGCGTCGCTACTCCCCCCACAACCCGCACTGTGACCAATCGGAGGTTACTTCCTGAACCGCCCTCGTAGATTATATCAATCTTCTGTATCCTCTTATTAGTTATAATAATCGGGTAACAAAATGTATCAACAAAACATTAATATTTAAGTCTAGGAAACCTGGGTACATGTGGAATGAGGTGTCCATTGGCACCCAGGTGAATGTGTCCCGGTTTTCACCGAAAATAATTTGATCACCCTACTTTAGACAGAAGACCACAACTACAGCATTGTTTAAAACTGTACTAAGACACACCGGTGCTCAATTGTTCACTTTTATTATAATTTTTATGTTGTTGAGTTCAATTTTGGTATAAAGGAATTTTTTAAGTTTTAAATTGTAACAAAAATATATCCAGTGACAGTGTATTGTTTCTTTTATTTCCTTTTGTTTTTCTAAAATGTTGAACGAAAGTCAAAACTGAAGCAAAGCAAACACCTTTAAAACGACGTCTGATGAATCCACCTAAAAGAACCAGTTCTGCTGTGACTTGTCATGATATTGCGGCAACAATCATTCCTTTACGAAAACTAAAAAGTGCTATTTTCAAAGATATTCTTGAGAAATACTACAACCAGACTGTTCCTGCAGAGTCAACGTTGCGTAAGAATTATAATTTAACTCACACTGATGCACTGCACAGAATCCGAGAAGATATTGGGGGTCTTTGCATATGGATTTCTGCTCGTAAAACTACTACTGACAGTCCTGGCTGGAACATTGCTAATCTGATTGTTGGCAAGTTGGGCCCAGATGTGTCATCCAGGACTTCTTTGATTTGTTCCAAACAACTCCCAAAGTCTAGCCGGAAAACAACTGCACACATTGACAACAATGGGCTGAAGGTGCTCCTCAATGGCTTGAATGGAAACAAAGTGCTTTTGGCCTTCACAGATATTGCTGCACGTATGATTGGAGCGTTTCAGCTGCTTCAAGTATTCTGCCCTTTTTACTGTATGTAACTTGTGAAGCGCATGCTATCAACCGCATAGCAGAGCAAGTAAGGCTACAATTTCCTTATGTAAACAATTTAACACCCACGGCAAATAAACATTTTTTAAGGCACCCTCAAGGCTACAGGCATCCAGACGTCCCCTTGCCACACTGAACCGACTGTTACCTGCTAGGACACTTGGTTAGCAGCAGTGGAATGCTATAGTAAATATATCGCAGTAGTGCAGCAGTTAACTGAGTCTACCTGTGGATGTCGCCTCTATAACTTTAGCAAAACAATTACTCAAATATCGCTCAATCTCACAGGACTTGGCGTGCATTCGAGTCAACACTACATTTATGGCAATAATTACTTCCAAATTAGAAATCCCAGGGAGACCTAACTGAAATAATTTGTTTACTGGAGGAAGTTAAAAGGAAAATTAACGAAGCGCCGTGTGAAGTGAGAGAATAAGTACAGGCAAAATGCAAAAAGTTTTGTAAAAGAACGCAGGCCTGAATGATGTGCGTGCAGCAGCATAAATACTCAGCGGGCTCCCCTGATTGCAGCAGTCCTGTCAAACGTGCGCAGAAAGAAGTATGCTCCCTGCCACATCCGCTGCTGCAGAACTTTCTTTTTCGGCATATAAATTAATACTGAATGACACGCCATAGTTTCTCTCAGGAAAACATAGAAGAGGTTTTAGTTATTTGCCGTGAAGCTAACTATTGTCTGAATATTTGAAACATGTGATTCATCTGGCATCTATTAAATTACACATTAAATGTTCTTCAACATTTGGCTATATTATTTTTATATTATATATTTATCATGGAAACAAATGGTTCAAATGGCTCTGAGCACTATGGGACTTAACTGCTGAGGTCATCAATCCCCTAGAACGTAGAACTACTTAAACCTAACTAACCTATGGAAATCACACACATCCATGCCCGAGGTAGGATTCGAACCTGCGACTGTAGCGGTCGCGCGGTTCCAGATTGAAGCGCCTAGAACCGCTCGGCCACACCTGGCGGCCATGGGAAACACTAAGAAGGTTTGGGATAAGTTTGAACAGTAAAGTAATATAATGTTTTATGTGTTGTGCAACGGTGCAGATTTTTCATTTTCGTTGTTTTTAAGAATAATAATATGCTCATACACCAACAATGTGTATTTTACATCATGCTTCGTCTTTCTGAATAATACTTTTAGGGCCTATTTTAGGTATCAAACAGCAAAATGAAGTACTGAAAGAGTCTGTTTTAGGCATCTAAAATACGCTTTTTACGACCTAAAAACCCGCGGTGTAGTTATGATTTTATCCTGACGTTCTCACGACAAATCTACTGTGCGAACCCGAATTGCGCACCCAGAATTTTTTTTGTTTTCTTCTTGGCAACATCTTGTCGTTCAGTTTGTTTTACACCTGCATGGTAGACGGTTCTCAGTCTTCTAATTTTCTTTTTTTTATGTTGGATCAGAGTGAGTTCAGACACTTAGAGGAAAGGCAAAGCAATGATGATTCAGCAAGTTTCTCTCTCGAACCTTTTAATTTTCTTTTGTGAGCTAATTTTCTCCTTTCTTTGTTTAGGTATGCGTTTGGAACAGATATGCCGAGGAGAACAATTTTCTTTGCTTTTTTATGCCTTTGTGACGTATTGTTGCAGAAGAAGACATCATTTCAGATAATCGATTCTAATGTTTTCTTTGTTCAAGGGCTACAACTTTCGGTTTCTCGGTAAATTTATTTATTTGGTTCTCACTTAGGAAACATTCAGAACTAGTTTATTTGTTATGTTCCTCGTTTTGCGCACATGAGAGGAATATCTGCTATATAGTAGCTTCACATCAGAGCGCCACGCAATTTTCGAACAACTATATCGTTTTTTATCTTCGTGAGTGACAAATTCCCGTCTTTTAAATTTTAGCACATGCACATTCTTTTGGAATAAGCTTCCGGTTACTCCAGTGTTCCCTAAAGTATGAGTTTCATGCTTTAGAAATAAGAGAGTCAAACCATAGCTCATAGAAGAATTGCTAACATGTAAGGTACGATCTTCAGTCAGAAGTTCTTTTGAATGTCTGATACAAACTGTTGATGGTAAGTCAGTGTCCTTAATATAATCTTCAAAATCTCTTACTGTAGATTTTAGTATTCTAACCATTTGTTGCACAAAGTTTAAAGAAACAAATATGGACTCAAGTGCTTTATTGATAGACAGTGTGTCTCGAAAAGGACTTTACAACTTTGGAAATTCATATAAATTAATTCATAGTACCTACAGAGATGATTGTGGTGTCAATTTGTAGAGAAATACGTCAATTTTTGTCTCGCGTAGTTCGCTAACGCCGAATCGCACCGTAAGGAGCGCTATCGGCAATTGAGTTAAAGATGGCTGCCTTCACTGCACCCGAGTGTGCGAGCTGTGTGTTTTGGTTTGAAGAATCGAAGTCGGCGACAACAGTTCAGCGTAATTTCCGTACCAAGTACGCTAAAAATCCTCTTTGTAGACCTACGGTTTATGAGTGGCATAAATGTTTCGTAGAAACAGGGTGCTCGGTAAGACATTGGAAATCATCAGTTCGTCCAAGCACATTTGACGACGTCGTTAAGCGAGTGAGACAACATTTTGTCAACAGCCCTACGACAGCGACCAAGTGTGCATCTCGCGAACTTCAAATTACACATACGATTGTTTGGCGTGTGTTGAGCAACCGTTTGCATCTGAAACCATATAGATTGACGATCGTGCAAGCAATGAAAGATACTAATAAAATTGCTTGCAAGAACTTCTTTGCGGGTATGTTAAATTGATTGTATGAGGATGAACAATTCTTGGACAAAATAATCTTTTCTGACAAGTTAACTTTTCACTTAAGTGGCAAGGTTAACACATACAACCGCAGTGAAAATCCACATCAAACATAGCAACATGTTCGTGATGGCCCTAAACTGTACATTTTTTGTGCATTGAGCAAGAACAGAGTGTACGGCCCCTTTTTTTCTTGTGAGAGAACCGTCAGTGGGATAGTATACCTGGATATGGTGCAATTTTTGATATCAAAGATCGATGAGGATGACCAGAAAAGAAACGTTTACTTCATGCAAGATGGTGCACCACCCCACTATCTGGCTTCCGTCCGGGATTTCCTCAGTGACTGCTTTCCAAGTCAATGGATTGACCGTGATGCGCCAGTTGCATGGCCCCACGTTCCCCAGACCTGACAGCACTCGATTTTTTCATTTGATGGGGATTCATCAAGGATAACGTGTTTGTACCTCCTGTCCCAGCTTCTCTACCTGAACTTACGAGCAAGAATTCACGCCACCACTGAGCAAGTTACACCTGCAATGCTACAACGAGTTTGGGAAGGAATTGATTTCCAATGGGGTGTGTGCAAGATAACCAGCGGAAGCCATATACAACATTGTTTAGTTAAACGTAAAAAAAAACTTGGTGTGTTTCCCTACAAAGTAACAGGGAAACCGGCTCTATATCTTATTTCAGTAAAATCATCAGATGATCAATTTCAATTACAAAATGATTTAGAGAGAATTTCTGTATGGTGCGAAAAGTGGCACTCGGCACTAAACAAAGAAAAGTGCGAGGTCATCCACATGGGTACTAAAAGAAATCCGATAAATTTCGTGTATGCGATAAATCGCACAAATCTGAGAGCTGTCAATTCGACTAAATACCT
The DNA here is from genome assembly GCF_021461385.2 of Schistocerca piceifrons. NCBI lineage: Eukaryota > Metazoa > Arthropoda > Insecta > Orthoptera > Acrididae > Schistocerca > Schistocerca piceifrons. Next base: position 737,198,662 of record NC_060140.1, on the reverse strand, counting down.
AGGAATTACAATTACGAGCAATTTAAATTGGAAAGACCTCATAGATAATATTGTGGGGAAGGCGAAGCAAAGACTGTCCTTTATTGGCGACAAACTCACTAAAGAGACTGCCTACATTACAATCGTCCGCCCTCTGCTGGAATATTGCTGCGAGGTGTGGGATCATTACCAGGTACGATTAACGGAGGACATCGAAAAAATGCAAAGGATGGAAGCTCGTTTCCTGTTATCGTGCTATTTGGGTGAGAGTGTCATTGATATGATACGCGAGATGGGGTGGCAGTCACTGAAACAAAGGCGGTAATCTTTGCGGCGAGATCTATTTACGAAATTTCAATTACCACCTTTCTCTTCCGAATGCAAAAATATTTTGTTGACACCCACCTACGAAGGGAGAAATGATCATCATAATAAAATAAGAGAAATCAGAGCTCGAACGGAAAGATTTAGGTGTTCCTTTTTCCCACGCGCCATTCGAGAGAGGAATGGTAGAGAAGTAGTATGAAAATGGTTCGATGAACCTTCTGCCAGGCACTTTAGTGTGAATTGCAGAGTAACCATGTAGATGTAGATGAAATTTATAAGAATTTTTAAAGTTGTAAGGTCCTTTTTGAAACACCCTGTATTGTAATAAACATATTATAGTAGCTAATTGTTTGGAGTGTATACTTATATAGAAGTGGAATGTGGACCATATACAGTACATACAAGAAGAGAAGAGATGATTTTGAAATGTAGTGTTGAAGAAGAAGAATGCGTAAGATTTTATGGGTAAATCGGATAGTAATGAAGAGGTGCTACTGAATCGAACTGGAGAGAAAAGTAAATTTGGAAAGTCTTGAATAAAAGAAGAGATAAGTTGACAGGACACGTCCTGAGCCGTATAGGGATAGTTAATTTGGTTATTGAAGGAAGTGTGGGGGTAGAAACCATATAGACTTAAATATAAATTTAGGTTCAAACTTGGTTTTTATCTGACATTAAGCATTTGCTAACTGCCGCTTTTCTGAAATCAGTCGATAACACATAATTAGTGAATTATGAAAGAAATAAAATTCATTCCAAAGTTCAAAATAGCTTGCAGAAAATGGTTTTAATCTGCATAAGGTGAACTTCTTAACTTTTGAATAACTCGCGTATTTGACCCTGATGCGGCCCCCTACAACATGTTGGAAACTCCTAGCTACTTGTCAGCACGATGGTGATTCAAATAAAAACCATAAAAGTGCACTAAATGTACTAAAAAACTGTACTACTTGGCAGTTGGCAGCAGCTATGTTTATTTTTAGACAAATGACCAAACAGTTGGCACTTGTTACTCGAAAACAGAAAGGGAAGCTGTTGTCACCGCATTGACTTGTCGCAGCAGCAGGGCAGTAGTCCGTGATACTGTTTTGGATTAGTGAAGCTGTTAAACCACTGGAAATGCATCGCAGTATGACGGCACAGCACGGTGATATAGAGCATGTCGCTGCAGCCCGTGTACGAGTGGTGCAGGAAGCTACGAGGTGGAAGACGGTCCGTGCCCGGGACAGGCCCACAATGTTGTGACGAATGAAACATTGTCGCTTTGGAAAAGTTTGTGGAGTTAAACAGGCGTATTACTGAAAACGAAATAACCGCTGTTCTGAATATTAATAGTGGTTCCGCACACAATATTATCTAAGATGTGCTGCGATTTAGTCAAGTTTCCACAAAATGGGACTGACGTCTTTTGCCAGTTGAACTGAGAGAACGTCGCGTCGATGAGTGTGAGGAACTTCCGCGTCGTTTCCACGTTGTTATCACTCATCTGAAACGAAGAAATCGTACAATGAATGGCGCCATAGCTGTTGGCAAAATCCGGAAAACTCTGTACTCAACCATCTGCAAAGAAAGTCATGTTCACTATGTTACAGGATGCAAAGGGGTAATTCTGGAGCATTACTTTGTAACGCCAGAAATACATATCCTATTTCCACTATAAATTTTTTTCCTTGTTTTGTTACCTGAAGATATGACATTTCTGTGTCTTTATATATTGTAATTTTTTACTATTTGTATACAGGGCTATTACAAATGATTGAAGCGATTTCATAAATTCACTGTAGCTCCATTCATTGACGTATGGTCACGACACACTACAGATACGTAGAAAAACTCATAAAGTTTTATTCCGCTGAAGCCGCACTTCAGTTTTCTGCCGCCAGAGCGCTCGAGAGCGCAGTGAGACAAAATGGCGACAGGAGCCGAGAAAGCATATGTCGTGTTTGAAATGCACTCCCATCAGTCAGTCATAACAGTGCAACGACACTTCAGGACGAAGTTCAACAAAGATCCACCAACTACTAACTCCATTCGGCGATGGTATGCGCAGTTTAAAGCTTCTGGATGTCTCTGTAAGGGGAAATCGACGGGTCGGCCTGCAGTGAGCGAAGAAACGGTTGAACGCGTGCGGGCAAGTTTCACGCGTAGCCGCGGAAGTCGACGAATAAAGCAAGCAGGGAGCTAAACGTACCACAGCCGACGGTTTGGAAAATCTTACGGAAAAGGCTAAAGCAGAAGCATTTCTTAAACAGGAGATTGGAAAACCGATGGATCGGTCGTGGTGGAGATCATGATCAACAATTCATATCATGGCCTCCACGCTCTCCCGACTTAACCCCATGCGATTTCTTTCTGTGGGGTTATGTGAAAGATTCAGTGTTTAAACCTCCTCTACCAAGAAACGTGCCAGAACTGCAAGCTTGCATCAACGATGCTTTCGAACTCATTGATGGGGACATGCAGCGCCGAGTGTGGGAGGAACTTGATTATCAGCTTGATGTCTGCCGAATCACTAAAGGGGCACATATTGAACATTCGTGAAACTTTTTGAGTTTTTGTATGTGTGTGCAAAGCATTGTGAAAATATCTCAAATATTAAAGTTATTGTAGAGCAGTGAAATCGCTTCAATCATTTGTAATAACCCTGTATATATATATATATATATATATATATATATATATATATATGCACTTATGTTGATGTATAATTGGTTTGTTTTGTAAATACTACTTGTATTTATACGCTGGTTCTTGCCTAGGGAAAACTATATCGATAGGTCGTGTGGAGCACCAAAGTGTTTAGGATCTTTGGTAGTGTTAACTCTGCCGTGTGGAGCGTGGGCAGAGTGGGGTCTGGCTGGAGTAGGGCGGTGGAGCAGGTGTGTTGAGTGACGCTCCCGCGAGTTGCCACGCTTCCATGATTTGGCGGCATGTAATTGCGCTCGACTTGCTTTGATAGTTCCTGTCACGGTGTCGCGGACGGGAAACATTAGCAGGCACACATCAATAGCCCGTTTCGCCTGGTGACCGTGTTGAGAAGAAGGTGCGTATAGTGTCCCCAGTGAGGTAATAAGAAAACACTTAAAAAGCATAATGTACCCGTAAAATAATAACTTCTCTGTGTAAGTTTCGAATGCAAAGAAATATAACAAAATGATCTAAAGAGACGACAAGACACGCTCTTTTGTTAATTTTTTAGTCTTCACTTCTTCTCTTGTCTTGATTGCGTGTAGGCGGACATCTTGCGTGTGCAGGCAAATGTAAGCATATTTGTACTAATTAAGCAGATAATATATTCATTTAATATTATTGTGCACTTTTAATTTGTAAGAGGAGATCCCGATTTCATGTCCACCTTCCTTTGAATTAACCTGCATGCAAGTAATTTACAGTTCAACAATCGCAGCAGCCGATGCAGCCAACGACGCCATTACGTGGCGATATTAACTTATAAAATTTAGCGGAAGCGAAATACTCGCCCGCTATTAACATAATATACATTTTTCTACACAGCCGCCCGACGTTGCAGAAAATACGTAGCTTTAAGGTTCTTATTTTCAGTACCACAACCGAGAGCCAGAGCCACGACTCCTACTACAATGCAATGGTTAACGGAGGTAAGATAAAATACTCTCGCGTGTGTGTGGACCGCAATTGTAATTAATAACTAAAGATTTTTTGCTTTAAAGTGAACTGACTAGCCGAGTAAATTAATCTGAAAAGTTTATTCCATTGTTCAACTTATATGCTCATCTTTTAAGATTCAGCCAGTCTAATATTCATTAACGTAACAAATAATTTAAGATTAATATTGTTAAAAAGGAGAACTTCACGAAAGCATTTAATCGAAAATCAAAATTGAATGAAATATCATTTTTATTAAGGCACGTCACGTAAGTCGGCAACAATCAAAATAATAATAATAACAATATATTAAAATACAACGACCGACGGACGCGAGACGCGCCAACATCCAGCTTCTGCAACAGCTACGGCCGACAATGAGTGATTGTCACCACCTCCTCGATCGACGACTTCAAACCTTCAATCAACCAAAAAGGAAGACTGAAAGCACGTTAAGTTTTAGAACTGTATGGCAGACCTCAGCTTTTCAAACTATTCCATTAGCATCACTAAAATACAGCAACTTAGCATGAACCTTTGTTGCTCATTGTTCCAATTGCTTTACCAAGCAGAGTCCCTTCCTTTTCTGAAATGAATTCAAGTGTCGTTGAAATTCAAACGCCAGCATTAAAGTAATATCATTCGATTTCACTGCTTTAATTTCAAAGTTCAGTGAAAGTATTTATAGCTGGCTACAATATTTAGATTACACAAGCACAAATTAAGAGTGCAAGTTTTGTTACCATATTTTAGCTTACCTGTGACTGCAGCTCAGCTTGGTACGTACTAAATTTTACTATTGTTAATTGTTCAGAATCATTTAATTCAAGTTCAAAGTTAAATCTCTTATTTCTAAATTGCGTTGACTCAAGTAGCTTTTGAAATAATTGTCGAGGTAGCCCAAGACTTATTTTATTGAATTTCGTAGTGCTTCAGGAACAAAGTTCACTATTAATTTCAGTCACTAAATTATGTTTCAATTTTCCGGTTTTATTAATTCTTTTACCAAATTAAGTCAGTTGACACGCTTTTAGTGCTAATTATATGTGCAATAACCTTTCTTTTTCAGTTATTATAGTAGTTGTCCATAGGACTGGCGACCGTAATTTTCCCTAAATATCAAATATCAAATTAACGCCAGTTAATTGTTAACGTAACGACCGCACATTTACTTTCTTTATTAACTTTACCCCTTTTCAAAATTAATTTCCACCAGTTTTGCATATTTCCTTTCATTTAGATGTAACCCTTTCCTCCCTCTTTACCGACAGATCAATTTTGGTGACGATTGCTTTACCCAAATTTCCATTAGGTACACGTGACTTAATTTTTACTGTCATTAAGGTCGATAAGTGAGGAGGAGCTTACAACTTGAAAAGAGGATCAACAGTGGCCAGCAATTCATACTAAAATCTGGCATGAAATCACCCTCACCCTCCATCAGGAGTAAACGTCAGAAACTTCTGACTGCTTGTGTTTTCTTGCAACACGACCGTGCCCGTTTCAATCACGTCCGTTCAACCGCAGCTACAATACAGCATGCGAAATGTGAATGTCGACAGCCCCGTAAACTGCGTGGTCAGCGCAGCGAATTGAAAAGCGAAGGGGCCCGGTTCGATTACCGGACGGATCAGAGGTTTTCTCCGCTGCGGCACTGGGCGTTCTGATGGCATTATGTTCGTATCGCCATAATTGACATTTCACTGTTAAGATGGCTGAATGGGCACTTCCCGAAAGCCAATAAACTGAAAAAAAAATTGAATGCCTCTCACTTAACCTCGCTCCGAGCGACTTATTAGGTTTGGACTCCTCGGACGCAAACATTTCAGAAGAGGTGAAAACGCGGTATGGGAGTTGCTGCATTCACAAGCAAAAGAATTCTTTGGAATTCAATAACCGTGCGTATAAAGTGCGCCAACCACAAATAAAATGGTTTGCGCGCTTCCATTGTTGCTTCACAATTGCAAGCCCATGCCTATTCCTTCACTACTGCTTCAGCTAGCACAAGATAAATTGTGTTGTCATACGTCGAAGTGAGCAGTGATAATATAAAATACAAAGCGAACTAGACGAGAAGAAAATTGCGACCCGTGCAAGACAATGACACAGTCTGACGAGCTAGCAACACAAACCCATAATGCGGCAGTTGTCTACGAGATAATTAGTAATCGAATAAGCGGTTTGTTGTGATCTGATGCAGCTGTGGCGTTTCGAATGGGTCAAATGGCTCTGAACATATGGGACTTAACATCTGAGGCCATCAGTCCCCTTGAACTTAGAAGTACTTAAACCTAAATAACCCAAGGACATCACACACATCCATTCCCAAGGCAGGATTCGAACCTGCGACCGTAGCGGTTGCGCGGTTCCGGACTGAAGCGCCTAGAACCGCTCGGCCAACTTGGCCGGTTCGAATGGGTCATTACTGCCTCGGTAAAACCTGTCCGTGGCAAAGAGTGATGTAATGCTTTAGCTCGTATTATGTAACATTATGTTATCGTTGTTTAATTAAGGGGGGTAGGACGTCAAACGGGCCGACTTGGAGCAGGAGAGGCACCGAAGGACATTTTAATTTCCACTGTCTATACTTTTACAAGTAAATTCATAAAACTTTGTCAGCATGACCAGGAAGGATTCAGGATTCACACTCGTGGCACCGGAAGTTCAAAAACATAACAAAATAATTTTTTTACATGTGAAATTTCATCATTTTTTCACTTAGTATTGGCTGCATTTGTTGCTATAGGTACACTTTCCTTCATAAGTAAGAGAGACTGTTCGATGAATTTTGCACAGCATACAAACCTTACTTACAGGTGTCTGAAACTCTAGAATTTATTTAATTTATGAAAAAATGAATGAGCTGTTACGTTTTAAACTTTATGTTTAGAAAAAAATCAAATTTTGTAGTTAATTATCTCAATTTTTACCACAGTTTTTAATAGAGTTAGAAAATTCTAGAGTTCCATACACCTGTAAGTATGGTTTGTATGCTGCGCAAAATTCATCAAAGAATCTCTCTTACTTGTGAAGAAAAATGTACCTATAGCAACAAATGCAGCCAACAGTAAGTGAAAAAATGATGAAATTTCATATTTTTAAAAAAATTATTTTGTTGTGTTTTTGCACTTCCACTGCTACGAGTGTGAATCCTGAATTCTTCCTGGTCATGCTGACAAAGTTTTATGAATTTATTTGTAAAAGTATAGACAGTAGAAAATAAAATGTCCTGTGGTGCCTCTCCTGCTCCAAATCGGCCCGTTTGACGTCCTACCCCCCTTAAACTAAAATTAAACTGTGATTTTGTTCGTATATGGCTCTGAGCACTATAGGACTTAACGTCTGAGGTCATCAGTCCCCTAGAACTTAGATGTAAATAAATACAAATAAAAAATATAGAAGCTCCATTTGCATGTAAGGTTCGAATAATTCAGCCATTATTTACGTCTCGGCAGATGTGAACTACACTACTAAATGCTATTTCAGTATTTGATGTATAATGTATAGCTAAAAATAGTCCAGTTACAATTTGAATTACCAAACAAGAACTACTTAAACCTAACTAACCTAAGGACATCACACACATCCATGCCCGAGGCAGGATTCGAACCTGCGACCATAGTGGTCGCGCGGTTCCAGACTGTAGCGCCTAGAATCACCCGGCCACCCTGGCCGGATGTTCGTATATGTTAACCTTGGAAAATAAAAGGCAGCTATTCCTCACATGTGTGCAAAGTGCTCCGCGCGCCAGCCCGTGTTATGAAAACCTGCGCACCCGCTCGAGAGTTTACCTTAGCGGTGAAGTACGTACACTACAAGTTCTGCGGACTAGGTCGGAAATTGGTGTATCTGCAGGTGCGCTTGCGTCATGCAGACACTAGCGAGCTGCGCGCTTTGGCAGCGGCGCGCTGGCTTGTGCAGTGTTGGCTAACCTGCTGGCCGCGTTGTTGAGTGGCGTGTGCCGTGGCCCGTCTGTGGCGTCCTGCCACCCGGACCTGCGCAAGGTGGTAATGGCGCCCTCCTGACCCACTGAGGCCGCGCGCCGCCACACCTGCTTGTCTGCCTCACACACACACACACACACACACACACACACACTGCACTTGGCCGACGCGGTCAACACTCTGCCACCTGACCACTCCTCTGCGCCTATTAAACATTACGAGTCGGAAGAACAACCCAGCGGGCGACTCCGTCGTGTTGAGTGCTATACGTGGCGCGTAAACTGCCCAACAGTCACGCCACGGAGTAGAGAATATACAGAATGGAAACTCGGCTGCAATCCGTGTGCCAAAATGTAGTGCCCATACCATATTGAAATCGAGTTAACAACTATCTCGGATGCTGAAGGCGGAGGGATATGTTTAGTTTATTTCATTAATTACGCGTTTTAGCTGCTGGGCTTACCTACATGTAAACAGTTATTTGATGTGCTGTTATAGTTAGAAATACACAATGAATAATAGTAGGAGAAGAGCGCACAGGAAAGTAACGAGCGGTTCCCAAGAAGCAGCTGACAGCAACAGTACACGAGAAAAATTAGTTTTCCGATTTTCTTGCTGTAAACAAAAGTTGAAACTTCCTGATAGATTAAAACTGTGTGCCGGACCGAGACTCCAACTTTATTTTTCCTTTGGCGACAGCTCCTTTTCTTACATTAAAAAAAACAAAAACATTTTATTCTATTAATCTGTTATATTCCTAGTGTTGGTTAACATTACTGTCATTTTATAGGTTTTCGTTTGTATATTCTTTTCTTTTTCGTTTTTCTCTTATTGTTGTTCCTTGAACCCTTTTACATGGCCATTTGTCATCTTTTTTGGGGTAAAACATTGCAGGACAGGCATAATAATTTATATGTAGCATCGACACAGTGATTTTGAGTTCATGTTTCTGTATGGCATGCACTTGTGATGCCACAGGCACATTGTGCATTCTGGTTTGATCTCTTCCTCTAGTTTGCACTGTTAAGTGGGACAGTATGAGGGAAACATCACCATGATAAATGGAGCATAAGTGGAAGAAACTTTTTTATATATACTACAGATTATACTTAAATTGAAAAAGAGAGAAAATTTTGTCATATTTGTCATATTATATAAGAGAAGCAGAGAGGAAAGTGTGAGTAAACAACATAAATTTTACAGGTCACATAGTAAAGGAAATCATTTTTAAAAAATTATGAGTAGTTGGCACTTTCCACTAAGTAATGCTTGTATCCCAGACAATATAGCACAAAAAATAACGAAAAAAAATTGGTAGTACTACTGGGCATACTTTTGAAACTGATTTGGCTGCGAACATGACAAATGTTTGGTGAGAAGCACTTTTTATCACTGATTTCACTAAGAAGAAACACTTTATACTACTATACTTCTCTATTTGAGGAGAGAGGAGAAAGCACTTTCTTTTCTGTTGCACTTGTTCACTATCAACGCACACGTTATTCTTGTGGTGACGTGGCTGGTGGCGGTGCTGAGGGTCACAGGCTGGGGAGGACTCTGAAGTTTTCGCGGTAGCGCCTGTGCTGCTGGGCTGTCTTGTTATCCTCCCAGAGGTCCATCAGGAAGGCCAGCTGGTCGGTCTGCCTCCTCGCTACGATGGCGTGTGCCGTCATGGCGAGGATCCAGAGAGTCGCCCGTCGCTTGGGTCGTGGAAATGGGTTGCAGTCTGGTACGGTGATTGCTTCCACTGTGATGCTTCCCGGCGCCGTTCTGTAGATGTGGGTCACGATCTGCTGGCACGCTTCCCATATGTTGGTGGCGTTCACGCGGGTGAATCGGTGCTCGAGGGTGTCGGTCATAACCGACATACACATACGTCGCACTTGTCACTTGCGACGAGTTTTATCTCCGTCATCCGGCCGCGGTGGTCTCGCGGTTGAGGCGCTCAGTCCGGAACCGCGCGACTGCTACGGTCGCAGGTTCGAATCCTGCCTCGGGCATGGATGTGTGTGATGTGCTTGGGTTAGTTAGGTTTAAGTAGTTCTAAGTTCTAGGGGACTGATGACCTCGGAAGTTAAGTCCCATAGTGCTCAGAGCCATTTTATCTCCGCCAGTCTTTGGTTGGTTGGTATCGTTCTGTTAACTATTTTGTACCATGTCTCCTTCGCATGTTTAGGAAACTCGTTTTCCGAGACGTTTCCCCATATTTGTTTCCAATTGTATTGCTGGAATTTGTGTTCAATTTTGTTTTTGCCGGATCCCCCTGAGCGCCCAGTATATTCTCTTGGCTGTTCTGTGGCTGGGGTTCGCCACGGTGTCCAGAACGGAACTTTTGTTGGCGTAGTGCAGCCCGCATTCTGAAGGGAATGTACCTCGTGTCGACCGGCGCTTCTTCTGGTGCGGGCTTGTATCCTCCAATTCTTTTGGCTGTGACGCTGTCAGGGTTTTTGTCCTGGATGACGAGCTTTCGTTTTAGTAGAAGGGCTGCACATTTGGTCAACTAGACCTAGTCCCCCTTCTTTCGTTGGCAGCGAGCACGTTGCTTGCTCAGGATCTTTGCCTTTCGCGGGGCAAGTGCTCTACCAACTGAGCTATCCAAGCACGGCTCACGACCCGTCCTCACAGCTTCAATTCTGCCAGTACCTTGCCTCCTACCTTCCAAATTTCACAGAAGCTCTTCTGCGAACGTTGCAGAACTAGCACTCCTGGAAGAAAGGATAAAAGCTCATTAAACTGTAAAATATACTGTATGTCAATGAAGCAAAGGTATATCAACTCCTGGAGTGAGTTTTTCGGTACAGGTTCTACTTTTCCCTCAAAAAAATTAAAAACGACTGTTTACAATTTGTGCGTTTTCTTCAGGACTGTATATATTCCTCTCATTTCATTATGAAGAGACAGTAGTGCACAAAACTGATTTCATTCGTATATTACAGTTTCATGTAACAGCTCGATGACGAAGTGTCTATTTTTTCGATATTAGTCATAGTTACTGTGATAATTCATTTGTGCTCTGTACCATAAAATTAAAAGGTAAAGTATTTTATTTGAGCGCGCTGACTGACAGCGCTATGTGCTAGTAGCCTGCAGCTTTTGACATAAACAGTTCGTACAAGTGAACGCACGTTGCTCGAATTAGTGATCGCGATTTATTGTTGTACTTACTGCGGAAAAAAATGAATAAGTAAACGTTCTGCACTAGCAGTTACATAATGGCAAAACTGAAACATCTCACATTTACGACAAAGCTTGACAAAAGTTTCTTTGCGACACTTACGAGTAGTCACTTATTAAACGAATATGATTCATATTACATGATATGTTAGAGTGGACTTACAGGTCTGGCCTAATTCAAAATATTTACATCAATTAAATTTTATTGCGAGCTATTGTCTTCATTTAAAGTAATATCTACATTAATTCGAAATAAATTTACTGACTGCGAATATCTTAGTACCAGCTGTGCTAGTTATAGATGTATTACCTATTGGTGACATCTGAAAATTCGTGATGGACCGAGAATCGAACCCGGATTTCCCCGCTCATCACGAGCGGTCGCCTTAACAACTTCGGTTATCCGTGCACGCCAGTCCATTTCAAATTAATTTCGGACGGTCGTCAATCTTCATGAATAACTGTTATACAGACATTCAAGTAAATAATATATATGTGTTACTTTCAGGTTGAAAACATGAAACACTGAAACTCTTGCACAGTGTCTCATAACAGCTGTTTCTGTTGGAAGTACAGTAGATTTATCAGCATTAAGTCCCATAAAAGGAAAGTGAAAAGTAAAGTAAAATTTCTTGAAGGAAGAAACCGACATTTACAAAATAAAGTAATATCATTGTCATCTGAAGCTAAAAGCAGTGACAGTTCACAACTTGCACATGCCAACAGTAATGAATTTAAAAGATTATGTGGTTAGTTTTCAACAAAACATTTACCACAACTTGTTCCATTAACGTTCCTTTCGAATTTTTATCATTTAGTGGGTTCGATTACTCCCGTTTCATAGAAATGTTAATTTTGAGCCGTAGTAATAAGGAGATATTGTCACGCGTGTACTCGGTTTCAATATGGCGACGTTGAGCGCAACGCTTCACTTGATACCAATCAAAGGAGCCGCTCCCTGATTTTTCTTTCTGTATATTGTCTCTTCTGTGCTCGCGTGCTGATTATTTTTACACGCTGTGTGTGTGTATCAGCAGCAAAAGCAACAACAGTCCCTTCCATGTAAAAATTGGCAATCGCAGGGCTCAATGGGTTACCCATGGCAACACCATCCACTTGCTCATAAAACTCCTCATCCCACTGAAACTGACTAGATGTGAGGCAGTGTCTAAACAGAGCGATGAGGAGTTTTATGAGCAAGTGGATGGTGTTGTCATGGGTAACCCATTGAGCCCTGCGATTGCCAATTTTTACATGGAAAAATTTGAACAATCAGCGTTGAATAAAGCAAATAAGAAACCATGTTGTTGGTATCGTTATGTAGACGACACATTCGTGGTTTTGACGCACGGTAAAAAAGCCTTAGACGAATTTTTTGATTATCTTAATAGCATAAACCCTAAAATTCAGTTTACCATTGAAGTGGAAAAAGACCAGGCAATTTCGTTTCTCGATGTGTTAGTCATGAGACTGACCGATGGCAGTCTAAAACATAAAGTGTTTCGGAAGAGCACACATACTGATAGATACTTACATAAGAACTCCAATCATCACCCACAACAAAAAAGAGGTGTAATCAAAAGTTTAGTGGACAGGGCAATATGGATTTGTACGCCGGAACATCTGGAAACGGAACTGAATCATCTGAAACAGGCCTTCGAAAAGAATGGGTACTCAAACAAAGAAATTAATAGAGCTTTAAGACCTAATTACAGCAGGCCAAAGGACAAGGATGGTACACAACAATGGAAGAACACGGTGTCTTTACCTTTCATTAGTAAGGTTACAGATCGAATCGGCAAAATTTTTGCTGACACATAAAGTGAAACCGGTATTTAAACCTACCAGAAAAATAGGACAAGTACTTTGTTCTGTTAAAGATAGAAGACCACCATTATCATCTAGCGGTGTGCATAAAATTCCGTGTACCTGTGGCAAGGTCTATATTGGTACTACGAAAAGAAGAGTGAATACGAGGGTAAAGGAGCATAAGTCTTTGCCGACTGGGTAAAATAGATAAATCGGTCGTTGCCGAATATGCACTTCAGTCCGGTGACCATATAGTTAAGTTTTCTGAAACTACAGTTTTAAGTGTTACCACGAACTATTATCCTCGACTGTATAGGGAGGCTATTGAAATTTATAAACATGAAGATAATTTTAATGGAAAAGAAGAGGCCTTGAAATTAAGCGAGATATGGACAGTGACGTTACAGAATCGATAAGTGATTTTTATCTATGACGGACTATTATCGATAGTTACATTTTATCTTTGACTAGTTTTCTCTCTGCTACTATGTGCAAGCTAGACCACGCCCACTTTCCTCAGTATTTAGGCCGCTCTCCGTGCCCGACTCGTCAGTCGGCAGGACTCAACAGAACCAGCCGTACCTCAGAGGATGTCCAACGTAGTGTTGGACGAAACGTTAGGAATAGAAGTATTCCATGGACCACGGCCATATAACCCGTAAGAAGTATCAACAACAGTACCATCCGGTCGTGAAAGCCTTCATTGTATGATTAAAGTGTTTTTACATTACGTCTCTCCGATATTTAAGAGTTGGACAGTTAAAGCGAGAAGAAAACTTTTATTCAAAGAAGGTAAACTCAAGCACTCAGGATTATTGATTACCTGTGGTTGTGGAAAGACGCGTAGCTGTTTGCTAGATCGATGTTGAGAAGAAGTGAATATCATAATCAGCCTCTGGATTGACTGTATATTTTAAAACAATTTGTCCAGTCATGCTGCGAAGTGCATAAAAAGTATTAGAAAAGTGATTTTGGATACAAATTATTCTGAATGCGATGGTTAATTGCACATCCCAGAGCTACGTAGAAACAAATTTACACTCTGCAGTGGGGGGGGGGGGGGGGGGGAATAGTACACCATTTTAGAGGTTTCAGTGAAGATGGGGTTTCAGTGAAGATGGAGAAGGTTAAATTATTACATTTTCAGATCAACAGGTCAAGCAGTTCCGAGGTATCAAGTATCGACCAGTGGTGAAACACCAATATTAGGTGGAGTAGCATCCATGGGCTTCAATGCAAGCGCTGACTGGCAACCAGTCGATCGTACAGATGGCGAATACTGTCCAAGGATACGTTATTCCACGTCTGCTCGACCTGTTCACGTACTTCTGTAAGAGTTGTTTGTTTAGGAGTCGCACGAGTCCCTTCTCGTCCCATCATACGCCGCACGTGGTCGATTGGCGACAAGTCCACAGAACGTACCGCCCAGGGAAGTTACTGCACACCTTGCAGAGGACGTTGAGTTTAAAATGCAGTGTGTGGGACGAGCATTATTTGGTTGGAACAACACATCAATTTCCCATTGCAAGAACAAAAAACGAACGGGTGTAACGACTTTCTACACGCACCGAGCGCTGCTTGGCGTTCCGGTCAGAAAAACCAAAGTTGAAAGAAAGTTGTAACTAATCGCACCCCATACAACAGGACTCACGGTAGGGCCAGTGTGTCTTGGACGAATGCTCTCTCCAAGACAGCGATCACCAGGTCTATGTCGTATGCAGAAGACACCATTACTTGCATACAGGCAAAATATGTTTTCATCGCTGATTATCATGGCGTGGCGCTCCATTCCATCTTCCAAGTCATCTTCTGGCGGCATCAGTCGAACCGTGCACGTCGATAGTGTACTGTTGGGTTGGGTTATTTTGGGGGGAGACCAGACAGCGAGGTCAACGGTCTCATCGAATTGGGAAGGATGGGGAAGGATGTCGGCCGTGCTCTTTCAAAGGAACCATCCGGCATTTGCCTGGAGAGATTTAGGGAAATCACGGAAAACCTAAATCCAGGATGGCTGGACGCAGGATTGAACCGTCGTCCTCCCGAATGCGAGTCCAGTGTGCTAGCCACTGCGCCACCTCGCTCGGTGATAGTGTACTGTGAGTGGAAGACGGGCTAGAGGTGAGTGTACCTGTAGTCCCCACTGCTAATGACCCGTTCGCGACAGTCCGTGTTGACGTGTCTGGGCTCACAAACCTTCTTATGTGTGCTGAGGTAGCTGTACGATCTACCGCTGTTGCCCCTTAAAATACGACAATCCTGGCGGCCGTCTGTGCTGTGTGGATGTCGAGAACCTCGTCTATGGGTGTGAGAATGTGACTACTGATAACAGGGTCGTTGCACAACTGATGCAGCACGTCCAACTCGTGTGGCACTTCTCCAAAAGGACCAGCCCGATACTCGGAAGACTAAATTTTGACCCCTTTCAAACTCTCTCTGTTGGCCGCAGGAAGCGCGAGTCCTTCTCCGTTACCTGGTTGCCTGCTTGCTTCACACGTTTACACCACACTGAGCCTTACGCTGCGAAAATTCACTATTAAAGGCTAGATACAGATGGTGCTCTGGTACCTTATACACTACGCTATCTGTTGGCGGATGACGTTCAAACCACCATCAGTACATCTACTACCTCTCCCCCACCCCCCCGCCCCAGGTGGCATATGCCGTCGTCCGATCAAAATCGATGTCGTCCTCCCAGGTGTATTAATTTTCTTCCGACAGTTTATATGGCCGGCATGGCAACCCGGATAAAAAAAAAACACCGAAAAAGTAAAGAAAACTTAACATACGTACATTAAATTTTTAACGCCAAGATAAAAGGTGCTACCCCAAATTTCCGCCGACAAAAAAGAGTGGCAAGAACCTATATAAATCTAGTACCTTTGGACATCGTTTTGCAAACGGCCATAAACAATTTCATGCTTGTCCAGTTTTGCTTTGATAAAGCGACTGTACTAACTGCAGCGCATTATGCTGATTGACTACAACAAGGTCGTACCACTGCACACAGTAATTTCCAGGTCCTTATCCGCAGTCGTGTAACTTAGTAAGTCGCTAGAGGAACCTAAATAAATTGTCACAGCTCATTGGTACGCTACTGGCCATTAAAAACTGGTACACCAAGAAGAAATGCAGATGATAAACGGGTATTCGTTGGACAAATATATTATACTAGAACTGACATGTGATTACATTTTCACGCAGTTTGGGTTCATAGATCCTGAGAAAATCGGTACCCAGAACGACCACCTCTGGCCGTAATAACGGCCTTGATACGCCTGGGCATTGAGTCAAACAGAGCTTGGATGGCGTGTACAGGTACAGCTGGCCATGCAGCTTCAACACAATACCACACTTCATCAAGAGTAGTGACTGGCGTATTGTGACGACCCAGTTGCTCGGCCACCATTGACCAGACGTTTTCAATTGGTGAGAGATCTGGAGAATGTGCTGGCCAGGGTAGCAGTCGAACATTTTCTGTATCCAGAAAGGCCCGTACAGGACCTGCAACATGCGGACGTGCATTATCCTGCTGAAATGTAGGGGTTTCGCAGGGATCGAATGAAGGGTAGAGCCACGGGTCGTAACACATCTGAAATGTAACATCCACTGTTCAAAGGGCAGTCAATGCGAACAAGAGGTGACCGAGACGTGTACCAATGGCACCCAATACCATCACGCCGGGTGATACGCCAGTATGGCGATGACGAATGCGCGTTCAGCGCGATGCCGCCAAACACGGATGCGAGCATCATGATGCTGTAAACAGAACCTGGATTCATCCGAAAAAATTACGTTTTGCCATTCGTGCACCCAGGTTCGTCGTTGAGTACACCATCGCAGGCGCCCCTGTCTGTGATGCAGCGTCAAGGGTAACCGCAGCCATGGTCTCCGAGTTGATAGTCCATGCTGCTGCAAACGTCGTCAAATTGTTCGCGCAGATGGTTGTTGTCTTGCATACGTCTGCATCTGTTGACTCAGGGATAGAGACGTGGCTGCACGATCCGTTACAGCCATGCGGGTAAGATGCCTGTCATCTCGACTGCTAGTGATACGAGGCCGTTGGGATCCAGCACGGTCTTCCGTATTACCCTCCTGAACCCATAGATTCCATATTGTGCTAACAGTCATTGGATCTCGACCAACGCGAGCAGCAATGTCGCGATACGATAAACCGCAATCGCGATAGGCTACAATCCGACCTTTATCAAAGTCGGAAACGTGACGGTACGCATTTCTCCTCCTTACACGAGGCATCACAACAACGTTTCACCAGGCAACGCCGGTTAACTGCTGTTTGTGTATGAGAAATCGGTTGGAAACTTTCCTCATGTCAGCACGTTCTAGGTGGCGCCAGCGGCGCCAACCTTGTTGAATGCTCTGAAAAGCTAATCATTTGCATATCACAGCATCTTCTTCCTGTCGGTTAAATTTCGCGTTTGTAGCACGTCATCTTCGTGGTGTAGCAATTTTAATGGCCAGTAGTGTATATGGAGCATTGTGCAGTAGTGAGTTTTGTGCGCCTGAAGGGACCAACGCCTCAATAGTGCATGCTAGGTTGGCGGAAGTGTACGGCAACAGTGCACCATCATGTGGCGTAGGCGCTTCCTCTGTGGTCAAATAATTCTGAATGACGAAGAAAGAAATGGCACACCATCTCTCTTAAGAAACGGGAGATGGAAAAGAAGTCGAATCCTTCGTGTTCGAAGATCGAAAATCAATCACGGATTAGTTTTCAACATCGTGTATGACATATTCAACATCAGAAAGGCAGCCCCCACTGGATTCGTGACTGCTCTCACGCAGTGAAAGAGGCTACGGAACCAGGCAGCAGTGGAACTGTTACAACTGTGTCAGGTGAATCCACATGGCTTCCATAGCCGCCTAATCGCCATGGATGAGTGCTAAGTGTGTCGCTATGACCCTGAGAGAAATTAACAAAGCAAGTAGTGGGAACAAGTGGATTTAACAGCACCGACAAAGGTGAAGACCTAACCATCATCAGCCAGTATGATCCGTAGTTACTGTTGTTTGGGACTGCCACGGTGTGGCCACAGGCGGCCGCACAAGGGAGCAAGAGGGGGCGTTTGTCCCCTCCTGGAATCTGTTTTCTGACTGGTTTGATGCGGCCCGCAACGAATTCCTGTCCTGTGCCAGCTGCTTCATCACAGCAGCCATTGCAACCTACGTCCTCATTTATTTGCTGGATGTATTCCAATCTCTGTCTTCCTCTACAGTATTTACCCTCTACAGCTCCCTCTAGTACCATGGATGCCTTAACAGATCTCCTATCGTCCAGTCCCTTCTTATTGTCAGTGTTTTCCATAGACAATCCTTTCCTCGCCGATTCTGCAGAGAACCTCCTTATCTCTTACCTTTATCAGCCCTCCGTATTTTGAACATTCTTTTGGAGCACTACATCTCAAGTGCTTCGATTCTCTTCTGTTCTGGTTTCTCACAGTCCATGTTTCACTACCACACTACCACACAGTACGTACATCCTTGGAAATTTCTTCCTTAAATTAAGGGTTATGTTTCATACTAGTCTTCTTTTGGCCAGGAATGCCCTTCTCGCCAGTGCTAGTTTGCTTTTGATGTCCTCCTTGGGTCCCGTCCGTCATGGATTATTTTGCTGCCTAGGTAGTAGAATTCCTTAACTTCCTTTTGTAACATCTCCTGGCAAAACACATATGTGGTAAAAAAAGAAAAGAAATTGAACTGGATGATTGTAATTGCGTGAACAATGATTGTGTGAACTTTATGTAATAAAGAGAAACCATTGTGTGTCATGTTTTAGACTTGTATAGAATTATATACCGATTCTTTTAAAGATAATATCTGTGTCGGCGAGTACTGAAACCTCCACAGACGATACTTACTAAACATCAAACAAAGATTTAAATATATCAAACCGAGTGTAAATACTAGTGACAGAGCATTAATTTCTGTCGTCTTTTTGGAGCTACGTGAGTAGGAAGAGCCTGTGACGCGATATTGTATGTGTGGTGTCACCGCCAGACACAACACTTGCTAGGTGGTAGCCTTTAAATCGGCCGCGGTCCGGTAGTATACATCGGACCCGCGTGTCGCCACTGCCAGTGATAGCAGACCGAGCGCCACCACACGGCAGGTCTAGAGAGACGTACTGGCACTCGCCCCAGTTGTACAGCCGACTTTGCTAGCGATGCTACACTGACGAAGACGCTCTCATTTGCCGAGAAGATAGTTAGCATAGCCTTCAGCTAAGTCAATTGCTACGACCTAGCAAAGCGCCGTATTCAATTGATATTTATTATATGAAGCATGTATCATCAAGAGCGATGTTATACAATTATGGATTAAAGTTAAGTATTCCAGAAGCTACGTACTTTTCTTTATAGCATTCATTACGTATCCTGTTTCAGACCTCACGGCAGCCTGCGTGAGTTTAAGCGCATGCCTTTCGGCTTCCTCTAAAAAAATGGTTCAAATGGCTCTGAGCACTATGGGACTTAACATCTATGGTCATCAGTCCCCTAGAACTTAGAACTACTTAAACCTAACTAACCTAAGGACATCACACAACACCCAGCCATCACGAGGCAGAGAAAATCCCTGACCCCGCCGGGAATCGAACTCGGGAACCCGGGCGTGGGAAGCGAGAACGCTACCGCACGACCACGAGATGCGGGCGGCTTCCTCTCATTGTGTCTAGGCTGTCTTGTCTAGACACAACAGTATGCTTGTGTAACATTCTTTAGTCAAGATTGAGAGAAGGACGCCATTAGGCATTGATTTGTAAAGGTGTGTAAGAATTTAATCCGTCTAAATGTTTTGAATAGAGTTACTTTGTGAAAACTTGCATTATGATTTGTAATATGCTTGCCTGGTGTTTTATCCCATCCTTTTAAGACATTTTCAGCTATTTAAATATTATTCGTGGTGCAGAGCTGCGCTACGAACGAACGAACGAGCCGCAGCCACGGCGCATTCAAACTGCATTAAATGAAACCAATCATACCGCAAAGAAGCGGACAGGTAATAGTGAACTAAAATTATTTCTTCCAGCTTTCGGGCTTGCAGGGCAGAGCAGCAGATTTTATGATGTATTTTACAGGTAGACGCGGGCTGCGGATGATACATTATTAACAGTGCAAAAGATAATTTACCTTCATGACATAAAAGAAATCTTGCTGTGCGTAGTTCTGGTTTGGCAAACATTATAGTAAAAACATTTTTTCTCTGATAATAGTCTCATGTGCTCGTGTTAGTCGTGGTACTTATTGGTGCTTTAGTGTTAACAAAAATCCAGTGCAGAATTTTGATGCTGGACAAACATTGCGTACTGTAACGTAAATATTGATAATGAAATAATTTTCAGTAACCTTTTCAATAACTGTAAAGTAAGAAAGAGATGTTGAACTTTATAGCGAGCTACAGTAACGAAACAATGTTCCCTCTATAGAAAGCCAGATCCAGAATAATAACATAATATATTTTGTTTTGTTGAAAATTAATGATCCAAAGAAAGCCACAGCACAGCTTCCCTAAAACCCATTTCAGAGCTCTTTTCGTAGCAACATATTAATCTCATCCATTTATCAATATTTTAGTTCTTACGCGAGCAATAACAAGCAGACAGCGAAACTTTACTTCGTGATCCCTGATTCTGATATTAAGTTTCTCGCTGTTCTCATTTCTGCTACTTCTCATTACTTTTGTTTTCCTTCGATTTACTCTCAATCCATATTCTGTACTCTTTAGACTGTTCACACCATTCAACACAACATGTTCGCCTTCAATGAGGATAGCAATGTCATCAGTGAATCTTATAATTGATATTCTTTCACCTTGAATGTTAACCCACTCTTGAACCTTTCTTTTATTTCCGTCGTTGCTTCTTCGATGTGCAGACTGAAGAGTATGGTTGTCTTGGTAAAGCATTTTAATTCTCTACAGAATTCTCGTAAATAATTAGTAATCACTGTCTACGATTCCACTAAACCACAGATTTAGCAGTGTCGAGTGTAAGGGGAAACTGTGTGGCTTAGTAAATGCTAGATTGTTTGGCTGTCAGACTGTTCGCGGGAAATTATACCGCTTTCTCGTCGTGCGTCGGTTTCGTCGTTCTTTCCTGTCTTGGCGGGTGTCAAACTTTGCTGGGAATTGCCGAAATTGTCTGTTCAGAATTATAGGAGCTTACGAAATGGACAGTCCCAACACAAAGTGATGAGCAAACTTGGCCGCATTGTACCTGCCCGTCACCCGTCCGCAATTCCCACAAGAACGGACCCTTCGCCTGCTGCAATTTAATCCATGGACAAAGTGACTGCATTCAGTTTGATACGGTAGAACAGTGATTCCTAGCCTGCTGGAAATTACCCCCTGATTGGTAAAATGTAACTTTCTGAGTGTTAAAAGCAAAAGGTTTTAAGTGTGTTTCGGTCACGAAACTAAATTATTTTTAAAAGAGCATTATTATTATTACCACTATTTCGTAAGACTGCAATACTTACTACATACCAATATTTACATTTTTCTGACACTAGGATTAACGTGTGGCACAATATGATGGGTTTTGTAACACGAATGCATGAACATCAGGTTCCCCAAATAGTCCACCTATTACGCATATAGATTCTACCACGGATCTAAGACAGTAAAACTAAGACATATTTGTCACATGTTCTTAAATACCTGACGAAAATTCCTTCTACGAATTGTTGATACTTCTAGTAGTGGACCATATATAGCATCGTTGTTCACTTTACAATAATAAACGAACAAACGGCCAACACAACAGTAACTGTGTAATGGTGACTACATTGTTATAAATAATAATAATAATTATTATTATTATTATTAGTAATGGCAGCTGTGAGACACAAGGCATTAGCAGCCTAATGTGAACTAATTGCTGTCAGTTTAGAAATAAGGAGTCCATCAGTCAAGTTACTTACAAACAGTAGGCCTAAGTATAGTGTACACACGTTAATTTAGTTGATTTGGTAGCACGAATGAGAGAAGCAAGCGTCACTAAGAAGAGGTCTGGGGCAGAGGTAGCATGTTTTGTAACGAGTGTTTATCCTCAGTGAGGATAGTTTACTTTCTTTTCTGGTAAGGAGTTGCAAATAGCACTAGGAATGTACACAGAATTGTTTCATCATTCTATAAAAAAGAAAGATAATTAAAAATGGGGAGTGCTAAATATGCGTCATTAAGTCATTAGTTCGTGGTTTAACAAAGTAATCATTTGTCTTCCATAATTTTAAAAATGAATCTGTTCGACGAAAATTCTTTTTCAGTTAGTTTAGTTAGGGGCTAATGTTGATTATGGTGAGGAGTGGAGTGGGGAACGGGGAGGGGGGGGGGGCGGCGGGAGTGGGCTCTAGCTAACATCTAATTGCACTTAGGGGCAATGATCTCAGAAAGGTTCGGAACCACACCGACAGAACGACTGTGTAGAGTGTGGAAACACGGTCAAGTCATACATCGATGAATTCAACTGTACTTCGTCATTGGACACAAATACAATGGAAATACAGTTTTCTGCCCCATAAAAGAGGGGAAACTGTGGAGTATCAAGTTCGAAAAGAAGTTGGGAACTTTCTAAACTAACGGCGTGCAACTCAGCGCGACATGCAAGCTATAGTTATGCTGTTCCATTGCTGTGGTTGCATAGAGTTATGCTGTCCTGTTGCAGTGGCTGCAAAATAACTTGTCGAACCAGGAAGCGAGGACTATTATGTTCCAGTCCTAGCGTGTTAAGGGTTGGATCTGTTGAATGGTTCTTGAAAGAATTCCCCCACCCATATTCATACTAATAAAATAACATGATGTACTTCGTATACAGTAATGAAATATCCTTTCCTTTAAGCTATAACCGTAATGTGTACCTTCAAAAAAGTGTTGACCGGGTAACCTTCAAACATTTAAGATGCAGTAAATCCATGTAATTCCTGCCCAATATATTCTTGGGATATGACACTTTCTCAGCTTAACTAAGCTGTGTACATAAAGGTACTTTTTTAACTTTGCACCCTCTTCAAAAAGTTTCTGTCGATTCCCATGGATGAAGCTCTAATAGTATATACTCTTCAGGGGCAGGCTGTTGAGACGCTGCTCAGTCGCACTTGGGGCGCTATGAGCGCGAAGGAGAGGATTTTTTACGCCGTATCGTAACACTGGATGAGACATGGACCACATCGCTCGAGCCAAAACTGAAACGCCAATCCAACGAATGGCATCATTACGGGTCGCCGCGAACGTCGAAAGTGCGTCAGAGCCCCAGTATGGTGAAAGTTATGGTGATTCTCGTGTAAGACTGTGATGGTGTTATCCTAACGCACTACGTCCCTCCACAGCAGACCGTCACTGCACAGTATTACTGTTCGTTTTCGGAGTATCACCTGTGACCAGTTTTGCGAAAGAAGCGGCGACACTTCCTGCGCAACCCACCCATCATTTTCCACGACAATGCGCGGGCGCATACAGCGCAAGCTGTGGCTGCTCTGTTCGGTCGATGGGACTGGGAAGTACTGTACCATCCACCATACTCCCCGGACTTAAGTCCTCGTAACTTTCATTTGATTCCGAATATGAAGGAATAACTTCGTGGCATTCGCTTCAGAACTGTTCCAGTTATTTGACAGCCAGTAGACCGCCCCATTCGCACCATCAACAGAACAGGCTCTGCTGACGGTGTACTACGCCTTCCACATCGTTGGCAACGGGTTCTACACAACGCTGGTGACTACTTTGAAGGACAGTAACAGGTGCAAACATGTAACTCTTTTGTATAGGTTGTGAATAAATAGTTGCCACTACTTAAGTTCCAACCTTCGTAATTTTTGAGTGCAACAGTTTTTCAAGTAAATTTCTAATCACTTCTACTTGCTTTGGTGCTATAGTTGAACCGATACTGCACTCTTAGATCTTCCTTTTTAAAGCAGCGTTTGAAAATTAAGTTTGGCACTTCTGCTTTTACTTTGCTGCCTTCAGTTTAGATTCCCATGGCATTTTTGAGTGTCCGAACACTAACCTAAGTGCCACTAATAGCCGTAACGTGTGACCATAATGTCTTTAGGTTTTGTGAGGGGTCTTTTTATACGATTCTGTTGTGGTAGTTGTCGAAAGGTGCACTTAATGTCCTTTCCACAGCTCAACGCATTTCTTTCAGTAGTTCCTTGTCCATAGTTTTGCTTTGTTTTGGAACTATTATACAGTAGTCTTTTTTTTAAATTTTATTTTTCTTGCTGTATACCAAGAAGAATCACTTCCATTACAAAATGTTGTACCATGTACGGTACACACACACACACACACACACACACACAGAGTTTTCATTTTTACTGAAGACATAGAAATATCTCGAACTCCACACATCAGATCAAAAGAAGTTATAATCCCAATTTGTTTGACCCAGACTGGGACATCAAATGATACCAAAATGATCCCTTCCCCAAAACCCACCCCGTGCGTGTGTGGTGTGGAGTTATTTTGAAATCTTCAATGGCAACCCTGGTTTTTATTGCAGATTATGATTCTACGGTAAAATCTATATACGTTTCGTATGAAGCATTTTCTTCGTTTCGCCACAGATGGCGCTGCAATGGGAAGAAAAAAATGGTTCAAATGGCTCTGAACACTATGGGACTTAACATCTGAGGTCATCAGTCCCAGAGAACTTAGAACTACTTCAACCTAACTAATCTAGGGACATCACACACATCCATGCCCGAGGCAGGATTAGAACCTGCGACCGTAGCGGTCGCGCGGTTCCAGACTGAAGCGCCTAGAACCGCTCAGTCACACGGCCGGCTGGGAAGAACAGAATAGGTACACAATAGTAATTTGCGACATGCTACTCAATGGCCCTTGAATATCCAATAGCACGTAGGACCCCTCCTCCATGCTACGAGGGTAGTACAGGCCAATATTTCGTAAATTATAATTGGAAACGCCATTCGCAACGTTGTATTCCTGCGACTTTTCGAACAGGGGACTACTCGACGCGTCACTGAGGCCGTGGCTCGAGGTGAACGCTACTCTACTTTTACAATTAAGAGTTAAGTGTACAAACATAGTACCGCCAACTTCAATGCTCTTACTGATCCGCTGTTCAAATGATCGTATACAGGACAAAGCATATCTGTGGGAATATCAGCACAGGTGTTTCTGATGCGGTTGACCACGTCTTCGCGGTCTGTGGGCACTTGCTGATACGCCTTACCTCTTAAATATCCTCACAGAAAGAAATCCGGCGACGTCAAATTGGGCGACCTAGCGGGCCTGTTAATAGAGCTACCTCTGCCAATCCACAGACCAGTGTAAACACGGGCTAATACCTCCCGTCCTTCAATTGCGTAATGCGCTAGGTAACCGTCGTTCTGAGACCACATACGTTGTCGATCGTCCAGGACAACATCCTGCAGTAGTGCTGGTAGTTACAGCTCCAAAAACGTTCGATATTTGCATCCATTCAACGTGCCGTCGATAAAATACGGACCAATCAATTTGTTCCCTGTGATGCCACACCATACGTTAACCGACCAAGGACGATATGGTCAATTTGCCGTAACCATCGGGGATTGTCTCCACTATAGTAATGCATATTATGCCGGTTAACGCTACCATGTTTTCTGAATATAGACTCATCGGAAATGGTACCCAGGCAAAGTAAGTGGGGTCTATTGCATTTGTTGACGAGCCCATTCACGAAACACTACCCAGTTATGGAAATCGACGCCACAAAGTACTTGCAGTGACACGTGGCACGGATGATACTTACGACGATACAGTATTGTGACAATACTGCCTACGGACATACCGGAATCGTGGTGTAATTGCCGGGATCTTATCTGTGGCTTGTGGTGCACTGCCGCTAGTACAGCTGTTTCATCAGCTTCTCCTGTAACACGTTTGCTTCGTTTTCTTTTGCCTGTCTGTGCGCTGCCATCACACATTAAAGCGTTCACAACCTTTGTAAAGTAACGAACGAGAGCTACGTTTCTTTCGAAAACGCTCGGCATACATGGCAACAACAGCCTCAACATTTCTCCTACATCTCCATAAATCTGCATCATTTCAATTTTTTGTTCTGTGGCTGCAGTATTAATCGTCCACTTGCACGTCTGTTCTCCAAATGTAGGGAGGTGTGCAGCCCATAAACACTGCGCAGGTACTGTAATGTTTAGAGCCGCTATCTGTTCTACGTCTGCACGATACGTGAGCTCCGGCCGCAGTTACTGCCTGTTATGGCGTGTTATGACGGCCACATTGATGTTTCGAGTAGTCTGTTTTTCGATATGTCGGAGAAATACAACGTTGCGAATGGGGTTTCCATTTACGCTGAAGCACTAAATAAACTGGTATAGGCAAGCGTCTTCAAATACAGACTTATGTAAACAGGCAGAGTACGGCGCTGCAGTCGGCAAAAGCTACGTAACACAACACGTATCTGGGCAGTGGCTGCGCAGGGTAGCACGTGGTCTGAGGTTCCTTGCCACACTTCACGCGGCTTCCCCCGTCGGAGGTTCGAGTCCTCCCTCGGGCACTGGTGTGTGTGTTGTCCTTAGCGAATGTTAGTTTAACTTAGATTAAGTAGTGTGTAAGCCTTGGGACCTGTGACCTCAGCAGTTTGGTCCCATAAGAACGTACCACAAATTTCCAAATTTTTTTCTGGGCAGTAGTTAGATCGGTTACTGCTGCTACAACGGCAGGTTATCAAGATTTAAGTGAGTTTGAATGTGGTGTTGTAGTCGGCGTACGAGCGATGGGACGCAGCATCACTGAGGTAGTGATGCAGTGGGGTTTTTCCATACGACCATTTCACAAGTGTACCGTGAATATCAGGAATTCGTCAAAACATCAAATCTTCGGCATCACTGTGGCCGGAAAAAGATCCTGCAAGAGCGGGACCAACGACGACTGAATAGAATCTTTCAACGTGACAGACATGTAACCCTTCCGCAAATTGCTGCAAATTTCAATGCTCGGCCATCAACAAGTGTCAGTGTGTGAATCATTCAACGAAATATCATCGATATGGGCTTTCAAAGCGAAGGCTCACTCGTGTACCTTTGATGACTGCACGAAAAAAAGCTTTGTGCCACACGTGGGACCATCAACACCGACATTGGACTGTCGATGACTGGAAACATGTTGCCTGGTTGGACGAGTCTCGTTTCAAATTCTATCGAGCGGATGGACGTGTATGGGTATGGAGACAACTGCATGAATCAAGGAACCTGCTTGTCAGCAGCGGACTGTTGAAGCTGGTTGAGTCTCTGTAATGGTGTGGAGCTTGTGCGGTTGGAGTGATATAGGACCCCTGATACGTCTAGATAAGACTCTCACAGGTGACACGTAGGTAAGCATCGTGTCTGATCATCTGCATCCAGTCATGGCCATTGTGCATTCCGACGGACTTGGGCAATTCCAGGAGGACAATGCGACACCCCACACGTCCATAACTGCTAAATAATGGCTCCAGGAACACTCTTCTGGCTACTAAACTCCCCAAACATGAACATTATTGAGCATATCTGGGATGCCTTGCAACGTGTTGTTCAGAAGAGATCTCCGCCCCATCGTACTCTTAGGATTAATGGACAGCCTTGCAGGACTTTTGGTGTCAATTTCAGCACTCCTTCAGACATTAGCCAAGTCCATAGCACGTCGTTTTGCGGCACTTCTGAGTGTTTGCGGGGTCCTACACAATAGTAGGCCGGGGTACCACTTTATTTGGCTCTTCAGTGTAGAAGTTATAAAATAATGGTCTGTCCTACCCTCGCAGCATGGTGGTGGGGTCCCACATGCTATTGGATATTCAAGTGCCATTGAGCAGCATGTCGCAAATTACGATTGTGTACCCATTTCTATTCCTATCATTACAGCGCCATCTGTGGCGAAACGAAGAAAATGCATCAGACAAAACTTATGTAGATTTTGCCGTAGATTCATAATCTGCAATAAAAACCAGTGGTTCCCAATGAAAATTTCAAAGTTTGCCCCTCCACCCATGAACGTGTTGGGATGGCAGGTCGAATGTGGTATCATTGGATGGTGCCCTCCGAGACAAACAAATTGGAATTACAACTTTTTTATCCGATGTGTAGTTTTCGAGACATTTCAATGTCTTCATTTAAAATCAACACGATGTGCTTAGTTAACTACTTTTCTAAACTTGAAGCACAATTCCTCTACATGTTCCTGCCAATAACTAACTTTTCTCGAGTTCGTGCATGAAATGACTGTAACTGATGAATTTAAAACATTTTTTGCACATGAGTATGAGATGAAAGAGAGGAAAACACAGTATGCAGATATAGCATTTTCTTCTCGAATAGTACTACATTGGCTGCTGAGTTTAACGAATGGGGTTAACCCGAACTACGTGTAAGACCATGCCTCCATTACACCCTTCGCGAGCAGGTCTGGTATTTATTTAACTCAGGGCACTGAGGCAAATCTGCAGTGAGGCAACTGTGCTTTGACTTCTCTCTGCCTGCTGTTGAACAATAACTGATGCTGAAAATGTCTTCCCCCACTGCAATTGGAGCAGCCAAATATCTTCGCAAGTGTACCCTTTCAGTAGACGCTGTCAACGCGACCACGTAGTGCCATTGTTAAGATGCCTGCTGTGACACGTTTACCAAACAGCTACCTGCAGAGCAAAAAGCTGCTGTCGGAGGCCGCGTAAGCCTGAGCAATGGGCAGTGAGCATCGCTGATCACTGGCAGGTGGCTGCACCCGGCGCCCCACAAAAAAACGCGGGCGGTTTGTACCTGCATCGACCGCCTGCAAATGCTGCCAGAAGAAATTTCAAAATCAGTGGACCTGTCTACACAATAAACAGCCTAACTACCACGTTAATGGGATACATAACACACAATTCATGATTTTTAGGAAGCGTGATTATAGTGTACGACCACATGATATACAGGGTGTTTAAAAAAGAACTCCCTAGTTTTTATAAGTATAAATTTAATGGGGAAATTAATGATAAATTAAATCAATGAGTACATATCATCAAAGAGAATTCCTTCCAGTTTTGTTTAATTTTAGCAGACGTCAGGGTGGGATCTATTTGTTGCCCTCCACGTCGAGACGATATTCCACTTCTCGCCACGTATTCACCAACATTTCAAGTGTAACTGTCCCAACTGCCATGAGATTCTTTCCCGTAAATGACTGATGTCTCTGATCTTTTCACTGTACACAATTCTTTTTTATGTGGCCACAAAAGAAAAAGTCCAGTGGGGTTAATTCTGAGTTTCGTGGTGGCCAAGATATTGGGCCAGCCATGCCTATCCACTTTCCTGGAAAGCGAGTGTCAAGAACAGCACGCACATGGTTACTATAATGAGGTGGGGCGTCATCCTATTGGAAAAACACAAGCCCCTTTTCCGCCTCAATATCGTCCATCTGGGGAAAGACATACTCTGTCAAAATGTCACAGTAAACGTCCCTCTTTATTGTTTTTTCTACAAAAATGAAAGGACCAGTCACACGATCTTCCCTCAAACTGCACCAGACATTAACTTTTGGAGAGTCACATTGATGCTGAACTACTTCATGTGGATGCTCTGCCCCCCCCTCCCCCCCCCCCCCCAAGTTTTGCAGTTATGGCAATTAACTGTTCCACTGACATTAAGTGTAGCCTCATTAGAAAAGAGTTGCTCTGCGCTGCACTGCACGCTCACCTGAACTGAACTGAGGGAACGGAGGATAAAAGCAGCACTGGTGCCGTCTCAAGGTCAAGCAGACCTGCCTACTGCAGGGGAGCCAAACTTGGAGAGTCGATGAATGAGACACCACAAACTAGAATACTGTAAGTCACTTTGTACAGATTCTAGGACACATTGAAATAAGGGAGTTCTTTTTCAAACACCCTGTACTTTGACCTTCAGTGGTTTTAATAGCATGTACACAGTGAGGTCACAAAAGTAACGGGATAGTGATATGCACATATACGAGGGTAATTCCAAAAGTAAGGTCTCCTATTTTTTTATAAGTACAGAACTTTATTTGTGTGGCAGTTGGTCACACTGTTATGAAGAGTGCTTCACGCGCTGTGTGAAAACATGCGCACGCCGCGCGGAGGCGCTCAGTCCTGGCTTGGCTTGAGAATGGAGATCCCGGTGGATGTTACCGCCAAGTGTGAATTGTGCGCAGTTATTCGATTTTTGAACGCAAAGGGCACTGCGCCGATTGAAATCCATCGCCAATTGACTGAAGTGTATGGTGAATCGTGCAAGGCTGTCAAAAATGTTCGTAAGTGGTGTAGAGAGTTTGCAGCTGGTCGGACCGAAATTGACGACGAACAAAGGAGCAGGAGACCGTCAATTTCTGAGGAGACAGCGTTAAAGGTTGAGCAAAGCATGCGTGAAGATCGGCGGATCACCCTGGATGATCTCTGCACGTTGGTTCCTGAGGTTTCCCGAAGCACCGCTCACACAATTTTAATGAAAACATTGAACGACCGGAAGGCGTGCGCAAAATGGGTGCCACGCATGCTGACTGAGGACCACATGCGGCAACGAGTTGATGCTTCCCGCGCATTTCGTCGCCGCCTTGCATCCGAACAGGACAACTCTCTGGTCTCATTTGTCACGGCGGGTGACGAAACCTGGGCATACCACTTTACACCTGAGACCAAGCAACAATCACGCCGGTGGCGGCATCCTTCTTCGCCAAAGCCGCGGAGCTGGCGGCGAGCTGGTATGACATAGGCTACAAAAACTGCCACAGCGTCTACAAAAATGCATCGACAGAAATGGTGATTATGTCGAAAAATAGCTAAACGTTGAAGCTGGAAACTGATGTAAACCGTTGTAGGAATAAACATGTCTATGTACTTATAAGAAAATAGGAGACCTTACTTTTGGGATTACCCTCGTACATATGGCGGTGGCACCGCGCACCCGAGGTATAAAAGGGCAATGCATTGGCGGAGCTATCATTTGTACTTAGGTGATTAATATGAAACGGTTTCCGACGTCATTATGGCCATATGACGAAAATTAATAGACTTTGAATCCGGAATAGCAGTTGGAACTAGATGAACGGGACTTTCCATTTCGGAAATCGTTAAAGGATTCAATGTTCCGAGACCCACAGTGTCAAGAGTGTGCCGAAATACCACATTTCAGGCACCACCTCTCACCACGGACGACGCAGTGACCGACAGCCTTCACTTAAACACTGGGAGCAGAGTTGTCAGTGCTAACAGACAAGTAACACTGCGTGAAGTAACCGCAGAAATCAACGTGGCGCGTACGACGAACGTGTTCATTCGGACAGTGTAGCGAAATTTGGCGTTAATGGCAGACGAACGACGCGAGTACCTTTGCTAACAGCACGAAATATCGCCTACAGCGCTCCCCCCCCCCCCCCCCCCGGTCTCGTGACCATACCTGTTGTACCCTAGACGACTGGATAACGCAGCGTTTAAAATGAGTCCCGATTTCAGTCGGTAAGAGCTGGTGGTAGAGTTCGAGTGTGGCACAGACCCCAAGAAGCCATGGATCCAGGATATCGACAAGGCACTGTGCAAGCTGATGGTGGCTCGATAATGGATGATGGTATGGGCTGTGTTTACATGGAATGGATTGCGTCCTGTGGTCCAACTGAACAGATCACTAACTGGGTAGGGTAATGTTCAGCTATTTAGAGATCGTTTGCAACTATACGTGGACTTCATGCTCCCAAATAGCGATGGAATTTTTATGGATGGCAGTGCACCATGTCCCTGGGTGACAGTTGTTCGTGATTAGTTTCAGAAACATTCTCGACATTTCGAGCGAATGATTTGGCCTACCAGATCGACGTTCCATCGATAATTTTTGGGACGTAATAGAGAGGTCAGTTTACGAATAAAATCCCGCAACGGCAACACCCGCAATTATGGCTTTTGTCACCTCAGTGCATAACTACTGTAATCCCGTGTTACCAGTTGTTTGCTTTCACAAGGAGAAATAGACTGGAAAATTCAATTCAGGGTCATCCTTCCTGTGTTTTAACATAAAATTTTTATACAATGGTTTTAAAGACGTGTCCCGTATTCTTACATGAGATAGTACTTGTCAAACTAGGGAAAAAGTCCAGTAAACGCGTGTCCCAGAACTACTACTTG
Organism: Schistocerca piceifrons; assembly: GCF_021461385.2. Classification (NCBI taxonomy): domain Eukaryota; kingdom Metazoa; phylum Arthropoda; class Insecta; order Orthoptera; family Acrididae; genus Schistocerca; species Schistocerca piceifrons. The sequence goes on along the minus strand of NC_060140.1, from coordinate 737,166,691 downwards.
TTGTGATACCGGTCATTTTCATTGTGTCGAGAACGGTCAGTACTCGGTTGTGTCGGCTGCCTGCCTGTAGGCGTTCATCGCTCATTTCTCATTGGCTGTGTTTGTTTATGTACTTATTTCTCTGTAGTGCTCTTATCAGACAGCACTTATCCATCTCTCCCTTAAACATCCCAACAACCACCACCACCACTTATCCATCAGCTACTCCGTACGTGTCGTTTTGAGGTTGTGCTTGCCTTAGAACGAAATCTATGATTTCGAGGAGTGTGAACGACTTCTTCCTCCTTGTCGTTTCTTGATTCTCTGCGGGGGTCGCCATTGGTATACAGGTCCGGTGTTAAGTGACAGTTGATGGCCGGATGTGCTCGGTTCGGAATCTGCGTAATCGATGTGTCCGCGTCTAGACCAAATCTCATGTTCAATTGTGAGAACGTTTTCCGTGTGCCCGGGTAGAATGTATACGAGGCGAGACGTGACTACCAACCGGAATTTTTACCTAGTAGGATGTGAGAAACCCCCTAAAATCCACATCCAAGCAGGTCGATTCACCACCCTTCGTCGTTAATCCTCGAGACAGGATCGATTCGGAAAAGGTGGTCCGTGAACAACGTAAACACTGAAACTGAATCTCCTTATTAGAAGTGCAACTGTCATACATTATGTGTTCGGATGCTCTAAAAAGGTTAATGGTTGTTTCGAAATTGTCTGATTTCACTTGGGACTGGTTGGACGGTGCCTCATGGACTCAAGCTGATTGGGAATATAATCCTGTTACAGCTCGGCATATGGCAAAGTTTGAAAGTTTGAACGAGTCTGATTTTATATCTCGACGTTCTGTGATAAATCTCACAGAGAAAACTTTTGATGACGCAACCTTATCCATGCTAGGCAAGGCTTTAAATTTTGCACCCAAACCGAAGAGTTTGTCGGTAGTTGATTTTATTACTTCAATTGAACAGGCAGTTTGCAAACTACTTCCTGACGCTAAGAGGAGGTTAGGAGGGATGCATGTCGTGTGTTGACTAGGGCTCGTCCACCCAAGACCAATGTAACAACAGCAGAGAGGGCTGCTTTACGATCTCTCAGAGTTGATCCTCACATTGTTATTTTACCTGCGGACTAGGGCAAGGCCACCGTTGTTTCAAACAAACAGGATTATGTACAAAACATGCAATGTTTATTATCTGACTCAGCGTATCGCAAGATCGTTGCTGACCCCACGAAAAGTGTTGAGAGAAAGACCAAAAGCCTCTTGAAGAAAAGTGGTTTGTCGCAGGACATTATCAAGAAACTTAACAGCTATAGTGCTGTTCCCCATAGATCATATGGCCTTCGGAAGGTACACAAGGAAGGAGTTCCTTTCCATCCTATAGTGAGCAATATTGGGGCTCCTACTTATCGTGTAGCCAATCATCTTGCTTCTCAGTTAAGCCCACAAGTTGGTCGGTGTGAACATCATATCAGGAACTCAACTGATTTCTTACGACGTTTTAGGGAATACGGTTGACTGACTCTGATATTTTAGTAAGTTTTGATGTGGTCTCTCTGTTCACTCATATTCTTCTGTCTGATTCTTTGCTGCTAATTGAGGTTAGGTTAGGTGTTGAATTAACTACTCTCTTTCGACATGTGTTGACATCCATTTACTTTTTATTCAATGACCAGTATTATGAGCAGACAGATGGAGTTGTGATGGATAGCCCGTTGTCTCTTGTGATTGCAAATTTGTTTATAGAAGACTTCGAGGAACGTGCATTGGAGTTGTCGCCTTTGAAACCCGCCTGTTTCTTCAGATATATTGATCATACTTATGTTGCTTCGCCTCATGGTAGGGCGAATTTGAACGCCTTCTTAGAACACCAGAACATTCGTTTTATGATGGAGGTGCAAGAGGATGACTGCCTTCCCTTTCTTGACATTTTGGTTAGGAGGAAGGTTGATGGATCATTGGGACATCCAGTTTACCGGAAGCGTACTCACACTGACTTGTATTTATAGGCTGATAATTGTCACCATCCGGGTCAGCGTGAAGGGGTAGCTACTTCGTACCTTGGTACACAGGGCACATGTCATTTCCGACATTGAGACTTTACCAGCAGAGCTTGCCCATCTTGAAGCTACATTTCGTCAGAATGGTTATAGTGAAAGACAGAATGAACGTGCGTTGTGCTATCGACCAACTGTGCATCGGGTGGCTGATGATAATACTGAGTCGACACCTTAGTCTACTGCATTTTTGCCTTACGCAGGAAGCACCTGCAACAAGATCGACACAGAAATACGATGTGAAATGTGTTTCCCGGCCTCCATCTAAAATTAGTGCTTTTGGGTTCTGTTAAGGACGACCTCGGTTTGCGTAAAGTGGGTGTATCTCGCATTCCTTGTAGCTGTGCCATGGCATGTCAGACTATCAGTACCGTGAAGGACCGATGCACTGAGCATAAACGGCACACACGATTACAGCAGCCAAACAGATCTGCTATTGCCGAGCATTCTTTGGATACTGGTCACACTATGTTATGTAACAATACCGAGATATTGCGTGCACGTCCAGCTATTGGGACAGTGTTATTAAGGAAGCTGTTGAGATTGAATTAGCGAGCAACCTTGTAAGCAGGGTTGGAGGTTTTTGTTTAAACTCTGCTTGGAATCCTGCTCTCTCCCTTGTCAAAAAAGCAGAGGGACAGAGGCCATGTTACCTCACCTGCTACTTTGTAGTCTTTCACTATCGATATCTCTGACTTTGGTCATCTTTGGTGGCACTAGTGTTCAGTGAGTGTGTGTGTGTGTGTGTGTGTGTGTGTGTGTGTGTGTGTGTGTGTTATCTTTCCTGAATTACTCGAAGAACCGAGGTTTTAAATTTGCTCGTACATCGCCTGTCCGTTGAAGTTTGTGGCTTGAAAATGGCGGAGTGTACTCCCGCCGAAGTGTCGGTGGTCGCTGTTAATATTACCTGGCTGAATTTCCGTAAGTTGTTTGAAAATTGTATACACCAGAAGAAACTCAGATCTCACGTGTACAGTTTGTTCACCATACCTACATGAACTTTGCAGAATCTATTGTTATGCACGAGCACTCTAAAAAGTGAAATCGGAGTAACTATTGCATGAAGAAATATAAATCTAGAAGCACTGATACTACTACATTTTACTGTGATCTGCATTTTGAAATTTACGTTGTGAAAGTAGAAATTCTTGGAAAATTAGTATTAATAATCACAAAATACAGGGTCCTACCTGTCGAATTTTAGATACTCTTGAAAGATTTTCGAGCATGACTAAATTTTTTAACTCCTAAACAGAATGAGGTAATATTAAGAAAAGATTTAATTAAAATTTTTAGGGCTTACCTATTCTAGAGCTATAACTAAATACCTTGCCATTTTATACAATGCCGGCCGGTGTGGCCGTGCGGTTAAAGGCGCTTCAGTCTGGAACCGCGTGACCGCTACGCTCGCAGGTTCGAATCCTGCCTCGGGCATGGATGTGTGTGATGTCCTTAGGTTAGTTAGGTTTAAGTAGTTCTAGGGGACTTATGACCACAGATGTTGAGTCCCATAGTGCTCAGAGCCATTTGAACCATTTTATACAATCCAGGGGGGCTTCCATAAATAATATTTTTATAGACTCACCGAGCTTGTCAAGCTATTGTATAAATACTTCTAGTTAAACCACAAAAATAACAAATGAAAAAGGAAATAAAGCTATAAAATATATTTGTGAAATATGTAGTTGAGAGAAGAACGAAACACAGTCAGCGTTAGTGAAAAATATAATATATTCTGTAACATAGACACAAGCTACGTATTTTGAAAACAGTAATCCTAAAACAAAACTTTCTAAGTAGATTAAAAGATCCTGACTCCTGAGCTATAAAAAAAGAGTCAGAATATTTTGTTCAGCAAGCATCAAAGGACACGATGGTTACCGCATTAAGTCACATAACAAACGGAACATTACAATTCTATGTAAAATCATCAGAGACTCAAAATGGATCCATTACCAAAGGAGGGAGGAAGACTACATATTAAGTGCCGTCCACGACGAGGTCGTTAGAGACGGAGCACAAGCATGGATTTGGGAAGAAAATCGGCCGTGACTTTTCAGACGAAAACCTAAATGTGAATCAACCAGCTCCCAAACGAGAATCCAGTGTGTTGCCATTGCCCTTGTTTGAAGAAAAAATAAATCTCTCCAGTAACAAGACAAGAATTCTTTGGTACATAGAGTAGAATGAGGGAGGAAAAAGAAATCGAGAAAAAGAGCAAAATTCTTTAAGTAGAAATAATTACCTGAATAAAGGTAGTCCCAAAATTTAAGATATTTTCAATAAGGTTTTCTTGGGTAAACAGCAGATAATTATTTAGGTCCAAACACTTCCGTAATAGATTTCAGTTCTAAATAAAAGTGTTACAAAGTAGGTTTAATAAGTTACAACTCTTATTTTTATTTTATTTTAACGAGCAATAGTCTATATACGCAGATCAACAGCCGCTCTTGGTAAAAATAGCAGTCTATTTTCTACAACAGATTTCCCGACGTAGTAGCAGTCGAAATACTGGTTTAAATTGCTTCGTAAATAGCTCCAGTGTGGGGTGGTCGATGAAAGTGACCCACTCCGGACGACACTGCTGCCAGCGTCATATCGATTGTGTGTGGAGTCCTTATTGAACTCGTCGTCGATGGGATTACTTGACGCGTCACACCAAAAAGTACAAAATTGCAACTGATACTTATTGCTATAAATTATCACCGAAATGAAACTCAGCGCTAAGCTTTGATGACTGTATTGTCGGACCTATCGCGCTCAGCATCGTTTAATCGCCAAAGCTGTCAACTTGAGGAAACATTATTAGTGCTCGAATTCCAGCAGCTTTTATCGATTCAGTTCTAAGAGGACAGGATGCCAAGAATATATGGATACACTGTACTGAGACGGTCGATGTAGCTGCTCCCGCATAAAGAAGATGAAGATACTCCATCTTATTTAATCAGATGTCAGCAGAAACAACAAACTCAAAATTGCGTTTCACTCTGTTAATAGCTTCCTATCATTTAAATGACACATTAGTTTTCTGATTAAAAAAATTATTAATGCATGTAATCCGCTTACAATGCGTTGCAGAGTCTTATAAAAGCGTGTTAGGCACGTCGAGCATTATCTGTAACAGTGAATGCAAAAGTGTGCTTGTAAAGGAAACTTCTTAACAGCATGTAATATCTGGATTTAGCCGTAATTACATGATTTCTGAAATTCAGGCAACGTCGGTATAACACTGCTTCAGAGAAGCCGTGCTAAGTCTAAATGCTTGATTTCAAAAATAAAACTACCCTCATTATCAGTGCTATTTAGAATAGTTCAATATTCATTACACATACATGCCTGTGAGAATTTGTTGTGCGTCCACAGGAGGGTACAATCGATTTTACGTCTGTTTTTGGTGTCATAGATAGGATGAATTTAGATTTTCTTTGATGGCTTACCTTCTGTCTGCTATCGTTGCCCCGTGATCCTCTTGTATTTCACGGTTTTCTTAAGATACTATTGATTGAGGACGAACGCACCCATGTCGCTCGCCAAGCGACTCTCTCGAACTGTTGCTCAGGAACGGTGCGGCCAGCTGCGCATTGTTGAGAACTTCAAGTCACGATTTGTTGTTTACTCTTAGAGGACTTGTGGAAAATAATCGCCACACTATTAAAGGAGCACTTCGCTGATAATAGTAAGCGTAATTAGCTGGGGCACCTGGGGAGAAGCCCTAGGACCCCCAAGGATAAAGAGGGCGAGGAAAAGGAAGATAAAAAATAAGGAAAAGTTAAAATTGAAAGGAAAAATGGAAAAATTAGTAAACTCTTTCAATGAAATAGTCTTTCGCTGTGTTAAAACAACCAGAGATGGTTCTGGAAATGCTTTAGTGGTAAAGATATGAGAATCATTTCCCTCCTTTACCAATCCAAAGTTCAGTCTGCATTAGGACCCAAAGATCAGTTAAGCTGAATCTATAGAAAGAAAGGACTTAGATGCGAGTAAATGCTGCGACCTATGTTATGACGAAGCATCTGTTATGAGTGACGTATAGAACGGGGTACAGAAAAGAATCAATTCACAATTTAAACTAGCTTCTTAAATATACGTAGATGCTAATAAAGGAGCAGCCCAGTACTTCGGAACAGCTGGTAACACCTTCAGTTTTTTGGCACGCTGTGGTGATAGAATTCAAAAACGTTGGCCTTTGAGTACTTCCAAGGTAACGCTAAAACTCAGCGCGTTGGGCTAACAGATACGGCGTCATATAGGCACTTAAAGAGAGATTCAGTGATGTTGAAAGTTTCCTGTCAGTGTGCTTGACCGGGATTCCGACCTGGGTTCAAAGCCTTTCGCAGGAAATGCTTGCCGGCCTTTATTTACCGGCCGAACTCTCCAAGCACAGCACACGACCCGTCCTCACAGCTTTCCTTCCACCAATGCCTTATCTGCTATCTTTCAAACTTCACAGAAGGTTTGCACACTCTGCGGGACTGGCGCTCTTGGAAGAAAGAATACTGCAGAGAGAAGAGTTAACCACAGGCTAGGGAATTATTTCCCGAACAAGTTTTCGCTCTGCAGCGGAGTATACGCTGAAATGAAACTTTCGTGAAAGATTAAAACTTGTGCCAGTTCGGATTCCAACCTGACACGTTTACTTTTCCCAGGTTAGAGTCCCGGCCCGGCACACAATTTTAACGTGTCAGGAAAGTTTCATATCAGCGCACATTCAGCTGCAGAGTAAGAATTCATTGTACATGCACTGAAGTTTTTAGGGACCTCATAAACATATTTCTTATCAGGAAGAAATCTAACAAACGAAATGGAGCATTGACTTTAAAAATGTAAGTGAATCCTACAGATTTTTGTTCGGAGCAAAGTACTAGAAAAACTTAATATAGTACGTAATCACAGTAATCAACATGATTACACGTTTTATAATTTTAGCACGACCTCTCTTCCTAATCTCATAACATTCCCACTACCCACCTCCCGCCTCCCTCCCCTCCCCCAATCAGCCTCACTCCATTTCCTCTTCCCCCTCTCCTGCTTACCTCCAATATATACATATTTAAAACGGTGACCGCAATTGCAAGATACTGTCTCTGGTATGTGGGTCTGAGTAGACAAGACTGGTTGCAGACGCAACTATGTAGGTAAATTTTACGTTTATGTACAATTATTGTCTTTTCTACTTATCGTAAGATATTTGATGGTACATATTTAGTTTTAGATCTGAAGATGATCGAGAGTGATCAGAATATGTAATGTATTTTTAAAATGTGAACTTTGATGGAACAATAAATGAGAATTATCTCAAATAGTAAGTAAGGTTTTGAAATCAAAGTATGGACGTTACAGCTGCATATAACCTCGTACATACATCTGCTGTCAGAGTGGATAATTCGATGAATTGCTTGACAAAACTTTCAACTGCTGTCAAAGTGTCAATCCTCAAACAACATAAAAAAACCACACACAGTATACAGGCTAAAGGAGTCGTTAACTAAGTTTAAAATGCCACTTATTAACCAAGTGACTGACAACATTTATTCGCTTCTCGACACTTGGCTTTACGTAATGAACTAAGACATAGACGCTTACGCCGCAATACAGCCTGTTTTCATATCTACCGCCTGTGGCGAATATCTAAAAAATGAAGCACTTAAGTTATTCAATTACCTCTGCTCATGTGATTTATTGTCTGTTTGCAGCACAGCTGATGATGATACAAACTTAATCGAAACTACCCAGTGTACAAGACTGGGTACAAACCTGATAATCAGTTACCGTGATGTAAGCACAACCTTGCTGATGTATCTAACGGAAGGCGCGCCTGATCCAAAAGCTGAGTGTTTCACTTCCAAGCTAAAACTGTTTTAAAACAGACATACGTTCTGCAGTGAGACAGGAACGGTTACATAGTCTGGCAACAGCATCAGTAGTAGGGCAGTGCGTAAGGTCACGTGATTGTTTGACTGGCGAGCGAGCGCAACAGAACTGTTGACACTTGGCAGAACCTGAAGCAAGACGCCGTACATTTCACAATAACTTGCTTGGAAAACACCGGCACCGACATTTCAGCTCAGAAACCACAAATATTTTTCAGTCAGCTACATATCTATTACGCAGAGGTCATGCAAATAAAATTACCGTATAGCAATGTCTCACGCAGAAGCATAACAGCAGTCATTGTTCATCAGGTTGCCCTCCATTCAGAAGCTGTTGCATGCAGCGACTGTTATTGACTTGTAAATAATAGATTTCAGCTATCAGTCGGCCTTTTGAAATTTTATTGGCAGATCTAGATTTCAGCTAGAAACTAGCCACTCTCAATGCTAAGAATACAACAGGTACATAGTTAGATGATGTCATAAAGAAGTTGCAATTAATGGCTCAACTCATATGGTCTGTATATTATATACCACTATCATTTTTGATCAATGCATGTAATGCCTGTTGATCGGGTTTCATTCACAGTTCATTGAATACTAATGTTTGCGGAAGGCAGGCTGTGTGGAGAACACCTCGGTTGGTTACGTGGCGCCATCTATGTGAACTACATATAAACCTCAATGGAAGTAAACCACTTCAATGAGAGGCCGCTGCAACCGTGGCCGAAACGTTGGTTTTTCACCACCAGCAGCAGTAGTTTTTTTTTTTATTACATTATGACGCGGCACCATACCCAGAAAACTTTTATGTCGACTGACTCTGGCTGCGAAAGCCTACTTCAAATTTAATTACATAAAATGGAACATAAGTAAAATTCTTACATCGTCGTCTGACTTATTTCATATTTATCATCAAGTAAAAGGAGTGAACATGGAAATTTTATTACTTGATGATAAATATGAAATAAGTCGGACGACAATGTAAGAATTTTACTTATGTTCCATTTTATGGAATTAAATTTGAAGTGGTTTACTTCCATTGAGGTTTATATGTAGTTCACATAGATGGCGCCACGTAACCAACCGAGGTGTTCTCCACACAGCCTGCCTTCCGCAAACATTAGTATTCAATGAACTGTGAATGAAACCCGATCAACAGGCATTACATGCAATGATCAAAAATGATAGTGGTATATAATATACAAACCATATGAGTTGAGCCATTAATTGCAACTTCTTTATGACATCATCTAAGTATGTACCTGTTGTATTCTTAGCATTGAGAATGGCTAGTTTCTAGCTGAAATCTAGAGCTGCCAATAAAATTTCAAAAGGACGACTGATAGCTGAAATCTATTATTTACATGCAGTCATTCTGCCAACGTTACACATGAGAGTGAAAGAGGAACGGACTTAACGAGTAATGAGTGGCTCAGTCGACAGTTTCCGATGTCTCATATTTTCCAGTGATTCGCGGGGTATAGATGAAGTTGTAGTAGGATCCCTCAAAAATAGAAAAACCCTGCAATGTTTCGCACTTGCTAAGTAGGAACGGAAATTGGATAATGTCCCAATTACCTTCTCCCCCCTTTCTCTGTTCCTCTCCTCCTCCACCTCTCATTGGCCATCATGTCATCCTCCCTGCTCCCCCCCCCCTTCCTCTCTCTCTCTGTCCATCCACTGTTCCCCCTTTCTCTAATCTTACTGCGTCAGTGCCTTCAGTTTGCCTGACTCACAAGCTGTCTTAACTCCTCGAAAGTGCTCCCAATCTGAGCCGACCTCTCTCCATCACTCAATGGTGGAGGAGTGGTCTAGAGGCGTTGCACAACCGTCTGGTCTGTACAACCAGAGCGCGTTTCACGCTATAATGCCAGCAAGTACGCTCGCTTTCTCTGCGATATTGCCTTCACTTCAGACCTAGATTCCCCGTTGTTCTGCTTTCCGCTTCATACCGAAACCCGGCGTTGCTGTCGCACTGTGGTAATCTACCACAACGGGGTAAACGCCGAAGAAATCGAGCAAGATGGTGATACAGGAATGAAACCATTGCAGTGGTCCGTAAGTACCAGAACAGCGACGCGAAAGTCTGTGGAAATGAGCCTAGCCCATGATCTTCGTATGTGGTTATCTAGGAGTTGTGGACTAAAATAAGAAACGTATTAGAATAACAATTAAAATAAGAAAATTTTAGCAATAAAAATATCGAATCAGGAGGTTCACTGAACTCGCATTCAGGAGGAGAGATGTTTAAATCTACGTCCAGGAATACCTAAAATGCAAAAACCGGGATGATTTCATTAAAAAACGATACAGTCAACTTACTTTCCCGTCCTCGGACAAACGTCGTCCATGGGACGTTTAATTCTTATCTTTTGTAAGTAGGCTGTTTAGGTTTTTTTATTGGTAACGCCATGTAGCGCACTATATGAAAATCACTGGCTGTGCTGTGTGCAGTCTGTGGCTGGGTGGCATTGTTGGGATTTGCTATTGTAGTGTTGGGCAGTTGTCTGTCAACAGCGCGTAGCGTTGCGCAGTTGGTGAGCCGCCAGCAGTGGTGGATGTGGGGAGTGAGATGGCGGAGTTGTGAGAGCGGATGATCTAGACAGAGACAGTAAATTTGTAAGACTGGATGTCATGAACGGGTATATATATTATGACTTTTGAACACTATTAAGGTAAATACATTGTTCTCTATCAAAATCTTTCATTTGCTAACTATGCCTATCAGTAGTTAGTGGCTTTAGTAGTTAGAATCTTTTATTTAGCTGGCAGTATTGGCGCTCGCTGTATTGCAGTAGTTTGAGTAACGAAGATTTTTGTGTGGTAAGTGATTCATGAAAGGTATAGGTTATTGTTAGTCAGGGCCAATCTTTTGTAGAGATTTTTGAAAGTCAGATTGCGTTGCGCTAATAAATATTGAGTGTCAGTTTAAGCAGTCATTTATAATTTTTCTAAGGGGACGTTTCACTTTCTCCTTTTTATACATAAAAAAACTGTCAATGGATAAAAACAGTTTGTAAAAAGAGATTACTTTCCTGAGGAAAGTTTGTGTATGCTCCCACGCTCCCTTGGTGTATATTTAAGGCATGTTCCGCAATTGGAGTTAGTGTTATTGAAACTTTGTATGAAAAGAGAAAAAGTTATGGTTATGAAGTCATCATACAAAAACTGCCCCTTTGTACCAAGGCTCTGAAACGAGACTCTTCTTATTCATTATGCATGTGGACGATTTATTCAGTCATTCCTCTTACCGCTTCAAATGCGGATACATCCTCAAGAGAGTATCGTCATCAGAGGTAATAATGAGATAAAACTGTTGCAGTCCTTCTAAATGATTTCGTGAATAGTAAAATACGCTACGTCATTTCAAAATTCTAGCTACTCCTAAGACAATTATTAAGATTAGTAAACAGTAACAATTTTAAAAATTTGTGGTAAGGTATTTTGGGATCAAATTGCTGAGGTCATCGGTCCCCAAGTTTACCCAGTACTTAATGTAACTTAAACTAACTTACGCTAAGGACAACACACACACACACACACACACACACACACACACACTTGCCCGAGGGAGGACGCGAACCTCCGACGGGGGGAGCGGCGCGGACCGTGACAAGGCGCCCTAGACCGCGCGGACAGAAAGTAACAGGTAACGGTGAATCAGAAAATACACTAGCTACTTCTGAGACAATCATTAAGATGTAAGTTCGACATGAGTAGCTTTACATCATGTGAAAAGTACTGTACTCTTCAGAATAACACTACTATCCTCTGAAATTTTACTCTTTGGATATGGAACTACACGTGGCGTTTTTTGTGTAGTAATGGAAAAAGAAAATGAATGAACACACCTTTGACTACAGCAGCGATCACTATACTTTTATCACAAATGGACCAGTTCTCACTCTTTCTAAAATTCGAAAGTTACTGGAGAGTCATATCAAAGAAAAAACACCACAGTAACTTTTACTCCTCGTTAAACTTGCAAAAATCGCAGGCAAGTCCAATGTGAACACTGTTAAATTATACACATGGGTTTCATTAAAAGCCGGCCGGAGTGGCCGAGCGGTTCTAGGCGCTACAGTCTGGAACCGCGCGACAGCTACGGTCGCAGGTTCGAATCCTGCCTCGGGCATGGATGTGTGTGATGTCTTTAGGTTAGTTAGGTTTAAGTAGTTCTAAGTTCTAGGGGACTGATGACCTCAGAAGTTAAGTCCCATAGTGCTCAGAGCCATTTCTTTTTTCATTAAAACAATTGATGAAAGTACGCATGACCGTTCATTACCCCACCGGTCCCTTGACACCCACTCCTGAATAAATGCCTCTTCTGGAATTTTTTTCACGCATTACCACCTGCAGATATAGGCCTACGTGCCCAGGTTTGCTACTTCTTATTGCCTAACATCATCCATTCATTTTCCGTTAGAACTCTGTTGATCCCTAAAATACTAATTCGCTAGGTTACATATCCCTCCCATTTCATTTCATTACAGCAATAACTTCGTCTTTCGTATTAACGGTGTCTCTATAAAAGGAAAACTAAAAGAAAATGAAAAAAAAACTGGTCACATGCCTTGCGAAATGATTTGTGTAAAAGTAAGAAGTAAAATAGATTAGACAAATATTTGACGCACCTTTGAATTATGCTCGAAATAATGTACAGCAAATGAGGCGTGTCAAATGTTTGTCTGATTTTTTACTTTTAGACAAATCGCACCCGGTATGTATCCGTGACTGATTGACACTGTCTTTCCTATAGCACACTCCAATCTTTTGCAAACTAGCATCGCGAGTACGAAACAGTAATTGAGTCACTTTTGTGTTACGATTGTGATTGTTAAGTAAGTAAGCGAAAACAATAAAAGTCATGAAATCAAACAGCGTGCAGAATACAAGAATACGCACCAAGAGTTCCTCAGTGACGTCATGCGCACAACAGCAAAAACGTGTTTGCTTCTGCGCGCTGCTTACTGCGCTCCTCCTTGTGTAACGCGCCCAGGACAAACTTCGAAGTCCACACGGCCACACTCCCCCCTCCCTCCCCCCCCCCCCCCGCCACCCCGTCGTCATTATCCTATTCCTTGTTTAATCCTGCTTATTCATTTATTGAGTTCAACAGGACTTCATCACGAAGTAAAATTACACATTGAAATAATTTATATAATTATTTTTCGACTTACACAATTCAAAACATGGAACAACACAAAGTCCAGAGTTGCATTGTATGTTACAATGACATGAGTCCTGTTTCATTGTCGATCAGTGCAAAGCCGTAACAAACAAAACAAAGAATGTAAAATGTATTGTTTCCACTTTGGTTGCGTTCATTTACTTGGCAGACGAGAGCAGCTCCATCTAGTATCCGAGAACTGATCACCAGCGTCTCTGTACCAGATAGTGGCTTCATCTAGTATATCCCAAAACAACACACAAGCGTCTCTGTACCAGGAAAAAGGAGGTATCGTGGGTCAGTTGTTCAACAAAGTACAACCCGATTCTCCTCAGAGTTTCCTTCCATACATCTGCCCCCTTTCCGGTTTCAGTTTCTTCCAGTCCTTTCCCGTATTCTTTTTCTTCCTCTTCTTCTTCATACTTCGCTCTTCCTGATTCTTTTCACCAGTTTCAAAACAGCACCCCCACGGAAATATCGCCCAGGACAAACGCCGCGGCTGCAATACCCAAGTTAGCCGCCGGCATACGGGTCGTGCTTTCGGACGTTGAGCTTTAATGTCGTAGCGTGGAAAAAGCACTTGAGATATCTTCCTGAACGTGCTGTGCAATACCAAGCATGTCTGATTTTCTGAACGCACCCTTGAAAGTGGACCAGTGAGATGGAAGAACGGTAGCTACGTGACGCAGGTCATATCTCCAGTCAGTAGTATCAGAACTTCACAAGGGGAAATACTGTATGGCCGTTTGGAAACAGAACGAATTGTGTGTGTTGATAGATGCGTCCAAAGACGATCAGAGTTTACACAACATGAAGAGTTAAAGCTAGCACAATAAACATTCCCGCTCGGAGGTTGTATATAGTATGTTTGAGAACGTTGAAAATGTTCCACCACAGTTATGGAACCCGAAGCAGTGCCCAACAAAATATGCAAACACGAACGAGTTTAATGTCGAGAACAAGAGAAGAGAGAGTATGAAAATTGGATGAGGAACAGATGATGTACAGTAAATACACTCCTGGAAATGGAAAAAAGAACACATTGACACCGGTGTGTCAGACCCACCATACTTGCTCCGGACACTGCGAGAGGGCTGTACAAGTAATGATCACACGCACGGCACAGCGGACACACCAGGAACCGCGGTGTTGGACGTCGAATGGCGTTAGCTGCGCAGCATTTGTGCACCGCCGCCGTCAGTGTCAGCCAGTTTGCCGTGGCATACGGAGCTCCATCGCAGTCTTTAACACTGGTAGCATACCGTGACAGCGTGGACGTGAACCGTATGTGCAGTTGACGGACTTTGAGCGAGGGCGTATAGTGGGCATGCGAGAGGCCGGGTGGACGTACCGCCGAATTGCTCAACACGTGGGGCGTGAGGTCTCCACAGTACATCGATGTTGTCGCCAGTGGTCGGCGGAAGGTGCACGTGCCCGTCGACCTGGGACCGGACCGCAGCGACGCACGGATGCACGCCAAGACCGTAGGATCCTACGCAGTGCCGTAGGGGACCGCACCGCCACTTCCCAGCAAATTAGGGACACTGTTACTCCTGGGGTATCGGCGAGGACCATTCGCAACCGTCTCCATGAAGCTGGGCTACGGTCCCGCACACCGTTAGGCCGTCTTCCGCTCACGCCCCAACATCGTGCAACCCGCCTCCAGTGGTGTCGCGACAGGCGTGAATGGAGGGACGAATGGAGACGTGTCGTCTTCAGCGATGAGAGTCGCTTCTGCCTTGGTGCCAATGATGGTCGTATGCGTGTTTGGCGCCGTGCAGGTGAGCGCCACAATCAGGACTGCATACGACCGAGGCACACAGGGCCAACACCCGGCATCATGGTGTGGGGAGCGAACTCCTACACTGGCCGTACACCACTGGTGATCGTCGAGGGGACACTGAATAGTGCACGGTACATCCAAACCGTCATCGAACCCATCGTTCTACCATTCCTAGATCGGCAAGGGAACTTGCTGTTCCAACAGGACAATGCACGTCCGCATGTATCCCGTGCCACCCAACGTGCTCTAGAAGGTGTAAGTCAACTACCCTGGCCAGCAAGATCTCCGGATCTGTCCCCCATTGAGCATGTTTGGGACTGGATGAAGCGTCGTCTCACGCGGTCTGCACGTCCAGCACGAACGCAGGTCCAACTGAGGCGCCAGGTGGAAATGGCATGGCAAGCCGTTCCACAGGACTACATCCAGCATCTCTACGATCGTCTCCATGGGAGAATAGCAGCCTGCATTGCTGCGAAAGGTGGATATACACTGTACTAGTGCCGACATTGTGCATGCTCTGTTGCCTGTGTCTATGTGCCTGTGGTTCTGTCAGTGTGATCATGTGATGTATCTGACCCCAGGAATGTGTCAATAAAGTTTCCCCTTCCTGGGACAATGAATTCACGGTGTTCTTATTTCAATTTCCAGGAGTGTATTTACTGTCCTCAGATTTGTCTGTTAATGATATACCATTTACTAGCGAAATAAGTAAATCGCTGTATGTTTTTTTTCCCTTTTTTCTTTTTTGGCTAACGAAATAAGTAAAACGCTGCACTTTGTTTTTTATAGTATTGACTAGAGAAATGAGTAAATCGCTGCACATTGTTTCTTTTATACTATTTACTAGCAAACTAAGTAATCCCTGTACGTTGTTTTTTTTTCAGGTAACACACTAAGTTTGCGGTATTTTTTAAAAAAATGAAATTTTTTGGAAGAGTTTTGTGTGTCACGGAAAACGAAGGAAACGGAATTGCCATTCATGGCAGTTGGCCACGATTTTCAGGTTTGTATAACTACTTGTGTGGGTAACTGTTTCTCTACATTTTGGAGCTGAGAAACTGCTGTTAAATTATTTCAAGAATATCTTTGTGCGAAAAAAATTACGAATATGGGGTACTTGGTAAAGCAGTTGTAGAGTGCATCTGCACGGAATGTGCTTCTTCACGTTGGCGGAACAGTCTTTCTCTTCTCAAGTAAAACTTAATACGTAAGAAGAAGAAATTTCTGCAACTAGAAGAGTGATTTTTGCCACGTGTATCAGCAGCTAGACTGCAAAACACTACTGCTACTACTACTACTGCTATTACTATTACTACTACTAGTAGTAGGATTAGTACTTATACAGTGAGTAAGTTATGTGTGGCCCTTCTTTCCACCCTTATTTCACTTTAATTTTATTGGGATAATTCAGATACCATAAATATGTATTAATACCTATTTTCGAATTATTGCCTGTGGTGCCATTGTAACTGACAAGAGCGCAGAAGAAACCGGAGTTGAGGTTGACCAAAAAGCCAGATTGAACTAACTGGAGTTAACTGTCATAACGTTTTATTTCTGTTCACTGCACTTTTAAGTGAATAATTTCTGTATAGGTTTCTCTGAAATCAACCTGGACACTTTGTGCAAAACTTTGTTTTATGTTTCAGGTATATGATAGTGGCACATCAAAAGATTGTGACTCAGTTCCACCATATTGGGAACTGGAAGTGGAGCCTACAACAAACGATGTGGAGGATGTATGTAGTAACAATAGCAGTATATTTATAGTTAATAAAGGTCCTGCAACCTCATGGACAGTTCTTGATTCAGCATGTATTCAGACGTCCACCCCCTATGGCCTCCACAATGAAGAAAAGGAGCGAAGAATACGAGTCTCCAATTCAGTCGATTGCAAAGACACTGCAGAAAGATGATGATGAAACATACCTTCTTGTTAAATTTTCAGGAGCAGAAACCAAAAACCAATTAAATATGACAAAAAAGGAGACATAAAATTAGAGTTGATGAAAGTTTTGTATAAATCACTGGATGAATAAATTTTATTCTGAATGTAATTTGCTCCTAGAGTATGAAATTATGTTATGTACCTGTCTCACTATCTATGTTATAATACTACCTTACGGGAGAGAGAAATGTGGGGACACTGATATGATCAAAATGGCGGTATTTATTCACAGATCGTTGCAAATAATGAACTATGTGCAGCAAATCTCTCCGAGTGAGAACAGACTAGTTGCATACGAGTTGTTTCAATATTTTTTGTGCATTATGATCACAGCTTATTCAGGAAATTCATAACTGTCGTATCCAACAACCCAATGTGAACCATATTACAGGGATATGTGAAGCTATGCATTATAAAATAACATCTCACAGTACAAGAATAATTGTGTAGAACTACTAATTTCAGTGTTAGTAGCAACATCATATAATCCAGTTATATCCCATCTTCATGTAATTTGGTTTTGTATGATCCTAGCCTTTTTAATTACATATTTGACAGACAATGTGAAATGATGCAAAGTTAAAGGGTTACATTTAAAGTATTACCATTTAAAAACATCACTCTTTATGTGAAGGCAGTATGCTGTGTAACTTATTTTGGCAGAAATACGGCCACAGCTTTCTGTTAAGCTAAATAACAGGAAATAACAGTTACTACTACATGTGTATAACATGCAGATGTTGCAGTTTTTTAACTGGTAGTGTTACATTTTCCATCACCCTGTTCTTGTAAACCAATAAGTAAGCTCAATCAATAAGTAAGCTCATCTGCTGATGTATGCATAAGCAGCATGGTGAACTTAGCTTTCGGTACCCACCCATGTAGCCATCTCAAGAATGGAAGTCGTTGATGATGATACAACCATAAGGACAGCGCAACACTCAGTACCCCAGCTGAGAAAATCTCCGATCCTGCTGGGGATCGAACCCGCGCCCCCTAAGTTAGCAACCTGCCGCGCTGACCGTGCAGCTGCTGAGGCGGACAGACGTTCGAACTTCAAGTGCACGGTCCATGTGCCGACGACTTTACGCCAATGAGCTCGGGTGCAGGGACCCAGTGACCGGTGAGAATACCGACAGACCATGTCGCTCTGTTTAACGGTCGTGTTGCGGCCTAGACGATCCTAATCGCATTAAGGAACTCGCGGCGACATGTAGCGATGGTAGAAGCACTCTAGTCGCCGTGTGGATCAATGAAACGAATTCATGTTAAGGGGTGAGTCGAAGCAAAGTGAGATTCGTCTGAGATTGCTGTGTCGCCGATGAAACTGGCTGATTGTAACTAACGGTCCGAGAGCTGTTTTCTCTACATACCTTCGACCAGTTTTACAGTAAAATGAATGCCACTGTTTATGGAAAGTCTTAGACCATATCGTGTCTTCCAAACTGTGAAAAAAGTCTGCAAACCGGCCTTTTCTCTATTATCGTGATAACGTATCTGTCCATAAAAATGTTTTCGCTGTCGATTAAATGTTTGGACGTAACGCTGCAAAGGGATATGAAATGGAGCTAGCATGATAAGCTCGGTAGCAGGGAAGGCGAATGATCGACTTCGGTTTATTGGGAGCGTTCTAGGAAAGTGTAGCTCATCTATAAAGGTGACTGCTTATGGAACACTAGTGCGACCCATTACTGACTACCGTTAGAATGTTTGAGATTTCAACCAGGTCGGATTAGAGAAAGAAAACAAACCAATTCAGAGCGTTCTGCTACATTTGTTGCCAGTAGTTTCTACCAGCACGTCAGTATTACGCAAATGCTCCGCGATCTAAAATGGGAATCCGTGAAGGAAAGATGATGTGCTTTTCGCGAAACATTTTCGAGAAGGTTTAGACAACAGGCATTTGTGGCTGACCGCAGAACGATTCTATTGCCGCCAAGGAACATGTAGTGTAAGGACCGCGAAGAAAAGATAAGAGAAATTAGGACTCGTAGAAAAGCAAATAGATAGCCGTTTTTCCCTCACTCCGTTTCCGAGTGGAACAGGAAAGGCAATCACTAGCAGAGGTACAACGTACCCTCCACCGTACACCGTATGCTGGCTTGCGCAGTGTTTATGTAAGTACGGTGGTATGCCCGGAAGAATGGAAATGGTCTCCGCTCCCAGCAAAGCGTCAGAACTTGCCTTGTAAATGACCAATAGTAACCATCATTTTAAAGAACACAAAAGACACTAAACTTGATAGTTCTTAATAATTTGCAAAGTCACATAAAAATGTCATATATTAGCTCCACATCCAACAGATTTTGCAACTGCAACAGATTGTTAATACTCATTCAGAAACAAATAGTATTGGCGTAGACCACGGATAGTTTTCAGCACTATTTGAAGCTGTTGGGTCACAACATATCATTAGCAAATGAGAAAGTTACTGTGGGACTTAGGCCTGGGATAGGTAGTCTGTTTAGGCAAAACAAGGATAAAATTTTGAATGTATCACATTTTAATGCAAAACTATAATTGGCAGTAAGATACAGGGAATTACCTCCAAAATCTAAGGAAAATATATTATTTTTATGCAATGCACAAGAATACTTTATTTTAACGAACACTGGCATACAGAGCTCTCCATTTCCAAATTTACTCATCGCTACAGGGCAGGACACTTTCATCGTGAATAACAACTGCATTAGTCTATACTTACTTTAGACTTGAGATTCTTGTACTTTGTCAGTGTCCATTAGCAACCAGGCAGCACGCCTCTCACCTATACAACCAAATGTCAACGGTAATTTGTTCCAACACAGTTTTTGTTCTCTCTCTCTCTCTCTCTCTCTCTCTATCTATCTATCTATCTATCTATCTATCTATCTTTGCATGCTTGCAGAAAAATTCCACTGGTTCCTATTTTAGTCTTTGAAGTCCAACTGCTAAATATAATCTTTAATGAAGTTCATTCGATAAACGTAGGTATAAAGCGTATACAATACTTTAGTGTACCATTTGATCTCCTCTTTGTACTGTTTGATACTATATATAAAGATGACAGTAAAATGAAGGGGCTACAAGGTATTTACACCGTTTTCCATACCCACCATAAAAACTATATACTTTATTTCAATGTGCAAATACAAACTAGACAGACGAAGAAAATAAGTAATTCCTCGCTCTATCATTAAGTACAATACAATATGGTTTAGATTTTTTCCTCTTGAAAATAACCACCATTTGCCCTCAGAATATCACGAGCTCTTGGCATTCTGGAGATAAGATTTTATATTGTTTTTGCATATACTGCAGTCCAGTACGTATGCAAATTATTCTATAGGCCTTCAACATTAGATGACCTTAGTTTTTCTGACCTTCTTGTCAAGTTCATCCCTTAAGAAGTGAATGGAATTTAAGGCAGATAACTGACCTGGCCAAATCATATTCTTCACACTTCTCTTTTCTCTACAGCATTTAGAAGCATGTTTGGGATAATTTTCCTGCTGCAGAACAAACCCACTACCAATAAGTCTCTTGCCAGGTACAAGAGAGATTGCACTCCTGCCACCGTTTTTAATGCAGCATTTTCTGCCATTTTATCTGAGCACCACGACTATGTAGCTGTTTTTACGCATGGGTCGAAACAAGGGGATTCTGTTGGTTGCTCAGTTGTTTTTCCATATCGTGTCCTCAAGGTCCGACTGCCTCAGACTTTTACTGTCTTTGATGCAGAATTGTTTGCGATCTTGCGGGCACTGGAGCACATGAGACATTCTTCCTCTCCTAAATTTCTTGTCTGTTCCGATTCAGTCAGTGCCCTTCACTCATTGCAACGTTTGTATCCGGCAGACAAAATTGTCCAGACCATCCAGGATGCCCTCCTCCGACTACAGCGACTGGGGAAGGTTGTAGCTTTCTGCTGGGTTCCGGGGCATGTTGGCATTGCTGGGAATGAAAGGGCAGATCTCGCAGCCAAGGAGGCGTGTCTCGCCCCACAAGTGTCTCAGTGTGCTATCCCCTTGCACGCACTCACCTCGCTGTTGAGCTCACGGGTCATGCGTCGGTGGGAGGATGAGTGGCTGGAAGTGACTGACAATAAGCTCCGTATAGTCAAGCCCACAACACGTGTGTGGTGTACTTCCTTTCAGCCCCATCGACGGGACGAGGTTCTCCTCACTCGGCTTCGAATAGGCCACAGCCCTATGACGCATGGCTTCCTGCTCCGGCGAGAGGACCCTCCAATGTATGGTGCTTGCGGCGTCCAGGTCACTGTGCGGCACGTTTTATTGGATTGCATTTTATTTTCTGACCAGCGGGTCGCGGCTGACTTGCCAGCGGACCTGCCGTCTCTTTTAGGCAACACTCGGACGAATGTGGTTGAAGTTTTAAAGTTCTGTGCCCTGTCAAATGTTTTTACAAAGATTTTAGGGAGAGGATTTTAATTTGCTCACTGTGTGACAAGCTCGCCCATATTTTATGTAAATGGCCAACCAATAACAATTTCCTGTGACATTCTTGTTGCTATGTTTCCCCTTTCCTTAGGTTTTACTTTCTTATGTAGCATTTTCCTTCTTTTCCTGCTTTCTTTGAGTGTGTGCTTTAGTTTTCTTAGGTCTGTCCACATTCGTTCCTTTTAATGTGTGTCAGGGCGCTGATGACCTCGATGTTGAGCGCCCATAAGCCCCAACACACCACCACCATCATTTCTTTTGGTGTAGTTGTCGGTAACGACGGGTTGGCGAAGAAACAGCTTCACTGTTTACGGTCCTCCGACAGACGTGTCCAGGTGTTCAGAACAAAGAGGCGACTGCAGCAGGCAGCCCTCAGCGTGTTTCCCCAGACGAGCCGGTGTCGGCTGACCTAACGGGACGGGATGGGCAGCAGCTGGCGAGCGACCACTGAGGGACAAAGCGGCCTTGGCCAGCCGCGACCAAGCTAGCCCGAAAACCGACAAAAGTATCTCCGGGGCGAGCATCTCATACTGCGCTTATCAGCAGCAAATTATTCAAACTCTCGTGGATAGTGGAGCAGGGTACATGTATCAGTTCGACACGAAGGTCCCTGGTCTGGAAAACGAGTGCATCAAAAGCTACAGGCTGACACTTGTTTTAGGATAAATTCACCAGCAGAACCTATGAAATATTGTTTGTACGACGTGATAAACTGAGTCACTATCTACGTAGTTACTTTTTTGTTTTCGCATCAGAAACTTACATACGAGGGTGAGTCAAGTGAAAACCATAAATATTTTTTAAAATATTATTTATTGTGCAGAAGTGGTACAAAGCTGTATCACTTTCCAGCACAATTTCCCCCACATTCAATGCAAGTCCTCCAGCGCTTACAAAGTGCATAAATTCCTTTAGAAAAACTTCTTTTGGTAGTCCGCACAACCACTAATGCACCGCGTGGCATACCTCTTCATCAGAACAGAACTTCTTTCCTCCTATTGCATCTTTGAGTGGTCCAAACATATGGAAATCACTTGGGACAAGGCCTGGTGAGTATGGTGGATGAGGAAGACACTCAAAACCGAGGTCTGTGATTGTTGCAACTGTTGTACGGGCAGTGTGGGGCCTTGCATTGTCATGTTGCAAAAGGACACCTGCTGACAGCAATCCACGTCGCTTTGATTTGATTGCAGGCCGCAGATGATTTTTTAGGAGCTTTGTGAATGATGCACTGGTGACAGTGGTCCCTCTAGGCATGTAACGCTCCAAAATGACGCCTTTTTCGTCCCAAAAGAGAGTCAGCATAACCTTCCCTGCTGATGGTTCTATTCGAAACTTCTTTGGTTTTGGTGATGAGGAATGGCGGCATTCCTTGCTTGCTCTCTTCGTTTCCGGTTGGTGGAAGTGAACCCAGGTTTCGTCCCCAGTAACGATTCTTGCAAGGAAGCCATCACCTTCTCATGCAAAGCGCCGAAGAAGTATTTCACAACCATCAACATGTCGTTCTCTCATTTCAGGAGTCAGCTGCCGTGGCACCCATCTTGCGGACACTTTGTGAAACTGGAGCACATCGTGCACAATGTGGTGTGCTGACCCACGACTAATCTGTAAACATGCTGCAATGTCATTCAGTGTCACTCGGCGGTTTTCCTTCACTATGGCTTCAACTGCTGCAACGTTCTGTGGAGTCACAACTCGTTGTGCCTGACCTGGACGAGGAGCAGCTTCCACAGAAGTCACACCATTTGCGAACTTCCTACTCCATTCGTAGACTTGCTGCTGTGACAAACATGCATCACCGTACTGAACCTTCATTCGTCGATGAATTTCAATAGGTTTCACACACCTTCACTACACAAAAACCGAATAACAGATTGCTGTTCTTCCCTGGTGCAAATCGCAACTGGGGAGGCGATCTTTATACTGATACTGCAACGGTATGTGTGCGTCTGCACTATGCTGCCACCTACAGGCCATTCTGCACGCTGTTTGTAGCACGCTTACCAACTTACAGGATAACGGCGCGAAATTTCGATTTGTTATTACAAATTTAAGGTTTTCATTTGACTCACCCTCGTATTACACACAGCTATGACTATACACTGAGATGACAAAAATCATGGGATATCTCATAATATCGTGCCATACCTCCTTTTGACAAACTGCCTATTGGCTTCTGTCTCGGGTTCTTCGGCCGACGTTCATCTAATGATTTTTCTGACGCTTCGCCAGCACGAGTGGCTGGCATTGTCAAAGCTTCACCCTCCATTGCCGGCAATGGAACCCGAGACAGAAGCCAATAGGCAGTTTGTCAACAAGTGGCCACGAAAGCCTTAACAATTTTGTGTACCTCCTTTTGCCCAGTGTAATGCAGCAGCAACAAGTCGTTGGAAGTCCCCTGCAGAAATATTGAGCCATGCTGCCTCTACAGGCGCCCATAATTGTGAAAGTGTTGCCGATGCAGGATTTTGTGCACGAACTGACCTCTCGATTATGTCCCACCTCGGCCGATCTGGGTGGCCAAATCATTCGCTCAAATTGTCCCGAATGTTCTTCAAACAAGCCAGGAACAATGGTGGCTCAGTGAATAGGTGCATTGTCATCCACAAAAATTCCATCGTTGTTTCGGTACATCAAGTCCATGAATAGCTGAAAATGGGCTACAAGTAACCGAATGTAACTATTTCCAGTTAATGATCGGTTCAGTTTGACCAGAGGACCCCGTCCATTCGATGTAAACACAGCCCAGTTCATTATGGAGTCCCAACAGCTTGCACATCGCCTTGTTGACCAATTGGGTCCATGACTTCATAAGGTCTGTGCCACACTCGCACTCTACCATCAGTTCTTACCAACTGAAATCGGAACCAGGTCGCGGTTTTCCAGGGCTCACGAGCC
This sequence comes from Schistocerca piceifrons, assembly GCF_021461385.2. Taxonomy (NCBI): domain Eukaryota; kingdom Metazoa; phylum Arthropoda; class Insecta; order Orthoptera; family Acrididae; genus Schistocerca; species Schistocerca piceifrons. The sequence goes on along the minus strand of NC_060140.1, from coordinate 737,142,534 downwards.
CAGGAGAGGCGCTGCAGGCTCTGTCGTGCTGTTAGCAAAGGCACTCGCGTCGGTCGTCTGCTGCCATAGACCATCAACACCAGATTTTGCCGCACTGACCTATGACGTATATCCCACATTGATTTCTGCGGGTTTTTCACGCAGTGTTGCTTATCTGTTAGCAATGACAACACTACACAAACGCCACTGCCCTCGGTGGCCGCCTTCGGGCGCAGCGTTATTCGTAGAGAGAGGTTATGCCTGAAATTTGGTATTTTCGGCACACTCTTGACAATGTGGATCTCAGAATATTGAATTCCCTAGCGAATTCCGAACGCGAATGTCTCATACGTCTATTTCCAACTACTACTCCGCGTTAAAAGGCTGTTAATCCCCTTCGCCTGGCCGTAACCACGTTGGACATCTTTTGAGATGAATTCCCTCAGTATATCAGCTCCGGCAATGCACTGCCCTTTTATAGCTTGCGTACACGATACTACCGCCATCTGCATATGTGCAGATCGCTATCCCATGACTTTTGTCACTTTAGTGTATTGTTTTTGCCCAAAATTTGGCCACTGCCAATGCATTTTCTATTCCTTGGTGAAATTCATTACCTTTGCAGGATTCTAAACACAGCTGGCATTTATGTTTATGATGAACAGTCTGTTTTTCTCCACAGTCACACTGAATATCATTGTGATCAATGTAGCTCCATCTTGCCAAATTAACCTTTGATCAGCCAACTCCAGATCTCAATCTATTCAGGGACGATTTCCACCCGATCATACTATCTTTAATTTGCGACTAGGTTCGCTATCACTCAAATGTAAGGCACACACTTTAATGACTGAGGGATTTGGTTTAAGTTTGTTTGTGTTGTAGTATCTGGAAAGTTGTTTCGGGACAGTCGTAAGAGTATTCTCCAGCTTGTGCATATATTGAGCACAATTGGAGCCTGTACACTTCCCTGTAGGAGGCCGTTTTTCCGTAGCCTCCATTGGCTACGCTGCTCTCAGAAGTCGTCGAAGAACCTGCGGTTCTGCAAAAGAGTGGCGATGAGCCTACTTAGACTAAAATCCTTGACTAGTAGCAGCTGGTGACTGATACTGTCATAAGCTGCTGATAACTCGTCAAATACCACTCCTGTCACCTTAAGAGCTTCAAATCCATCTTTCGTAAACTGCGACAGATATAGCTACTGTCAGTACAACTTTTACCAGATCGAAATACAGATTGCAGAGGTATAATTAAGGGATTAGTTGCAAGTGATTGAAGATTTAAAATCAATTTTTCCAGCAGTTCGTAAAAGTGACATAGTAGTGTGACTGGTCTAAAATTCTTTGGATTATTCCCTTCTTTGCCATGTTTCAGCGGCGTCAGCGGTGCAGGGTCACGTGATCACATGGCACACATGGCACCTATCCTACACCGTCTTCTTTGCTGAAAAGCGACCAGTTTGCCCTTTTAAGGAGATGATTAATACTGTACCTGCCACGCTTATCAGAACAACAGTATGTTCAACTTTTAAATCTCGCTGACTTCCTATCTTATGTCCTGTTCAGCCAATGGGTACTGCAGCGTTGTGTTGTCTAACCTCACTCTCTTAAATAATTTTATTAGATTAAGCGTTTCTCATAAGAGAGGGAATGTTGAACAGACTGAAAGGTTAACAACGGACCGTTTGGCAATACTACGCTACAGACAAGAGTCACCAACACTTATTTGATAGCGAACGTGAAACTTGGCATAGTCAACGACTGGTTTATAGGCCTGTACCTGCATCCTTCCCATTTAACTGTGCCATTGTTCACTGTTGAGAGACATAGTCCCCCCGTTTCTGGAAGGCATCCTGTTTGAATTTCGTGCTCATATGTCGTTCTGAAATGATGACTTCCCTCAAAATATTTCTGACAAACACCAAAGTCAGACATCTCCTGAGAGGTTGAGGAGAGACTCTGTTTCGTTGTTAGCTCGTTCAGTTGATCTGACTTCCATCTTATTTGTTGTTGTGGGATCATGTGAAAAAATGTTGAATACAAGACACCTCTAAAGACTGAAGAGGGAGGATCCCCGTGTAAGAATTCCAGCTGCCTGTGGTATTGTTCAGAGAAGATAGAGATTGTTCAAAAAATGGTTCAAATGGCTCTGAGCACTATGGGACTTAAGTTCTGAGGTCATCAGTCCCCTAGAACTTAGAACTACTTAAACTTAACTAACCTAAGGACATCACACACATCCATGCCCGAGGCAGGATTCGAACCTGCGACCGTAGCGGTCGCGCGGTTCCAGACTGTAGCGCCTAGAACCGCTCGGCCACCTCGGCCGGCTAGAGATTGTTCTAACAAAGTAATTTGTTGATGCCATACCCCACAGAAGCTGGGGGGAAGCCACTTTGAACAGCTGACGTGAATATAGCATCTAGTAAAGTCAAATAAAATAATTTGTCGTTTCAATATATCGATAACAAAGCGAAAGTTTCTTAGTTTCGCTAACAGCTTTCGACTCGGTCACTTTCACACCAGGGTTCCCTGTTTCCAGTTGACGCATTAGTTTTCTACGTCATCTCTAATATTTTGTATCATCGCCACCGAAACAGTACGCATAATTCTTACGCGGTGTGCGATCCGAGACGTCGCATTACAAGTAATGTATTCTAGAGTTGATTTTCTACGTCTAGGAATCCTTACACTGAACTTACTGTGCCATCCTGGAACATATGCATTCAGTGATACACAGACAATAAACGTAATCCTACTTATTAGCTACAGAGTTGTAATGAGGGGAGGTGGCGCTACAGAACGCTGTTCAGTCGTCTGAAGCCTGCGCCGCCATATTAGAAGCCGCTAAACATTAGCAGACTACTGTTTACAATTGCTTATTGTTCTTCATTTCCGTCGTGTCCAAGCAACAGCTGTTTTAAATAGTAAATATTACAGTGCTTTCGTAAATACCACAGTATTAGGAGGACATTTTCAGACGTTTGTATTGTCTGAAAGGCATACTTCATCCACTAATACGGCGCTGTTACCTTTAATGTATTTTTTTTTTTTTTTTGCACGTTTCGAGGAACCAAGAAGTGAAGTATGATCTGAAAAGCCTGCTTTCGTAGTCCAGCATTATTCTTTCTATTATGTCTATAAAAAAATACGGAATGGCTGATTATTCGCCTGCGTTTAAATGTGACACGTCTTTCAGAAGACGAAAACCGAATTTCGGAATCAGTTTCTCGCTGTCGTGTTTACATGTTAAGGCCTGAAGCGGATTTGCTAGCCCAGTCAAGCGTCTAGAAAACAGCTGCTTCAGTTTCTGATTTATGTCAACACAGTAGTACAATAAAATATTGGAAGTAGACAGGTTCATGCTCGGTCCAATATTTCCACTTCTTCATTGTTCAAAAAGTCACTTCGTCTACAGTAGCCGAAAAATTTTAAGAACAGGAGTTAATGTGACAACCCAAACACGCTTCAAAAATGGTTGTGCGTTTACATGGTAGCGAAAATCGAGTGTGGAAGTGGAAAACTAGCAGCTAGAACCTCATTTCCAGAACCGATTTTAGAGTGTTTACAAGACCAACCAGAAGCGGTATTGGGAAATCGGTTTACGAAATCCGGTTTCGGGAGCCATATGTAAAAATAGTGAGTGCCCTCTTTCCGAAAATGCTGAGAACAGAATTCACTAAGTCTTGACGATCTGCAATATTTCCTTCTCATAGCGTTCAGCCAAAGCGCTCTCCGAGTTGTACTGACAGGAAATCTAAACACAAATCATAGAAATAAAACCTCTACTGTAAAAGCAACTAACGCATCTAAAATTTATGTGTATAAAAGAAAATATCGCTTGGACGAATTCACTTATAACAAAATGTGACTCCTTTACATTTTATAACCAGAACGACTAACACATTTGAAAATGATGCAAACTGGTATTTATCGAAACACTTCCACCAGAAGTTAATGTTTGGCAATACAAATAAGGCGGCAGTCGGCTGCAATTTGTGACGTCGTGACAACTCCCCTTTTATACCTCCGTGATTAGCTAACAGGGACTCCTTGCATCACTGTTTATTTACATGTTGAGGCGAACTCAGATAACTTTTCTGACGCCCACGTTATAATCTCTGACGCCGCATGTATTATGTAGGCCATCCGCGTTTGAGCAGATGTATTTTCTCAGCGATACACTGAGAATCAGAAGAGTGAGGCTTTAGAAATAAACACGAAGCTAGTATCCTTATTTGAATCGACCCTTCTCTCATGCGCACATGCTTTATTTAATTGATCATCTGTATTGCGATTGTTGTTGTTGCTACCTATTCGTACCTGTCAATCCAAAGTTTGCGCTGCTCCTATAGTTTTCACACTCTTGTGCTTCCTCCATTTCATATGAACAACTATACAATGTTTACTATGTCTGCTGTCGTATGTTCCATTATCTATCGGATATTCTGTCTAATACCTCTTTATCTCGTACTTGCGTCTCCATTCAATTTTTAATATTCAGCTATAGTACAAAACACCACATGTTTGCACATCATTCGTTCCTAGGTTCCTCATTTTATTGCGCTTCTTTCAATTACACAGTTCTTTCAGGTTCAGAAGCTGGTTTTTCAATAAAACGTGAATTTAAAATAATTGAAAAGCCACGATCGCTTCAGTCGTTTATTAGATGACCGGTTTTCAGCACTCTGAAGGTGCCATCATCAGATCTGTGAAGGTATAACATAACAGGTTTGAGGGAGGGCTTACATGAGTTAACTATATACATTACAATTATTACAGAACCACATACCTGAAACGTGGATTAACATTTATAAAACCATATGGACATCATGGCATATGAGGCGGACCATCTGATAAAATCATTGTCACAACCGATAAAAAATAATAAAAAACTGCTCTAATGGTCGTTCTTTCCATAAAATATAAAACTGAAGTCACCAGATAAAACTACCACTGCTCGCCTAACACCGGTCGGCATCATCAGTGCCCTATTCCGCGCAGGCTTACCTGCTGTGATTCTAGCGGTTCACAACCGGCCACCAGATAGCGCTTTCCAAGCAGCGCACACACAGCCTCACGATATAACCACTCATTCTATTAAAACACAATTTTACTATAACTGCTTGTCACATACCCATGCAAAGCCCACATTTCCTGTACATACTATAATCACTATAAAGTACGTCAATTACAAAGTAAAAGCATCTGAGGCACAGACATTATCCATTAGCGCCTTACAAAACTACATATTATAATTTACCTTTATTCATATAAGGACGTCAGGAATATGCACACAGAAAGCTGTTCATAACACGACTTAGGTACAATGTGACGAGCGATAGAAATCTGTATGCTGGGCTTTACCTGCCTAGGCACTATGGTCTTAGGTATTGTAAGCGCTAAAAAGGAACATATTCATTTGCTATAAAGTCTCTCACCATCTATACATTCGTTATGAGCAAGGTACGAATGAACTACGAAAACCTGCATAGGCACATGCTATTAAGGAATGCCAGGTCAGAAGCAAACCGAAGGGCACAAGAACAGGGGAGAAATGACATGCGGACCAAGATGCACCGTGACTGCACGTACGCTCCCATCGACATGGCACTCATTTCGTCCATGCGCCTCACCGAATGGGGAATAATAACAAACTATATTACTATGATACCAAAACCACAAGCGTTCTAGCTTCATACACAAATATATCTGTAAAATATAAAAATAAATAAAATAAGAACGTAACGAAGATACGCTTGACGGGCAAACTTTACTCGATGATTACCGTTACCAGTTTTTTATTATTTTTTATTGGTTGTGACAATGATTTTATCAGATGGTCCGCCTCATAAGCCATGATGTCCATGTGGTTTTATAATTGTTAATCCACGTGTCAGGTATATGGTTCTGTAATAATTGTAATGTACACAGTTAACTCATGTAAGCCCTCCCTCAAACCTGTTATGTTATACCTTCACAGATCTGATGATGGCACCTTCAGAGTGCTGAAACCGGTCATCTTATAAACGATGTTGTCAATGCTTCTGTCTTCCTGTGTAACCTCGGTTTGAAGACAGAACAAAAATTACTTTACTTCTTTCATTGTACCTTCTACTCTATTCACAATCATTGCTGAGCTTTGTCTGCAGTGGAGGATGCTTGGTTTATTGTTCTGGATAAGGTAGGGTGGTGGTGGTTGTTTGTCTTGTCCTTGCCTTTCTCAGTGTGTCGTATGAATTATCGTAACGAACACTTCTTTTAAGTGGTCCCTGTAAACATATACTACCAGCGGCTGTAACAGCTCTTGTAGAATGAACATAAAATATCACGATTGCAGAGTACTGAACAATTAATAAAGTGTAAGAATACACAAATACTGGGTGTTCAAAAAGTCAGTACAAATTTGAAAACTGAATAAATCACGGAATAATGTAGATAGAGAGGTACAAATTGACACACTTGCTTGGAATGACAAGGGGTTTTATTAGAACCAAAAAAAATACAAACGTTCAAAAAATGTCCGACAGATGGCGCTTCATCTGATCAGAATAGCAATAATTAGCATAACGAAGTAAGACAGAGCAAAGATGATGTTCTTTACAGGAAATGCTCAATATGTCCACCATCATTCCTCAACAATAGCTGTAGTCGAGGAATAATGTTGTGAGCAGCACTGTAAAGCATGTCCGAAGTTATGGTGAGGCATTGGCGTCGGATGTTGTCTTTCAGCATCGCTAGAGATGTCGGTCGATCACGATACACTTGCGACTTCAGGTAACTCCAAAGCCAATAATCGGACGGACTGAGGTCTGGGGACCTGGGAGGCCAAGCGTGACGAAAGTGGCGGCTGAGCACACGATCATCACCAAACGACGAGCGCAAGAGATCTTTCACGCGTCTAGCAATATGGGGTGTTTTTTTTTGGTTCTAATAAAACCCCATGTCATTCCAAGCACGTGTGTCAATTTTTACCTCTCAATCTACATTAATCCGTGGTTTATTATTTTTTCAAATATACACCGACTTTTTGATCACCCTGTATGTTAAAACATGATGTTGCATGTACAATGACGAGTAGTTAAGTGCCTTAGCATTCATTCATTTTACATACTAATATATAACTGAAGAGTGTCAGAAATTTATTTAATTTATTAAAATAGCTGTGTCTGAAAAATAAGATGCAAAATTTTTGTAAATGATATTCCCATGCAGCCAAAAAAATATCGAAATGAGAAATGAGACTTGTTATTTCCTAAGAGTCTTGCATAATTTCTATTACTCTTCCAGAATTATGCGACTGACGTCGGTTATTTGCGGAATCCTGTGAGGCACAACGGAACGTCCTTATCTTTTACTCTACGGGTTTGGTTCGGATAACAGGAGTCTCCTACGCGCATCGTGATTATGAAGATAATTAACTGACATTCGTCTCCTAAACTTACGATAAAACGGAAAGGATTTGTGCAAAATTCTTCCTCTGTCGATTTGTTTATTCGTCTGTCGGTTTGTACTGTCAGCCTGCTGGAACATTCATCTAGACCGATTTTCGTAATGTGGAGAGTGAGAACAGCAAAATGGAGAGCAATATTTTGAAAACAGCCGTTTGTATTATTCTCCACCCCTAAGTCATTCGCCGTTTTTTTATATGTATCTTCAGATCCCGTATTTTAGAGGTGTCTTTATGACGATATTTCAGCTGTAAATACGATGCTCCTTCGGGAAGAGCAAAGCGTTCAGTTCGCTTGTTTTAGTGAAAGGGAATTACATGACATGTCCTGCTCTACCTTGAGTCTTAGATCTATCAGCATACATGGTGCTTCTGAAACTGAGTTCGTGTTCTCCATTTCCAGCAGCTTCCAGGCAGTGTAATGTTCACTTTTCTATTCGCCCTTATTCGGTGTCATAAAACGCATTTTACTCCAAAAAGATCTGACTCTCTGTTTCTGAAAAAAATGTTCTGGAACCCCATGTATAATTGAACGTGGTCGGGTAAGGGTTACTGAATGAATTTCATTACTACACTGCTTGATAATTGCTAACGAACAGCTGAAACTTGCTAAGAAAGAACTGCCTATTGCTACGGAACAACCGACCATTGCTACGGAACATGCGACCAGTGATAGTGAAAGGAAAATGTAGAGGGTGGGACGTGCAATCTGCAGCGAAGCGTGTCCACGAACGCTCTGTATACATTTGACAGTTCATGCAGTACGGTGTTTGACGTAGGTTGTTGTGGAACCAATAACTGCGACATTCCGTGTGGTTCGGCAACACGTCTGCAAGACATCATTTGAGTGCTTATCATCATGGACAAGCAGATAGATGGCTCGACGCCTGTCAAAGTCTCACTACTGTGCTACAGAAATGACTGTGACGAAAAATGGATCTCGTAATTAAAGAAGGCCGCTGAAGGTGAAAATGCTATGCTACCGGCAAGGTAGTCGTACGAACAGCCACGCCTCAAGAGGATCGACACGTAGCCCTAGTGACGAAAAGGAACAGACACCTCACGCCTTGGCAAATCGCTGCAGACCTTGCAGCCATCACCGTTTCACGTATCTCTGCCAGAATCATTTCGCAGCGATTAAATCAGGTTGGTTTGTACGCTAGGAAGACTACTAAATGAATTCCACTTCAACGACGCCATCGGTATGGGGAGCATGTTCGTTAGGAGCAGCACAGTGGTCCAAATTGATCTTCTCTGACGACTCCCACTTCACTGTGGCCAGTGATTCTGGCCGCCAGTTAGTGTGGGGAGAGAGGGCAACACGTTACACACCACAGAATGTTCATGAACGTCATCAGTATGGTCTATGCATTATGGTGTGGGCAGCCATTATGAACGATGACCAAACACCGTTACAACACAGCGGTATTGCAGGAAGATTAGTCTGGATCATGTCCGTCTGTTTAGGGGCGCGGTAGGTCCCCATTTCCTGTTTGTGAATGACAATGCCCGCCCATATAGGACCACTGAGGTGTCGGATGCATGTAAAGTGACGATATTGAGCGTATGGAATGGCCAGCGCACTCCCAGGACCAAAACCCTATAGAGCATGCCTAGGATGTTCTTTGAAGACGTGTTACTCAACGACCACCCCCTCGCCCAACCGTGAAAGAACTGAAAATCGCCCTGAGAGAGGAGTGGGACAATATCCCCCAAGACTCCTCAACAGCTATTAGCCGGCATGAATAACGGGTACAAAATGTGCATTAGTGCCCGAGGAGGACGTATTCCTACTGAGAGAGTGAATGCTGGGGAGAGGCGTTGGACGGGAATAGTGACAGGAAACGATGGACGACATGAAACACAGTGCGTACGTAATAGCTGTGGAGTGGCGTATCTATAACTAAAAATGGTACTAATTTCACCACGGATAACAAACGTAAATAACGTTCATGTTTGACACTGGTCACAATCCCAAACATGAACGTCATTTATGTCTGTTATCCTGCTTTCCCATGTGGTGAAATCTGTGTCATTTTTCGTTATAAATATATCACCCCACACTTATATGTATGCACCGTGTTTCATGTCGTCCATCATTGGCTGTCATTATTCCCATCTAATAATGATTCTGTCCCTTAACAACTGTTGAGGGCTGTATTACTGTGAATGTTACCTCGCCCTAGGCAATTGTAGGAGACATCCACTCCCAGACATTCATCCCTTCTCCGAGATTTAAACCACGTCTTACCTTTCCTCAGATCAGGGCACCCTCTTCCCTTCCGATTCTCTCTTACTCCTTCCTCCTCATAACCATGACTTAGCCTTCATCATCAAATAGCCCAAATTCCAAGTTCTCGTACCACGCAACCTCCCACATTACACACATTTCCAAATACTAACCCACCTTCTTCACTTGTACCCCACACCTTACATCATTAGAACCAGTCAACCTCTCGTTTCACAAATTACCCTCTTCTGCTGCATGTCCTTCCCGGTTTAGTGCACGTACTTAATCTGCTTCAACAGTATTTTCTTTTATAAGAGCATCAATTCGAAACCATCATTTCAATCAGTTTAAAACCAATGTCAATATTTTTAACTGTTTGCATTATTTGAAATGCTTGCGACTGAAGAGCGTCATGTTGTACAATTGCCAACCAGTCCTCGTCCGTGAAGGATGAAGGATTGAAAGAACAATAAAGAAAAAACAGCTGTGATTGTTAATAATATATTTGAGGCTTTTCAGTGCTGATTTCATATTTATAGCAAAAACTTGGAAAACTGTGATTTTCTGAAACAATCGGTATAATTTAACATAAATAAACCAGTTTTAACTAGCAGGAGTATTCAGGTGGGCTAAGCTACTTTTCTAATTATTTTAAGCACAGTACGATTAACAACTGCGAGTCTTCGTAGAACAAATTGATCATCCAGTATTTATCGGGTATGTGAACAGGCTATTTTGGCTTCCACGTATATGGAGGAAGTTGATACCGAATTCACACCACTGAGTTACAACCTAATTGCCCTAAAATACATTTCTTTAGTCTGCGTAATACATGCTGATTTTGACTGCGAAGCAAATACTGCCGAAGTCGAAAACTGATCTGTGCATGGAGTTAGGTTGGCTATTTCAACTGCCGCCACGGCTGTTACCAGTTTCAGCGATCGTTCAGTTTTAGCATGTGTTGCCACAGATAAGGAAGGTGTCCGTTTCAAGATAAGGTTCTCTACTCGATCGTATTTGTTTATAATGAAGACATGGGTATTACCTTTGTTTAGATCATGTAACTGCCATAGCACGTTCTTGGAAACAGCGCTCTTTCTAAAACTGTTCTACTTTTTCAAATCGTGTAATGCAAAGAGATAAGTACTCGCATCGGATTGAAATCCCCACACAGTATTTCTGTTTTTTAGTTTTTTTTTGCCTGTTCTGACACTTTTTACTGGAAAGTATTGTCTTTTATTTGTCTGCGTGTTTGGAATAGTAACAGGAATCATTTTGGTGCAGTGTGATACATATAAACCCCAATTACTTTAATGAGTCTTAACATTTTAACCAATAATGGGACATTTTTGCAATTTTGAGGGTCATAATACACAACTGGGAGATTGTTGAGGGGTTGATGTGGGGCAGGAGACCAAACTGCAAAGTCATCGGTCTCATCGGATTAGGGAAGGATGGGGAAGGAAATCGGCCGTGCCCTTTCAAAGGAACCATCCCGGTATTTGCCTGAAGCGATTTAGGGAAATCACGGAAAACCTAAATCAGGATGGCCGGACGCGGGACTGAACCGTCGTCCTCCCGAATGCGAGTCCTGTGTGCTAACCACTGCGCCACCTCGCTCGGTCAACTGGGAGATTACATGCATACATACATACATATATACACTAGCTGCCATTACAATTGCTACACCAAAAAGAAATGCAGATGATAAACGGGTATTCATTGGACAAATATATTATACTAGAACTGACATGTGATTACATTTTTACGCAATTTGGGTACATAGATCCTGAGAAATCAGTACCCAGAACAACCTCCTCTGGCCGTAATAACGGCCTTGATACGCCTGGGCATTGAATCAAACAGAGCTTGGATGGCGTGTACGGGTACAGCTGCCCATGCAGCTTCAACACGATACCACAGTTCAACAAGAGTAGTGACTGGCGTATTGTGACGAGCCAGTTGCTCGGCCACCATTGAGCAGACATTTTTAATTCGTGAGAGATCTGGAGAATGTGCTGACCAGGGCAGCAGTCTAACATTTTCTGTATCCAGAAAGGCCCGTACAGGACCTGCAACATGCGGTCGTCCATTATCCTGCTGAAATGTAGGGTTTCGCAGGGATCAAATGAAGGGTAAAGCCACGGGTCGTAACAGATCTGAAATGTAACGTCCATTGTTCAAAGTGCCGTCAGTGTGAACAAGAGGTGACCGAGACGTGTAACCAATGGCACCCCATACCATCACGCCGGGTGATATGCCAGTATAGCGATGACGAATACACGCTCCCAATGTGCGTTCACCGCTATGTCGCCAAACACGGATGCGACCATCATGATGCTGTAAACAGAACCTGGATTCATCCGAAAAAATGACATTTTGCTATTCGTGCATCCAGGTTCGTCGTTGAGTACACCATCGAAGGCGCTCCTGTCTGTGATGCGGCGTCAAGGTTAACCGCAGCCATGGTCTCCGAGCTGATAGTCCATGCTGCTGCAAACGTCGTCGAACTATTCGTGCAGATGGTTGTTGTCTTGCAAACGTCCCCATCTGTTGACTCAGGGGTCGAGACGTGGCTGCACGATCCGTTACAGCCATGTGGATAAGATGCCTGTCATCTCGACTGCTAGTGATACGAGGCCGTTGGTATCCAGCACGGCGTTCCGTATTGCCCTCCTGAACCCACCGATTCCATATTCTGCTAACAGTCACTGGATCTCGACCAACGCGAGCAGCAATGTCGCGATACGGTAAACCGCAACCGCGATAGGCTACAATCTGACCTTTATCAAAGTCTGAAACGTGATGGTACGCATTTCTCCTCCTTACACGAGGCATCACAACAACGTTTCACCAGGCAACGCCGGTCAACTGCTGTTTGTGTATGAGAAATCGGTTGGAAACTTTCCTCATTTCAGCACTTTGTAGGTGTCGCGACCGGCGCCAACCTTGTGTGAATGCTCTGAGAAGCTAATCATTTGCACATCACTGCATCTTCTTCCTGCCGGTTAAATTTCGTGTCTGTAGCACGCCATATTCGTGGTGTAGCAATTGTAATGGACAGTAGGGTACAAAGTCCTCACTGCGAATGTTGGAAGTGCATCGATGTAAACTGTACTTGTTTCACCATAGTCCGCGAGATTCTGTGAAGTGTATCTTCGCCAGTGTTGCTTAATTTGGAAATTTGTGTTAAGTTCGTATGAAACCAAACTGCTGAGGTCATCGGTCCCTAGGCTTACACACTTCTTAATCTAACTTGAACTAACTTACGCTAAGAACAACGCACACACCCATGCCCGAGGGAGGACTCGACCCTCCGACGGGGGGAGGCGTGCGAACCTAAGACCGCGTGGCTACCCCGAGAGGCAAGGGTTGCTTATTTCGTGTGTAATGCCCTGACGAAGTTCTGCAGTTGTCCGTGGCCTATTCTCGTACACTCGGCTTTTAATCCAGCAAGAACAAAATCCAGAGGGAGGTTTAAATAAGACAGGCGTGGCAATAGGAAGGGGGGTGGGCAGCTCGCCAGAGAAACTGGTTACAGGTTGCATCGAAGACGTGTTACACATTGCTCCATCCTATAGGAAATGCCCGTATAAACTGTAGTGTCTACGGTCGTATCAAAGAAAATGGGGCCAACAATCCTGGCAGCTGACACCGCGCACCACACTCCAACCTCTTCGTCATGCAGTGGTGTTTTGTGGATGACATACGGGTTTACATCAACCCAGTATCTGCTGTTTTGTGTGTTGATGTAACTTGACAGATGCAGTATGCCTCATCTGTAAACTAAATTATAGAGAGAATGTCTGAACGTTGTATAAAAAATCCCTGAAAACAATCGACAATAATGCATTATTTTCACATGATCTGTTTCTTGCAACGCTTACTTCATGTGCACTCTGCATGGTCGCAATGCCGATTTTTTCGTAGCTCTCTGATATGTGTCATATGAAATATCTGTCTCCTAGCCCAGTCGACGCAACGATTTCCTCGGAGAGTTCTCCAAGCGTCTTCGAACACAACCCCTGCACTCAATGATGATCTGTGTTCATAACTGTCACTGTTTGGTACACCAGTTGTCTCCAGCTTCCTTACAACCGATAAACTTGTCGCCTTTGTTGGAAAAGGCGCACATTGAATTCTCTCCGGAATGGCCGTTGTGTTGTAGTCTTTGAGTGTGTCTTACGATATATTTTCACAATAAAAACCCTCTCTCTAAGCGTGGTAGTGCACATTTCTGCCTGCTGAAGACTGCGAACGAATCACTGAATCGCTCGTTATTGTCACACGGCCCGAACTACATACTCACAGACTTCACCCACTGCGACCGACGAGACTAGGAAGAGCTAACACGAGCCGAGAAAGCGCGGCATTATACTGGACAAAGGACCACATGCGCAGAAACAACAATCAACTTGCTAACAAGAGGAGGTACTTCTGATTCTCCCAGACCTACTGAAATCATTAAAACAACTTTCCCGTTTCTACGAGGTTTCAGAGGGAAATTATGACCCATTGAAGGAGTTTAGGTTTATGTGGAACTCTCTGCATTATTGTTTCACTTTAATCTGCCCTTATTATGCGTCTGACTAGATGTGAGCGTTGGCACTCTACTATTATCGTGAGAGACACGCAAAATGTAATCTACAGAAGATCGAAAGAGATATTTATTAATGTGCACGTAAATAAATGTAATTATTTATGCATATGGTTTGAACACCATTTTTTCTTCTTTTTTAACCGTGGACAGTACATCAGATCCTTTTACCATTTTAGAGCCCAGCAAAGTGATTTAAAACTCAGAAGCAGAACTTCCCACAGTTGAAGAAAGCTTAACTGGAAATTATTGTGGAATTTATGAAGATGGTATCCTTGATGCATTTTGATGCTTAGGACTCCTGCAAGCTGACAAAGTCCCAAAAGATGAGTATCTTGGTTGAATATTTTTATGGTGTAAAGTTCGTGGGTGAAAATTAATTTTTTGACTGTTCCCAGGGTTAATTTTTAATTATATTTGTGCGTTTCGACAGCATCATGGGAGAGGGGTTTTTCAAAACTCAAAGAGATTAGGAATTGTCTTAAGTTCGGTATGAGTCAACTACCACTCTCTCATTTGTCAGTCAAAATTAGTGTAGCTTATGGCATTGATTTTGATGATGCAGTTGCAAAATTTGCAGCAGAAGAAGTTTGAAAGAAGAGATTCTAAACTACACGCTAGAGTCACCCAACCCTAAGAAGAAGCCGGCCGTTGTGGCCGTGCGGTTCTAGGCGCTTCAGTCTGGAACCGCGTGACCGCTACGGTCGCAGGTTCGAATCCTGCCTCGGGCATGGATGTGTGTGATGTCCTTAGGTTTGTTAGGTTTAAGTAGTTCTAAGTTCTAGGGGACTAATGACCACAGATGTTAAGTCCCATAGTGCTCAGAACCATTTTGAACCTAAGAAGAAGTGACTTGTACTGCTTCATTAATAAACGATTAAACAGTGTTAGTTATAAAAATGCATCTTACTTACTTGTTTTCATTCACAAAAACTATTTACAAAGGTATTAACGTAATACTTTGCTTTCTTCGCCATTTGTACCAAAAACTGCTTCTCCTACCAAAATTATTTGATGTTTTCGTGAGGTCGGTGGACGCTGGAAGGGGTCATAATTAGCCAAAACTCGGCGCTGTGTGCCAAACTACCTAGCTACGCCACTGATCGCAAGTACTGGGTGGTTGTAATGAAACTGCAGATACTCAAAGAGATCCAATATGGGCTACAATATTATTATCGCGTGGTAGCAAAAGTTGATTGAGATCTAGTAAGGAATCGATTTTCATTGAAAAAGATTAGTTTCAATTTCGGCCACCAAATGCTAATCCGGCGCAGTACGTCTCTTCGAGTCTCTAGTGCCCACAATAAACAAATTGAGTAAGCGGCGGTTAATATTAACATCAACACTATGCTCTCTTACTTGTTTGACCTTTTCTGTCCACTTCCCGTTTCTAACTCATTACATATGGAAAGATTTCTATACGCCTTTTTTGCACTACAGCGCCAGATTTGCACCTGGTGGCCAAAACTCGAGCTAATTGCTTTTCCAGCGCAAATCGATCCCGCATTAACGCATTTGTATATCTACCAAGTTTCGCTGCCATGTGATAATTACACCCCGCACTGGACCTCTGAGAGTAGCTGCAATTTAATAGCAGCCACGGGGCACGTTCCACCGCACACCATAAGATGGTTTGTGGAGTACAAATGTAGCTGTAGATGCAAATGGAATGAGGCTCTCTCGTTTTTGTGTGCCTTCGGAACATGTGTCGAATAGAGTATTTGCAATACTCGGCCTCAGCGGTGACTCTCTTGCTAAAATATCCCAAATAATGAAAGGTTGAAACGATGGGCAGACCAGAAGGGCTGTCTATGCCTGGGACCGGGACGGGTCAACGTGCAGGCGGCATCCCCGTCGTGGCCCCACTGCCCACTGCCACCGGCCTTGCACCTGGAGACTGTCACTGCAAGTAGGTTCAGTGACTTGCAGGCCAGTTTCCCGCGAGCAGGCGGCTCTTCATGCAGTTCCACTACTGCCTGCTGCTACAGCTGGTTGCGGCGCACAGTGGGCCAACTCGCTTCAAAACCCGGACATAACACAAAAATGAACATAAAATCCTACAAAATTGTGTTCTTTTTAGATTCTTTATGTCACTGATTAGGAATCCGATGTCACAATTACAACATTCAGAATAGCGGATCCAATTAGGTGGATCAAAAATTATAAGTATTGTGAGGTTGCTTATAACGAATTAGACGTTGAAACTGACATACTGAAATGTCTTATTAGATGTTTTACATTTTTCATTCGCAATCATCGTCACATTCATTGTGTCATTATTGCCGTCAGAAGGGTCGCTGTCGGGTTGTCCGCTGGGAGATGCTTCGAAAAGCAGATCTTTCTCCTCAGATGGCATCTGTTTATCTCTCACGGGAATATTTGCTTGTAAAAAGTTATCGGTAACGCCGCTTATCCTTATTCCGAGATTTCTGCGGATCTTCAGATAGCCGACCAATCGGCAATGGAGCAGCTTCGATGATGGCATATCCGTGTATCAAAACTATATGGACTGCTGTTGGCATCGGGCACTATTGCAAAATATTGAGAATCAGGTGAAGCTGGCACCCGACTTTCGAGAGGTATACGCTTTTCTTAGAGTACTTGATAGATATGTTTCAGTTCTAGAGTTTCCTCTACAACATTTGAATACTTCTGTAGTATGTCGCGAAAAAACGATATTACTTGGAACAATTTTAATCTTACAAAAACTATTTGCCAATTTGCGAAAAAAATTATGATCAAAAGTTCGGAAAGCTCCCAAAGAGCTGTACAGAAAGCCCTAATGACTTTTTTATTCAGAAAATAGTTTATAAGATAAACACAGCAACGGGAGATCCATTTCCACCATGTGGCACTGAACTCATTAACTATATTATTAAGATAGTAAGAGACCATTATTTATTTCTAGTCTCTGCTACCAGTCACTTTTTTATTTTACGTTTAATCTAACACAATACAACGCGTTTCGAACATGTTCTGTTCATCTTCAGGCGTTTATACACACATACAAACATACAGACAATTGTTACTGAAAAATAAACAGTCTTAAACTAGATTAATCTAGAACTATTTGTCCATTATTTGTTACTGTAGCGGCTCGTGTGGCATTTTGGTGGGGGGGGGGGGGGGGGGGGAGGAGGAGGAGGGGGGCAGTGTATGGCTAGATATCGAAATCAGTGATGTCCTCTCCTGGTTTTCTTCTTTGTGGTTGACTGTGTATATCACAGCCTGTATAGGATGCAGATAGATTTGCATCAGTTATGTGTTACGAAAATAGTGTGAAAGGCTTTTATATGACAGTTGATCACTTACAATTTCATCATCTTGCTGCTTCACTTGCATCACTGGTGTAATGGTGTAATGTACAGTGAATTACGTTGGCAATCAGTAACAAAATACAATGTGCAATAGTGTAATGTCAATCAACAGCTCCGCCATTACACCAGTGATGCAAGTGAAGCAGCAAGATGATGAAATTGTAAGTGATCAACTGTCGTATAAAAGCCTTTCACAGTATTTTCGTAACACATAACTGATGCAAATCTATCTGCATCCTATACAGGCTGTGATATACATAGTCAACCACAAAGAAGAAAACCAGCAGAAGACATCACTGATTTCGATTTCTAGCCATACACTCCCCCCTCCTTCTCCCGCCCCCCCCCCCCCCCGCCCAAACGCCACACCAGCCGCTACAGTAACAAACAACGGACAAAGAGTTCTAGATTAATCTAGTTTAAGACTGTTTATTTTTCAGTAACATTTTTCTGTATGTTTGTATGTGTGTATAAACGCCTGAAGATGAACAGAACTTGTTCGAAACGCGTTGTCTTACGTTAGATTAACCATAAAATAAAAAAAAGTGACTTGTAGCAGAAACTAGAAATAAAACTTAGCCATTATGGCTGAAAATAAGTAAGAGACCAATTTATAATGCAGAGAAAATATTGTAGTCAATGATTTTGGGTAATATCGGTAGTAGTATAGTTTTAGAAATGTCAAAATCATACCTTCTGAAGTGCTATCCATTTCACTTTGTCCTGATCGCTGTCATATATTATACAGGCCTCACAAACAATGTGTGAAAAATGTTCCGTTCTCCGATTTACTGCTTACTGTCAACTGTCACGGCACGTAACATATCGGCTTGAGACTGGAACGACACCGCAGCATTGGGTAAGTATGCATCACTGTAATCTACACAAGAATTTGCGGGACTTAAGTCGGAACGCGCACTTTACTTTTCCTACTTTGTCCAGGTTTTGAAGCGAGTTGGAAGACCGTGTGGCGTGACGAAAGCTCAAGTTGGGAGGAATGGAGCTTACAGCAGCCTGCTGGTCGAGGTAAGTCGGCGATATATTGACATATATGTTCTAAACATTCTGCGTGGTGTCTGCTCTATATCGTATCTCCCTACCACTTTCGCGCAACGACGCTCTGAGCGTGTTTTTTTAGGGAATTTACTAGTTTGAACCTGGGACCTGTTGCTGGTAAGGAGACGCCAGACCACACATGACATGTTGAATTCAGAAGAGTTCAGTGAGACTAGCGATGATATAACCAAATACTTAATGATTTCAGCGTCAGCTCCACTGCACTCCCTGTAAAAGAATATTAATACTATCTAAATTTAGTGGAATTGGTTCAAGGCTTTCCTATTTTTATTTAGCTGGCAAACTAACGTCGAAAAAGCAGTTAAGTTTACCATTGGAAATTTTATTCTACTCACAAAACATTGTTTATAAATTGCACTATTGATAAAAAGGAAATGTTTTAATACAGGATGGTAAAAACCAACTGCGTTCAACGAAAATGTGAACGAATATTCCCTGAATGGGTTTCCAAGTTCTACAATCGATCGAAGGATGACCTATGCCATATCACATCTATAATCTAGGTTTAAATTAAGTTTCACAAAAGAGAAAACTATCAAAATGGTCTACAGTGACCCTCAATTATCTTTAATTACTTATCTAACTTGTCGTAAATTACAGTGGCTGATGTGGCTTCTCAATAACTATATAACAGAAAAATCATCGCGTTTCAGATTTTTATTTCAAGTAGCAAATGTGAACACCATGAGCTTTAATTGACGATCGACACTAGTATTACGCAAAAAGGGGATGTAACAGATGAGACTTCTGCAGTTCTGAGTGAAGCCTTATGCGCTCAAAAATGCGGCATCGCATGCGTTCATTACCTTATCGGTGTTCGTCAGGGGGCGGCGGGCAGCACAGCTCCGCTCACCTCGCTGTCTCGGAAGCAACTCTGAAGCAACTTTCTCCTAGCTTCTCCTTACTATAATTTAGCGAAGTTGGTTTACAAAAAACCATCTGGCTGTGTTTTCATCTGACCAGTCAGGGTCTCAATGTTAACCTTAAGCTCTGCCTACAAAAATTCTGTCTATCCAATGAGAAACGTTATACTTTTCGTGGTGGGGCAATGTTTTTAAAGTTTGCAACGTAACAGAGACGCGAAAAAGTCTCACGCTAAAACTTGCAGCTGGTGTGGTCCTTTTAGCGTTATCGTAAGATCTATACTGTTCTTGTGGAGGGCTCTATCTTTTAAGATGGGCTGGGGGGTGGTCCTAACATAACAAAGACGCGAAAAAGTCTCACGCTAAAACTTGAGGGTGGTGTAGCCCTTTTAGTGTTATCGTAAGATCTATACTGTTCTTCTGGAGGGCTCTAGCTTTTAACATTGGCTGGGGGGTGGTCTTGACGTAACAGAGACGCGAAAAAGTCTCACGCTAAAAAACTTGCGGGTGGTGTGGTCCTAGCAGTTAGCTGGTGACGTGGGTGTCCGTCCGTCCCTTATCGTAGGGCCTTCTCGCTTAACACGGTTCTGCTCTCGGCTTCTGTTCTCGTTTCTCCCCTCGGAACTGCGTCTGTCTCACGGTGGGAAGGTATGACATGCATTTAGGCATTCTTGTGTTAGTCTGTGGTATTCCATTTGCTCAGCCGGCCGCGGTGGTCTCGCGGTTCTAGGCGCGCAGTCAGGAACCGTGCGACTGCTACGGTCGCAGGTTCGAATCGTGCCTCGGGCATGGATGTGTGTGATGTCCTTAGGTTAGTTAGGTTTAAGTAGCTCTAAGTTCTAGGGGACTGATGACCACAGCAGTTGAGTCCCATAGTGCTCAGAGCCATTTGAACCATTTGCTCACTCGTTACTCGTATTACTTTGGTTAATTTAATGTCACGATTTATTCGGAGCTATGTGACATACTACTGGATTTGCTTATCATGTCAGGGTTTTCATGGAAGGTGTTGGATTTGCCTGACACCTTACAATGTGTATAACAAGTTAGCTGATTGCTCTGAAGCAGCGGTTCCCGGTCTTTCTGAGACCGTTACCCCTGAGTGCTATCAAATAATAGCTATTACCCCCCGCCCTCCCTCGTCCCCATATCCCCGACGGTCATCAATATTAGCATCGAAATGTAGAACGAAAAATAATTTTCTTTGAACATTGTAATTTTAAGTTGACGAAAGATAATGTTTATTTAACTTTTGTAGGTCTTTTATTAAATCACGCCCGCCGGGGTGGCCGAGCGCTTCTAGGCGCTACAGTCTGGAACCGCGCGACCGCTACGGTCGCAGGTTCGAATCCTGTCTCGGGCATGGGTGTGTGTGATGTCCTTAGGTTTAAGTAGTTCTAAGTTCTAGGGCACTGATGACCTCTGAAGTTAAGTCCCATAGTGCTCAGAGCCATTTGAACCATTTATTAAATCACGAACTAATGCCTCAATGGGACAAGTATTTGTACTGCTTATTTGTAGTTATTTGTAGTAAGATTTTTTTTTTTACAAAATGGAGCAGTTCTCTGAGCATCGCAAGTGGTATCTAAAACTATTTCTCAGAAAAAAAGTGTCCTACTAAACATGCTTTCTCTGCACCAATCTCCTCGCTAGAGATACGTGCTTCAAACACACCCTGCACTTGTCATACGCAGATAACTTGATTTCTGGACTCCTTTACTTCTGAACTGGAAGAAATTGGAAGACTTCAGGTTACCAATGCTTTAAGTCTGATTGCTGCCAGTAATAATAAATAATAACACCTGTAGGCCTTACGGCAATGTAGTATTCAACCTACAAATCATGAAAGGAATTTTCATGAGATATTTAAACACATATAGGGTGAAAAGTATTTAAACCGACAAACTCTGGGAGGTTGTAGGGGACATCAAAACAAATATTTTTCCCTAATGTCATTTTTTCCTATGAGGAGTATTTAAACCGGTAGAGGAAGATTTCTCTGGCGGCATATTAATTAAACCAAGAAACACTTTTCCATTTTTTTATGACCAAGAGACAACACATTAACACAACCCAATTTCAATTACACTAGATTTTCAAAAATGCCTCCATTGACACGTAAACAAAGGTTACACCGTCGGATCATGTTCTGTCTCACACGGGCAAAAACCCCAGGAGTATCCTGAATTGTTCCTGCTACTGCTACTATCCGGGCAACCAGATCCTCTTCTGATGCAACAAGAGTTGCGTAAACAAGGTTGCGTATCTTTCCCCACACAAAAAAGTCCAGACGGGACATATCTGCGGATCGAGCAGGCCATGGTACAGGACCACCTCTGCCAATCCATGTTGCTGGGAACCGTCGGTCCAGGAATCGACGCACACGACGACTGAAATGTGCCGGCGCCCCGTCATGTTGGAACCACATGCTTTGTCTTGTAGGGAGCGGGACGTCTTCCAGCAATTCTGGCAATGCTCTGGATGGATAATCAACTGGTTCCAGGTTGTGGACACGCTGTAAGTGAAATAGACGTAACATTTGCTCTCGAAGGACTGTTCTTACATTCCTCTGATTCGTCCCCATGTTACGTGCAATTGCACGAGTGCTGATTGAAGGATCCCGCTCCACATGCTGCAAGACAGCTTCCTCAAACTGCAGCGTTTTTACAGTGTGACGGCGTCCCTGTCCACGTAATCTGCTAAATGACCCGGTCTCACGCAGACGTTGGTACACAGCAGCAAAGGTCGTATGATGCGGGATACGGTGATTAGGATATTGTTGTTGATAAATCCGCTGTGCAGCTCGTCCGTTGTGGTGCGCTACGTAGTACGCACTAACCATATCTGTGTATTCACTCCAGGTGTATCGCTCCATTAGTAAACAGAGACAATGCACTACTACACTGGTGGACAGCAGTTGCCTACGACTGAAGAGCGTAATACGCCCTCTAACAACTGAAGTTCTTAATACAACCTCTAACAACTGACGAGCGTAATACAGCCTCCACCGGTTTAAATAAACCTCATAGGAAAAAATGACATTAGGGAAAAATATTTGTTTTGATGTCCCCTACAACTTCCCAGAGTTTGTCGGTTTAAGTACTTTTCACCCTGTATAATGTACATATCTCGGCACACAGTAAAAAGTAGAAAGGATGTGTATAATGAGTGGGCTGTGTAAGGAAGTTGTTCGTATACGTGTTTTACAAGCTGTAATCTCCACAACACTGTTAATGTCAGTATTAGTAAGAAATGTAATTATTGGTAATTTATGTAATCAGTATGACAGTCTTAAGAAATATCATGATGGTAATGATCTCTTAAAAATAATTTAATATCGTACTGTTTTCATTTTATTCCTCTGAAAATTTCATTTTACCTGTTAGGCGGTAATTACCTTCCATTTGACGTAAATACTTCAGTCACATACATAGCATGTTGCTCTCTAGTGTTTTTAAGCTCACATCAGCCATACACTGACGGAAATGGAAAGTGTTACACCACGAACATTCTGATCAAATACTACCAAACATATACTCTAGAGTTTTCTTATCTGTGGGTTATGCTGGTTGAAATTCCATTCTTATACAGGATTATTGTCATAATCATTATTGTAGAAAGGATCAATTCCTACAGAAAAAGAATGGTCTGAGTATATGTTCGGTATTGGGTATGTACAACGTTATTGGAACTTTTCAGGCGGACATTACGACACAGTATGCCCAGATGACCTCTACACGTACAGCACTTTGAGAAAGGTCGGAAACATAGGCATGAGGGGCATGGGAGCATCACACCGTCAGGTCACAGAGACAGTCGACTGTAATGCAGTGGCTTCAGAATGAGTGATGACGAGACTCAGCTCAACACTGTAACTGGAAGAGTTGGCATGGGTCCCTCTAAAAGGAGTAAACCAGAAGAAGATCGTAGAATTGTTTGGCTGTCTCTGACGAATAGACAGACAACAGCTGAAATGTGAGCAAAGGTTACATGCAGAGTGTCACCACGAACCGTCGAGAACAGATTATTGGAAGCTGTGTTTAGATTTCCTCCTTTATTACTGACAACATGCAATAGACCAACGGAGACTTGCATGGTGTAGAGTCAGAGCCAGCTGAGACATTGAGTGGCACCCTGTGCTGTTTGGGGGTCAGATAGACATCAACGTGTCCGTTGATGATCTGGAGACAGGTCACAGGAAGCAGCGATTCCCGAGCCTCACGTCTCTCCCAACTCCTGGAATCGTGACGTGCGGAGCTACTAAGTGTGACAGCACGACTCATTAGGTAATTTGTTGGAGGGAGGCTGAATGCTCACCAGTATGCGGCATGAATGATGAACCCTCTTGTCACACCCATCACGACTTAGGTACTGAACTGCACGTACCAGCAGGGCCACGTAAAACCACGCACTGCAGTGCCCTCCACAGACACTTTCAGGAATGCACAGACCCTTCACTGTAGAGCTTGGGCCCCTGCTTTGTCATCCATAGAGCATGTCTTGGATGCGCTGGGAAGATCTGTACTTTCACACCAGGCTCCAGCCAGCAATCTTCACGAACAGACGCGGCATACGTTTCAAAAATGGCAAAAAATTCCTCAAGATGACTTTCGGTGGCTGCCTGTTTTCATGCTACAACGGATACAAGGATGTGGGTGTGGTGAGCGGTATCGGATGCCGAGGAATAGGTGGGTGCTGAGACGAGAGCAAAATATTTACAAACACACGTAATATGTATGTAACACCGTTTTACTACCTTAAGTTGAGCAAGTGAAAATAATGTCCAACACAACACAGGCAATTTCGTCATAAACAGTCAAAGTAACAGAGAGGCATACTAGTAATTCACCGCAAACTCCAAGCGAACTCCACAATTAGACTAGAAGGCGGCTCGCCAATGGCGCTGCTCGGGAGTGCAGCAGAGAGTGTGCCTACGAGCCGGCTGCTGATCCGCAGGGCAGTCATATTTGCTCCTGCTAACCTCTCGACGTGGGATGTCTAGCGCGGTGTCGATACTGTACTGCGCCACACCTCAAACTGATACTGATTATGGATATCAGTTCCGAATGGAATGAAGCTTTAATCATTTAATACCCTACGATGAACATCACCACAAAGTCTGACATGTATCAGACTGGTGTCTGATGGTGTAACACTCTCCGTTTCCACCAGCGTATAATCGGTCCCTTGCCTATATTAACGAACATCATCAGACAATATTAGCTTTCATTATGATTCATTAGCTACTGTAACTCAACACAGGCTAGTGTAACTTAACGATACTGTGACATGGCTTGTCATTAGCGCCTGCGAAACGTCCGGGACTGTTTGTAACCTACTGTGGAAGCCAACATACCGAAATGCATTGTAGATGCACGTAGCTGAACTAGACTTAGCGAGAGAATTTAGTTACTCAATGAATGCCAAACTCCACTTGACCTAAAAACATACTAGTGAAAGCTAGAACAACATTTTATAGTTCAATGTGGTGTAGATGATTACATTAATTCTACGGATGTGAGCTTGTCAGAATCGATGTAGTGAGTCACTCGTTTCAGAGTAAGAGCCTACTTAGTCAAAGTCAGTCCCTTACTCAGGGTGGTGCAGGGGCTTTCCGACCAGGGGATTTGCGACCCTAGACGTCAACGTGGTGTTTCTCACTGTCAACAGTGGGTGAGGCTCTGCAGACCGTTTTATAGTAAGAACATCTATTCACATTTTACCCAGGTTTACGACTGGCTTTGCCTATAGTATGCAGGCATCCTTAAATTTTGTTATTACCTTATTTTTCTTTCTACAACGTTACTGCACTAAATGATTAAACTTCTTATTTCATGAATTTTAATTTCTCACCCACTTTTATGTAAGTAGACAGAGATTTCAAACATCTTAAATACCCTGAGTCGTTATATGTTCTTATAATGCCTTTCAACCTTCTGTCAATATCTGTACTACTGGCCATTAAAATTGCTACACCACGAAGATAACGTGCTACAGACACGAAATTTAAGCAACAGGAAGAAGATGCAGTGATACGCAAATGATTAGCTTTTCAGAGCATTCACACAAGGTTGGCGCCGGTAGCGACACCTATAACGTGCTGGCATGAGGAAAGTTTCCAACCGATTTCTCATACACAAACAGCAGTTGACCGGCGTTGCCTGGTGAAACGTTGTTGTGATGACTCGGATAAGGAGGAGAAATGCGTACCATCACGTTTCCCACTTTGATAAAGGTCGGATTGAAGCCTATCGTGATTGCGATTTATCATATCGCGACATTGCTGCTCGCGTTGGTCGAGATCCAATGACTGTTACCAGAATATGGAATCGGTGGGGTCAGGAGGGTAATACGGAACGCCGTGCTGGATGCCAACGGCCTCGTATCACTAGCAGTCGAGATGACAGGCATCTTATCCACATGGCTGTAACGGATCGTGCAGCCACGTCTCGATCCCTGAGTCAACAGATGGGGACATTTGCAAGACAACAACCATCTGCACGAACGGTTCGACGACGTTTGCAGCAGCATGGACTATCAGCTCGGAGACCATGGCTGCGGTTACCCTTGACGCTGCATCACAGACAAGAGCGCTGGCGATGGTGTACTCAACGACAAACCTCGGTGCACGAATGGCAAAACGTCATTTTTTCGGATGAATCCAGGTTCTGTTTACAGCATCATGATGGTCGCATCCGTGTTTGGTGACATCGCGGTGAACGCACATTGGAAGCGTGTATTCGTCATCGCCATACTGGCGTATCACCCGGCGTGATGGTATGGGGTGCCATTGGTTATACGTCTAAGTCACCTCTTGTTCACATTGATGTCATTTCGAACAGTGGACGTTACATTTCAGATGTGTTACGACCCGTGGCTCTACCCTTCATTCGATCCCTGCGAAACGCTACATTTGAGTAGGATAATGCACGACTGCATGTTGCAGGTACTGGACGGGCCTTTCTGGATACAGAAAATTTTCGACTGCTGCCCTAGCCAGCACATTCTCCAGATCTCTCACCAACTGAGAACGTCTGGTCAATGGTGACCGAGCAACTGGCTCGTCACAATACGCCAGTCACTACTCTTGTTGAACTGTGGTATCGTGTTGAAGCTGCATGGGCAGCTGTACCTGTACACGCCATCGAAGCTCTGTTTGACTCAATGCCCAGGCTTATCAAGGTCGTTACTACGGCCAGAGGGGGTTGTTCTAGGTACTGAGTTCTCAGGATCTATGCACCCAAACTGCGTGAAAATGTAATCACATGTCAGTCGTAGTATATTTGTCCAATGAATAGCCGTTTATAAAATAGCTCTGAGCACTATGGGACTAAACATCTGAGGTCATCAGTCCCCTAGAACTTAGAACTACTTAAACCTAACAAACCTAAGGACATCACACACATCCCTGCCCGAAGCAGGATTCGAACCTGCGACCGTAGTGGTCGCGTGGTTTCAGACTGAAGCGCCTAGAAGCGCTTGGCAACACTGGCCGGCACCCGTTTAACATCTGCATTTCTTCCTAGTGTAGCAATTTTAATGGCCAGTAGTGTATGTATCGTTTTCTTCTTTTTCGAAGACACAGCTTGATAAAATCTTTTCGAATTTCAAATGTAGCATTTACTGCTTCCTCCTTCAGCTTATTTATCAGGAGGTATACGTTCGGATGTTTTTCATTTATTGAGGAGTTTAGTTTCCTATGCCAACCTTCCACAGCATTCGTGGTCCTGTGCCGCTGGTTAAAAACGTTCCACAATTCGAGTGGAATATTAGGACTTTACATCCATTCACTCATCATATAATCTGCGAATTTCGGGATCTTTACTCCATTGGGAATTTCCTTCATTAAGTACTGTTCACTCTTCATCAACACTGTTTGGCGGAACATGGGCCATTGCAACACACGTGCGGCAAAACAATCGAACTTCTTCTCTAGCCCTGTACTCTTCCCTTAACCCCAGTTCTTGTATTTTCTTCCAGAGACATTGGTCGAACTGAAAATTCCAACCGAAAAGAGATGTTCTGGGGAACATTCTTTTTATAGCTATAATTGCAGCCATTTCAAAGCTTTGCACTGCAGTTTTCAATCCTGAAAAAAAAACTCTTTGATTTGTGTTTTGACGTTTGTCTCGGAGTAAAGCGTTAAGACAGGAAATACCTTCATCTCTTCTTCTGTGCTTCCGATGTAACTGTGTATGTTCTACAACTGTTTGAATTATTTCAAACAACTGTCAAGTGTCCCGCCCATAAGTACAGTTCCATTTACATGCAGAGGTTCTTCGCTTCTTCACAACCGAACACCGGAATTCTTTTGTCAGGAACAGACCAATCGTCAAACTTCAAAGAAATATCACTTTCAGTTAATTTCAAAATGTCTTTGCTAAGTTGAATCTCCGAAATCGACCTACGGTTCTGGATCGTCCCAATACCTTCCCTTCATGCTTTGCATAATGCTGTCATGGAATTCTCATAATTTGGCATCGATATCTTGGTAGCTTGAATTACGTATTTTTAGATTCCCAGAAAGCTTTTGATACCGTACCTCACAAGCGGCGTGTAATCAAATTGCGTGCTTATGGAATATCGTCTCAGATATGCAACTGGATTCGTAACTTCCTGTCAGAGAGGTCACAGATCGTAGTAACTAACGGAAAATCATCGAGTAAAACAGAAGTGATTTATGGCGTTCCCCAAAGTTGCATTATAGACCTCTGCTGTCCCTTATCTGTATAAAAGATTTGCGAGACAATCTGAGCAGCCGTCTTAGGTTGTTTGCAGATGATCCTGTCGTTTATCGTCTAGTAAAGTCATCAGAACAGCAAAACAAATTGTAAAACGATTCAGATAATATATCTGTATGGCGAGAAAATTGGCAATTGAATCTAAATAACGAAAAGTGTGAGGTCATCCACATGAGTGCTTAAAGGAATTCCTTTAAACTTCGGTTACACGATAAATCAGTCAAATCTAGCAGCAACTAGACACCTAGGAATTACAATTACGAACAACTTGAGTTGGAAAGAACATATAGAAAGTGTTGTGTGGAAGGCGAACCAAAGACTGCATTTTATTGGCAGAACACTTAGAAGATGCAGCAGATCTACTAAAGAGACCGCCTACACTACACTTGTCCGCCCTCTTTTATAGAGTACAGCTGCGCAGTGTGGAATCCTTACCAGATAGAATTAACGGAGAACATCGAGAAATTCAAAGAAGGGCTGCACGTTTTGTATTATCGAGAAATAGGGAAGACGATGTGACGGATATGATACAGGAGTTACGGTGGACTTCATTAAAACAAAGACTTTTCGTAGCGGCGTGATCTCCTCACGAAATTTCAGTTACCAGCTTTCTCCTCCGAATGCGAAACTATATACAGATTAATGTAGGTTAATTCTTACAAAGAAGAAAACAGCAACCAGCCACTATTAACACTGCTATTTATTTAGGTAAATAGCGCCGTTACCGGTTTCGAACCGGTTTCATCATCAGTCGAAGTACCATAACCACTTAACCTCACATATTTATTTACGCTGTATTTCATCGTTTGGAGGTTAGTTATTTTCACATAGGGCGCTTCTAACACTGCTTTTCTACCATAGGGCAACAACACACCAAAAATACTTCGCCACAGTGGAATAATAACATTAAAAACGGACGATAATGTAAAGTGTATCTTTAAAATCATGTGAACAGCCGTCTGATTATGAACTTGCCAGTTCGAAACCGGTAACGGCGTTATTTACCTAAATAAATAGTAGTGTTAATAGTGGCTGGTTGCTGATTTCTTCTTTGTAAGAATTAACCTACATTAATTGTATACAGCCACGGTCTCACCATGTCAGCTTGAGACAAAATAGCATATACAGAGATTTAATATTCACCTTTTATGCAGTGTCATGTTACGCACCTAGTATGTTGTAAACAGAATTTGTTAATGCTTTCATCAAACATACTTTTCAATCAGTTCGTTCAAAACGATCTCTTTTAAGCGTAATACACCGAAGGTACAGCGCCGGTGACAGATGGACAGGGGAGAGTGGTCGTTGGACTGCAGGGCACATAAGATTCTTTCGCAATTTTCGGTTTGCCCCAACCCCTTTTTGAGAAAACTGAATGTTGCAGACGTTCCTTGTAGGAAGTCTAACGTAATTTCACATGCTGTAGAGGTTTTGTTGATAACATAAAATGTGCGCACCACTTCTAAATGCAAAAGAGCCGTATTAAGGGATAAACTGTGTTCTCGGTGTGTAATAGGATGGAAGGAGGGGTGGTTGGAGTGCAGAAATAGGAGGGAAGGCTGGTCGCCGGATTGTGGTCATGCAGTTGCCTCCTTTACTCCCCACTCTGTCTAACGCCACGCAGAAGCTTTCTTAATTGCACACCACTGTAGTGTAGAGGGCCCGATATCGCGGTTGCTACTGTCGACGGCCAGTTTTCGCGCTGCGAAGTGCGGAGCTCGGGTAAAGGTCAGCCGGTGGCCGGAATCTCTCGGGCACCGCCCCTGCTGGCACCTGAATGGACCCGCCACGAGTCTCGCTTCCCGCTTCTGCCGTCACCCGTCCTCGCCCCTCTGGCATCGAGCCACTGCCGGGAACTGCGTGTTGCTGCCAAGACACGCAATCTCTACACGTGTGTTACGACTGTTGCTGCCTAACCGCTCAGCTCCGCCAGATTAGCGGATTCTCTTTCCTTATCAATACCAACGAAACTGCTCTCCAACGAAATATACAGCGTGACACACGGGAGATGGGTGATTTTTAATGAAATAATACTCAGCCAACTTTAAAATTAATGCATGTTTATTTACACAAAATCAAAGCTCATTATTTGCCATTTTAGTTAACAAAGTTATTTGTGAAAAATAATGTCGTCAAGGTGATGTCCATCATTTCGAATGCAGGACTCAAGTCTCTTCTCAAAATCCTCCATCATAAGGACTAAAATCTCTGCAGGGATGGCAGCAGTTTCTTGAATGGTTGCATTCTTCAACTCGTCCAAATTTCGTGGTTTGTAGTTATAAACACAATTCTTAAGGTATACCCCCACAGAAAAAAGTCACATACTGAGAAGTCGCAAGACCTGGGAGGCACAAGGAACATTGCCAAAACGTGAGATAATCCGCCCAGGAAACACGCGTCTAAAAACTGTCATTGAAGTGTTTGCAGTGTGCGATGTTGCCCCATACTGCTGGAACCAAACGCGTTTTAAAGGGATTCGTCGTCTTCTTAGTACTGGTTTCAAGAATGTTTCAAGCATGCGAATGTAACGAACCGAATTAACAGTAACTGTGGCCCTGTTCTCTTCAAAAAATAAGGTCCAATAATGCCAACAGAGCCAAGAGCACACAAGACTGTTACTTTTTCTGAGTGTAGAGGACGCTGGTGGATAAGGTGTGGATGCTCTGGAGCCCAGTAACGTAGGTTTTCCTCGTTCATCGCTCATCAATAAAATTTCATTTTCATTCGATCCCAAAATCACTTGCATTCTGTAAGCGAAGTCTTCTCGTACAGCAAAATCAATTTCCTTAAGTTGTTGGACAATGAGCATTTTGTAGGGACGGAATTTTAATTCTTTATGCAAAATTCGTCTAACCGATTCACGATTGATTCGTGACTCACTAGCATGACGTCTAGCTGATCGTCCTGGGCTTCTGACTGCCGCTTGCCTTACCCTTTCAACATTTTCTGGTGTCGTTACTCCGCGTCTCGGGCCAGGATGCTTCTTATCCAGTATGTTTCCAGCTGATCTGAAGTTTTCCACCCATCTGAGGATTGTGTTATGGCTCGGAACAGCTCCTTGTCGACTGACATTAAAACGCGCACGAAACAATCGCTGCTTAGCAATAATAGACTCACCAGTTTTCACGAAACTGTCATAGACAAACACTCGACGTTACAAGTCCCACTACTCCATAGTGGCTGAGTAAATGAAATGGCGTCTTGTGTGGATCAGAACTATCCCCACCACGACCTCAGTACCCACCGCGCCCTCAGTACTATGCAGTTCAAAACCGTCCGTCTCCCGTGTGTCACCCTGTATCTGAACGTCCTGTGTCAGGGCCTAAGACAGTATTATAAGAGGGAACGTCTTAAAATTCTAATTAAAACACATAAAAACATCTGATACAGAGCTAGCATTGATTTGTTGTTGTTAATGCTTCCCTATGTGATCACCATCCAGACTGCTCCTTTTTTCCCAGCAACACTTGCCCTTCCAAATGCCTTGATTGTGGAAATCAGTAAATTTTGCCTTAAACCACTCTCCCACTCCATTAATGACGTCATCTGTGTCGTCAAATCGACGACCACGCAACGGACTCTTCATTTCCGGAGCAAGAAAAAACAGTTGGCGCGACGTCGGCAGAATAAGCCTTGTTTTCCCAATTCCTGCTTGAGACGAACCAGCCGGTGCACTGTGAGCCAGAAGAAGAAAGATTCTGGAAAGCATACCCGGCGTTTGCTAATCAGAGTCCCGCGCAACTGACCAGATGATTGCTGTTGTATCCGCCAATGATGGCTCGACCCTTGATAAGGCAATGTGTAAGGATGACTCCACGACAGTCCCAAAAAAGACTGAAAGCATAACCACTCTAGCTGACGTTTGCATTTGGTTCGCCTATCAGGCACACGTGAAATTTCTTTTCCATCTCAGAACAGTTTCATAAGATGGATGTTGTTGTTGTTGTTGTGGTCTTCAGTCCTGAGACTGGTTTGATGCAGCTCTCCATGCTACTCTATCCTGTGCAACCTTCTTCATCTCCCAGTACCTACTGCAGCCTACATCCTTCTGAATCTACTTAGTGCATTCATCTCTTGGTCTCCCTCTACGATTTTTACCCTCCACGCTGCCCTCCAATACTAAATTGGTGATCCCTTGATGCCTCAGAACATGTCCTACCAACCGATCCCTTCTTCTAGTCAAGTTGTGCCACAAACTTTTCTTCTCCCCAATTCTGTTTAACACCTCCTCATTAGTTATGTGATCCACCCATCTAATCTTCAGCATTCTTCTGTAGCACCACATTTCGAAAGCTTCTATTCTCTTCTTGTCCAAACTATTTATCGTCCATGTTTCACTTCCATACATGGCTGCACTCCATACAAATACTTTCAGAAACGACTTCCTGACACTTAAATCTATACTCGATGTTAACAAATTTCTCTTCTTCAGAAACGCTTTCCTTGCCATTGCCAGTGTACATTTTATATCCTCTCTACTTCGACCATCATCAGTTATTTTGCTCCCCAAATAGCAAAACTCCTTTACTACTTTAAGTGTCTCATTTCCTAATCTAATTCCCTCAGCATCTCCCGACTTCATTCGACTACATTCCATTATCCTCGTTTTGCTTTTGTTGATGTTCATCTTATATCCCCCTTTCAAGACACTGTCCATTCCGTTCAACTGCTCTTCCAAGTCCTTTGCTGTCTCTGACAGAATTACAATGTCATCGGCGAACCTCAAACTTTTTATTTCTTCTCCTTGGACTTTAATACCTACACCGAATTTTTCTTTTGTTTTCTTTACTGCTTGCTCAATGTACAGATTGAATAACATCGGGGACAGGCTACAACCCTGTCCTACTCCCTTCCCAACCACTGCTTCCCTTTCATCCCCCTCGACTCTATAACTGCCATCTGGTTTCTGCACAAATTGTAAATAGCCTTCCGCTCCCTGTATTTTAACCCTGCCACCTTTAGAATTTGAACGAGAGTATTCCAGTCAACATTTTCAAAAGCTTTCTCTAAGTCTACAAATGCTAGAAACGTATGTTTGCCTTTTTTCCTTAATCTTTCTTCTAAGATAAGTCGTAGGGTCAGTATTGCCTCACGTGTTCCAATATTTTTACGGAATCCAAACTGAATTCGCGTTAGTATTTTGCAGCCGTGACTTATTAAACTGATAGTTCGGCAATTTTCACATCTGTCAACACCTGCTTTCTTTGGGATTGGAATTATTATGTTCTTCTTGAAGTCTGAGGGTATTTCGCCTGTCTCATACATCTTGCTCACCAGATGGTAGAGTTTTGTCAGGACTGGCTCTCCCAAGGCTATCAGTAGTTCTAATGGCCTTCTTTTGACTCAGGTCTTCAGTGGTCTGTCAAACTCTTCACGCAGCATCGTATCTCCATAAGATGGATAATCAATATCATAAACAACCGACATCGCATCGTGCATTTTCCGGGCACTATTATCCTTCAAATGCAGGAACTTTATCATACGACGAGCGTCAATCATCACTTCTGGCACTCCCTACAATAAAAATAAAGGGCAGAATTAACCGAAACTGTCAGCATCATGCAGTGAAAGTGCAATGATAACTCTAACAAGATTTCACCAATGCAGAATAATAATTTCTGGGTGATAAGTAGAACTTAACGATTCAGATTAACGAGAACGGACGTTAAGGTTGTCACATTACCACAACTTTTCAGGAGCTGTCTCAGTGGACGAGCAAGGTAGACCAGTCCGGGAAAGGAATTCTGCGTTATAAGGAACCATATGAGCATATGGCTCGAGCGCACCCAGAAACTGGCATATGGTCTGGAGGAGGGAGTTGAATGAATTCATACTAATTTCGTCGAAAAGCGATGGAGGAAACAAAGCACACTTTATTAAAAATGTAGCGTACTGACCATATATGGGCATATTAGCATGAGCTTGAACGATGTATTGCAGCAGTGCTGACAGCAGGTGAGTACAGGCCGTTGTCATTGTAATACAACACTGAGGTGACCAAAAGTCATGGGATAGCGACATGTAAACATACAGATGCATGTAGTATCGCCTATAAAAGGTTTAAGAGGGCAGTGTATTGTCCGAGCTGTCATTAGTACTCAGTTGATTGATTTGGTAAAGTTTCCGACGTGATTACGGTTACACAGTGCGAATTAACACACCTTGAACACGGAATGGTAGTTGGAGCTGACGCATAGACCATTCCATTTGGGAAATCGTTAGGGAATTCAATATTCCGAGATCCACAGTGTCATAATTGTGCCGAGAATGCCAAATTTCAGGTATCATCTCTCACCACGGACAACATAGTGGCCGACGGAGAGCAGTGGTGTTTGCGTACACTTGTCAGTGCTAACAGATGAGCAACAATGGGTGAAATAACAGCAGAAATCAATGTGGTGCGTGCGACAAACGCATCCCTTAGGACTGTGCAGCGAAATTTGGCGTTAATGGGCTATGGCAGCAGACGACCGACGCGAGTGCCTTTGCTAACAGCACGACATCGCCTGCAGTGCCTCTCCTGGGCTCGTGACCCTATCGGTTGAACGGTAGACGACTGGAAAACCGTGGTGTGGTCATATGAGTCACGATTTCAGTTGGTAAGAGTTAATGGTAGGGTTCGAGTGTGGCGCAAGTCATGGACCTAAGTTGTCAACAAGGCACTCTGCAAGCTGGTCGTGGCTCCATAATGGTGATAGCAGTGGCTGGTCCAACTGAACCAATCATTGACTGGAAACGATGTCAATAGGCCACAGTCGTTCGGAATTGGTTTGAAGAAAATTCTGGACAATTCGAGCGAATTATTTGGCCATCCATCTCGGCCGACATGAATCCCATAAAACTTTTGTGAGACATAATCGAGAGGTCAGTTCACACACAAAATCCTGCATGGGCAACAATTTCGCACTTATGGAAAACTACAGAGGCAGCATGGCTCAGTATTTCTGCAGGGATCTTCCAACGACTTGTTGAGTCCCTGCCACATCCAGGTGCTACACTACGCTAGGCAAAAGGATGTCTGACACGATACTAGGAGGTATCCCGTGGCTTTTTTCATCTCAGTGTAATTCAACAAGGCTGGCGCAACATTGGGAGGCAGATTAGCTTGCTGAAACACAAAACTTAGCAGTACTACACAGACTCATGCAGCATGGAAGAAGGCAGATTTCCAGACTGGCAACGGCAGTTGTGTTTTAGAATATGTAGTGCCGCATATCCATAACAAGCGCACCGCTGCCGACTATAAATACTGTAATTTTGTAAAGAAATTGTTCTTAGTCTCGCAAGTGTATCAGGATAACAGGTCTGTGCTGGATGAGGACACCACTTAGACCTGCCAGCAGAAGTCATCGATCTGAGTGCACTGCAGGGGAACATCTCTCTGAGCCATGGACAGTTGGCCACCTTAGTCAACTCCAGCAGCACAGTCACTCCTGCCCAGGGGGAAATGGGTCGCTTGTGCACACCAGCCATCATACGCCATCACAAGACAGGTGTCTCTTCAGCCGGGCGTCCACCATTGTGACAAAGCAGATGGTCTGCCCGGGACTGTAGCAGATACGTCATTGTCGAGTACACACGCCGTTGGTGCGGGGACCCAGCTGCTGGCTTATATAACGAGGCTGCTGACACTTGGTGGAGAATCCACATCAGCACCACAGGGTGTGAAATACCCAATCCAGCAAAGTTCAGTGGTCAGCCGGCCATTCACCTGGTGTGTCATGCAGTGCAGGTGCTTCATTAATGAACTTGTTATATTAGCAGCTGCCTTTCTCTGGCCCACATCTCCTCCAACACCCTCGCCACATACTGGCTCACAGCCGCCCCTCCTTGCACTGGGGGCGCTATAGTTTGGCGTCAGAATTTGCGACTGCATCTTCGCTCAGCACAGCATATGGACAGCGACGTGAGGTGTCCACATAGTGTGGTGAGCAATGAAACATTTGTTTATATTTTGAATGATGAGATATACACTGAAAACGAAGCATAATTGTCGTCATAACTTGGAGGTTACCTTGTTTAGGCTAGAGGAGCCAACTGACTTATCTGAGTCTAGGAGTATTTGAGAGAGAGGTATTTGGTGTCTGTGAAGTATACGCAATGTAACGTGCTTGGTCACACTGGACCAAGCACAGAGTCAGTGCCCCTAACCCGTTATACATGATGTCATTATGGTCATATTGAAAAACAGTGTAGAGCGTCTAGGGGACTCATGACGCAACACAGAGACTAATTTGTGATAATTTTTTGGAGTTTTGATTTCTTGTTATATTATTGTGTGCAATGGAGAGTAAGTGGGTTGCAATGGCAGTCAGAGGTGCAAGGTGTGCCAGAGTGGATGTTGTTAGAAAAGCTAACGCAGCTGACAGTGGATAATACGCAGTTACATGGGCGTTAACAGCTAGGGATGAACAGCTCGCAGTGCTTCAGGTACTGCAGGATGAGTTGGATCCAGCTACCACGGGATTAGTTGCCACATTTTCCAGAAAATTATCTGAGGATGTATTGTCATTCTTAGAGGACCCTGAGACGACGGCAGAGATGTATGGTTGGACTGATAGACAGTTGTTGTGGGTAGCAAAACTGCGACTCGGGGGAGAAGCGAAAACCTACATGAAGTGTACAGAAGCGTTAAAGAATGCAGTAAACTTTGAGCAGTTGGAGAAGGGGTTATTGCAAAGATACAAAAAAAAAAAAAAAACGAATAGTATGAGGTATTTTTGCAAGCAGTTCAGCACTATTGTGAAGAGACATGGGGAAACTGTGTAACATTTCAGGAACAAGATAAGGAAATGTAATGAGCACACATACGAGATGGGACAGATTGATGCAACAAACGCAGTTTTGTTTCAATAAACTGAGCAGAGGGCACTCGATGCTTTTCTGATGGTGTTGCCAGCGGACATGTCAAGAAGGGTGTGTATACGAGGTGCGACAATAAAGTAATGAGACTGATTTTCTTTGCAAGATGTGTCAACCCTGCAGGCTTGTGTAGGCACAATATCTTTGACCTTGGTCTATAAGCTGCTTCTAGTCTAAGCGGCACATCGATGCAACTGTTCACTCGTGAGTTGTGCTGCAATAAATTAACATGTGTTTGTGTCTCTCATCACGGAAATGGAACCGCATAATAATGCGCAACGGTATGCCATTTCTTTTTGTGTTAAATTGGGTGAAAACGCAACGACAACTTACGGTAAGCTACAGAAGGCTTTTGGGGAGGAGGTTATGTCAACAGCTCAAGTTTTTCGTTGGCATAAAATGCTTAGTGAAGGCAGAACGAATGTTGAAGATGAATTGGACGACCATTAACCTTAGGGACGGATGTCAACTTGGCCAGGGTGCGTGAACTCGTACTACCTGATCGAAGATTATCCATGAAAATGATTGCAGAATAACTGAACATGAATCGAGAAACGGTTCGTCTAATAATAACTGAAGATCTTGGTATGAGAAAGATTTGTGCAAAAATGGTCCCCAAAAATCTCAAACCACAACAGCGAGAAACACGGAAAAATGTGGCAGCCGATCTGTTAGAGCAAACGGAAATCAATCCAGATTTGTTGAGCCGTGTTATCACTGGTGATGAAAGTTGGTTTTTTTTAATACGAACCAGAGACAAAATGCCAAAGTTCGCAATAGTGCTCAAAGGGATCACCCAGACCAAAAAAAGCTCGCATGTCAAAGTCAAAAGTGAAATGCATGCTTATGTGCTTCTTTGATTCCAAGGGAATTGTTCATAAAGAGTGGGTGCTTCCTGGACAAACAGTTAACCAATATTACTACAAAGAAATTTTAGAAAGACTTCGTAAAAGAGTTCTTCGTGTCCGTGCCAACATTGCTGATAATTGGATTCTGCATCACTATAATGCGTCATCCCATACTGTTCCATCAGTACAGCAATTTTTAACCTCAAAACAAATTTCAGTACTACCACAGCCACCTTATCCACCAGATATCGCTCCGTGCGACTTTTTTCTACTTCCAAGAGTCAAAACGGCGGTCAATGGACACCATTTTCAAACAACACAAGATGTCCAAAAAGCTGTGACGGGGGTCTTGGAGGATATTACAGAAGATGAGTTCCAGAAATGTTACCATCAATGGCAGAAGCGCTGGAAAAAGTGTGTGCAGTCAGAAGGGAACTACTTTGAAGCAGACAACACTAAACTTCACTAAAACGGAAGCAAAATTTTTTTCACGTAAGTCTCATTACTTTACTGTCGCACCTCGTAGATACAACGAGGGAAGCGATGAAATGCGAAGAAACTGACGTATCAACAGAGATACGACATAGACGTGTATTTTCTGTGAACATTAAGTGTTTAGGTGTGGCAGGGGCATTTATAGATGCAGCGTCACCAGCAACAGGGAAATAAAGGAAATTGAAGGTATCACCAGAAGAATTCCGATAATGGACATAGTGGTGGAAGAGGAGGCGGTAAGCAGTAGATCAAGGGGGAACCCGAAGTCTACCGTACCTAAAAGCGTTTCCATTAAAATTAGATCCCATGAATACGTATGCAGAGGTGGAGTGTGCAGTAATGGGTATATTAAGAGGTAAAGGCAACAAGTTTTTGTTGGACACATGTATAGTTGCCAGAAGAGACTTAGTGGGTCAGAGACAACGGAATGCGTCACGCTATAGGGTAGGTGGTGGTTGATAGTAATCATGTAAGTTCATTGGAGATGGCAAAAGTAGACAATTGTACAGGCGCTATGCAATTTAAGTACTGTGTAGAAGTAGTACTGCATGCAAGCGAGAGCTACAGCATGATCGTTGGGTTAACTTCTTGTATCAACGTTGTGCAAAAATTAACCTTCGGAAACATCACTAGAACTTAGTGAAATCCAGCTAGGGAAACCTGTTACCAGTATAGAACTGTCGCAAGGGGCAGCTAGCACATTGGACAAACCAGTTGAACAGCATACAATTGCACTAAGCCTTGATTCACATCATTGTGCAACAGCTAGAAGTAGGGAGTCAGTTGGGGTAAATGTGAAGCCACATCTACATGGCGTATGTCACATATAGTAGAACCTCTGGAAGAGAACGATTTATTGGGTCCAGCAAGCTGTCTTATTAAGGGAAGTGTTGTACACCTACCAGAGAGGTATGGCGGGAGAGTGTTACCCGTAAATAAAGCAAAATTTGGCTCTGAGGAAGTGAAAATAAGGAAGGGGATGTTAACAGCAAGTTTGGACACTCAGGATGAGGATGAGAGGTGCACGATGAGTGCGAACCACAACCAGCTGCAAACCGCCGTTAACAAGCTTTACATAGGAAAGTTAAGCATCTAAAGGGAGTAGAGAGACGGAGTGGATGGAATATTTGCTGTTCGAATTTGAGGATTTATTTTTTCCACAGGATCCGTGCTAGAAATGCCCGTAACTGAACAGTAAATACCAATGGGAAAAGAAGCACCAGTGTATCGGAAAACATATCGCATACCTGGATATTTGCAGCCGATTAGGGAAGATTTTATTAATCAGCAGTTAGATGATAGGGTAGTAGAAGAGAGTAGAAGTCAATAGAGTGCAGGAATCGTGGTAGTACCAAAAAAGTCTATGGATGATTCTAGGCAATACTGGTTTTGATATAATTACTGTCACCTGAACAGTAAAACCATAACAGATGCATACCGTATCCCCAACATTACTGTGATCATTGATAACTTGGAACAATCTCAACACTCTTCGATCATGAATTTGAGGAATGGTTACCATCAATTGGAGGCTGTTTTTGAAGATAGCATTTTCGGTACCATAAGGATATCACCAGTTCAAGAGAACGCCGTTTGGATTGGAAAAAGCACGTGCAACTTCTCAGAGGTTATTGGGCGGTGAGTTGAGAGGTTTGAAACCGCACCAGTGTCTAGTTTACCAAACGATACAGCGCAGCATACACAACGTTTGAAGGAAGTGTTTAAGAGAATGAGGGCTGCGTGTCCGGTGTTGAGCACAGAAAAGCGCCTTTTTGCATTAGAAGAGGTAGGTTATTTAGGCCATGTAATTACTAAAGATGGAGTAAGGACAGACACAAAGCTAGTAAAAACTATACAAGAGTTCCCGTGCCTAAATTGATTAACGTAGCCCCAATCTTTCTTGGACTTCTCAAATTATTACAGATAATTCGTGAAAGGCTTTGCTGGCATTAGCACGACCACTCACGCAGTTGCTAAAGAAGAGTGTGAAATTCGTAGAGCAAGCAGAGAGTCCAAGTACGACTGAAGAGTTAAAGGGAGTTTTGACGTCCATTCCAGTTCTAGTATTTCCAGACTTTCAGAAGGAATTTGACCTTTCGTGTCATGTTTTGCGGTGTTTCTTAAGCCAGGAGATTAATGGTGAAGAGCATCCTGTAGCATATGCATCGAGACAGCTGAATGCAGCAAGGAAGAACTATTCAATGACAGAGAAAGAGATGAGTCGCACTTATGGGGTCACGTATTTTAGATGTTGTCCTTATTGGGAAAAATTACGATTAGTAACCGACCACGCTGTTTTAAAGTGATTATTGGTGCTGAAGGACCCATCCAATGAGCTCACAAGATAGTCCTTGAGACTTAGCGAATTCGACTAGAAAGTATTACATAAGCCACGGAAGAAGCACAGGAATGCAGACGCAAAAAGCGGGAAAATAGCAGTGGTGAAAGTTCTGATCTTACGGAATGAGATGCAGTACAGAGCACTGACAGTGACCATAAATATAATAGGATGCAGCCGCAGTTTAGCACGTGTGTCGTGTGTATAATACGAAAATGAGACTAAGGCCGTGGGTAGTAGTACTACCAAAATTTAAAGAAGAGATTTTAAAGGAAGCACAGGATCACATGCTATCTGGTCGTGGAGGGTGCAGAGCAACGAACCAGAGAGTGGCTGAGCGATACTGGAAGGGAGGAAGAGAAGCAGATACGGATCAATATATGTGGTTTTCTCGGAGTGGCACTGTTTGTCTCTGTACGTGACGTCACACGTTGTGTTACATGGGCTGGATACGCATGGGACTGTTTACATTCTACAGCGCTGGTACACTGTCACCATGAAAACTATGCTCTGTCCGAACACGTCTCCGAAGACCCTAACGGTACTGACCGACCGCCGTGTCCTCAGCCTATAGGCCTCACTGGATGCGGATATGGAGGGGCAAGTGGTCAGCACACCGCTCTCCCGGCCGTTGTCAGTTTTCGTGACCGGAGCCGCTACTTCTCAGTCAAGTAGCTCCTCAGCTGGCCTCACAAGGGCTGAGTGCACCCCCACTTGCCAACAGCGCTTGGCATACCGGAGGGTGACCCACCCAAGTGCTAGCCCAGCCCAACAGCGGTTAACTTGGGTGATATGACGGGAACCGGTGTTACCACTGCGGGGTCAGGGATTTTCTCTGCCTCGTGATGGCTGGGTGTTGTGTGCTGTCCTTAGGTTAGTTAGGTTTAATTAGTTCTAAGTTCTAGGGGACTGATGACCATAGATGTTAAGTCCCATAGTGCTCAGAACCATTTGAACCATTTTTTGGTTACCACTGCGGTAAGGCCGTTGGCGACTGTCGCTGCGCAATTCGTTAATATTTGACATTTCCATCTTACATTTAGCTAAGTCATAACTGTCCTGAGCCTCAGTTAACTGTAACACTGTATTTAATGTGGGATCAGTAGGAATCATCAAAATAACAGCACGAATTCTGTCGTCACAAATATTTTGAGTCCTAGCGTCACATAGCATGACACCGCTGTATGATTGTCCATGATTAGACAAAAATTTGCAATGCCTAGTTAAACCTTGTAATTCAGTGATCCACTGTTTATGAGCTTTACCTGCTGCCCGCTAAAGGCGGAAAAACTTGGACCTTGTAGTAGCCATGAGTGTTTGTCCATCAAAGTAAGTGATTAAATTTGTAAGTAGGCTGTTTATGTGTTTGTATGTTGGCC
This sequence comes from Schistocerca piceifrons, assembly GCF_021461385.2. Classification (NCBI taxonomy): domain Eukaryota; kingdom Metazoa; phylum Arthropoda; class Insecta; order Orthoptera; family Acrididae; genus Schistocerca; species Schistocerca piceifrons. The sequence goes on along the minus strand of NC_060140.1, from coordinate 737,100,359 downwards.
GCACTATGTAGCGATTTGCATTACTAACTGTGACAGCGCTGTGCGCACTCTGTAAAAGACTGTGGCTGGTCAGACGTGCTGGTGGAAATTAGTAGTCAGCGGTGATGGAGGTTGGAGGTGAACAGCCAGCAGTAATGGAAGTTGGGAGTGAGTAATCAGTAGTGATGGAGGTTAGAGGTTAATAATTAGCAGTGTTGGAAGTTTGCAGTATTAGCGCGAGCGGGCGGTCTGAATGTACGTCCGTCATTGAGATTTATTACTAATGATTATATAATTTTCGAACTGGTTGTCACATTCTTAAGGTAAATACATTGTTTGCTCTGCAACAAAATCTTTTATTTAGCTGGCAGTATTGGCGCTTGTGGCATTGCTGTAGTTCGTGATTTTTGTGAGGTAAGTGACTTATGAAATGTATAGGTTATTGTTAGGATTTCTACTAATTCAGGGCCATTCTTTTGCATTAATTATTTGAAGTCAGATTATCATTTTTTGAGCAGTCAGATCGCGTTACCGTTGAATATTTTGAGTAATTAATGAATAGGAAAAGTGTGAGTTCTGTTTGCCAGGTCAGTGTTGAAATGATAAACAATAGTAAAGGGACACTTGCATTAAATTTCACCCAGCAGTTTCAGAATTAAATTAAGAAGTTTCACCGCCTCAGTTATTTCAATTGAAGTAAAAATCATGAAGTTTCCACTTGCTAACTAAAGTCTCAAACTCCACCTATTCTGGTTGTCAGGAAACAATTTCACTATAGGGTTGCAAACTTCCGTGCCCACCACGGAAAGAAAAAAATGCTTTGCCCCTCGTGCGTTGCAGTTGGTGTGCCTCCATACAAATCATCAATTGAACTAAGTATTTTGACCAGTCCGCATACTGTTTTTTGAAACTATGGAATCGTGGAATGGCTGATGGAGGCTGCAGCTGAGGCTGTTGTGCTGCGTATACATTCTGCTGTTGTTGCTGTGTTAGCTGTGTCGTGACATGCAGCAATTGCTAGATTTGCCCACTCTGTAACTAAATAGCATCCGTTAGAGAATCGTCTTGTGACACAGAAACTCTGTCTGTAAGGAATTTAGATTAGATACAGCACGCAATATAATACACTCGCCTCAGTAGTAGTGTCCGTCCTGAGCCATAAGTCTACACACTAATGTGCTAGATATATAAAAAGAAATGGTAAGAAATTCTAGCAAACAGTAAAGGATACAAAATAAATTATTCGGAGTAGGAATTAAAATCCATGGAGAAGAAATTAAAACCTTGAGGTTCGCCGATGACATTGTAATTCTGTCAGAGACAGCAAAGGACTTGGAAGAGCAGCTGAACGGAATGGACAGTGTCTTGAAAGGAGGATATAAGATGAACATCAACAAAAGCAAAACTAGGATAATGGAATGTAGTCGAATTAAATCGGGTGATGCTGCGGGAATTAGATTAGGAAATGAGACGCTGAAAGTAGTAAATGAGTTTTGCTATTTGGGGAGCAAAATAACTCACGATTGTCGAAGTAGAGAGGATATAAAATGTAGACTGGCAATGGCAAGGAAAGCGTTTCTGAAGAAGAGAAATTTGTTAACATCGAGTATAGATTTAAGTGTCAGGAAGTCGTTTCTGAAAGTATTTGTATGGAGTGTAGCCATGTATGGAAGTGAAACGTGGACGATAAATAGTTTATACAAGAAGAGAATAGAAGCTTTCGAAATGTGGTGCTACAGATGAATGCTGAAGATTAGATGGGTAGATCACATAACTAATGAGGAGGTGTTAAACAGAATTGGGGAGAAGAGAAATTTGTGGCACAACTTAACTAGAAGAGGGGATCGGTTGGTAGGACATATTCTGAGGCATCAAGGGATCACCAATTTAGTATTGGAGGGCAGCATGGAGGGTAAAAATTGTTGAGGGAGACCAAGAGATGAATACACTAAGCAGATTCAGAAGGATTTAGGTTGCAGTAGGTACTGGGAGATGAAGAAGTTGCACAGGATAAAGTAGCATGGAGAGCTGCATCAAACCAGTCTCAGGACTTAAGACCACAACAACAAAACAAGAAATTCTAACAAATAACAAGGGCAGGTGTAACTTGCACAGACTCTATCCCTCCAACTGTTGTATCGTACTTTTGATACAACCACAGAAGAAGATTTTACTCGTCGCCATCCTGTACTATTTATAGTGAGAGAAGAACGATGAGAGCATTGAAACACTGATAATGATTAGTGACAAGAACACACACATTTATTGACAGATCTCAACGTTTGCACAAATTGGCTCAAGCAGTAGATGCTGGACTTCAACAACTACTATTCCAGAGGCTAATGCTGAATAGTAACTACTTCATGTTCCACTAGAATGTTCACAGAAGATGGGCTGGTGTGGACTCGCTAGAATCAGGAGATATGGCGCAATGTACACAGGCAGAAGTTGGTTTTCTCGCTAGCCAAACTGATTTGGAACTTCCTACTTTGCTGTGGCATCGGCACATACCACTTCTCTGGCGGCGCCACCACTGCGACCTCTTGGTGCGGCAATCACTGGGCTATACTGTGTCTCTGGAGTGGGTTGTCGACCTACAGACGCCTGTGGTGCTGCCTGGTGGTGCGTGCCGTGCTTACGACACCACGATAACTTCTATTCAGTGCAAATCGTTGACATTTTTACCATATCTTTTTAAGATGATTTTCTAGGGGAACCTTCAAAAATTTTTCGATATTGTTACGGCGTAAAGTCAAGCGCCGGCACGCCAGCCGGGAACGAGAGAGCAGAGCGGGCTGTGAATAAGACGTCAGCCAGTTTTACACTGACCGAGCCCTCTCCAGGACGACAACGCGACAGCAGCGGCCTCTATGCGAAGAGGACATAGGCGCTGCACCCGACTGGCGGCAGCCCAGCTATACAGAAGCTTGACGACTAGCAGCCTGAATAGAAGAGTCAACTGTGTTACTTCAGATGCATTAGGAATTATATGAACTGAAAAACAATAATGGTTGAAATGACTCTGAGCACTATGGGACTTAACATCTGAGGCCAGTCCCCTAGACTTAGAACTACTTAAACCTAACTAACCTAAGGACATCGCACACATCCATGCCCGAGGCAGGATTGGATCCTGCGACCGTAGCAGCAGCGCGGTTCCGGGCTAAAGCGCCTAGAACTGCTCGGCCACAACGGCCGGCTAAACTGAAAAGATTTCTTATTTGCGTGTCGCCCTCTGTTTGCGACACTTCTGTGCTATTGTCAAAGTTAAATATTGTTATTGTTCATTTCGTAATAAAAATAATTTATCGATTTGTTTGAATGATGTCTAGCAATACGGGAGAGCAGGCTTCCTATACCCCACATATTCGACGACTAGGCAGGATTCAACAGATATCATTTACCCATTACCGGGATCCAAATAACATATGCATGTAATATCGTGTGTGAAGCGTAAATGTGGTTTTAACTGACTGAGTCAGCGTTTTTTCACCAATATGATGCTCTGTCTCTGCATAATGTGCACTTCACCCCTGTAAAAAATGTGCCTAAAATGGTACTTCTTTGACAAAAAAGGTCTAAAAAGGGTCTTAATATTCCTGAAAAGAAATTGAAAGAACTGCCAAAATCACGTAAAACTGGACAGACTGCAAATCCAGTAACATATTTCTAGAATGAGATTTTCACTCTGCAGCGGAGTGTGCGCTGATACGAAACTTCCTGGCAGATTAAACCTGTGTGCCGGACCGAGACTCGAACTCGAGACCTTTGCCTTTCGCGGGCAAGTGCTCTACCAACTTTTTTGTTTTTTTTAATGTCATTATGTTCGTTGTATTTGCTCGGGGCGGACGTCGCAAGACACCCGTTTCAGTTCGTCATTGATCCATGAACTCAGTTTTTTTGTTACAGAGGGCAGCTAACCCTCTGACCGTACACCCTGGGTTACCGTGCCGGCTCCCCGTCCTCACGCGAAAGGCAAAGGTCCCGAGTTCGAGTCTCGGTCCAGCACACAGTTTTAATCTGCCAGGAAGTTTCGACATATTTCTAATAACATTTTTTTCTCTTTAAGATACATATCATAAGCCGGGCATTTTCTATGAATTGCGATCAATGAGCAAAGCATCAAGAAAAAATGTATAGCAAATGATTTTGTTATCCTTATGTTATGTGTACTAATTTGTTGTTTATACATGTCAAAGTATGTACTAGTAAATGTACCGAAGTATATAAATTAACTGTCAAAACTTCACTGACCTGTATCATTCCTTTCATGTATAAGCGGCACTCCTTTCTGCGTAGCAGGTAGAAGATGGCAATCAGTGAAAAAAATGCTCCTGTCGGAGTAGAAAGAAGAGGAATGTGTTCCTCTTTAAAGTAATCTGACAGAAAAGTTGGGAACCAGCTGCTACCATCCTCATTCCATCTTCCACTCCAAAAATATTAGCATGCAAACCATATTCGCACTTTGCAGAGAGACAATGAAAATGGAAGATAGAGAAGTCAGAGGCAGTGGGAGAGAAAGAGGAGGAAAGATAGAGAAGTCAGTGACAGTGGGAGAGAAAGAGGAGACGCTGACAGTGGGATAGAGAAAGTGGCAGCCGACGAGAAAGAGTGGCGGATGTCGACAACAGCAGTGTGAGCCAAAAAGAGAGGAGATTCTGATATTCACTTAGAGACAGTGGCAGTAACAGAGAGAGAAAGATGGGTAGAGGCAGAAGCAGTGGGAGCAAAAGAGAGAGCAAACAGAGGAAATGAAAAATAGAGATGAATGGTGACCATAAATAGGCTGGGGGGGGGGGGGGGAGGGGCGGTCTGGAAACGGCTATCTTTAACAAATAGGTGTGGTGGGGGAGGGTGCGTTGTAGGAGAAAAAGTAAATTCGAACCCCAGAATTTTTGAGCTGCTGGGGTATGGTGTAGTTAGTGACAAGGGGTAAGAAAGACAAAAGAAGACAGTTTAAATGAGAGAGGGGACAGTGGGATTATGCTATAAATCAATGGGAGAAAGAACAGACACTGGGAGAGACGCTTATATTAGACAGTGGCAATGAGAGGGAGATGCTAAGAACGTTTAAAAGACACCGAGTAGAAGGATTTAGAATGTGCTATGTTAAAACAGCGTGAATACGTTCGCGCGCCATAATTTTTGCAGAGGAAGCCAGAATGAGGATTCAGGCAGCTGGTCATTACATCATCATCATAAACAAAAGGCTATGCCTTGTCGATTTAGCCACGTCACTCTCTCCATTGTCATCCACTTCAATTCCTCATACGATTTTAGCCCCATATCTTATTTGATGTTATTAAAATACGTTGCCCTTGGCCTGCCTCTTGTTTTTTTTTCCTAAAACTTTTCTTTCAAATATATTCTTTAGGAACTGGTTGTGTCTTATTATGTGCCCTATCATTTTTTATTTTCTTCTTCCTATATAATTTAGCAGCATTCTGTTCTCATTCACTTCTCTCAAGACCTGTCCGTGGTCATTAGCGACGGAAAACAAGCTCGGATTGTGTCAAGGACGGGGAAGGAAATTGGCTGTGTTCTTTCAAAGGAACCATTCCGGCACATTCCTGGATCCATTCAGGGAAATCACAGAAAAACTAAATCTGGATGGGCGGATGAAGGTTTGGACCGTTGTCCTCCAGAATGCGAATCCATTTACCTAATGATGCAAGCGATAGATAGGTTAATGATAACGGCGCCTGGAGCATTTAATGCTAGTCAGAAAGTTTTTCATTGGAAAGGCAATGTGTGTCTTCTTCACTGCTGACGCATGAAAGCAGTAGTAGAGAAGACGTAAATCTGATACAGATATAAATTTATTGTGCGGCAATTTCGCGCTTGTAGTGTAGTATAGTTTGTCTAAATCACCAGTGTTTGGCTTTCAGGTTAAATACAGCATGCCAAAAACCTATAATCGGATAACGAATCGAGCTTTTTGGAGTGAGAGTGGCGAGAGATGCGGCCAACGGTGTGATGACCCAGAGGTAATAAACGAAGATGGATGTGTAGAATGTCTGGAATTTTATTTGGAAGTCCCATCTGAAACTGACTGCTCACAATGTGTAGTGTGTATGAAGACTGTTCAATTTACAACAACATGTGTGTCCTTTGAGGAAAAAATGAAAAGAAAAAGGAGAAAATCTACTATCGTACAAAAGTAGAGTAATACTTCCTATCTTGTGATTTCTTTGTTTTTTTTAGTTACCTATCTATAAACAATTTCACTCGGTTTTTATGTTTGCGTCAGTTACAACATGCGTTTTTAATGGTTAAGTGTTATTCTGACTCCTTCATTGTTCCCATTGGTTTGAAATAGTAGTAAAAGCTACTTAAGCCAGTTATAAACCATTAAGCTAGACATGTACGAGTATTTATAATTGAAAGAACCAGTTCCAAAGTACAATCAAGAGGGATCTCTCCTATCCATGGTGAATCCTCTCACCTACCCTAGGAATGAGTACCCTCAGGTACAGTAAAGTTTAAAATTCCAATTTCATTGATGTGCTTACAGAAGCGTCATCTCTCCTCACCTTACCCTATGTACGAGGGATGATCAACAAAGGCTGATGCTGTTTTTTTTTCCTGCAACTTCCGAGCTAGTTTTCTATATGTGTCATGAATATTTGAAAAGAGCTGGGTTTTATGTGTAACATCCTTAGGCGACAGCACTCTTGTATACGTAGGCTGATAGTAATGCTCTTTTTTTCCAGACGTTCTTTGTATTTCGCATGCCAAACAATGGAGGTGACAGGAGAGGAGTAGTAGGCGCAATAAAATTCTGTATTTTTTTAAAACATAAAGTCACTGAAACATTTTTTTCTCAATTTATTGGCGTTCAGGCCGTGCCTCTTCACCCATCTCAATAGTGATGTCAGCTGTGACTACACGAAAGTAAGGACAACGCAACACCAGTCCCTACGTGGAAAAAATATCCGATTGAGCCTGGAATCGAAGCCGCGCCGCTTCATTTTGCAGTCCACCGCGCTGACCGTGCAGCTACCCTGACAGCCAACTAAACCGCCTGAAAATCTGCAACTAGCGGACGGTGAAGATGTATTCTACCTCGTGCAACCGTGTCTGGGTGGTTCAAGGACTTCAAACAAGGCCACTTGACAGTGTTACGCGAGGTCGGTGTGGTATTTTGGCTTCTGCTGTTACTGAAGCCAGTTGCTATCATTGTCCGTGAGGTTTGGCGTGTGGTGTCACCGCCAGACATCAGTCACACTTGCTACAGGGTGTTTCAAAAATGACCGGTATATTTGAAACGGCAATAAAAACTAAACGAGCAGCGATAGAAATACACCGTTTGTTGCAATATGCTTGGGACAACAGTACATTTTTAGGCGGACAAACTTTCGAAATTACAGTAGTTACAATTTTCAACAACAGATGGCGCTGCAAGTGATGTGAAAGATATAGAAGACAACGCAGTCTGTGGGTGCGCCATTCAGTACGTCGTCTTTCTGCTGTAAGCGTGTGCTGTTCACAACGTGCAAGTGTGCTGTGGACAACATGGTTTATTCCTTAGAACAGAGGATTTTTCTGGTGTTGGAATTCCACCGCCTAGAACACAGTGTTGTTGCAACAAGACGAAGTTTTCAACGGAGGTTTAATGTAACCAAAGGACCGAAAAGCGATACAATAAAGGATCTGTTTGAAAAATTTCAACAGACTGGGAACGTGACGGATGAACGTGCTGGAAAGGTAGGGCGACCGCGTACGGCAACCACAGAGGGCAACGCGCAGCTAGTGCAGCAGGTGATCCAACAGCGGCCTCGGGTTTCCGTTCGCCGTGTTGCAGCTGCGGTCCAAATGACGCCAACGTCCACGTATCGTCTCATGCGCCAGAGTTTACACCTCTATCCATACAAAATTCAAACGCGGCAACCCCTCAGCGCCGCTACCATTGCTGCACGAGAGATATTCGCTAACGATATAGTGCACAGGATTGATGACGGCGATATGCATGTGGGCAGCATTTGGTTTACTGACGAAGTTTATTTTTACCTGGACAGCTTCGTCAATAAACAGAACTGGCGCATATGGGGAACCGAAAAGCCCCATGTTGCAGTCCCATCGTCCCTGCATCCTCAAAAAGTACTGGTCTGGGCCGCCATTTCTTCCAAAGGAATCATTGGCCCATTTTTCAGATCCGAAACGATTACTGCATCACGCTATCTGGACATTCTTCGTGAATTTGTGGCGGTACAAACTGCCTTAGACGACACTGCGAACGCCTCGTGGTTTATGCAAGATGGTGCCCGGCCACATCGCACGGCCGACGTCTGTAATTTCCTGAATGAATATTTCGATGATCGTGTGATTGCTTTGGGCTATCCGAAACATACAGGAGGCGGCGTGGCTTGGCCTCCCTATTCGCCAGACATGAACCCCTGTGACTTCTTTCTGTGGGGACACTTGAAAGACCAGGTGTACCGCCAGAATCCAGAAACAATTGAACAGCTGAAGCAGTACATCTCATCTGCATGTGAAGCCATTCCGCCAGACACGTTGTCAAAGGTTACGGGTAATTTCATTCAGAGACTACGCCATATTATTGCTACGCATGGTGGATATGTGGAAAATATCGTACTATAGAGTTTCGCAGACCGCAGCGCCATCTGTTGTTGACAATTGTAACTACTGTAATTTCGAAAGTTTGTCTGCCTGAAAATGTACTGTTGTCCCAAGCATATTGCAACATACGGTGTATTTCTATCGCTGCTCGTTTAGTTTGTATTGCCGTTTCAAATATACCGGTCATTTTTGAAACACCCTGTAGGTGGTAACCTTTAAATCGGCCGCGGTCCGGTAGTATACGTCGGACCCGCGTGTCGCCACTATCAGTGATTGTAGACCGAGCGCCGCCACACGGCAGGTCTAGAGAGACTTCCTAGCACTCGCCCCAGTTGTACAGCCGACTTTGCTAGCGATGGTTCACTGACAAATTACGCTCTCATTTGGCGAGACGATAGTTAACATAGCCTTCAGCTACGTCATTTGCTACGACCTAGCAAGGCGCCATTATCATTTGCTATTTATCTTGTGATGCATGTACCGTCAGACCGATGTTCACCAATTACGGATTAAAGTTAAGTATTCCAGCAGCTACGTACTTTTCTTGCTAGTATAACTCCTTTAACTGTTCCAGACCTCACGCCAGCCTGCGTGAGCTTAAACGCGTGCCTTTCGGCTACCCGTCACTGTGGATTGGCTGTCCTGCCAGTCCACAACATGGCGGATAACATTACATAACCTCAGTGAAGTGTTGAGAACCTTTTGCGGCAGTTTCTTTACGCCTACGCATGATCATCTCCATATGCCCCGTCTTCGTGTTCGCTGAGTGCAACTTCTGTTGACTTCCAAACAAATGACTGTGCGAATGGAAATAAGCTGTGAGGTGCTGCGTCTTCTTGCTGGTAGCAGGGATATGTTTCTGGAATCGATTATCACCGGTGTTTGAGTCATAGCTGCGTTATTGTGATCCTTAAGGGAAACTAGCCAGCGCAGTGTAGAGGCCGCCAGGTTCTCCAACACCATAAAAGGTGAAATTTGTTCCATCTGCAATGAAAGTGAAGGCGATCACATTTTTTGACTGTCATGGAATGATTTACCAGCATGCAGTTCCCCCTCACACTACTGTTACAACAGCATACTCCAGTTCAGTATCGGCAAAACTGTGAAAGCAAAATGCAGGGAAACGAACAGAACTCTCGCATTGTCAGACCAGGTGAGGACTTCGTCATGACAATGCGTGGCCTCGCGTCGTAAATCAAGTCATGCGGTTTCTGCCTCAATTCAGTATTACCTGTGTACTGCATCCACCTAATAGCCCCGATCTTGCACTCTCTGATTGTTCTTTTATTCCTTTCACTAAAGGCAACGCTTCTGGGCATTCGATTTGAGAACTCTGAAGCACTGCTCAAGAAAAGTTAGGCGATTCTTAAGGACCTGACATATGTTCGATGTCTAGCAGAGATACTATAAAAAATACATTCAAGTAAGAGAGGGGCACTTTGAATAAGATCGTGTAAACCTCGAAATGAACTAATAAACATACGTAGAAAGAAACCAGTCTCAGTCTTTGTTGATCAACCCTCGTTGTTATATAGAAGTGGAAATCAGTATAAAGGCAGGGCTCCTACGAAAATAATAGTACAATGTCTAAGCATACATGAGTCGAATTTATTATGAAAGTAGTAGATACACGTAATATATAAACTATCGTGACGTAATTGCATACTTTCTTTCACAACACGAGTAACAAAATGAGGCATTTGAACTTCTGTGGATGAAAATTAGTATAAAGCCACTTACTGTCGGTTGTGTTATTGCATTGTTAGAACTTTGTCCATCCTCTGTTCTTCCTCATTACCTCAAAAATTCTCATCGGCATTATCTTTGTAGGGTTTGTAGTTCTTGCAGTGCTCAGATCCAGCCTACGTGCAGACCAGGGCAAGACATGGATGTCTTTATCTTCAAACGACGTTTTGGTTGTAGCAGAAACATGCACAGATGCATTATCTTCTTCAAACGTTAGACTTCCGCCCCTGAATCCTCATACATTCTGATCAACTCTTTCTCTAGCAGCTCTTCGTACATGTTAGAGCTCATTCTAGTGTTCAGCCAAGCTGTGCGTGATTTATCTTTAGTGCAGAAGACTGTCCAAATCATAACACTTCCACCACCAAGGTTTCTGCTCGTTCTTACCAGCTGCTCAGTTCTCAGATAATTGCCAATAATATTAAAATCCATTCGTCCGATCTATATTAAACTTATTGTCACCGCTGAAAATCACTTTATCTCATTATGCACTCCATGACACAAGTTTTTCAGCAAAGTCCAGTCCAGCTTGTTTGTGTCTGGTTGTTATAGCACACTTCTGCACTGCCGGCCGGTGTGGCCGTGCGGTTCTAGGCGCTTCAGTCTGGAACCGCGTGACCGCTACGGTCGCAGGTACGAATCCTGCCTCGGACATGGATGTGTGTGTGGTGTCATTGGGTTAGTTAGGTTTAATAAGTTCTAAGTTCTAGGCGACTGATGACCTCAGAAGTTAAGTCGCATAGTGCTCAGAGCCATTTGAACCATTTGAACCAAGCTGTGCGTGATTTATCTTTAGTGCAGAAGACTGTCCAAATCATAACACTTCCACCACCAAGATTTCTGCTCGTTCTTACCAGCTGTTCAGTTCTCAGGTAATTGCCAATAATATTAAAATCCATTCGTCCGATCTATATTAAACTTAAAGTCATCACCGAAAATCACTTTATCCCATTATGAACTCCATGACACAAGTTTTTCAGCAAAGTCCAGTCTAGCTTGTTTGTGTCTGGTTGTTATAGCACACTTCTGCACTGCCGGCCTCTGTGGCCGAGCGGTTCTAGGCGCTTCAGTCTGACTCGGGCATGGATGTGTGTGATGTCCTTAGGTTAGTTAGGTTTAAGTAGTGTTAAGTCTAGGGGACTGATGACCTCAGATGTTAAGTCCCACAGTGCTCAGAGCCATTTGAACTATTTGAACTTCTGCACTTGTTTCTTGAATGCAAGATGTGTATTATTTGACAAAATTTGTCGTACACGTCTGGCAGTTACTGACAACTGTAAATAAGCAATTAGCTGAGAAGATTAACGGTTTGTGGCCCTTGCTTTCCGCAAAAGTAACCCTTTCCATGCCTCAGACGATTTTCTACTTTGGACATATTTTCCATTCTGTCGATATCGTGTGCCCAATGTAACGAAATTATCAGTCACTGTACGTGAACGGTTCAACTTCTTGGCGGTTTGACGATTAGAGAGTCCCATTTCTTTGTGCGCACCGATTTCTGCACTCAACCCTTGTGAGGCAAACTGAGGAGCCACTTGACTGAGAAGTAGCGGCTCCGATCTCGGAAACTGACATACGGCCGGGACAGCGGTGTGCTGACCACTTGCCCTTCCCTATCCATATCCGGCGACGTCTATGAGCTGAGGATAACACGGCGGCCGGTCAGTACCGTTGGGCCTTCATGGCCTGTTCGGAAAGAGTTTCGTATCACATGATAGCTGCTTTCGAGTGGTCTTGTCACAATCGTGGTTTATATGCACAACACGCACTGTCACTAATGGTGTCTGCTTCCTATCTGTAGTTAACACACGTACGCACTAACGCCGCATAGAGCCGACTGCCTTTACACCGGGTTCCATCCTCTACCACCCGAGTCGTTGATGTCTTGTTATATACTGTGCTACTGACATAAAATGCTATACCATTTGACTGCATTTGCCGGTATACAGAATCTCATACCATTGCATATACACTGTAGACGACTATTCCAACCGACAATGTTAATTTTCCTACAAATAATCATGCCCTTATACTAATTTCCAATCCTGTAGATGAGCTTATATCCCTGATAACGGGTCGCGAATTTTGTCATCTCTTCGACAGATATGGGATGTGGAAATCTGTGTATCAGGGGTTTGAGATCGGTCGCTGTTGCAAACGCGCTGGCGTGGGTGTTAGCCAAGCCGAGGCAGCGGTGTGGTGCAGGTATATACGAGGGTGCAGCTCCGGCGGCTATTTTGCTTTTGAAGAATGGGACAGACACAACGGGCCGGAGAGCGCGGCCCTTGTCGTCGGCTGGTCGTCTCGGGCAGCTGAGGGGGGAGGGGGGGCGCAGCCCGAGCGCTGGCCGGTCAACAGCTGCCCGCCATCTCCGCGGCGACCACCATAGAAACTGCACTACTGGCCATCAAAACTGCTACACCACGAAGATGACAGGAAGATGATGATGTGATATGCAAATGATTAGCTTCTCAGAGCATTCACACAAGGTTGGCACCGGTGGTGACAACTACAACGTGCTCACATGAGGAAAGTTTCCAACCGATTTCTCATACACAAACAGCAGTTGACCGGCGTTGCCTGATGAAACGTTGTTGTGATGCCTCGTGTAAGGAGGAGAAATGCGCACTGTCGCGTTTCCGACTTTGATAAAGGTCGGATTGTAGCCTATCGCGATTGCGGTTTATCGTATCGCGACATTGCTGCTCGGGTTGGTCGAGATCCAATGACTGTTACCAGAATATGGAATCGGTGGGTTCAGGAGGGTAATACGGAACGCCGTGCTGGATCCCAACGGCCTCGTGTCACTAGCAGTCGAGATGACAGGCATCTTATCCACATGGCTGTAACGGATCGTGCAGCCACGTCTCGACCCCTGAGTCAACAGATGGGGACATTTTCAAGACAACAACTATCTGTACGAACAGTTCGAAGACGTTTGCAGCAGCATGGACTATCAGCTCGGAGACCGTGGCTGCGGTTACCCTTGCCGCTGCATCACAGACAGGAGCGCCTGCGATAATGTACTCAACGACGAACCTGGGTGCACGAATGGCAAAACGTAATTTTTTCGGATGAATCCAAGTTCTGTTTACAGCATCATGATGCTCGCATCCGTGTTTGGCGATATCGCGGTGAACGCACATTGGAAGCGTGTATTCGTCATCGCCATACTGGCGTATCACCCGGCGTGATAGTATAGGGTGCCATTGGTTACATGTCTCGGTCACTTCTTGTTCGCATTGACGGCACTTTGAACAGTGGAGCCGGCCGGGGTGGCCGAGCGGTTCTAGGCGCTACATTCTGGATACCGCGCGACCGCTACGGTCGCTGGTTCGAATCCTGCCTCGGGCATGGATGTGTGTGTGATGTTCTCAGGTTAGTTAGGTTTAAGTAATTCTACGTTCTGGGGGACTGATGACCACAGAAGTTAAGTCCCATAGCACTCAGAGCCATTTGAACCATTTTTTGAACAGTGGACGTTACATTTCAGATGTGTTACGACCTGTGCCTCTACCCTTCATTCGATCCCTGCGAACCCCTACATTTCAGCAGGGTAATGCACGACCGCATGTTGCAGGTCCTGTACGGGCCTTTCTGGATATAGAAAATGTTCGACTGCTGCCCTGGCCAGCACGTTCTCCAGATCTTTCACCAATTGAAAACGTTTGGTCAATGGTGGCCGAGCAACTGGCTCGTCACAATACGCCAGTCACTACTCTTGATGAAGTGTGGTATCGTGTTGAAGCTGCATGGGCAGCTGTACCTGTACACGCCATCCAAGCTCTGTTTGACTCAATGTCCAGGCGTATCAGGGCCGTTATTACGGCCAGAGATGGTTGTTCTGGGTACTGGTTTCTCAGGATCTATGCACCCAAATTGCATGAAAATGTAATCACATGTCAGTTCTAGTATAATATATTTGTCCAATGAATACCCGTTTATTATCTGCACTTCTTCTTGGTGTAGCAATTTTAATGGCCAGTAGTGTAGAAACTCGTAATCTGCTCGTGGTTTGTGCCTGTCAAGCATGCGGCATTGGGCCTGTTTCACACGCATGCGGCACGTTTCGGTTCAGTTCGTTTTCGGTTCTTTTTCGGTCGCTGCCGACAAGTGTGATACTTCTTTTTCTATTCGGTACCTAACATAAGTAGAAGAGCACCGTATACTCCATCGACACGAACGCGTTTCATCTAGTTTCTGTAGGTGCGAACTCGTATCCAAGGAGCAGAGAGCATTCAAGGCGTTTACACACGCGCGGTCCAGTTTCTGTTCTCTTTACTAGTACCTATTATTATTAGTTTTTCAAAGTTGTTGTCACAGTTATTCTGATAAAATGAGCGGTTTACCAGATGTTTATGTGGATCGGCTGTTTTCTACAGTGCAATATACACCAGTGCCGTCGGACAACACTTGTGAAACATGTGAGGATAAATTTAAGGCGCAGGAAGCCTAGAAAGACGTTTGTGGTGAAATTTTCAACGACTTTGACATCACTAAAAAAATGGAATTGGAAAGTATTGAAAAATTAATTTTCGTCCATTAAGAGATGGAGTACATTAGGACAGTTCATGAACTCGCCGCGATTTTGGGGAATTTTAAAAGCAAATAATCTGAAAATTAAGAAAATAACCAATACGTTTATTCAAAATCTACATAAAATTATAGTATAATACACATTTTTTGCTTTACGTATTAAGCTAAATCGTATTCTACAAAATTTCCAACTCACTGAACCCACTTCAGTCGCGAAGTAATTTTCAACACATCTCTTACATTTCTGGCTGACATTGTTGCCTGATTTTTCCTCATTTTACCCGAGAGGACATCTTCAGAAACCGAAATGGACAACCTGTTTTCCGTTTCAAAACGATCTCCATCTCATATGAAACTGTGCAAAAGTATACAAGCCATCCGTAGCACAACCAGGATCCAAGTTAACGGCGCGATGGAAGATTCACCATTTGTTGCTAAATATTCAAAATGTACATTCCGCGCACCTGCGAGCTCTGCACGCACGACAATTGTAGATCTTTTTCTCCGCCATCAAACTATGTCCACTGTGCGCTTTGAGGAAATGCTTATATAAGCCAGAAGAATCATCTCCTGCGAGATCGTAAGTCATTTCGAGGTACTGTGTGCCTGGAGGACGTTTGTCCTGAAGTAGCTCCACGGTGCCGGTAGATCTCCGTAGTTGACAGTATTGAAAAACATTAGAATCACAGTCCTCCCCATACACTTTTCGGTATTCTGCGTCAGCTGCAGCCATCAGAACTATAGACGAATGTTATTACGTTCAACTTAACAAGTATGTATTGAAGGGAGACATGATTACTGTAGAGTAATTAAATTTCGGGAATAAATTTGTCTAGGTGACATATTTAAATGATTAATATTTCCGTCACAGGTTAATAACAAAATGTCGTGTGACTAGGGCCTCCCGCCGGGTAGACCGTTCGCCGGGTGCAAGTCTTTCGATTTGACGTCACTTCGGCGACTTGCGCGTCGATGGGGAGGAAATGATGATAATTAGGACAGCACAACACCCAGTCCGTGAGTGGAGAAAATCTCCGACCCAGCCGGGAATCGAACCCGGGCTCTTAGGATTGACATTCTGTCGCGCTGCCCACTCAGCTACCGGGGGCGGACGTCACAGGTTAATGTAAGCGCGAGATAAACCACAGTGAAATGCAGGTACATTAACAACCGGTGTAACCACCAGAATGTTGAACGCAAGCATCCAAACGGGCATGCATTGTGTTGTACAGGTGTCTGTCGGATGTCACTTTGTGGGATAGAATTCGATGCTTGTTGCACTTGGTCGGTCAGTACAGGGACGGTTGAAGCCGTTTGTGGAAGACGATGGAGTTGTCCGATGGTGTCCCATATGTGTCCTATTGGAGACAGATCTGGTGATCGAGCAGGCCAAGGCAACATGTCGTCACTCTATAGAAGACGTTGGTTTACAACAGCAATATGTGGACGAACGTTATACGGTTGGAAAACATCTCCAGGAATGCTGTTTATGAATGGCAGCTCAACAGATAGAATCACCAGACTGACGTACAGATTTACGATCAGGGTGCGTGGGATAACCTAGAGTGTGCTTCTGATGTCACACGAAATCGCATCGTAGACTATAACTCGAGGTGTATGCTGCGCGGTGTAGCCACGCGGTCTGATTCGCCTTGTCACGGTTCGTGCGACTTCCTCTGTCGAAGGTTCGAGTCCTCCCTCGGGCATGGGTGTGTGTGTTGTCCTTAGTGCAAGTTGGTTAAGTTAGATTAAGTAGTGCGTAAACTTAGGGACCGACGACCTCAGCAGTTTGCTTCCATAAGACCTTACCACAAGTTTCCAAATTTCGAGGTGTCTGTCCCGTGTGTCTAGCATCTAGACTGGTTGGTTGCAGACCCTCAACTGGCCCCCTTCGAACCAACGCACGGCCATCACTGCCACTGAGGCATGAGGCAGAACCACCTTTCATCAGAAAACGCAACAGATTTCCACCCAGCCCTCCAGTGAGCTCTCGCTTGACATCACTGAATTCGCAAATGACGGTGATTTGGGGTCAGTGGAATGCATGCTACATGGCGTCTGTCTCAGAGCTGTCACTGAAGTAACCAATCTATAAGAGTTCGTCGTGTCATTGTGGTGCGAACTGAGCTCGAAGCTCTGCTGCAGATGCAGTACGATGCGCCAGACTCATACGCCGAACAGGATGGTCTTCCCTCTCGGTAGTGCCACGTGGCCGTCCGGAGTCTGGTCTGCTTGCGACCGTACATTCTCGTAACCATCGCTACCAGCAATCATGTACAGTTGCTCCATTGCTGCCAAGTCTTTTTGCAGTATCGCAGAAGAAACAACCAGCTTCTCGTCGCGCTATTACATGACCTCGTTCGAACTCACTGAGGTGTTGATGTTGGCGTCTTGGTCGCCTTAAGGCATTCTCAACTATCATCAACTCATCACGTCCAATCTCAAACCTAACTAACGCTCACGGTAGTTACAGCGTGTATTTAAGGCAAAACTGATTTTGCACCCTCATAGTGGCGCTACTAGTGCCACCTTATGCGACTGAGTCGAAATCTGAACAGACATCATATTTCAGATGTAGAAACACGCCTACGAATTTTCATTTATGTCGCACAACTCCTTGACGTTGTGATTTTTTTCCTCGGTGTAAATACACTACTGGCCATTAAAATTGCTACACCAAGAATAAAAGCAGATGATAAACGGGTATTCATTGGACAAATATATTATACTAGAACTGACATGTGATTACATTTTCACGCAATTTGGGTGCATCGATCCTGAGAAATCAGTACCCAGAACAACCACCTCTGGCCGTAATAACGACCTTGATACGCCTGGGCATTGAATCAAACAGAGCTTGGATGGCGTGTACAGGTACAGCTGCCCATGCAGCTTCAACACGATACCACAGTTCAACAAGAGTAGTGACTGGCGGATTGTGACGAGCCAGTTGCTCGGCCACCATTGACCAAACGTGTTCAGTTGGTGAGAGATCTGGAGAATGCGCTGGCCAGGGCAACAGTCGAACATTTTCTGTATCCAGAAAGGCCCGTACAGGATCTGCAACATGAGGTCGTGCATTATCCTGCTGAAATGTAGGGTTTCGCAGGGATCGAATGAAGAGTAGAGGCACGGGTCGTAACACATCTGAAATGTAACGTCCACTGTTCAAAGCGCCGTCAATGCGAACAAGAGGCGACCGAGACGTGTAACCAATGGCACCCCATACCATCACGCCGAGTGGTACACCAGTACGGCGATGACGAATACACGCTTCCAATGTGCGTTCACCACGATATCGCCAAACACGGATGCGAGCATCATGATGCTGTAAACAGAACCTGGATTCATCCGAAAAAATTACGTTTTGCCATTCGTGCACCCAGGTTCGTCGTTGAGTACACCATCGCAGGTGCTCCTGTCTGTGATGCAGCGTCAAGGGTAACCGCAGCCATGGTCTCCGAGCTGATAGTCCATGCTGCTGCAAACGTCGTCGAACTGTTCGTGCAGATGGTTGTTGTCTTGAAAACGTCCCCATCTGTTGACCCAGGGATCGAGACGAGGCTGCACGATCCGTTAAAGCCATGCGGATAAGATGCCTGTCATCTCGACTGCTAGTGATACGAGGCCGCTGGGATCTAGCACGGCGTTCCGTATTACCCTCCTGAACCCACCGATTCCATATTCTGGTAACAGTCATTGGATCTCGACCAACGCGAGCAGCAATGTCGCGATACGATAAACCGCAATCGCGATAGGCTACAATCCGACCATTGTCAAAGTCGGAAACGTGATGGTACGCGTTTCTCCTCCTTACACGAGGCATCACCACAACGTTTCACCAGGCAACGCCGGTCAACTGCTGTTTGTGTATGAGAAATCGGTTGGAAACTTTCCTCATGTCAGCACGTTGTAGGTGTCGCCACCGGTGCCAACCTTGTGTGAATGCTCTGAAAGCTAATTATTTGCATATCACAGCATCTTCTTCCTGTCGGTTAAATTACGCGTCTGTAACACGCCATCTTCGTGGTGTGGCAATTTTAATGGCCAGATCAAATGAAAGAGCAACTCAAACACAAGTGTTCGGTATGAGCACCATTCCTCACACGTCGAGTTCTTCCCAAATCTTGATCAGTGTATCTGGAGTAATTGCTCTAATAATGCTGTTTCTGAGGACGGGTAGTTCAGCTGGTAGCGGAGGCACATACACATAATCGTTTATGAAGCCCCAAAGCTAAAAGTCGTTGGCATCAGATCGTTTGTGAACATGGAGGTCACGCAAAACAAGCTCTGTCATCCAGCCCCTTGAGACAATCCAGCTTCTACCAGTTGACGAAAAATCCATAGTTCTAGCGCATCAAGATAAGGAAGACTAGTGACAGTTGCTACACCGAAAAAGAAAGGCCCATAAACTTTCCGGTGGCATATGCCACAAAAAAACTTTCAATTTAGAAGAATCTCGTTGCACCTGTACCATCTCGTTGAGATTTGCTGACCTCCCGGTGCACACATTATGTCTATTCACATTTCCACTTGGGTGGATGTCGATCCATCACTGAAGACGACACGATCCAGAAAATCTTCATCGTCATGCAGCAACATTTCGTTTGCAAAGTTCGCAAATAAACCGTCATCTGTAGGCTTTAAAGCTTGTATAATTGCAAAATATAAGAACGTAGTTGGAAGCGTCTCCTTTCGTCAATGGAACTGCTAATTCACAACTAACCTTCCGAACTGATTTCTTGACCCTACGTGCAAAAGACTCTCACTCGTTCAACACGTTCTTCAGTCACTCTTGGTCGTTTCATAGTCTTCCCTTGCGCACAGGTAGACAAATAAAACTGTCTGAGTTGCTCTTTAATTTCATGTATTAACAGCCTTAAAACTGTATATTCAGTTTGAAATACCCTGTGTATGGGCGCTCGACAGTCTTATGATTTCTTTAAAGAAATGAGTATAGTAATCGCCAAAACAAAACAAAGCAGTACCATCAGTTGTTGTCAGAACACAGTTAGATAAACGCCGAAGCCGATACGCTTCAATTAATGAAGAAAATCATTGTGGACCAGTATTATAGGAAGACCTGAAAAGAATTACGAGTGCATCGAAATGCGGAGCTGATGCTGACGAGCTAATGGAGGCTAGGGCAAGAAATTTTTTATCGCAAAATAAAAATGTCTGGACTTACGGTATTTTTAAAATTGCATCTGAATAAATAAATACTACGCTGCGTCTGGTGACCTTGACTGCATGTACGCTTAGATAATCGCGGCAGTTAACGGGATCTGCATAGTGTTTTAAAACATTGTTGCATACTCTGTGGCCAATGCCTTGTGCGCGGTCATCAAATGAGCGAGCGTCCATCCTCAGAAAATTCCGATACTCATTTTACTCGTTTATCCTGAGGTAATTTAGTAAATGTTCAAGCGCCAAGCTTCCTGCTTTCTTATACCACCCCTTCATCCATATACGTATCCTCGTTTTCTTAAGCGAGTGCAGAGCCACCCCAAGAGCCAAATAACGGCTGGCGTCAGCAATCCGCTATGTTTGCACGTCCGATATTTGATACTGAGAGATAAACATCACGAACTTAACCACACATTTTAAGGATAAAAAAACACACTAGCAGGATATCAGTCTCGGCAGTCGATCCCGTATGACGCCATAGAAACTTCGATGCATAAAAAAACTAATATCTGCTTAAAATGGAGCGCAGTAAAACTTCAACTTCAGGGATGAAGTTTTAATTTATTACTACTTTACTACTAACTCTGTAAGCAACACACTTTGTAGATGGTATCTATATAATTTATATCACCGAGTATACTTGCAAAATAGTATCATTGTACGACGCGTAGTTCAACAGACGTAACGCATAAACATTGAGATGCTTGAAAAACTAGCTTTTGCTTAAAATGAAGGGCAAATTGTTATGATTCTCGTCGTCAGCTGTTATGATGACAGGTGGTCAATGCTAAATAGAAACAATATGGCAGGTTTGGCAGTGAAGTCGGTAAGGAGCTGGCTGCATAGTCTGTATCTGCAACGACTGAATTAATTAGTAGTCGTTGGTAAAAAATAATATACATTTGTGTTACAGGATTCTTCTTATGTTGCATACATATAATTACAAACATACCTAGAGAGGCATTACTTATGCCATACTTGACTAAGCGCCTTGTTAGAGGTTTCTTCCTATCAGCTGAAGGCTATGTTACATTCCTAGTTGACGCCCCGAGCAAGAGTGGACGAGAGCTCGCTAGATAGTCGTCACAAGCCGCGGAGCGGCGCTAGTCGCGACTCGCGGGTCCAGCGATATCTATTACGGACCGCGGTCGATATCTGCAACCCCTAACAAGTGTGGTATCGAACGTTGATACCACACAAATTACTCAGAGTACATTCATCCAGTGTTTCATAATGAGAACACTTAGCAATTTTCAACAAACTTTAAGCATAATTTCAAACCTTTTCTAAACTTTTTTCGCTTACATTATCAACGCCAAATGTTTGACACGTTCAGTCATTTGCAAAGTAATCAGACGTTTTAAGCCGTTTAATGGATGGGGAGTTCGATTCTTTAAAGAATAGGGGGTTTACAGTTTACTCAGAAAGAGCCAGAAACCACGTGCCTCTTATTTCGAAACATCCACAAAATACCCCTGAATAATCTTTGAAATGTTGTCAATGGAGATCGGACTTAGCCTGTGTAGCATACCGCAGGAGTAATGGCGCTATCGTACTTCAGTGAGAAACGCGTGCACTTACGTCTAGTTTAGTGAATGATATGTCGCGCAGGACACCGCTCTGCATTTTGTTTGTCAAGAAGTTTTTAATCCAGATGCAAACCTAACTAGATATCCAGTAATTACCTATTTTCGTTTGTAAACACCACTGGAATACTGAACTGAAAGCTGTGCGGAAGTCTAGAAACACTCGATCCATATATTCGTCTATATCTGTGAATATCATGTGTCAAGGACATGAGCTGTATTTCGCGTATTCACTGATTTATTAACTCGCGCAGATAAACGCGAAGAATATAATTTCGTTCTAGCTAGGCCAATATCTTTAAACTCAGAATATGCCCTAGAACCCAGTGAAGTTGGAGATGAGTGATATAAGGTAGGACAGTAATTACGTTGGTTATTTGTCTTTAGGTAAGTGTAACTTGCGGTCTTTTTCTCTAGCCACTGGGCACTGTTCTTTACCCAAGGTAAATTACAGTCAAAATCAGAGATAATTTACTTTCAAATTCATTATATAATCTGGCAGAGACCGTGTTAGTGTTGATTGTTAGCGATCTGACCTGCCAAGGACGTAGCCAAAGAGGGGATCCAGGAGGTCTGGACCCTCCCCCTTATCAGCTACATGAAATTACACATGGGCTGCTTGCCATGTAGTGAAAGACGTAAGGGGGGAATCTCCGTTGGGGTATGGTGTGAAAAGGGGTGCTGCTGTTTCATGATAACGCGCGTTCCAACATCGCAAATGGTGTAGCGCAGAAGTTACGCCAACTTAAGTGGAAGACGCTCGAGGATCTGCCCTGTTGTCCTGATCTCTCCACATGCGATTACCACGCCTTCGCTCCTTTACAAAAGGCCTTGAATGGTCGATAATCCCTGTTGGACGAGGATGTGCAGCAGGCAGTTTTGGACTTCTTCACGCAGCAGGACACTGTGTTTTATCAAACGGGTATCTTCAACCTGGTGCGTCGGTCCGATAATAGCCTCAATGCCCTCGGCGATTTTGCCTGCTTCGTACACTAATTCTGGACTGTATGTCCTTCGAACGGAAACTTTTTATCACCCTTTATATTCCAATTTTCAATCATACGATGAAAAAGGCATGATTTTCGATCGTTGTGGAACTGGAGCAAATGGTTCAAATGGCTCTGAGCACTATGGGATATCTGAGGTCATCAGTCCTCCTAGAACTTAGAACTACTTAAACCTAACTAACCTAAGAACATCAAACACATCCATACCCGCCTAAAACCGCTCGGCCACCGTGGCCGGCATAACTGGAGCAGTTTGAAGACTATACACATCCATGAACGATTATGAAGGCAAGTGTGAATATTACTTACTACCGAAATGCTGCATAGGCACTGTGGTGGAGAGAATAGTGATGGGACAGATGACTGATCCATCTAACAAGGGGTGTCCGAAAAGTGTCCCACCAATTTCAATGCATTTATCAATGCATTTGAGTGTGTGTTGTGTCGCACATTGAACATCGTCTTGGAAGATTTTAATGCGGGCAACACCACAGGTGATGTGAGCAAGTTCTTCATGTGTGTCCACCTTCATAACATACACAGCCCCTTTAACCAACCCCATAAACAGAACTCTAATTGGTTTATTGGGTGATCTTTCAGGCTAGTTAATGGGTCCACCTTGGCAAATGTACTACTCAGGAAAAGTGTTATTTAGATACTGGGATATTTGTCTGGTACAGTGAATTGGTGATCCATCATGCTGCAGGTACATTTGCCGTCATTGCTCTAATATCATGTGTTCCAAAAGTGTGGTAGGTCTATCAGGAAATGTGTGTACACTGCGGTTATCATGTGATTTGGCAGAAACACAGGCCCTATCACCAGGTCATCAATCATACTGCACCAGACCTTCATCGAGAACGTAACTTGGAATCTTGTTCCCTAGTGTCATGTGAGTTCTCCACTGGCCATGGATGAGAACTGCAAGTATTCATGTTACCATTGCCTTGGGCTGCACAAGGAATGGGTACAAGCCCTTGAAATGTAATGTACGCCAAACTAGCACTTACTGAATATAGACCTGATGGTTAATGCACTGTGTACCATTGCAATAATTTCTTCTCTTTCCTCAGCTGACTGGATGTCCACACGTTCTGATGTTACCTGTATGCTTTGTAGCGTTCCAGATTTATGTAACGTTTGAAAAACTCTGGGAAAACCCTGGCACAGGGAGTTCATCGCTCCGCAAAATGTCTCTGCTACCCTGTCACAGCTGCACGGGCACCACTATTACAGAACCCGTACACAAACATTATGGCTGTGTATTCTATATGGGTGAACATTAGCAGCATGTTGGTATTCGTGGACACAATGGATTTGTTCTTTTAAACGACACTCTAGTATGACATGCACACAGCATTACAACTGCTCACTGATCCAACCCGCGATTGCACACTGAGTGTTTACAGCTGTTACCCCAGTGCAAACTCACAGTGCTGCCATCTGTTGGAGAACACCACACATCTTGTAGGATGGATCAGTCATCCATCCCACCATTATTCTGTCCATCACAGCGCCAACACAGTATTTTGATAAGTAATATTCACACTTGTCTTCATAATTATTCATGAATGTGTTTAGTCTTCAATCCTCTCTAGATCCGTAATGTTCGGAAATGAACACATGTTCATAGGGCTTTTTCAGTTTATTTCCATGTGTAGAATAACTTTACAAATTGTGTGATGTTTCCCCTGTATCATCCTATATATATACAGGGTGGAGCAAAATTGTCAGGAAATTTTAAACCTGGATTGCTGATGCCAGTAGGAACCAAAATTACTAATGTTGCGTAGGTCGGCAACGCACCATTTTTAAACTACGGAAACTAGGCGCGAGGCGCTCCGATTGGCCGTTGGATTGCCCTGTTGCCGTTCGTCGGTAGACGGGCAGTGCTACTATGTTTGTCGGTTCACACATACAAACGTTCCTCGCCCCGTCACTGCCCCAATGTGATACACACACATGTCAAACAAGTCTTACTGTTTGTCTCAACCTGACGTCAGAGGCCATCGGAGCGCGTGGCGCCAAGTTTCCGTAGTTTAAAAATGGTGCGTTGTCGACTTACACTACATTAGTAATTTTGGTTTACTGTCGCAATTTTTCTCCAGACTGGCACTAAGTAACAATGCGGACACGATAGAACAGCGGTATTGACTCGTCTAGGCATGGTTGAACTACAGACAACACGAGCCATGTACCTCCTTCCTGCTGGAATGACTGGAACTGATTGGCTGTCGGACCCCCTCTGTCTAATAGACACTGCACTTGCATGGTCGTTTACATCTTTGGGCGGGTTTCGTGACACTTCTGAACAGCCAAAGGGACTCTGTCTGTGACACAATATCCAATATCCACAGTCTACGTCTATCTACAGAAGTTCTGGAAACCTGGTTGATGCAAAACTTTATATATGTATGTGGGGGTCCGACAGACGATCAGTTCCAGTGATTCCACCAGGAAGGAGGTACATGGCTCGATTTGTCTGTAGTTCAACCATGCCTAGATGGTCAATACCGCGGTTCGATCGCGTCCGCATTGTTACTATGTTCCAGGATGGGCTCTCAACAACGGAAGTGTGCAGGTGTCTCAGATTGAACCAACGCGATGTTGTTCAGACATGGAGGAGATACAGAGAGACAGGAACTATCGATGACATTGTAACGACAATTATACATATAATAATTTTTTTTCTTTATGAATTTAGATAAATTAATAATAGCAATGTGTTGAATTTCTTTTTCGATTCTTTTCGTGTCATGTTAAAGAAACTGTGAGTAACTTTTGAAACGAATATTATTATTTATGTTAGATTTCAAATAATGTGGTAATCAAAGGAAAGTGTATTTAATGTTAAAACTATTGTAAGATGTGAAAATTGTAATTTATACACTTGGTCCATACGTAGGTAATGCATTAGGATATGTGTAATAGAAAACCTGTGGTGAATACCCTACCTGTAGGGGAGCGGGAAAAGGTGGAGGCAGGCGAGGCGGGAAAACGCACACTGGGCGCGGTTCGGCACAACGGGCTCAGATGACAGTCGGAGGCGAGCAACAGTCGGAAGTACACGTACTGTACTGAGGAGGCTACCCAGGAAAAGTGGATTCCATTGAGCCTCGGATGAACCGATTCCGACAACTACTTGGCATGGCTATATTCTGAGGCACAATATTGGAAAGATTACGACGCTACGAAGATGGAAAGTGCCGATATTGTGTGAGCCTTAGCCGTGCTTGTATGTGTGCCGTTCTGCCCGCTATCTCGCTGCCCGCCATCCGCCGCACCGACTTGCACAGGTCAAACATTTATTTCATCTTTAGAAGTGTATCTGTGTGGACCAGTGTCGAAACTGTTTCTAATGGTTCAATAATAACGTGACTTTTACCAGAATTGCTTTAGCCATGACTTATCCTGATCACTGACCTAGACAGGATCCTTACCTCGTATTGTGCAATCCGAGTATCCTAAACTGAAAGTTTAATGCTTGTGTTAATGAAAAATATCAGCAGATTAATCTATGCCAAAAAGGGATCTAATGTTCTGTGTGTTGTTGCAAATGTTGGTAAAGAACAAAAGAGTTTTTTTTAATTGAGTTTGCGATGTTATTTAATTAATCTGAGACAGAAATAATGACGGTTAAATTATTCAGAAGTAAGACAAAAGAGTAGTTATCCATAGATTGATAATTTTGTGTGTTAATTTGCCTTCAGTACTTAAAAGTTTCAGTATAACGACTATAACAGTTTCAGGGCCCCCCCCCCTTTCTCTTGTCCATTCTTTCAAACCTTGAAATGTGTTGATCAGATTTGACCAGTAAAGCTAAATTCTATATTAATCCTAAATGTATTAGTGTTTTTCCATCATTCATAGTGATATTGTGTGTGTGTACTTTCAAGATTGTCGACGCTAGGGCAATCTATGCCCGATTTCAGTCTGATCAATATACAAAAAGCAGTCCGTAGTAATCATTGCTGTGTGGTGTTGTGTAATTTTAGCTCGTACAAATTAGTATAAAAAGAGAAAACTTTAGTTCAGTGGATTTTTCGGGTTCCAAACTTTGCCATATAACGCATCATTACTACGTGTTACTATGCTTGTACATGCACCCACTTGTACAAGGAAAAACTCACTAATTGCCTAAGTAGGCTGGCGACCGAATTGTTAATTATAGGTAGCACCTACTGTGTGTACTTCTTGTCCATGCGAAAGAGCAATTATACTTTACATTTGCCTGATGCATCACTGTAGTTATTGACTGAGAATAAGTCCGATCTTGCTTCTATTAGGTACACGCGGTCAACTAATGTACTAAAAATCCTTGTTTATAAGGTGAAGCCCGTGAACTTATTACAGTACAGGCTTTATATAGCTAACCTACGTCCGATTAGGGCGGTAGTGTTACAAGTGGCTTCCCGGTGACAGGACATCCATCTGTTGTCGGTTACAAATTAATGTAAATACCGAACAGTGGATGTTCAGTGGCACGAATTACAATAAAGTTTAGTAAAAGAAACTGCAGTGTGAGCCAAGTATAATAGTATGGTGTAGTTGGCATTCAATATGGACAGGAACGTAGGCAGGGTAGATGCGCCAAGTGAAATGGAGAATGCGGCTGGCAGTAGCCGGAGTTTACGCGGCCAGATAACAGATAGCGTTAGCGAAAGACAGTTGGCGTACATACAATACCACGAACATGTCAATGAACAGATTGAAAGGTTGAGATCGCCTCGAACACAACAAGGACAAAACAGGAAGCAGAGGGTGACTTTGTAGATGATAGTGGGTATGTGAACGAATCCACTGACATATTTGATTCACCACAGATAAAGAAAGAACCGAAAGAAACTTCTGAAGTAGAATCGGAACACATCGATCCTGTAGAACAAAACAGTATAAAAATTTTAAGTATGAACGACTTATTTGAACAATTAACCAAACAAATTGCAGGACAGAATGAGCAACTTCAAAATCAAGTCGGCAATCAGGTTAATCAGCTTAAAACACATGTTGATCAGCAGCTCAAAACACAGGGACACCAGCTCAAAACGCAAAATGAGCAGCTTAAAACACATGTTGACGAGCAGCTCAAAACACAGAATGAACAGCTCAAAACACACGTTAACGAGCAACTCAAAACACAGGTGGATCAAATTAAAGCACAGGTCGAAGGACAGGGAATTAAAATTAGTAAACAGATAGAACAGGTAGAACAAAAAGTGGGTAATTTAAGTTCTGTGGTAAATACTCTGAAATTTGAAATTGATACCATTAACAAAAATATGGATACTATGCAGGAGGAAATTGGAAACATTAATAGTAGATTTGATGTTGAAATTCTCAACATCCAAGAGAAAGTAGAACCTCTGGTTGAAACTAAGGTAGACGAAAAAGTTTTCGGTATTAAAACTGAGATCGTAAACAAATGTCAACACGGGATATCGCAATTGAAAAAGGTAGTTTTGGACACTGAAAGGGATTTAAGTAAAAAAGTATCCGAATGTGTTCAAAATTGTGAACAAAATACTACGAAAATTCAAGGCAGAATTTTCGATCTGGAGAGCAAATTTAAAGATAGGCCTGGTGTTGTCTGTAATGGCACACCAATTACGAAGCTGCTAGAAGGCGAGGAACGCTTCGATCCAGCCAAGAAACATAACGGGTGGCATCCGTTAGATTTTATCAAAAATTGCGAGAGAGTATTTCCTGAGTACTTGTCTGATCAGGAAAAGATAAACGTAGTAATTAGCGCCTTAGCAGGTGACGCTAAGCGCTGGGGGATAAATTTAAATACCGAACGAATGACGTTCGAAGAATTCAGGCAAAGATTTACGGAAGAATATTGGTCTGAACAAAAGCAGGACCATTTATGGCGGGAGTTCATCATGGCCAAACAGCATGATAACAGGGGCAGGAATTCTTTGAAAGATTTCTGCGAGCATTGGTACCGAAAATTGACACACTTAAGAGGTAGAAGATCAGATTCAGAAATTATCTGGGAGCTATATAAAAAGCTTCCGGAGGATTCCAAGAGGTATGTAGGAAGCAATCATCGTAGCTTCCAAGCATTTCTAGAAAGGGTCGAAGACGAAGATCATTGGCGCGAAAGTCGTGCCAATTATCAAAGTTTTGGTAACCGTAATAACCGACACAATGACGAACGAAATGACGGCGATGGATTTCGCGTGAATGTAATACAGAGAGGAAGAGGCAGAGGAAATAATCCAGGTCGCGGTAGAGGGTATACCGCGCAAAATAATAACGACGCGGGAAACTAATTTCCGCGAACGTTGCGGGCCAAACGGAAGCGGACAATACATACCGGCCCCGATTCAAGAAAAGATACCGGACCGACCGTAATGTAATAAGACAGGCTAGGGACGAGCATGGAACGCCGCGACGTGTTGTGGCGAAACAAGCGTCAGGTGCGAGCCAGAATGAATCATCGCTGCCGCACAGAGCGCTACATGTTAACAGGCGAGTGGAGCATCAGAGGGCAACGGCCCAGCCTAGCAGAACATCTGTTCGGAAAGAAGCCGCTAGCAATACGGCAGCAGTAGGTACGAACGTAGCAGTCAGAGCTAATGAAAATTTTACGAATGATAATTCCGTGGCAAAGGAAACCATAATTGAAACTGTGAATACACAGAGAGGTGCGGTTAGCAGTGTTTGCAATGAGATAAAAGGCGAGGATGAACTAGCAGAAGTAACTGATTGGCGTGTGCAGATCGATGATCTGTACAAGGGCCTAAAGCAATGTGAGTGGGAGGATTTTAAGAAGGAGTATGAGGCGAAGAAATTAGTTGGTGGAAAGAGAGATAGTAGGGACGTCCATAAAGTGACGTGGCCCAAATTTGAAGAGGGGAGAATAAATAGCGCCGCGCAAAGTACGCGTGCTGCCGATAGGAGGAAGGTTAATGATAGGAAGGATTTGGAGAATGAAATCCTCAGCATTGACGAAGAAATAACTTCTGCTAACAGTCTGCCAATAGTACAAGCTGCTACCGAGAGGCACCGTGGAGAAGGGGTAGATGATTACATGAAAGTAATTAAAGTCCACGAGGATTACACTGAATATGAAGTCACAGTGGATGTGAATAAAGCTGAGGATGAGGCCGTTTTGCCAAAAGAGGAGATTGAATTAAAATCTAAGCCTGACGACAATACAGAGGAAGAACTTAGTGCCTGTCTCAGAAAAGCTTTTATGTTAGAACCTGAAAGCGATCCGGAATGGTCGGATTCCGACGATAGTTCAGATGATGAAAGATACGCAAATACAGACGAAAATGAATATACTAGCGCTCCCTATTGTGCAAAAATAGCGTACTTAAGTGCATCTGATGTTGAGGAAGAGAGTAGTGATGACTCTAGTGAAGATGAATTTTCAGGTGTAAAGGAAAATGAATATACTTTTACTGAAAGAGGGTATGAGAAAATCAGTGAAAATAATGGGGAGGCAGTTAATTGCGATATTGTACCTAACGATGACGACGTATCAAAACAAAATCCAGACGTTGAAACAGAACAAAGAAAGAAAGAGCCACCGGACGACTCAGTGTTTATTTTGCAAAGGGTTCAAGTAAGCAAAGACTTTGAACTCCAGACACCGAAAAAGCCGCCAGATATAAAAGGTTCACAGGTTAGGAACGTATCTTGGAACGATGTCAAAGTCGACCAAGGTGCGTTGCGGAAAATACAGGAAGGGGCATGATTTAGAGTCTGGGGCAGGTTTATATCGGATTTTGAGAATGTCATGAACACATTACATCATGAAACTACAGGATTCCCACCGGAAGAAATTTTGTTAGGCAGAAGTAGTAAAAGTTTAATTGAAGAAAAACTAGAGTTTCCACCTTGTACAAGTTTGGGATTGGATCAAAAGAAAGAATTGGTGATAAAAAGGGCAAAGCAAAAAGCTGAATCTAGATCTAAAAGACGCAATAAAAATTTAAAAGTTTCAAAATTTAAAATTGGAGATTATGTTCTTTTAAAAACCCACGAAAAGTCTAGTGAACTAAACCATGAAATTTCAAAATTTAAATATATTTATAATGGACCATATATAATACAGAATATTCCACACGACAATGCTTACTACCTGATCTACCCAAAATCCAAAAGACCTTTAGGTGTAAGAAATATTGTGGACCTGAAACTGTATGTACCTAGAAACGAGTAATTGTGCTGTATCTTATGCTGAACCCAAGTTATTCTAAATGTATCTAATCTTTGTAAATGTCTGTATACCCTTGAAAGTGTGCTAATGTAGTTATGTGAGTTTCAGATTACCAATTGTACTGTAACTGTAAAAATGTATGGAGAAAAGGACTGAAAAGAAAGGATAAATGCTATCAGCCAGATAAAAGATGGGACTGTCAAAAATAAAAATGGGCAGTGTATGAACCGTAATATGAAGGACTGCCAAATACCAATGAGGGCAGATAAATAATCGATGGAAAATTGCAAATGTGATCCAGGAGATGTGACAATATGAAGTGAAAAGGACTGCCCAAATCCACATAATAGGCAGCAAATATGTGTAGTAATTTTCTAAATATATGTGTGTGTTTTGTTTAGTAAGTAAGAAAATGGACTGCTATTCAAAGCAAGCAGCGACAAATTATCTTATAGTGTATACAAAATATGAAATTGTTTTTGTAGTTAAATGTTTCTGTTCCAGAATTTTACATTATTTCTTTGAGAATTTTAGAAAAAATGAGTAAATTGCTATTTTAGTGAGGTTATGATGGGAAGTTGGACTGTGCAAAAGGCACTTGAGTAAATGATAAGTAGTTATTCTTGAAGTGCTTAAAAAGTGTAAACCTATATACAGTGAGTAAAAGGAAATATGTAGTGTAAATCTTTTTGGACAATTAAGTAAAGATTTGGAACCACTGTATAATTGTAAGATTTAGTGTTCCCATAAAATTTGGACTTAAGAAAATTTTCTGGAAACAGGGGCATGTGTAACGACAATTATACATATAATAATTTTTTTTCTTTATGAATTTAGATAAATTAATAATAGCAATGTGTTGAATTTCTTTTTCGATTCTTTTCGTGTCATGTTAAAGAAACTGTGAGTAACTTTTGAAACGAATATTATTATTTATGTTAGATTTCAAATAATGTGGTAATCAAAGGAAAGTGTATTTAATGTTAAAACTATTGTAAGATGTGAAAATTGTAATTTATACACTTGGTCCATACGTAGGTAATGCATTAGGATATGTGTAATAGAAAACCTGTGGTGAATACCCTACCTGTAGGGGAGCGGGAAAAGGTGGAGGCAGGCGAGGCGGGAAAACGCACACTGGGCGCGGTTCGGCACAACGGGCTCAGATGACAATCGGAGGCGAGCAACAGTCGGAAGTACACGTACTGTACTGAGGAGGCTACCCGATTCCGACAACTACTTGGCATGGCTATATTCTGAGGCACAATATTGGAAAGATTACGACGCTACGAAGATGGAAAGTGCCGATATTGTGTGAGCCTTAGCCGTGCTTGTATGTGTGCCGTGCTGCCCGCTATCTCGCTGCCCGCCATCCGCCGCACCGACTTGCACAGGTCAAACATTTATTTCATCTTTAGAAGTGTATCTGTGTGGACCAGTGTCGAAACTGTTTCTAATGGTTCAATAATAACGTGACTTTTACCAGAATTGCTTTAGCCATGACTTATCCTGATCACTGACCTAGACAGGATCCTTACCTCGTATTGTGCAATCCGAGTATCCTAAACTGAAAGTTTAATGCTTGTGTTAATGAAAATTATCAGCAGATTAATCTATGCCAAAAAGGGATCTAATGTTCTGTGTGTTGTTGCAAATGTTGGTAAAGAACAAAAGAGTTTTTTTTTAATTGAGTTTGCGATGTTATTTAATTAATCTGAGACAGAAATAATGACGGTTAAATTATTCAGAAGTAAGACAAAAGAGTAGTTATCCATAGATTGATAATTTTGTGTGTTAATTTGCCTTCAGTACTTAAAAGTTTCAGTATAACGACTATAACAGTTTCAGGCCCCCCCCCCTTTCTCTTGTCCATTCTTTCAAACCTTGAAATGTGTTGATCAGATTTGACCAGTAAAGCTAAATTCTATATTAATCCTAAATGTATTAGTGTTTTTCCATCATTCATAGTGATATTGTGTGTGTGTACTTTCAAGATTGTCGACGCTAGGGCAATCTATGCCCGATTTCAGTCTGATCAATATACAAAAAGCAGTCCGTAGTAATCATTGCTGTGTGGTGTTGTGTAATTTTAGCTCGTACAAATTAGTATAAAAAGAGAAAACTTTAGTTCAGTGGATTTTTCGGGTTCCAAACTTTGCCATATAACGCATCATTACTACGTGTTACTATGCTTGTACATGCACCCACTTGTACAAGGAAAAACTCACTAATTGCCTAAGTAGGCTGGCGACCGAATTGTTAATTATAGGTAGCACCTACTGTGTGTACTTCTTGTCCATGCGAAAGAGCAATTATACTTTACATTTGCCTGATGCATCACTGTAGTTATTGACTGAGAATAAGTCCGATCTTGCTTCTATTAGGTACACGCGGTCAACTAATGTACTAAAATCCTTGTTTATAAGGTGAAGCCCGTGAACTTATTACAGTACAGGCTTTATATAGCTAACCTACGTCCGATTAGGGCGGTAGTGTTACAACATGCCTCGCTCAGGCCGCACAAGTGCTGCTATTGCAGTGGATGACCGCTACCTACGGATTCTGGCTCGGAGGAATCCCGACAGCAACACCACCATGTTGAATAACGCTTTTTGTGCAGCCACAGGCCGTCGTGTTATGACTCAAACTGTGTGCAATAGGCTGCGTGATGCTCAACTTCACTCCCGACGTCCATGGCGAGGTCCATCTTTGCAACCACTACACCATGCAGCGCGATACAGATGGGCCCAACAACATACCGAATGAACTGCTCGGGATTGGCATCACGTTCTCTTCACCGATGAATGTCGCATATGCCTTGAACCATACAATCAAAATGGTTCAAATGGCTCTGAGCACTATGGGACTTAACTTCTGAGGTCATCAGTCCCCTAGAACTTAGAACTACTTAAACCTAACTAACCTAAGGACATCACACACATCCATGCCCGAAGCAGGATTCGAACCTGCGACCGTAGCGGTCGCGCGGTTCCAGATTGTAGTGTCTAGAACCGCTCGGCCACTCCGGCCGGCCCAGACATTCATCGGAGACGTCTTTGGAGGCAACCTGGTCAGGCTGAACGCCTTAGACACACTGCCTAGCGAGTGCAGCAATGTGGTGGTTCCCTGCTGTTTTGGGGTGGCATTATGTGGGGCCGACGTACGCCGCTGGTGGTCATGGAAGGCGCTGTAATGGCTGTACGATACGTGAATGCCATCCCCCAACCGATAGTGAAACCATATTGGCAGCATATTAGCAAGGCATTCGTCTTCATGGACGACAAATTGCGCCCCCATCGTCCAGCATGTTCTCCAGACATGAACCCTATCGAACATGCCTGGGATAGATTGAAGAGGGCTGTTTATGGACGACGTGACACACCAACCACTCCGAGGGATCTACACTGAATCACCGTTGTGAAGTGGGACAATCTGTACCTCCTTTATATGAGAGAGTAAAATCGACATGTATGGACAAAAGGAAATCCACATGCCTTCTTTGTTCATGGTCACCAAGATCGATTCACTGCCAGTCTTTGAGCCAGCTTGGTAGACGGCAACCTGGTCGGTCCATACATGTTCCCCTGGCAACTGAATGCAAATAGATTATCTTTTTATGAGAAACTCTGGCAGACGTGTTGGAACATGTTCCACTCAACGTGCGCCAGCGAATGCGGTATAACACGATGGTGCACCTGTGCACTTCGCACATGCAGTGCAAATGCATTTGGATGAGA
Organism: Schistocerca piceifrons; assembly: GCF_021461385.2. Lineage (NCBI taxonomy): Eukaryota > Metazoa > Arthropoda > Insecta > Orthoptera > Acrididae > Schistocerca > Schistocerca piceifrons. The sequence goes on along the minus strand of NC_060140.1, from coordinate 737,065,828 downwards.
CCTCTGGCGAGAACTGGATAGGGCGTGGTGGGCTGGTGGCATGGTATGCACATTCCCCCCACCTTATGCCCACTGATTGTTCTTCTGGGGCCACCTGAAATCTGTTGTCCATGAAATTCTCATTGCGACTGATGAAGAGCTGATAGCTCGTATTATGGCAGCCTTTTATGCAATTTCCACTTTACCAAGAGTGTTCGGAAGGGTGCAACAGCCACCCCAGCGCATTCAAGCAGTAGGGCGTAATTTTGAGTACTTTTTGTAACCTTTTTTCAAATAAAGGTCTACAAAACTTCGCCCCAACTTATCATTTAGCTTGATGCCACAAATACATTGCCCTGCAGACCTGTTACCGTGATGGCTCGGATGGTGTGTTGTGTGCCTCCTCTATGGTGGTGCACAACACTGTTCAGTGATGCCTAGTGCCATTCACTACACAATGAGGACATGGGTTGCTATGTGAAATATGCCTATGACCTACTCTACTAGCCCTCTCAGTTTCTACATTTATTTCATATATATATATATATATATATATATATATATATATATATATATATATATATATATATATGCGTAAGATGGTGAACATTAATAAAACCGATAAACTGCAGGGTTGGTTCCTGACTGGAAATAGAAGAAAAAAAATTCTTATGAACATATGTCAGAACTTCATCATTGCCACGGTAGATGGCGCTGATGAAAGACATTGAAACGTCTCTGTCGAGTCTTTTCATACATGTTTGCCTCATATGATTCAGTTACGTCTCATTTGATCCACTGCGTAATTGCGATTTTGCTTATTAACTCTCCCAGAAAGACTGAGCAGTGGAACTGAAAATAATTCACTATATATCCAACGTAAAATGTAAGCAAAAAGTGTCTTGCACTAGTTTTTCAATGTATTGTATTCTAATTTTATGTTCTACGTGAAATCATGAGCCATATTTATCATGCTCCTCCGCTATGTTACCTTATGTGTGGTTGAATGTGAGTGAATGGGTGTTTTACGTATATTTTCGGGCTTATTTTGTGGTGGAAGCTAGTTGGTTGTCGTCTGCTGGGAGCAAAAGATGAGTTTGGCACGGTTCACAGGCTCACCAACTTAGAATTGCTTACCTGAGCAAAGAGGTTCTTCCGAGGTTCATCCCTTTTGTCCCGAGATTTGTGTGTTTGTCAGGCTAGTGGCGGAAACGATCCCTCTAGTCGCTTCCGTTGCTAGGAGCTTTGTGCAGAGCAGGCACTCTTCTCCAGGCTGTTAGTGAGTACGGTTCGCAGCTCCTAAGTAAGGCTTCTAGTACTAATGACAAAGTAGGAAGTAGTGTTAATCGCGATTTTCCTATGTTAAATTCGTTGGAATATTTAAGTCGTTCAGCCTAACTGAAACCTTACGAATTTCTGCTCGGACTGTGGTACAATTGGTTAATAATAGGTCATGATCGTATATAAAAATAGTTTTGGAGGAAATTGGCTTTGTGCCTTTGGGACATCGTCGTGTGGAGCATCCACTATTGAACATGATTAGGAACAGCTAGTGAACTTATATCTCGTGCCAATGTGAGACTAATTCTGTGTTTTGCGTGAGTGGTTTAATTTTTTTTTTCAATTTTTTGTGGTTTCCTGGTGATAGTATGTGCTTGTGTTCGTATTGTACTACAGGTTTGGTACACCATGTACGTTTCCGCTTCCTACTGCGTACCGATGGGTTTTTACAGTGCTAATTTAATCTGTTTTGTGCGGGATAAATTCGTTGAAACATCGGATTTTCGTGAATTAAGGCGAACTTTTGTAATGGTTTAATTCTTAACGGACCACGTGTATCTTGAATCATCGGAAGGTTTCTGCCATGGTGATTTAGTTTTCTGTTGCAGAGACAAATTCATTTTATAGTCGTTCCCTAAGAAAAGAAACGCTTCTTGTATTTGTGCTTTCCACTTAAATTCTGCTTTGAAACCTTAATATGTGACCCAATTCAGCACGTGTGAACTGCGTTCTTTGCACTTGGGCGCACGGCTTCTCATCTCATGTACTTACGCTGACCAAATCTTGCAACAGAAATAAACCTCTTTGCAAATTAGTGCATGTTTGTAAAGGTGGTCGGTTATTCCTATGATCTTTCTCTGTCGTGTGAATCTAGATTAAATGATTGAGAGGATGTTTCCAGTTTCCCCTTCCTCACCTTTTCCATTAATCACAACAGTTAAATTGTACAATATAATTTCACTTATCGAAAATAGATTAATGTAGTTCATGTTCAGGCACCAGCTAAGTGTACCTATAGGACGTGCACGCTATTTCAAAAATATTTATTAACGAATAAATATGCCGTAAAGGGTAATACTGTGTGTCCTGCTACTTCATTTGTTTCCATTGAATTCCAAATTTGAATTAATTCCAGTTCACTCATTCTTGTATGTTAGGAAGGGCTTAGGCTGGTGACGACCCTGTAAATTTTATTGTAAAATAATTGTCTTTTGATGGTAGCTTAACCGCAGATATTTGCCAAGTGTGGATGCAATTTGGTACTTAATATGTTTCGATTCAGTCCATTATCATCGATAAGGTTACGACGTGTAGCTTACACCTACAAATAGAAATAGCTCCCACTGTAGACCAGCGAACTAGCGGTTTACATAAGTAGCTTACAACATGTCATGTGTTCTTTGTATGTTGCAGGCTGTGGGATTGATGCAGCGTACTGTAAGCAATAGAATAGTCTGGTATTCATGTTGGGAACAAGCTGAAATGGTGTTTGTGTACGGCCAAGCAGATGAAACTGGTCGAGAGGCTGCAAGCTATACCAAAACAAATACCCTCACAGACACCAACCATATCACACAACATTTCAAGCCCTTTCTGGGCGTTTGTGTGGTCATGGCTCCTTTCAGACAGACGAACATGCAGGGGAGGAGGTGGGCTGTGCGTGCACCAGATCTGGAGAAATGGGTTCTGCAGGATATTGAGACAAACCCTAGTACAAGATCCAGGCACCAACATGGTGTAAGCTTAAGTATGATTATGTGTACCCTTTATGACAACTGCTACTATCCATATCACTTGCAATGAGTATAATGTTTATTAGCAGCGGATTTCCCTCTATGGGAAGGATTTTGTTGATGGTTTTTGCATCAGAACATCATAATTATGGGCTTTCTTTCATCAGTCCTTTTACCAATGAAGCAACTGTAATAGGATGACCGGAGCGGTGACATGGTCGGGGTTGTAGGGCGTGGCTGGGTAGAAGAAGGTGGCTGTTTTTTAGCAATCTTCCTCTTTATTGTTGGCTCTTCCAATACATTTTCCGGTAGCTCAGCCCCACCGCTCGTGTCGTGGTGGAGACGTGCTGATGCACGCAGTCTAGGGAACGCGACGCCATGCTCGGTCAGTGGCTGTGCAGGTGGTAGGAGGTTAGCAACACGAGGCCCGGCCTAGCGCGCCTCCTGCAGACACTGCGGCTCGTGACGACGCCGGGAGTCGCCGGTGCAGCAGCGGGCAACGCCCCCGCCGGCCGGTCCTCGGGGACAGCGTCACTGATGACGACGACGTACAGTGACTGAACGCCCAATCGGTCGAACCGATGCCGACGCCCACCTCTTGTGCCCTTAAATAGTGCAGACTGCTGCTGAATCCGCTGGTTACGCGGCGCCATGTTTATTAAAACGTTCTCGATGAGTTGGCTAACGCAACTGCGCCACACGAGGCCCACACCTGCGTAATTCTGCTAATGCTGCGTTCTGGCTGTTGATGGCTGCCGCGCATGTACACACATACCAATGCTCTTTGCAAACCTGTGTCACCTGCACAATGCGCCAGCCAGCCTTCATCCGCCATCTGCCGTGAGGCTGGCGCATCGCACACTGAAACACACTAAATCACAATTTCGCACCATATTTCATAAAAATAATCCCTTGTCCTCTACACAACCTTTACTACAACTGGCACCATAGATCTGCATAAGGGTCACCTGTGGGCTACAGAAACTTCTTGGGAAATGGTTGAGGTGTCTCATCAGCATCAGTTGAGCATCCATGTGCAGGCAGGGATTCTTGGCGGCCACATACTTTGACGTGTTATTATTCCGCAATGCCTCAGTGGAGGAATGTACGTGAACTTCCAGTGAAATACTCTGCTTGGGCTGCTTGAGAATGTGCCTTTTGCAGTATGATAGGTTATGTGGTTTCTGCATGACAGAGCACCACCCCAGCTCCACATTACTGTTCTCTGAAACCTCAAGAACATCTTCCCCAGACATAGGATACGATGTTGAAGCCCTGTAGCCTGACCTGCTAGATAACCAGACTTAAACCCCCAGATTTTTACCTCTGGGGGCATCGGAAAAGTGTAGCGTATGATGGACTGCTTCCTTATGTGCAGATGCTTCAACAGCATGTTCACAACACCTTGGACACTATTCAGAGAGAGGCTGGAACATGTGAAAGAGCAGCTATTCATGATGCAACATGTGAACGCGTGCTTTACATCCCATGGAGGCCATTTTGAACATCTGTTGTGACATGTATCCGATGGAGCTCTGTATTGTTTTCTGGGACGATTGGTTATCGTTGCATGCACATTGTCTGTTACTGGACACAAGTTCATAGGGATTTCTTTCAATTAGGAATCTGTCTCTGCAGTTTGTCGGTTGGGCAATAGCACGCATTTTCACGACATTCGGTACTTCAAAAGAAAGTTATGAAAATTATTATAAACTCAGAAAAACTGACCCACTGCAGACCATTGCTTATTGAGTTAAAAATATTAATGTAATAAACTTGTACATTTACACTGTTCTCTTGTCTACAAAGAATAAGTCATTAGGAAGCCAGCTGAGATGGGATTTACACTTTCTTTACTAGAAATGATACATATGTTGACATACCTTACTGTATAAAGTATCTAAATCATAGGCAGTTATGAAGTGGTGGGTATGAAAATGTTCAACAAAACGCCTCTAGAGTGGACAGAGGCTCCAGTCGACTTATTAAAGCACAATGTGTACAGTAGGTTATCCATTAATTCTGTTTACTTTGTTGATCAGTTTTATGAATATGACAATGTGACAGAATGGTGGTAACTGGTTGGAGAGTTGTAATCTTACCCTTCCATACATCACCAATAAATTTTCAGGCTCTTCATTAATTACAAAAGCTTCGAGAGGTGTAAGATATACAACATTTGTTTTTTTACTTACCTTCATTTTCTCGTTGTTGACTGCAGTATGTCTAGGGATACGTGGCCGAGTGGTTCTAGGCGCTACAGCCTGGAACCGCGCGACCACTACGGTCGCAAGTCCGAATCCTGCCTTGGCCATAGATGTGTGTGATATCCTTAGGTTAGTTAGGTTTAAGTAGTTCTAAGTTCTATGGGACTGATGACCTTAGAAGTTGAGCCCCATAGTGCTCAGAGCCATTTTCTAGGGATAGATTCTTAAGGCTGCAATTTTGACTTCGTTGTTTCCAGTTAATTTTCTTATTCACTACTTGCTTTTTCGTTTTATATATCTTGTTTGTTGTTGTTGTAGGCGAGACAGACCAGTTGCCAGACGCCAATTCTGATGGGGACAATGACATGCCTGAATGGGTCAGACAAAGGACCACTGAACTAGAGGAGGAGGAAAGGCGCTGTGGTCTAGCCGGATCAGGTGATGATGATGATGATGATGATGACTTCTTTGAGGGTGTGGTGAATTCCCCCAGTGAAGTGTTAATGCCTTGAAGCCAGAACAAAAGAGGTAATTACTCTGCTTCTAACCTTGTGATAGAATACTTTCTTTCACTGCGCCAGCAGCAGTAAGCAATGTACTTAACTATTATTTATTTTATCTCTTCTTCCACAGTGGTCGCGCCTCCGCAGCCGCAACACAGTGTGGCTCACTTATCGGTGGTGGCTAAACCTTCTTCCTCCCAAAAGCGGTGCCCGATAAGGCAGGCATCGCCTATAAGGGCACTCCTAGTCACCGCGAGGGAAGCCGCCGCCGCCCTGGGCGAGCAATGAACCACCATTCCTCAAGCTACTGGGTCTGTTCTGCAGCAGCAGCAGCATTGGGAACCACTACCGCAGCCTGGCTGTTCCCATCGGTCGGACCCGATAGCACCACAGTATCCTCCTCTGTTATCTTCATCATCATCATATGAGCCTCATCAGAATCGGCGTAAACGTAAGGTATTTGTGCCTTGGTGCATACCGACTTGCCCCTCTCCAGCGTCAACATCAACAGGGTGGAAGCAGAATAGCATTAATAGTAATAGAGAAGATCCTGTGGCTAATGGCAGTTCTCTCTCCCGTCCTTTTAGTAAAGGACATCAGGTCAGTGATAGCGTACCGCAGTTAGAATACCCAGTGAGTGCAGACGCCTTTGAGGAGCTTATGTCGTTCACGAGGATTGAGAACCGGGCAGGAGAGTACCGTGACTCTGTTGTTTTCCTAAGGGCGTGGCTTCCTGTCACTGAAACGAAGCTTCTCAAAGTAGTCCATGATCTGCGGTATCGCACTATTAAATGCAGTGTGGTGCTGTGCATCAAGCTATCGCCCCCCCCGCCCCCAAGACTTGATCTGGTGTTGAAGAGACATCTCTTCATTACCTTTGGGGGGGGGGGGGGGAATGGCGTGATAACGCAGAGCTCGTCAACCACCGAGTCGTTTCGTAAATCCACCTCGAGTGCTACACTGGCCCAGTTTTCTCAGATGGAGGTCAGATGGTCAGTTAAAGCACTCAGCCGAATACTACACCTGGACATCCATACACACATCTGTGATCCGGTAAATGGAGGGTTTACCTACATCAAGCTACCTAAAGATATAGCTTACAAGAACGTCCCAGTACGTACCATGTAGGTGTTATGTTATAACTTTGCTGGTATCGAGTTCTCTATCAAGATCCAGGACATACCTAAATTTACTGCGCAGAATACTGAAATATTTATTTAGTTATTTATTTATTTATTTATTGTTCTGTGGGACCACATTAAGGAGAAGTCTCCATGGTGATGGAACGAGTCAATACATGAAATTATAACACGATTGTAGAAACAGATAAAATGAAATATAAGAAACATATTCAGGCGACACGTCGATAGTTTAAATAAAGAAAATCAAGAATGTAACACTGGAATTTGCTTAATTTTTTAGCTCTTCCAGGAGCTCCTCGACAGAATAGAAGGAGTGAGCCATGAGGAAACTCTTCAGTTTAGACTTAAAAGCGTTTGGGCTACTGCTAAGATTTTTGAGTTCTTGTGATAGCTTATTGAAAATGGATGCAGCAGAATACTGCACTCCTTTCTGCACAAGAGTCAAGGAAGTGCATTCCACATGCAGATATGATTTCTGCCTAGTATTAACTGAGTGAAAGCTGCTAACTCTTGGGAATAAGCTAATATTGCTAACAACAAACGACATCGGTTCATGTTTATGGCCTGGAGAAGAAAAGCAAGTCAGATGAGCAAGACAAGCACATTGTCATCGGCCCCCTCCATTTCTCAAAATTTGTCAGTGAGCTTGAGTTGTATGTAAACAAACTGCTCTTCTCTGAAGGTGATAATTACCACTACGTTTGGATCAAAGATACGCCCTGACTTCTTTCCTCCCAACTATCAACTTATCATCGTGTAAAGCATATTTGCTTAAGGTGCCTGAATTATTTCTCCTCAGGCAAGTTATTAGCGGCGCATGTAGTAGACTGTGCTTCCCAGGTCCCGGCATGTGTTATTATGCTTACTGAGGAAAACAAATTCATGAAGTTTAAGAATCCTCACCACCAAGAGTAATGCGCGTTTGTAGTGTACACCGACTTTGAATACCTCCTCGCTCCTTTGACCCGCTGTAAAGGTGGCGTACCAAACTGTGTGGTCCTATGATTCCAGTCTTAACCGCTACAAATCTTATGTCAGGGATAACCCTGCAGTTTGGTTGCTGACTGAGCTCGAAAAACTTACTTGGGAGGTTGATAAGCTTTACAGAAACAACGTACCCATCATCAAATCGAAGGAGAATGTAAATTTGTATAGTGAGCGAAGTATCGTTGTAATTCTTCTGACGGTTGCAGCTCACCAAATGAGTCGAAATAGTAGACGGTATCCGCATTTTTGATGACATTGCATGGGGGCTTAATTAAATATGATTGAAATTATTTTATTTTTATTTTTAGTAGCTGTAAGTCCGATTACGCTGTTTCGTAAACGGTTGGCCCTGACTAGAATTATTCCGCAATCTGACTGCAACAACAATGAAAGAAAATTTTCGTAAACACAGTTAATTAATTAAGTCCCCAGCAACTATAAAACCTACGAAACCAATAAGCACAAGAGTAACTGTTCTGTGTGTGGGAGTGTGACTCAACGCACATCTGGCACGGTTCTTCTTCAACAAGACAAGAATTTTAAATACCAATTATACTGACGTGATAAAAGAAAATTACAAATACTACAATTGCGTAAGGAAACCAGAATTAAACTCTAATACAAGAACACACGCCAGATGCTTTGTTGACTGAACCTGTAATGACGCATTATTTAAAACATGGAATTAATGAAAAAACACGCAATATTTTACCTTCATATATATTGACGAAAAGCACTCTGATCGTTACAGTATTTCCATTAGAATAACATCTGCTATCTCTCCCATCAAATAACTGCATAAAACATGGAACAACACTCTCCACTATCACATCTCACTCCGACTTCACGACAAGCAGTGCCCACTAGCACACCTCGGCACGAACTGACTACAACGAGCTCTCAACAAGCACTCTTCTACGAGTTCTTAACAGGCACTGTCCTCTACGATCTCTTAACAAGCACTGACTACTACGAGTTCTTAACAGGCACTGTGGAGGCGGCTTAATAGTACTCTTTGGCGCAATCTCTGGCGCAGTGGCTCAGTGTAGCCACCTTTCAACATATGACACCCAATGGGTGCGGGGGTGTCCAGCAACATCTAAATTCACAATACTACATTCACCAGTTTTCCACATAGTCTTCGGTATTGCATCTCACACAAACACACCACAGAATCTTGGAATGTTGAATTTTTTTCTGACAAACTTAAGAGTGGTCGATCTGGTAGGAACACTAATGTTTCTTTTTTTTAATTTATGAATAGATGAAACCCTTTCCTGTACGGTTTCAAGCAGAGTACTTATCCGATGGCTGCAGCTTCCATCATGCGGTTATGTCTTCTTGTCTCTTCTAACGGTGCTAGAGAGTTTTGCACGTTCCCGACCGTTCGAGCAATAGCTGCATAACCACCGGCGAGGGACCATACTGTCGAGAGTGTGGAGAGGGTTGGGATGAGGAATGGAAGAAAATCACCAGACATCTTAAATATTGGTAGAACTCGATGTGTTTTTACTGATCTTCTTCTTCTTTTTCGCGCACTTTTCTGCTTCAGTGCGTTTTTAGCTGCAGAAATCGCTGTCAGGATACAGTTCTTCAAACAGCTATGCTTCCCACCCTTCTCCTTCTTTTTGTTTAGTGTACAACGTGCAGCATTCATAACTCGCTTGAAATTCGTCATTCCTAAATCCAAAATATTTTTTTCACGCATGGTTTTATCAACTGCAAATGCTGCAATGTGTCGACCTGTACTAATATAAGTTCTTCTGCGTATCGTCTTAGCCTTATGAGCTAAAATCCCGTCTGAAATGTGACGATTTGAGAGTTCTTTATTTGCAGCATATGCAATGTCATGTTCCATCCACGCTTCGTCGGGCAGATTAGCCCCCTTATCACCGCATGCCAAGCATTTCTGAAGCTTTGTTCCAGGTCCACAGTAGTTATACCCTGGAATGTGTAATTCCACTGGCAGTTTGTCTAGAATACTACCACCTCCTCTAATGTGTCTCCTAACATGCATGTTATGCTACTGCAGTGGTTGTGGACTGCACGCTCCCCTTACATACCAAATCGTTAGCATCAATCCAGCTGTTTTGTGCTACAGGAAAACCAAGCCATTTCACTAGTGCTCTATTTCCCCGACGTCTTATGACTCTCTCCACGAGAAATGCATCTGGTTCAGAGCTCTTCTGCATTTCCTCAGTGTAGAAGCAACCAGGAATTTCTCTATCTTTACTATCCTTCAAGATGTAAGCTCTAGGATTCGTTCTTTGCATCTTTGAAACTGTAAATATCTCTGTTGACCAGTTCAGTAGGTATGATTTCTCAAAGGCTATCTTGTGTTTTGAGATGCGTACCAAATCACCTACATTAAATTTCTGACTGCGTGGATCCAGTATTTTAATGTGATAGTACACTGTATCCACGACTCCATTGTCATGAATGTCGAGTGGTCTCATTTTTATTGTGCTATGTTTGGTTCCATTATACTGAGCAATTATTTCTGAGAGGATATCTGTCCATTTGTATGAGCCGCATTCGACCTTTTATTGTTCTGTTCAGACGCTCCACGATACTTGCCTTCAGGTGAGTGAATGTTGAGTAGTGACATATTCTGTAACGCTGCATCCCAGTCTTGAAATACTTATTGTAAAACTCTCCACCATGATCGGTTTGGAAAGTTTTCTGGGCATCGATTCGTCCCTGTCTGTAACAAATGCTCAAACACATCCGTGACATTTCTACCCATATTTGTTTTAACAGGTAATGCCCTAGGCAGATTAGGAGAATGTATCAACATCTATTAAAATATATTTGAATCTATTATTCTCATGTAAATATTCCACCATATCTACAAGATCAGCTTGCCATAGGTCATCCAAACCTTTAATCATAACGTGCCTACGAGGGTATGTTTTGCATGCTGGTTTGTGCAGTTCTCGAACTACTGTCTCCATACTTATTCAATAACACCTCTCTCTCTAAGCTCAGAGATTATTGAAACAGCCTCATTCGAATGAGGTGTATTACCTGCAGCAGCTGATGCCATGAGCAGCTGTAGTCGATCTATTAGTTAGTTGGGGTCGTCATAATATATATACTGTGGGATTCGATTGTTCACTGCTTTATGCTCAACGTCAAGACCGTCACCGTTGCTGATGGTGTCGTTTTCACCTTCAAGTATTGGTTTTATAATGGTTTTTTATTTCTTGTTGCTCAGGCTTTTCGTGATGTTGTGTATACTAGTCATGTGCAGTATTTCACAGTACATTTCCCTATCATTAATTGAATAATTTATAGGTTTTTTTGGTAGGTCTTAGGAAAATTAGATTCATTAAGCTAGATGTTCTCTCAAACCGCCTATCACCAATCTGTATTGTCACCAGTTACATTTATAGGATGCATTCCTAACATGTACAGTCTCCCATTGCTACCGCTGACTGTTCTGTCTACCTGACCAGGGACATGATGGATAATGAATTAGTCAATGGCAACACCATCAATAACGATGGTGTTGCCATTGACTAATTCATTAGCTATCGTGTCCCTGGTCAGATAGTGGTGTGGTTTTGTTTTTGCTGAAAGCTGCCCGAGAGATTCAGTATCTGGCTTAAAGGTCTCTGTTAGTGTTTGCTGTCGATCCATATGCCATAACCTTAGCAACTGAAATTTCTCTCGAACTGCTTTGCCCTCTTGAATCAATTTCTGCTTCGTTGACATCTCAGTGTATACTAATCAGACATCTTCGCAGCATGAGGCTTTATACATCTGCTCTTCTTCTTCCTCATAGTACATGCCTGCTCCTCTCAATAGCCTCGGCCTTTTCAGTTAAGTCTGTTACTTCCTTACCCATTTCATTAACTAACTCATTTAACACACTGACCATTGTTAGAAGAGGCTGGTAATACGTCTGTAATTCCCTGCACATACCTTCAACTTTATGCAAAATAGCCTGAATTTTCGCATCCATGTACAGGTGCATGTTCTGTCTGTGTTCAGCCATTCTTTTGGGTTGAGAGCTAGACATTCGCGCGAATTTGTCCATGGTGCAGCGTATACTGATGTACTAACCTCTCTTACCAGGCCATGTATACAGAAACCCTTGAAAGTTTCGCCTGTACCTGCCATCATTCAGTTTTCTTGTTTTGTCAGTAATGAGGAACCCATACTGTGAATGACTCCATTAATTAGCACATATCTTTACAAAATCATTGAACGACATGTCAGTTCCTACATGTGCCTGATAATTGTGTTTTAAATTCAGATTGTCTTGTTTGAAGGCTATAATGATATTTACATTATCCATAACCAATTGTTTAGTGATTCTGGAATATGTTTGGCTTAGATAAAATACAGCAGCACCCATGTGACAACCGAAAAAGAAATATTTTCGAAGTTGATCTTGGTTTTCCACAGCAACATCGTCAAATATGAAGACAGTGTTTGGCTTTGCTTTTTCAGGTGTGTGTGTGTGTGGGGGGGGGGGGGGGGGGGGGGGGGAATATCCACACTTTCACTGAATGTCGTGTATATAACATCATCTACATCGCGCATTATCTCCTGTAATAACTGATAGTTGGGCTGAAACAGTGTTTTTGAGAATAACAGACATGTTCAAATCAGACTCCATCTACATGTGTTAGCAGTGTCATGAGGACATAAGTCTTGCCACAGTTGGATGGACCTACAATAATTGTTCGTATATTATCAGGAAGGAGTATCCCATTCTTCTTCTTCTTCAGGTCTTGTTTTACATCTTCACAGGACCATCCACCGACAACAAAGTTCTTGTGATGAGAATGTTTCATACACCCTGCCATGATACTAACTACGCCAGATACTGACAAGCAGTTGGCATATATAGAAAGATACACTTGAAGGGATGGTAATAGTATGTGTAGCCACTAGTAGAGGGCCAATTAGTTAGTGCGGGTTGCCTACATCAGGAGCAGGTATCCACTCAGGGACGAACCTATTGTTCTCCATTGAATGACAGGTACTTAACCTATTGTCCTATTAAGTGGTTTCCCATGTCACTGCCCTTAACCTATGGATTGACTACTTAATTAAGTTCATCACTTAGTTAACTTCTGCTCATCTGGTAAACCTCCATCCCCCCATCCTCCCTTCCCCCAGAAAAAAGGTGGAAGTTCAAATTCGAACAGGATAATGCTTCACACCATGGTTATCTCTACTGACCTAAGAAAATCGTGGGAAGATAGGTCACTTGGGCTACTCCCACTAACCTAAGTCACTCGACCGCAACCTCTTCCTAGGAACTGGCGCCATGTTTGAATTTTGGCGGTAAAGATAGGTCAATTCGTGTATCTCTACTAAGCTAAGAAAATGGAGCGAAAGAAAGGACCCTTGCACTAGCCTCAGTCACCCGACCGCCAACTCCTCCTAAGAATTCGTGGGAAAAGGACTCGACCAGTGCTGGACACAACTCTTTATTTTGCATGCACCAGTCTTTATTTAAACAATTTCATGCAGCACAGCCATCCAGTGTGTTCACCACAAGGTCCGGACTCCAACTGACCTACTACACAGTACCACCACCAGAGGGTGCTCTCATCTGTGATGTTATCCAAGATAGTGGGGGGGGGGGGGGAATGGCGGGAAACAGTGTGTTCGCCATGAGGTCCAGAATCAAACTGATCAAGTACACAGTACCACCACCAGAGGGCGCTGTAGTCCATCCCATTATGTGATCCAAGCTGGTGGTCATGACGTCAACTGATGGCAAGTATCATTATCCAAGATGGCAGCAAACAGTGTGTACACCACGAGGTCTGGAGCTAGTACACAGTACCATCAGCAGAGGGCGTTGCCATCCATTTCGTGCCATAATCCAAGATGGTGGGGGGAAATGGCGGGAAAACCACTCTGCCTGTGCTGGCATGAGTCTTTATTTTGCAGGCAGTGTCTCCACCATGAGATCTAGACTCCAACTGACCTAGTACACAGTACTGCCACCAGTGGATGCTGTCATCCCCCCTGTGACATAATCCAAGATGGTGGTCTGGAGGGGGGAAATGGTGCAAAAATGACTCAGCTTGCACTGGGCTGCTGGATAGAGTAAGGAAGGAGTATTCTTTATTTATTTTGGAACAATTTATTTAGGGATGTATATTTATTACACTGATACAAAACAGACACTCTGACATGCCTGGGGTCACGCCACACAGCCCACTGACCTGTGAACTATTCCTAAATAATGCTCTGCAGACAAGCAACCAACTCCTAATTTATCAAAATAATTCAGTACAGACCTGCAAACTGCTCCTAAATAATGCAGTACAAAGATCTGCAGACACGAAATGAACTCGTAAACTGTTCAAATAATGCATAGCACAGACTACAGACCTGCTGACAAAATAATGCAACAGACATGCAATCAACACGCACAAGCACCGTCCACCACCCCCTGTCCAGTAGAGCACAAAGGAGGCTAGCGACAGCCCCCGTGAAGTAACACAGCTGTCAGCTGTCAAACTACACACAGGTACTTGGTACTTGGTACCTGAGAAATTCCTTTCCAAATACGTGATCACCTAGGCGTCATTGATGACATGACCGGACGCACGCACCGTCACAGCCACGAGCCACCACTGGACGCAGGTGAAAGTTGCCTCTATTTTCGAGAATACAGTCACTGTTATACTGATGTCACAGAACTCACGCAGACCCCCATATGTGAGACATATCCGGGCAGCACTTGTCTTTACTGTTGATGACAGAATAGCACAGGTTGCTTTCCCCCTAGCGATACTAACAGAACATACGAGCTGCGTTCAGCCGTGCATACCCACCACAGCATGACTGACAGCTCGCCGTGAAATGCCCACATGACCACTCGCCATGTTATTCTGATGTCACATGGCTTTGTAAAAAATAAGAGCCAAGTCGACCCTTTTGGGAATTCTAAAGTGTCTCACAAATTGTTAACGTTCGCTTTTGTAGGAGTTTTCGTGATGTCCCAGCTTGTATGCACGACGGAAATTTTTGCCGTAACAGAACCTGTTTACGAAAATAGCGCAGAATAACATCGAATGCATTCTTCCCAGCACTCCTAACGTGGAACCCTTCCTGCTCTCAGCATACGCAAATGTTCTCACCACTATGTAGAGGCTCCTATAACACAACGCAAAGGATGTGAATGAATCAAGCATTATGATTGGCTCTTATCGAATTTACCCACCCAATTACTGATGCCACCTGTATGGAAGCACCATCCACCTTTTCTTTCTGGGACTTTCAGTGGTAAAATTATTTTGCACAGATCGCTAAATTGCATTGACAGTTAAACCCGCAAAGCTGTCTACAGATCATCAAATACATACAAGACTCACAAGAATATTGGAAGCCAGGAAGATATTTACCAGTGTAGCTACAATTAAATATTACGATTGCTGCTACAGTCTGACACCGATCGATGTACAGGTAATGCCTCCTCTTGACTACTGTGCTTCTGGAACGAATCTCAGTATCTATAGCGCAATTAATTTTCCACATAAAAAATCTCTCTCACACCCTCACGGTTATCAATGTGCTGAACCTATACGTCGCTCACGATAGGACACACAGTCATCCTCTCTAGTCATGTCACAATATAAACCACAGTAACTTTACTGTGCAATATATACACATTTTACACAACATAAGCCACAGTAACTTTACAATACAATATACACACATTTTACACAAACAGTGCAGTTATCTTTTATGTCTGTACAGCACCCAAAAAATTATGGTATGCCTACAATCACACTGGCTATATGTCACGATGCTCCTCAGTCCTAGGGAAGCACTGTCAGCCTTTTCTTTCTTTCTACAGATGTGACATTCAGCGGCAATAAACTATTTTACACTGATCATCATATTGCACCGACAACTAACCCTTGCAAAGTGCCATACATATAGTCAAATACCAAAAGACTCTTACTCAATTACACTGCTCTCACACTGAGGACAGGAGCTTGAATATTAGAGCGTGAACCCGATCTCCAACCCAGCAATATATCATCGAATACCATGTTGATGTAGCAAACATATATTTCATATCCCCTGCCATACGAAATCATCCATTTTACATAAGAGCACCCTCAGCAGACCGAAGTCGCTCTCAGAACTGTTCTACAAATTCGGGATCGCTTCCCCTCAGTACAAACACATTACTATTTCTGCTCCGAATCTGCTTCCTTGCTTGCTCGTTTTTCTACGCACGTCTGCAGACTTGGGGATTACAAGAACACATGTATTTTCGCATGGTTCGCCATAATATTAGACCATTTTCATGGTACTTCTCGATATCAAGCACTAGGCAGCATCCCGCCGATCGCTAGTGCAACATAATTCCCAAGATATAGTCTGGAAATTATTTCTCTACAAACCCCAAACTTTACCAAGGTGCGGCATGCTGTAAACCACCGAGAAATTAGAAACAAATAGAGGAAACTGATATTTCCACTCTCAAATATCGATGTCATTGATGTAACAGATTCCAAACCGTCCCTATAATTTACAAGCCAACTAAGGTCTTTCCCATGTCTAGAGAACAGGCAAACATGTCTTCCACATGCTAGATGCACACACCACAATCGATCTTCTCTCAACTAAATAAAGGCGCGAAATGTGCAGAAGCAGCCAACCAAACAATTTACATGGGAGGGAATAACAGTCCAGCGCAAATGCACCTCCGTACACAATCTTCTCAAATTTCCACTTGATCACGAAAGCTGCCCAACACATACTAAGTATTGGTTCGCTATTCGGTTGTCTAGACGACGGCAAAGTTAACTCAGATACATTCCTACACTCCAACAGGTCTCTGCATTCAGACGGCTGCTGCCGTTAGTGGGAAACGTGAATCATTCCCACCACAGGCCATGCATACATGGAATCATTGTAGAAAACCAGTCACATATATGTTTTATCATTATACTTACAATTAAATGTTATGATCATGGTCTCAATTGAACGGCATTCGACAATGAGCAAAGAATTCGAAATACACCCTGCTGAAGGCTGTAGCTCTGGAAATGGAAATATCTGTACATTTCTTACCTCTGGACATAGTCATCTCCTTACACATATCAGAACACAAACACATACATTATAAGCCTGATGCTTCGGTGCCTAGGTGACTTCTGTATTAGATGAAGTTAGTGGGGATTTTACAGTTTGTAATTTTTCTCTGTTGGGGGTGTAGAAAATAACGATGATAACAGGTTGGGCTGATTGATTTGAATGGACACAGATCTGCTTCGGACTATAGTATCTGTATCTAGTTTGGAGATGTACCACATCATAGGCATTACTTAGGAGCAGTTTGAAGATCTGCACTGAAATTATTTTTATAAATTAGGAGTTGGTTGCGTGTCTGCAGAGCATTATTTAGGAATGGTTCACAGGTCAGTGGGCTGTGTGGTGTGACCCCAGGCATGTCAGAGTGTCTGTTTTGTATCAGTGTAATAAATATGCTCCATCCCTAAATAAATTGTTCCAAAATAAATAAAGTTCAGTCCTTCCTTACTCTATCCAGCAGCCCAGTGCAAGCTGAGTCATTTTCGCACCATTTTCCCCCTCCAGATCACCATCTTGGATTACATCACAGGGGGGATGACAGCATCCTCTGGTGGCAGTACTGTGTACTAGGTCAGTTGGAGTCTAGATCTCATGGTGGAGACACTGCCTGCAAAATAAAGACTCATGTCCAGCACAGGCAGAATCGTTTTCCCGCCATTTCCCCCCACCATCTTGGATTACAGCAAGAAACAAACGACAGCACCTTCTGCTGGTGGTACTGTGTACTAGATCCAGACCTCGTGGTGAACACACTGTTTGCCGCCATCTTGGATAACGATACTTCTGTCATCAGTTGATGTCATGGCCGCCAACTTGAATTACGTAATGGGATGGACTACCATGCCCTCTGGTGGTGGTACTGTGTACTTGATCAGTTTAAGTCCGGACCTCGTGGTGAGCACACTGTTTCCCGCCGTTTCCCCCCACCATCTTGGATTATATCACAGATGAGGGTACCCTCTGTTGGTGGTACTGTGTACTAGGTCAGTTGGAGTCCGGACCTCCTGGTGAACACACTGGATGGCTGTGGTGCATGAAATTGTTTAAAGACTGGTGTGTGCAAAATAAAGACTTATGTCCAGCACTGGTTGAGTCCTTTTCCCACGAATCCTTAGGAGGAGGAGGTGGTTGGGTGACTGTGGTTAGTCCAAGGGTCCTTTCTTTTGCGCCATTTTCTTAGCTTACTAGAGATACACAAATTGACCTATCTTTACCGCCAAAATTCAAACATGACGCCAGTTTCTAGGAAGAGGTGGCAGTCGGGTGATAGGTTAGTGGGGGTAGCACAAGTGACCTACTTTCCCGCAATTTTCTTAGGTTAGTAGAGATAAACATGATGTGAAGCATTATCCTGTTCGAATCTGAACTTCCACCATTTTTCTGGGTGAGGGGAGGGTGGGAGGGGATAGGGGTTTACCAGATTAGCAAAGGTTAATTAATTGATGAACTTAATTAAGTTGTCAATCAAATTTATAATAGTGACAGGGGGGCCTATTCCAACAACTCAGACCTGAGAATGTACCTCTAGCAGTGAGGGGGTTAGGGGAGGGGGCAGGGGAACAATAGTTTAAGGGCAGTGACATGGAAAAGCACTTAACAGAACAATAGGTTAACTCAGACCTGAAAGTGTACCTGTAGCAGTGGGGGGTGGGGAGTTTCCTGAAAGGGGGAGGGGAGTGAGAGGGTGGGTGGGGGGGGACAATAGGTTAAGGGCTGTGACATGGAAAACCACTTAACAGGACAATAGGTTAAGTACCCCTGATGTAGGCAACCCCACTAGCAAAATGGCCCAGCACCCCTGTCCTGAGGGGGGTAGCGAAGTGGGAGGGGGCAGGGGAACAATAGGTTAAGTGCAGCGACATGGAGAACCACTTAACAGAACAATAGTTAAGTACCTGTCAATCAAAGGAGACCAACAGGTTCGCCCCTGAGTGCATACCTGCCCCTGATGTAGGCAACCTTCACTAACAAAATGACCCAGAACGAAGGTAGTCCCTCTGCTGCCACTATGGCTCCCTCAGTTAACCAACTGAGCTGTACTGGCTACACAGAGAAATCGGCTATATATATTTTACTCATGAAGAGTAATTTGATCACTCATTTTGTCAATGACTGATGAGGAGATGTTTGGGGAAACTGTCTGCTGCTGCATCATTATAGGTGTAGCATTGAAAAATAATGATATTAATATGTGTAATGAGAGAGGTATGACATAAAACACAAACACAGTTTGAGATTATATATACATGCATTATTTATTTAAATATGCATCGGATGCACTATTTCCAAAAATCATCAGACTTTTTCTTTATCTTCTTTGTGCCTGCACAGTATTTCCCAAAGAAAGCTTCTTGATGCAATAAATTCTGCACCTATCTCCCTCAAGCCAATGGATGCCTCACAGTACTCAGGTTTTTCACAGGCACATTTAATCTGTCTCTATTTCAGTTCAGCGTTCATGTACAAACAAAGGTACTGCTCCAGATCTTGAACATGTACACTATGCACACGTAGGAAGTTTACAACATTGCTGTATGCATAGTCCATGCTCGGCAAACAACGATTCAATCTCTCCAATGCAAGATGGAGCACAGTATCCAGATTGTATAGGTTCATAACTGAGGTGTTCCATAGATAAACACACCTGCCATTTGATTTCACACATAGTCCGGAGTCATCATATAGTGTTGTAATAGATAGTGTCATACCAGAAAGGTGAATGTCTGGGGGGAAAAGAGTTGGACAATACTCTGTAGCCATCTGCTGATTGATGTAGACTCTGCATGGCATATTTCGTCCCAGTTGAACTCATAAATTGGCATTAAACGCCCTTAGACGCATTTTCAATTTCTGTTGTCACATGCAAGCCCCAGATATGATGTGCTTCTACACCAACGTTCACACGTTTCGTTCCACAGGTGGTTAAATTGTATCTAGAACTGAAAAGCATGGGTATACTTTGTGCCTTCTTATCCACAGCTCTGCACACTGCCCCTGCACTAGCACAGGGATGTTCTGCTGGGATGGGTGATATGTTGGTGACCAGTACTGTCCTCCATCGTTAGATGTGTTGGAAGCAGACTGTGTGTCCTCATCACACAAATCAATGAGTGGGACACACAACAACAGCTGCTTGTCCTGCTTCATCAAATGGGCTATGTGGGCTACAAGATACCATGTGGTCGCTACAGGTTCAGGGATGCTGGAGGTTGTTGTTGCTGCAGGTCCAGAGGCCAGTGCAGGTCTCGACAAGATGGCAGCCGAGGTTGCTACAGGTTTGGATGTGGAAGAGGTCAGTATGTTGGTGCTCGACCCTGCAGGCTTGGATGCATCGAGGACTAAATTTGGAAATTTGCAGTAAGGTCTTATGGAACCAAACTGCTGAGGTCATCAGTCCCTGAGCTTACACACTACTGAATCTAACTTAAACTAACTTTCACTAAGGACAACACACACACCCATGCTCAAGGGATGAATCGAACCTCCGATGTGGGGGAGCCACATGGACCATGACAAGGTGCCTCAGATCGCATGGCTACCCACACAGTGCATCGAGGGCTTCTGGTGAATGAAGACGAGGAAGCATTACATATGGACCAAGATGTGAAAACAATCAATAATAATAATAATAATAATGCTAACCACAGACAAACACGTGATAGTGTGTACTTACTTTTCCATTTCTTCTGTTCTGCGGGGCTGTGTTGGATTGCGACTGCTGGCGAGGCTTCATGGCTCTTCTTCTTCTTCTTCTTCTTCTGCTGCTGCTGCTGGCTGACTGAGCGAGACTGAGGTCCCACAGCTGCTGAGCCTGCCCTATACCCAGTCCAATGACTTTACCAAATACTGGCATTCTACTGGCTGAAGTCTGACACGTGACTAGATTAAGGGCTACTATTGATGCCCGCCATTTTTTCCCAGACCGCCATCTTGGATTATGTCACAGGAGGGACGACACTGCTCTCTGGTGGCAGTACTGTGTACTCGGTCAGTTGGACTCTGGACCTCACGGTGAACACAATGAATGGATCTACTGCCTATGACAACACAACTTGTTTAAATAAACACTGCATGCAAAATAAAGACTTACATCCATCCTATCCAACAGCCCAACACAGGCAGAGTCCTCTTCCCATCAGTTCCAAGGAAGAGGTGGTGGTCAGATGACTTAGGTTAGCAGAGACAGCCCCAGTGACCTTTATCCCCATCATTTCCTTATGCTGGTGGAGTTAGCCTAAGTGACCTTTTTCCCACCACAATTTGAACTTCCTGCCATGACGATATTGGATGTTGCCACATCTATCGCCGCCATATTGGATCCGCCATTTTGAATAAATTTGGCAACAGTGGAGAGTGGGGCCATATGAAAGTTGCCTTGCTACTTTGGGCATCACTCTAAAAACATCAAAATTCAGTGTAGAAACATGCAGTAACTCATTACCTACAGATGACATGGAAACTTTTTGTTAGTTATTGGCCTCTGTATAAGTGAATATTATTATTCTTATTTTACATGATAATGAATCATCAGTTCATTCACTACAGCGGTGAATATTTTTAAATTAGTCATAAAAGGAAGTCTTGCGTAAAATGCATGTTTTTGCGTAAAACTTGCGTCATAATCATTACAAATCACCTAACATCATTACAGCATAAAGAAAAATTTTCCGGCGCACAGAAAAAAATTCAAGTTTGAAACAACTGCGTCATAAGAATGGAAGACGACAGGATAAAGGAATTAATTATGAATTATTACCTAGTGGGAAGATTTTTAAAAAGACCGAGAAAGATGTGGAACGATCAATAATTTCAACCAACAGGGTGTAACAGGTAAATCCCTAATACATGGAGAAACAATAACAAAAAGAATTTGTTTACATTGGTGGTTTGTTTATTGATTTAGCATAATTTGCAAGAAACTGTGATTCCGAAACATACAACACTTTAAAAACACTATTCCGAAAATTTTGGAAGTTCATGTGTCACGTTATTAATTTAAGAACTGCAAAAGCAAAAAACTCTCACAACTTTGACAGCGCCATAATTCACACAACTTAAAATCAGGGTGCGCTCATGATTATCAATATAGTTTTCATCTTGATTCCTCCGCAGTTCACAACTAAGTGCCTAGCAGAGGCTTCATCGAATCACCTTCAAGCTATTTCCCGGCCGTTCCGTCATAGAAAAGCGGGCGGGAAAAATGAACACTTAAATCTTTCCGAACCCTGATTTTTGTTATTTTATTATGATGATCTTTTCTCCCTATGTAGGTGGGCGCCAATAAATTATTTTCAATTTCGTAGGAGAAAGTTGGTGATCGAAATTCAATGACAAGGTCCTGCTTCAACAAAGATCACCTTTCTTTAGTAACTGCAACCCCAATTCACGTACCGTACCCTTGGCATTCTTTGCCCTATTTCGTGGTACTAGAAAACAAACTGCCCTTCTTTGGACGTTTTCGGTGTCCTCCATCAATCCTGCGGATGCCACACCATGCAACAGTAGTCCAGAAGAGGACAGAAAAGCGTACTTTAAGCAGTCTCTTTAGTAGACGTGTTGAATTTTCTATGTATTATGCCAATAAATCGCAATCTTTGGGCCGCTTTCCTCACAACATTCTGCTGTTGTTGTTGTGGTCTTCAGTCTAGAGACTGGTTTGATGCAACTCTCCATGCTCCTCTATCCTGTGCAAGCCTCTTCATCTCTGAGTAACTTCTGCAACCTACATACTTCTGAATCTGCTTAGTGTATTCATCTCTTGGTCTCCCTCTACGATTTTTACCCTCAACGCTTCCCTCCAGTTCTAAATTGGTGATCCCTTGATGCCTCAGAACGTGTCCTACCGACCAATCCCTTCTTCTAATCAACGTGTGCCACAAATTCCTCTTCTCTCCCATTCTGTTCAATACCTCCTCGTTATTTACGTGATCTACCCATTTAATCTTCAACATTCTTCTGTAGCACCACATTCCAAAAGCATGTATTCTCGTCTTGTCTAAACTATTTATCATCCATATTTCATTTCCATACGTGGCTCCACTCCATACAAATACTTTCAGAAAGGACTTCCTGACACTTAAATCTATGCTCGTTGTTAAACAAATTTCTCTTCCTCAGAAACGCTCTCCTTGCCATAGTTTATATCCTCTCTGCTTCGACCGTCATCAGATACTTTGCTTCCCAAATATCAAAACTCTTCTACTACTTTAAGTGTCCATAGCCTCAGCATCACCTGATTTGATTCGATTTCATTCCATTATCGTCGTTTTGCTTTTTTTTATGTTCATCTTATATCTTCAAGACACTGCCCACTCCATTCAACTGCTCTTTCAGGTCCTTTGCTGTCTCTGACAGAATTACAATGTTGTCGGCAAACCTCAAAGTTTTTGTTCTCCGTGGATTTTAATTCCTACTCCAAATTTTTCTTTTGTTTTCTGTACTGCATGATCAATATACAGATTGAATAACATCAGGGATGGGCTACAACACTATCTCACTCCCTTCTCAATCACTGCTTCCCTTTCATGTCCCTCGACTCTTATAATCGCCATCTGGTTTATGTACTAAATGTAAATAGCCTTTCGCTCCCTGTTTTTTACCCTTGCAACCTTCAGAATTTGAGAGAGAGTATTCCAGTCAACATTATCAAAAGCTTTCTCTAAATCTACAAATGCTAGAAACGTATGTTTACCTTTCCTTAACCTATCTTCTAAGAAAAGTCATAGGCTCAGCATTGCCTCGCGTACTCCAATCTTTCGGAGAAATTCAAACTGATCTTCCCTGAGGTCGGCTTCTACCAGTTTTTCCATTCATCCGTAAAGAATTCGTGATAGTATTTGGCAACCGTGACTTATTAAACTGATAGTTCGGTAATTTTCACACCTGTCAACATCTGCTTTCTTTGGAATTGGAATTGTTACATTCTTCTTGAAATCTGAGGGTATTTCGCCTGTCTCATATATCTTGTTAACCAGATGGAATAGTTTTGTTGTGGCAGGCTCTCCCAAAGCTATCAGTAGTTCTAATGGAATGTTGTCTACTCCCGGGACCTTGTTTCGACTTACACTACGAGACCAAAAGTATCCGGACGCCTGGCTGAAAATTACTTAAAAGTTCGTGGCGCCCTCCATCAGTAACGCTGGAATTCAGTATGGTGTTGGCCTATCCTCTGCCTTGATAACGGCTTCCACTCTTGCAGGCATACGTTCAATCAGGTGCTCGAAGGTTTCTTTTGGAATGGCTCCCCATTCTTCGCAGAGTACTGCACTGAGGAGAGATATCGAAGTCGGTCGATGAGGCCTGGCAGGAAGTTGGTGTTCCAAAACATCCCAGAGGTGTTCTATAGAATTCAGGTCAGGACTCTGTGCGGGCCAGTCCATTACAGGGATGTTATTGTCGTGTAAGCACTCCACTACCGGCTGTGCATTATGAATAAGCTGTGTTGAAAGGTGCAATCGCCATCCCCGAACTGCTCTTCAACAGTGGAAAGCAAGAAGGTGCTTAAAACATCAATGTAGGACTGTGCTATGATAGTGCCACGAAAACAACAAGGCCTGCAAGCCCCTTCCGTGAAAAATACGACCACACCATAACACCACCGCCTCCAAATTTTACTGTTGGCACTACACACGCTGGCAGATGACGTTTACCAGGCATTCGCCATACCCACACCCTGCCATCGATCACCACATTGTGTATCGTCATTCGTCACTCCTCACAACGTTTTTCCACGTTTCAATAGTCTAATGTTTACGCTCCTTACACCAAGCGAGGCGTCGTTTGGCATATACCGATGTGATATGTGGCTTATGAGCAGCCTCTCGACCATAAAATCCAAGTTTTCTCACCTCCCGCCGAACTGTCATAGTACTTGCAGTTGATCCTTATGCAGTTTGGAATTCCTGTGTGATGGTCTGGATAGATGTCTGCCTATTACACATTACGACATTGATTGACTCGTTCCATGACCATGGAGACTTCTCCTTAATTTGGTCCCACGAACAATAAATAAATAAATAAATAAAACGACCCTCTTCCACTCTCGGTAGTCTCTGTCAGTCAGCAGACGAGGTCGGAGTGTACGCATTTGTGCTGAACATGACCCTTCACGTTTCCATTTCACTGTCATATCGGAAACAGTGGACCTAGGGATGTTTAGTAGTGTGGAAATCTCGTGTACAGACGTGTGACACAAGCGACACCCAATCACCTGGCGACGTCCGAAGTTCGTGAGTTCTGTGGAGCACCCCATTCTGCTCTCTCACGATGTCTAATGACTACTAAGGTCGCTGATATGGAGTACCTGGTAGTAGGTGGCAGCACAATGCACCTAATATGAAAAACGGATGTTTTTGGTGGTGTCCGGATACTTTTGATCGCATAGTGAACGTCTTTCAGTGCTCTGTCCAATTCTTCGCACAGTATCACATCTCCCGTATCATTTTCGTCTATGTTCTCTTCCATTTCCATAATATTGCCCCCAAGTACAACGCCCTTGTATAGGCCCTCTACACACCTCTTCCACCTTTCTGCTTCCCCTTCTATGCTGATTACTGGTTTTCCATCTGAGCTCTTGATATTCATAAAGGTGGTTCTCTTTTCTCCTAAGGTCTCTTTAATTTCCTGTCAGCAGTATCTATCTTACCCCTAGCGATACATGTTTCTACATCCTTACATTTGTTCTCTAGCCATTCATGCTTAGCCATTTTGCTCTTTCTGTTGACCTCGTTTTTGAGTCATTTGTATTCCTTCTCGTCAGCTTTATTTTTCATCAATTACATTCAGTGTCTCCTACGTCACCCAAGGATTTGTAATAGCCCTCGTCTTTTTATCTATTTGATCCTCTGCTGCCTTCGCTATTTCATCTCTCAAAGCTACCCATTCTTCTTCTACGATATTTCTTTCCATTGTTCTTGTTAATCGTTCCCCAACGCTATCTCTGAAACTCTCTACAACCTCTGGTTCTTTCAGTTTATCCAGGTCCTATCTTTTAAATTTCTACCTTTTTGCAGTTTCTTCAGTTTCAATCTACACTTCATAACCAATAAATTGTGGTCAGAGTCCACATCTGCCCCTGGAAATGTCTTACAATTTAAAACCTGATTCCTAAATCTCTGCCTTACCATTACATAATCAATGTGAAACCTACCAGTGTCTTCGGGCCTCTTCCAAATATACAATCTTGTCTCATGATTCTTAAACCATGATTAAATTATGCTCTGTGCAAAATTCCGCCAGGCAGTTTCCTCTTTCATTCCTCACCCCCATTCACCAACGACTTTTTCTTCTCTGCCTTTTCCTGCTGTCGAATTCCAGTCCACCATGACTGTTAAATTTTCGTCTCCCTTAACTATCTGAATTATTTCTTTTATCGCATCATATATTTCTCGAATCTCTTCATCATATGCGGAGCTAGTTGGCATATACACTTGTACTACTGTGGTAGGCGTGGGCTTCATGTCTGTCTTTGCTACAATAATGCGTTCACTATGAAGTTCGTAGTAGGTTATCTGCGTCCCTATTTTTTTATTCATTATTAAACCTACTCCTGCATTAACCATATTTGATTTTGTGTTTATATCCCTGTATTCACCTGACCAGAAATCTTATTCCTCCTGCCACCGAACTTCACTAATTCCTACTATATCTAACTTTAAACTATCCATTTCCATTTTTAAATTTTGTAATTTGCCTATTCGATTAAGAGATCTGACATTCCACACTCCGATCCGTAGAACGTAAGTTTTGTTTCTGCTAATTACGACATCTTCCTAAGTAATCCCCGCCCGGAGATCCGAATGGGGGCTATATTACCTCCGGAATATTTTACTCAAAAGGACGCCATCATCATTTAACCATACAGTAAGGCTGCATGCCCTCGGGAAAAGTTACGGCTATAGTTTCCAGACTGTTGCCCCTGCAACTACTGAAAAGGCTGCTGCCCCTGTTCAGGAACCATACGTTTGTCTGGGCTCTCAACAAATATCCCTCCGTTATGCATGCACATACGGTACGGCTATCTGTTCAAAAATGGTTCAAATGGCTCTGAGCACTATGCGACTTAACTTCTGAGGTCATCAGTCGCCTAGAACTTAGTCATGACCTCCCCCCATCCTTTGAATCAGCGCCTGACCCTAGCTGTCCTTTCAAGGAAATTGATGAAGTAAGTTAGCTTATCGGAATTCAGTGCCACATTACACAAGTGGCGGCAAATTTAATTTGTGTACGGGGAGGTGCATGTTACACAGCGATATCAAGTTATAAAAAGACCTATAATGAGACTTATATTTTATGTTGTCGATAAGAGATTAATGCGTATTATGTACTGCTATTGACTGGTGTGTAATTAACATAGGGTCTACTGCTCCTATTAAAAGTAGTCTTTCGCGTTTCGTCGTAAGGCCTGACAGTAGGGAGCGAGCGTAGCCAACCTTGCAGCGTGCAACAAGCTATCTTTCTATCCATTCCGTTCTAAACATTCTCACATTACACTAACCTCACCTGCTCAGTGTAAGAAATTCCTGTCAGAAAATCTAAAATGTTGACTGACATTAGGGTTAAATTACTTGCTGCTAAAAACGTGTGCTGGACGTTCACTTGTGCATCTGCATGGCGGATCCCATTCGTTCTCAGCTATTGGCCAACCTGCGCTTCGCACACCCGAGCTCATTTGTCCATTTATCGATGAAAATAGTGCGTAAAATGTGATTGGCGAAAATACATTTTGTTACATGTTCCTCCGCATCTGTTCTGTGACAGGAGTACGTCAGAAGATAGTGCATCGAGGAGAAGTACAGCCTGTTTTCACTTGGAATTCGTGAACGAGGAACAAAATGGATCTTCGGAAAAGAGTTACAGATTGGCTTTCGCGAATGAGAAGCTGGAAAACAGGAACTGGAACTCAAGCTGAGGCATCTGTTGCTGTTGTTGACGATGATCCAGATTTGGAAAGAACTCTTTGGCGCTTTGAACCGTATGTCATGAAAGTTCAGAGCGTTTTAATATGGGAAAATCCGGTGATCAGTGTGTTTTTTGTCGTAGTGGTCAACATTTTATTTTGGTAAGGTGATGTCAGTAACTTTGAGTCAATCGTGCGCTTAAAACAAAAGTGTGTATTTTTATTGTTGTGGTTATTGTACACAGGTTGGTTGTCAATTTCCAGTGGCGTTTTTATGGCCTTTTGTTCACTCTTGCCCTTACAGCAATTCTTTACGACGTGTGGGCACAGAAATGTTGGCCAGAAATATCAGAATCCTTGTCGGAAAAGACGAGACGCACTTTGCAAGTGCCACCCATGCAAACAAGGTAAAGTTTTGAAAATTGTGCTGACTGCATGTATTACTAAATATTTACGAAATATTTGTGTTTTTCTTGGTAGGTACGTTGCTCACTGTGGATATTATAATGTTTTGATAGAACGTTGCGCTGTATATTTCGAATGAAATTTCAAGTGATCGAAACGCTCTTCTTATTTATTTATTTTCGAACATCATTAAATAACAACCGCTCCCCGCATTCATTTATTGATCATTTGTTGTTTTTCATAGCAGTGGCTCACAAGGGTAAGTACATAAACATAATGTTCACCGACGAGAACGATAATTTTTTGGCCCACTAAGTCCTTCTCATGATGAATATTCAGCACCATTAAATCTTGAAAAAGATTATCAAATTCCTGTTATTTATTTCCTAATTTATGTAACAGTTAAGTTATATTCCGCCGTTACATTCCGTGCCTATCAGAACAAAGGCCGTTGTAGTGGTGTCGTGAATCAGAAATTTTTGGATTCGTAAAGCTACAAGCTACAAAGACAGTCGCAGCTAAATAAATTCAGGATACTAGCTTTTGCCTTAAAAAAAAAATGGAATAGAGAATAATAATAATAATAATAATAATGTTAGTTTCATTCCCACAGTGGATGTATTATGAATATTTTAGAAATCATTATTTAGGAATTCAACAGTAGGAATGTAAATGGAATAAACAGTGCTTGTATGAAAATAAGGCAGTGGTATTGAGAAAATATTTATTGTAAAGTGACGTCTATGGATGTGAATAGCACAAGAAAAGGAAGAGT
The DNA here is from genome assembly GCF_021461385.2 of Schistocerca piceifrons. Taxonomy (NCBI): domain Eukaryota; kingdom Metazoa; phylum Arthropoda; class Insecta; order Orthoptera; family Acrididae; genus Schistocerca; species Schistocerca piceifrons. The sequence goes on along the minus strand of NC_060140.1, from coordinate 737,036,835 downwards.
GGGCAAGAATGTAAGTGACAGTGATGTTTGCATTTTTACTCGAAGAGGATAGTTTTGTTTATGAGGTCACTTCAGACACTTGTATATAAAATGTTATGCAACTCGTGTTATATGATACATTTAAAAATTAGCAAAGTGATTTTTGCGTATTGTTTTAAGGATAATACTCCACTGTGATATTGTCTGATGTAGTTAGTTCAGAAACATTGTAGTGTTCCTCAGGTTGATTTTTTTGTGTGTGTGTGTGTGTGTGTGTGTGCGTGTGCGTGTGCGTGTGCGTGTGCGTGTTCGGGGGGGGGGGGGGGGTGTTTTTTCCTCTCATCTCAGCTTTGTCGTGTATTATCCAACAATTGAAAACTTTAAAAGTGGTGCACTATCTTATTTAGAGCTTACAGAATTTACAAATGACTTTGTAGCGGCTAGTTGATATGTGTGTAAACACATTGAAGGTGACAGACAGTTTACATTTACAAGTGTACCTCGTGTAGTTAAGAGCATACTCAGTTAGGGGCAGGGGAGGGCAGCTACACCTCCATACTATAAAAGAGAGTGAGGACAATTTTCACAAACTATACTTATATCCTGCCCTGCCAGGCTGACAGATTAATCAGTTCTAAGAAAACCAGGAGATATAATGGATACTGACTAGGAGAAAGTGCACTAGAGCTGTTTGTTGTGAGATCTCAAATAATGATTCATAACAAAATTACTATGAATCCCCCCTCCCCAAGCTCATATCCTGGGTATGCTCTTGTCTGTGGTTTTGCCTATCAGGAGATAAAATCTTTCAGGTAATGGTACACAAATAAATAATTGGTGATAACACATCCATCTTTTTATTTATTCTATATATTAATTTTTTCAGAGCGTTAACTGTTCCAGAGATAAGTCACTACCTTAGCCAAGCTCAGTCTATGTTGCGAGACTACTACATCTGGTTAAAAAATATGAGAGATGACCAGCCAGGCATGGTAAGATAAAATATTTTGTACTGCATCTTTAAACTAGTGCTGTTCACTTGCTTTCCTTGGTTTTAATTGATGACTGATAATTCATCATCTTTCCTTCCTTCCTATTTGTTCCTACACTTCCGATGTTCATTTATCTTACTTAGTCCCTCCTCTAGCAATGTTGCTGCCTACTTTAATTTCAACAAATTTCTCATTTTACTAATAATTCAGTTAATTTTATGTTCAATTTGACATTTAAATTATTAGCTGTGTACAGCATATTTTCGTGTAGAATACTTATGAAATTACAGGAACTCATTGAATGATAAAATATATCAAGTAATGTATTGCTGTTTGTATTACTACTATTTCTTTGGGTGCAACATTTGGCTAGCCTTGTATCTTGGTGACAGATATTTCTACCCCCACCGCCCCCACCCACCCCCCCTTCTTCGTTATAGGCTATATAACTGTACTTTACTTAAGACCAAGAGAACATTGATCTGGTAGATGGATTGTTGAAAAGAACAGGTCTCCATAGAAAAGATGGCTTTTTAAAAGCAGGGGATACTTGTTTCAAGCAGAGGAATAATATTAATGTATTATAAAACAACTTACATTTTTGTTTCTTAAATGATGGTGACATAAGAGGAGCAGCATGAAATGGCTTTCTCATTTAATATAATAAACATAAGACACTTCAGAAAGCTGCTGTAAGTGTGTGGTAACGCTGCTGTAGCTTGTTCTATTCAGGTGGTTCCAGAAATTTTCTGGGCTATGCAGACTAAGCCCTCGTGGTCTTTCAGGCGTGACTCTCACAGACGTTAACTTCAGTACAGTTGAATAATGCTACAGATTTTGTGTGGCAGTTTCTTCATAATGGAAATGAGCGTTTTGGTGTCATTGTCCAGGAGGTCCCTTGCGGGGGAAAGGTCCGGCTGCCTTGGTGCAGGTCTTATTACATTCAACGCAACACTGGGCAAACTGCATGTTGGCTGGGGATGAAATGATGATGAAGACAACACAACACTGAGTCCCTGAGCAGAGAAAGTCTCCGGCCCAGCCAGGAATCGAAGCCGGACCCCATAGAACGGCAATCCTTCATGCTGACCACCTCTGCTATTGGGGTGGACAATTTCATCATAATTAAGTGTGATGATACCAGTATGACCATTGCTTGTGGCCTATAGGGTACAAATCTTGCACCAAGCAAGGTGGTGCAGCAATTAACGTACTGGAGGACTCATCATTCAGGAAGATGATGGAACAAATCCACATCCAGCCATCTGGATTTATGTTCTCTCCCGAATTCCCTTTATTGCTCTGGTCAAATGATGGGATGGTTCGTTTGGAGAGGGCATGTCTAATCTTCCTTCCTTCAGTTTGTAGAGGCTCTTTAAGAAAAGGTTGAATGAGCAGAAACATAAAGAGTTTGCTGCAGTTATTAGAAGGATCATTTTGTTGAAATCTATTATCACCAGAGAAGAATCGTAGCTGTATTTAGAGGGGGAAAAAGTTGTTTTGAAGCTGTGCTGAGTGAATTTTTCTGGAATTCCAAGAACAGTGAATAATTAGCATGAAGTGCTTGAAAACTACCCGAACAAGGTTATTTGAACATAGAAAACTGAATAATTTGTATCTGCAAGAAGAAAGGGGGGGTGGGAGAGAGGAATTTGTTCTTCTTGGTCTTCCCCACTTTTTAGTTTGTGTACATGGTAAACTCTATTTTCATCTTGAGTGTCACTTTTTCTTAATAGATCTGATGTTAGATGACAGCTGAATTTGGTGTCCATGATATTATTTCTTCATTCTTGATAATACGTATTTTTTTGTACTTTCTTCTTTACAGTTTTGTTGCTTGATGTGTGCAAGTTTCTTGGTTCTTACTGTTATCGGCCGTACTGTTCCGGGATGTGTTATTGGCTACATACTGATAATGATTGTTATGGTTGGGTCCTGGTGTCTGCATTCATGTTTTACCCTCCAACTGCAGTACAGAAACTGAAAAATTTTTGTGTATCATTTAAGGAGAAAGGAAGAGGTGAGTGTATTAAGTGATTTAAGCTACATCTGTTTCAAAGAACGTAGAAATTTGAGGTATTTTGTTGTCAGCAGATAGAATTTTTTCCTGTGTAGTGTTTTGTACATTTTGGGCTGTTTGTAATTTTTTGTACAGCATAAAATGAAATATAAAACAAGTCAGTTGAGAAATTGTATGAAGGGTAAATGTTAAATATGATTTTGGGTACATATTTTGCAGTTAACTAACATAAAACTATTTAGAATTATATTACAGTAAATAAGTCTATTTCCGTGAAGTTGTTGTATCCACACAACAAGCACCAGAAAGTGCACAGATTACACAAAGTGAATTCTTAAAATTAACTGAAATTTTGGACAGTTTGTAAGAATCACTAAGTCTTTGGTTTGAGTTGCTTTCTGAAGAATTTGTCTAATCTGTAGGAACAATGGTCAGTTAAATAGCCCTTCAAACTGACTGTAAAGCATGTTAAAGCATTGGGGAAACTAAAATGTCGTGGGACAACATGTTGTAAATATGTTTATCACAATGTAATGTCATTCTCTGACTGAAGCTATTTTTCAGTGGAAATTCCAGGTAAGAATATCAACAATGTAGGAAAAGATAGATTGCTACTAACTGTAAAGAAGACCACGTCAACACAAAAAAAAAGACAAGCCACACCTCCCCACACACATGACTGGCAACTCCAGCATCTTGGGCCGGAGTGTGTTCTACACGTGTTCATAAAAAAATATGTCTCTAATAGGCTGAGTCATTATTAAACATTGCTGCTTTAGTTGTGAGTAGTGAAGGAAACTACACCATACCACTAATCTAAATATTAAATCAGCTTATTTAAAGGACGCAACCTACATTTGCAGCATTCAGTAAGAAGCGGGTGTACATAATGCTTCAGTTATATCTAACAAACCAAGATGATGTGACTTACGGAAAGCGCTGGCACGTCGATAGACACACAAACATACACACAATATTCAAGCTTTCGCGACAAACTGTTGCCTCATCAGGAAAGAGGGAAAGACGAAAGGATGTATATGTCTGTATATGTGTGGATGGATATGTTTGTGTGTGTGTGTGAGCGCGCGCCGCGAGTGTATACCTGTCCTTTTTTTCCCCTAAGGTAAGTCTTTCCGCTCCCGGGATTGGAATGGACTCGTTACCATCGTCCTTAAAACCACCACATCCTTTCGTCTTTCCCTCTCCTTCCCTCTTTCCTGATGAGGCAACAGTTTTGTTGCGAAAGCTTGAATTTTGTGTGTGTGTTTGTGTGCCTATCGACGTGCCAGCGCTTTCGTTTGGTAAGTTACATCATCTTGGTTTTTAGATATATTTTTCCCATGTGGAATGTTCTCCCTCTAATTAATGCTTCAGTTACTTTGACAGACCTACTTTTGACCAGAGGAAGTTGTAACTTGCATCTGAAAGTTAATTCTAAACTGTCACAGTAAGATTCAGTACATCAACAGCCTAGTGTGTATTTAAAAATTAGCTACACTTTTGCTCATTTCTGGTACAGCAACATCATGAAATATTGCAGTAGTTTCAATTTTAAAATCTAAATCCATCTGTTGCTGCTCCTAACGATTTTCATTTAGTTTGTGTCCCTCTTTTGAGGAATAATTATTAGTGTCAAGTATGTATGTACCACATCAATGATGTTGTAAAAGTGATGTTTCCTGTGAGCTGCTGTAGAAGTTTTGTCACTTCATTGTTTGCAAACATGTGTAAGTTTATTGTCAGAGAGAGAGAACAGTGAAAAGCAATTTGTACATATTAATCTCCCCTTCCTCCTCTGTTTTGAATAGTTTCTTGCTCATTCTCACTCACAGTACTTTCTTGATCACTGTGTAACATTATTAACCATGGTGTGGTGGTGGTGGTGGTGGTGGTGCAGCTCACTATGCCAGCCTATCCCCTGCAAGCCTCTTCATCTATGAATAGTTACTGCAACCTATATTCATGTGAATCTGCTTTCCTTCTGATTTTTACCAAATTGACAATTTCTTGATGCATCAGGATGGATTTTATCAGTTGATCCCATCTTTTTGTAGAGTTCCTTTTCCCCCTGATTCAGTGCTTTTTCTTTAGTTACACGATCCACCCATCTAATCTTCAACATTCATCTTTAGCATTACATTTCAAAAGCTTCTGTTCTCTTCTGGTGTAAACCGTTTACAGTCCATGTTTCACTTGCATATATTCTAGATAAATAACCTTCAAAAAAGTCTTCCTCCACTTAATTTTGTACTAGATGTTAACAAATTTCTCTTTTGCAGAAATACTTCTCCTGCTGTTGTCAGTCTGCATGTTGTGTCCCCTCTATTTCTGGCATCACCCATTATTTTGCTGCCCAAATCACAAAACTCATCTACTACTTATAGGCCTTATTCTCTAATCTGATTTCCTCAGCATCACCAATTAGAATTTGACAAAATTCCATAACTTTAACTTTTGTCAGATGTTCTTCTTATCACGTTTTCAAGACACAATCAATTCCTTTCAGCAGCACTTCGCCATCTCTGACAGAATTACAGTGTCATTGGCAAACGTCGTCTCTCTGAACTTTAATTCCCCTTCAGAATTTCTCCTTGATCTCCTCTGCTGCTTCCTCAATGTACAGGTGGAATAATGTAGGGCTATAGAGCACAACCCAGTCTCATTCCTTTATCAAATTTTCTCTTTCATATCCTTAGTCCTTTCACTCTTTATAACTGCAGTCCAATTTCTGCACAAGTTATAAATAAAATTTTGTACTCTGTGTTTTATCCCTGCCACTTGGACTCATTAAGCAGCATTTGTTGGATAGCCTCACAGACAGCACTTTGAAGAAAAAGGGTGGTAGTCGTCAGATTTAGAGGAAGTTGAGATTTTTTGCACTTTAAGAGAAGGCATGTCAGTGTACTAAATAAGAAGACAAGTGTCAAAGTGACATTTAGTGATGTCCTCCTTGAGAAGCAGCCACCAATTTATTCTACTTAGTGGCATTAGGTTTTAATGTTTCCTGTTGATCATTTCATAAGGATGTGCAATATTGGTGTTTGGGATTTGCCAGGACTTTACATGTAACATTCAAAGAGTTTGTGGTAGACAGTAGCATCATTGGGGGCTGTGATACATGCTTTTCAGGATAGTAGAATCTTTGGTAGGTGAAGGTAGCTGCCAGCAGTTTACAACTGAGCCTTATGAGGGTATAATGTGGCAACATGAGATATTTAAGGGAGTTCCCTGTTCGACAGTGCATGTGAGTTGCCAGCTTTTTACTCCTGACATTGCCTAATGGCATTGAAACTTTAAGGTGTGTCATATTACAGCTTAGTATAGATATTCAGATGGTTGTCAGTATTTGTAGTACTGCAATGTATTGATTTGTGTGCTTGTTTTATAGCACTTGATAAGGGTAATGTTGTTCTGAAACTTGTTGCGGTAAATATATCACACCTTTCACAACTGGTGTTTAATGTTCTCAGTACAGGATAATGTAACTTACATGTAACTTCACTATGTGATTACTCTGCTATTCACAATAAAGTGCCTGGCAGAGGGTTCAGTGAACCACCTTCAAGCTGTCTCTCTAAAGTTTCGCTCTCGAACAGCACGCGGGAAACATGAGCACTTAAATTTTACTTTGCGAGCCCTGATTTCTCTAATTTTATTGTGATGATCATTTCGCCCTATGTAGGTGGGTGCCAACAGAGTGTTTTTGCAATCGGAGGAGAAAACTGGTGATTGAAATTTCATGAGAAGATCCCGTCGCACGAAAAATGCCTTTGTTTTAATGATTGCCAATCCAATTCACGTATCATGTCTGTCACACTATCTTCCCTATTTTGTGATAATACAAAACGAGCTGCTGATAAATGTTTTCATAGATTTTCATTTAACAGCTTAATTCATGTCACACTGAAACAACTTCGTCTATGAATGTGCACAAGAAATAAATCTGTAGATACATCTTGATGTCTTCAGTCATAACAAAAGTCCAGTGTCTATTTCATACAAGGTTGGTTCCATAGGTAATGTGACCAAATTCATAAAAAATCATTTATTGAATATATTCGTACAAATAATAAAAAATTTTCAAAATAGCACCCTCTTGTGTCGATACACTTCTGGGGGCGGTGTTTCGATACCTTTTTCGGAATGTCCTTTAGAGCTGATGTAACATGCGCTTGGATGCTTTCAATCTTGTCCCAATGTTTTCCTTCCATGATTCCTTTTAACCGAGGAAAAAACGTCAGCAGGAGCCAGGTCAGGACTGTAGGGAGGCTGGGGAACCAAAGGGGTCTTGGTCCTGGCCAGGAAGTCATTGACAATGACAATGAAGGCGCTGCAACTTGGCGCATTGTCGTGGTGAACTTTCCACGTGTCCTTGATGTCGCTTTGGCAGTGCGAGACCTTCCTTTTCAGTCTTTTGAGCACTTTTAAGTAGAAAGCAGAGTTCATTGTAGTCCTGGTAGGTATGAATTCGTGGTGGACAATGCCTCTGATATCAAAAAAGAAGACAATGAGCGTGGTTTTGATCCTGGACTTGTTCATGCGTGCCTTCTTGGGACGGGGCGACAATGAATGTGCCACTCGGAACTCTACCTTTTTGTCTCAGGGTCGTACTCTAAAATCCACAATTCATCACCAGTGATAACTGAGTTTAAAAAATGAGGATCATTTTCACACATTTCCAACATTTATCAGCACCAAAGCATTCGTGTGTGCTTGTGTTCATCAGTCAACACTTTTGGGACAAGTGTGGCACACACCTTTCTCATGTTCAAATCTTCGGTCATAATGCGGAAAACAGTTGATTTTGACATGTTTAGAGTTTGTGCTATCAATTGAAGGCTCAGCTGTCTGTCAGAGTTCAAACAATCGCGCACACGCGTCACATTTTCATCAACTCATGCGGTTGATGGCCGTCCGAATGACTTGTGTCATTGGAAAACTTGTGATTTGGACAAGCAATCGGTCCCAAGGGCATGCTGAATAATGGAAACGTTTTTGTGGCAGACTTCCCAAGTTTAATGCAAAATTTGCTAGCGTACGATTTGTTCTACAGAATGATCCATTGTGCTGTGTTACATAAACTCAAAACATGGTTGACAGAAATGCACGTCCTGACTCTGACAGCTCGCAGCCGAATGAGACAAAGAGCGTTTTGAACTAACACCCCCCCCCCCCCCCCCCCCCTCCACTTAGCCGAGCCGGTTACAACACGCTGTGGTGTACCGTTGCGTCAGAAAAAAAATGGTCTCATTACTTATGGAACGCACTCTGTATGTGACCTGTCCTATTGGTCACACAGACAGAGATTCATTATGAAATTGCTTAGCACATCCTGGCTAATTTGATGTTCGAAAATTGTGTTATGTAGATCTTGATCAATTTGAGGAAGGAGCCATTCTTGCACCAGTGTGAGCTATGCTGCATTCATAACCATGTTTTCATTTGTGGGTGTGTGTGTTTTTACAAAACTCGTCCATTTTCAAGGAGTTATTTTTGTGCACGACAGTTGGATGGGGATCATGCAGGCCTTAAAAGAAACTTTCCTATTATGTTCAAAGTTCCCCCATAGCTCAAATTTGCACTTGGCAGGAAACTGTTACTTTCTTTGTAGTCATGCTAAGAGTCTGCTCCAGTTGTAGTCAGTGTGGTTGGAACATCAATCCCTCGGCGCACACCATACTTATGTTCTTTATGTTGAAGTTCTCTGTTTGTCTCCATGTTGATTTCTTTTGGCTCAGAAGACTCCTTAATTTGTGTGGTATTCTCTGCCAGTAAACATAGTCGACTTGTGCTTTCACTGTTGCACAGATCATCTTATCATATTATTTGTTCAACCTCAAACAGGCTTTCACAGTGGAGGTAACGTGTTGAAATGACGAAAAAATGCATACTTCACTATATTTGCCAATTTCACGTTATTCAGCCCATGAATATCATAAAATCTTGTGCTTATATTGCCGTCTTTCTCACAGTTGAAGCTGTTGTGCACTAAATGTGTTTCTACTAATTGAAACTCCATAAGAACTCAAGTTGTGCCATTTGAAAATGTGAGAACATCCGTTTTCAAATGATACATAGTTATTCCAAATCAGATTAATGCGTCAGAGTGAGGAAAAATTTTAAATTAATTACATAATTTTAAATCTATCTGTGTTTTGTTTAATGTAGTATCAGTTGTAGATGTTGAGTATCGCTGGTTACTCCTATCTCTTTTATTGTGCTTATTATAATGGTGCAAAGATTGTGTCATTTGTTCAAACTCTTTGTAATCCTATGAACTAAAACACGCCAATTTCTTCTGTCTTGCTCTTTCTCCTGCAGGCATTCCAGTTTGGAGTCCATTACTTCTGTGATGCCATCAATACATCACATCCTCTCCCACCCTCTTCTTGCACCTTTGATTCTCCCCCAGCATTAACGTATGTCTTCTCATAATGTGCTCAAAGTAGATCAGTTATTGTTTCAGTATCAGATCTTCCAAGGAGCAATCTGATTTTATTTTTGCTGTAATACTAATCTGTTTGTTCTGTTTGCCCTCTGTAGAACTCTTAAGGAGTTGCCTCCAACACAACAATTTGAAAGTGTCTGTTGTGTGCCATTGCAGGTCTCACATCCTTATATGAACATAGCAACTATCTCTAGGCTCATTCCATGCCAAAAGCAGGGTTCAGGAAGTAATTTTAGATGGGGTCAGGAAACTTTTTATTAAGGCCCATAAAAATCATCATATTCCTTAGTAATTTTTTGTTTTAATTTTTACTCACAAAAATATGAATTACAATATATAGGCATATTTGTATTTAAAAGTCAATGGGAGAAATTTTGCGCTGAAGTGCCAAAGAAACTGGTATAGGCATGCATATTCAAATACAGAGATATGTAAACAGAATGCGGCGCTGTGATCAGCAACGCCTATATAAGACAACAAGTGTCTGGCGCAAGTTGTTAGGTCTGTTGCTACAGTGGCAAGCTACCAAAATTTAAGTGAGTTTGAATGTGGTGTTATAGTCGGCGCGCAAGTAATGGGACACAGCATCTCCGAGGTAGTGATGAAGTGGGGATTTTCCCATACAACCATTTCGTGAGTGTACCATGAATATCAGGAATCCAGTAAAACATCTAATCTCTTGCATCGCTGAGACCAGAAAAAGATCCTGTAAGAACAGGATCGATGACGACTGAAGAGAATCGTTTAATGTGACAGAAGTGCAATCCTTCCACAAATTGCTGCATATTTCAATGCTGAGCCATCGACAAGTGTCAGCATGTGAACCGTTCAATGAAACGTCATGGATATGGACTTTTTAAACCAAAGGCTATGTACTCTTGATGACTGCACGACACAAAGCTTTATGCCTCGCCTGGGCCCGTCAACACTGACATTGGACTGTTGATGACTGGAAACATGTTGCCTGGTTGGACAAGTCTCATTTCAAATTGTATCAAACGGGTGGATGCGTACGGGTATGGAGACAACCTCTTGACACGATGGCTCCTGCACGTCAGCAGGGGACTGTTCAAGCCGGTGGAGGCTCCATAATGGTGTGGGACGTGTGCAGTTGGAGTGACATGGGACCCCTGATACGTCTAGATACTACTCTGACAGGTGACACATACTTAAAACAGCCTGTCAGATCACCTGTATCCGTTCATGTCCATTGTGCATCCTGACTGACTTGGGCAATTCCAGCAGGACAATACAACAGTCCACGTGCCCCAAATTACTACAGAGTGGCTCTAGGAACACACTTCTGATGGCTACCAAACTCCCCAGAAAAGAACATTATTGAACATATCTGGGATGCTTTGAAACATGCTTTTCAGAAGAGATCTACACCTGTTCAGAAGAGATATCCACCCTCTTCTATTCTTATAGATTTTTGTGGACAGCCCTGCAGGATTCATGGTGTCAGTTCCCTCCGGCACTACTTCAGACTTTAGTTGAGTTCGTACCATGTCGTGTTACAGCACTTCTGTGTGCTCGCAGGGCTCCTCCACGATATTAGGCAAGTGTACCAGTTTCTTTGGCTCTTCAGTGTATTTGCAGTCTTGAACCATTTTCTTAAAGTTAGGTTCACGTGACGCACAACTTATGCGAATAATGTCTTCAAAGTGGGGGGCATTAATCTTGAGCAATACCTGTTATTCAAAAAAATCATTTTTGAAAATAAAATTTCACAAGTATATGTGGAGCCAAACATAGTAACCATGTATATGGCTAATTTTTTGCAGTTCTTATATTTTTCTGGGAAATGTTAATTCTAAAATTCTTTGGTAGATGCAGTTTTATATATTTGCAAGAAAACGTCTTCCTGCAAGTCTGTTAACTCCATTTGGAGTGAAGGCTTTGAAAGGCAGAAAAATTGTGCAGCCAATTCCGCCCATTTTGCTGCTGGTGAAACTTCAAACAGCAATTTAAAGAACCTCGACAGCTTCTCTATCTCTCAAAAGTCTTCAATATTGCTGAAAATCCATTCTTAAGATCTGACATAAAATTTGGGAATATTGAAATGTCTATTTCAGAATTACTTTTATATTTAAAAATTGTTGGAAAGTGAAGTAGTTCTTGACTTGCAATGCCTTTTTCAAAGATATCCTGCTTGTGACAGAAAGAAGACACACTTTTTATCAGATCACATAGTAATTTCCCATTTCCTTGTAGCTGGGTATTGAGAGCATTTAAATGTTTCAGAATGTCTTTCAAGAAAACCACAACTAGCATACTGCATTGGTTTGCTAGCAACTCCATGGTTTCTTGCTTCTTGTGAATCCAAGTTTTCTAAAAAAGACGTTACTTCTTCTCTTATTTGCTGAAAATGTTCAATCACTTGACCTTTACTTAGCCAACAAACATTTCTGCACTGTAATAAGTCAGAATACGCTGAATCGCACTCGGAAAGAAACTCTTTAACTGTCTGTGTTGAAGAGCATAATAAGACCTCATGAAGTTAATCAACTTGATCAATCTGTCCATTACTTCTTTCGGCCACACTAAGTTTTCCACAAGGGCCGCCTGGTGAAATATGCACAGGTAAGATAGAAGTCCAGCAACCTCATCTTTGATTCTATTTACTAGCCGTTGTTCTCTGCTGATTATTGCTGGGACCCTGTCAGTTGAAAGAGCATTTTACCATAATCATTGTTGGCTTTTGTCATAAAGTCATCAAAAGTCTTGAATAAATCTTCTCTGCATGTCTTACCTTTCAGTGGCAATATTGTTAGCCACACTTCCCTAAATTCTTTACTTTCAGTGTACAAAAATCACACAAAAATGGACATGTGTTCTTCGTCAACAATACGACATGATTCATGTAGTGCTATGGCGTAGAAAGGTGCCTCCTGCAGAAGTTCGAGCAAACTACTTTTATTGTCAGCAGCCAGTATTTCGGTTCTTCTTGTATTACTTATTGCCAACAATGGAATACCTTGAATTGTGGCAACAACATCCTTCTTCTCTTCATAAAGTGTCATGGCCACTTCTAACATACATTTTTTTACTATCTCAGGCAGTGAAAATGGCTTCTGGTGTTTATTAGGTGTCTAACACACATCCAGCGCTGCATCTGCAGGTTTTCTTTGCTCGCTCATCAAGCAAATTAGGAAGGCGATGTTTTTAAGATGCTAAATATGCCTGGAATTTTTCTTAGTGAACTTCACGACTGAGAGGAAAATTTTTGTGGAACTGCTGATGAGTTGTTTCAGTGTTGCTTTAAATTTGCACTTTTAACAGGAGTGACAGTTCTGTTGCACGAGACAAACTGGAACAGCTCCAAACCTATAAGGTAGCGTAAAACAATATTGTTCAGTCCACTCAATCAAAAACTTCCTATTTTCACTATTAATTTCATACTTTTTAGGATCCATATAATCCAAAGAAAATGTTATAAGCCTCGATAACAATGAAACGCTCTGTATGAGATCACAACAACTACTGTTGAAGTGGTGATAAAAATTGTTTGCTTTGAAATGCCCAGCAAACAAGACATGCTGATACACCCACCACAAAGGAGCTACTTCTGTGTCAAAGTGTACACTGCCCCACACCAAAGGAGCTGCACTGCAGAGGAGGCACTTCATTGTCAAAGATTGCCACTGCCGACTGAACTCACCCAAAGTCTCATAAAGCTTAAATCTGTCGTTCGATCTAAGAGCACAGAAAATGGTGTTTAAATGAACACCCCTTCTTCGATTTAATAGAGGCTTCAGAGGTTGCCAGAGTCTGAAATCTCTTTATAACATTTCTTTGTTTATTGGAATAAAATTCTCGTGTTGCATTTGAATGTACAGAGCTTTTACATGGACCGACGTAATATAATGCGTCATCAGGCCAGCTTGCTCCCTTCTGCCCCCACTCTTCAGTGCTCTCCCCTGTGGTGCATAGCATAGCAACCATGTATTTAATCTACCTATAACTAACCATTAAGAATTATAATTATTCAGCAGCAAATTTTACACTAAGAGAAAAAAATTAGAAGGATAGCACTCAAATTGTTATCTGCAGAAAAATATCTTTCAAATAATTTGAGTATGCAATTTATAATTTCAACATTTTTTTTGCTGTGTCAGTTTTTGACCTGCCGCAGTCTGGACCTGGACCTGGACCTGGACTGTGGTCTGCCAGTTGCCGGCTGCTGGTCTGGAGGTTCCGCATACCCATCACGGATTTTGGTGAAATTTTCTGTGAACATTCACACGTGTTCCCAATGAACATTGATAAAGTTTCATGATCACTGTTTCAACACATCTGGAGATACAGTCTTTGTATGACCACATATTGTAACCATCAACAATGCACCCGCGAGTTTTTGGCAACTTTTAGGTGTAATATTCCCAGCAATATTTTCCTGAAAGGAACAAAACTGAGCCATCTTGTACAACTTTTTGCGCTCTCTTAAGTGAAATTATATTTAAAAAATTTCCTGAGCAATTTTCATATGGACGATTTTGAGGAAGGTTGGTCGAAAAAAGCAAACACACTAAAAAGTGAAGTTTAGCTTTTTATGTCTCTGGAAGTAATTATGGGATAAACCTGAAAACTTTTCACATAGCAACTTACCAATACAAATTCTTAGAATGTACAATTTCATTCTGTTACTTCTTCCAGTTGTTAACAAATTGAGGGAAGAGTTGAAGATTTTTCTGGAAACACCAAAAAATGGCTATTTTTGGCCCACTTTTACAAGAAAGAATTGTCTGCAAACTTTTTAAAACCAGTTTCATTAGAAAGACTACGTACTAAACCACCCAAAAACTAGACTTGGTTTTGCAGTGTGAGCAAATAAAGGTCCTAAAAACTGACAAGGTGGAGTGCATTAAAGGGGGCCCATATTCCGGTGGTACTCAAATTAAGTCTGACATTTTTATTATGGTCTACAATTGTTTGGTACTCACTTGGGAAGGCAATATCAAAAGGCTTGGTGACTGGGAAGTGAGGTAAAGAATAACTTGAAAAACTTAAAAAAGGGCTGTCTTTTGTCATGGCTCATCACAACACATTTCAGTCTGCCTTTCTGCTATAACTATAGAATTAAACTGGTTATAAACTTCACAGTTTAATTGTGTAGTACCATGAAGATCATGGCAGTAAAATTGTTGCATAATAGCAGCCCAATTGTATAAATACTCTTCAGGTTTTACACCGTTACAACATTGTGAAAATTTTGAAGCTCATAGCAATCTTCCTGACATTTTTTGCAATGTATTCATGTTACAGAGAATTACTAGCATTTCTTTCATTGTGTGGTGTTACTGATGTGCTAGTTTAATTTCGATTTAAGGTATAGTATAGGTGGTTCATGGTGTGGGTTCCTGTAGTCATGTCCTAGTTCATGAACCACGGGCAACGTATGAGTGGCCAAATAAGTGGTCCCGACAGTCGGGATACCAGTTACTTTGGAATAAGGCTGGGCATCTCGGACATATTCTGAGTCGTGGTCACCTTTGTGCTCATACGGCAAAGACTACCAAATCCACCGGTTAGTCCCTCAGCCGTTAGGGGTAAAACCCAATGGGACTCGGGGCAAGTAAGGCTAGCAACCTGCTTCCCTGGTACTTTAAATATGATGCTGGCAACAATCAGAGCAAAATGCCTCGGACCTTTGGAGGTGACGGAGTCCCACCTCTAACTGACAAACCAGGGACTCCTAAGATACGACTTGGCAAACAAGTGGTAATGAGATGGGGAGCTATTAATATCAATGGGGGCTACTCTTGGAAGAAGGTAGAGCTGGCAGAGGCTGCAAGTAAGATGGGGCTGGACGTTTTAGCTGTTAGTGACATTCGGGTAAGGGGTGAGAAAGAAGAAGAAATGGGAGAATACAAGGTCTACTTGTCAGGAGTCAAAGCAGGAATAGCACAATGGGGTGTAGGGCTTTACATCAGGAAATAAATGGAACCCAGCGTAGTTGCAATAAGGTATGTACACGAACGACTGATGTGGATAGATTTGACAGTGTCTAGCAAGAAAATTAGGATTGTGTCAGTATATTCGCATTGTGAAGGGACTGATCAAGATAAGATGGATAGTTTTTATGAGGCACTCAGTGATGTAGTTGTTAGAGTAAAGGACAAGGACAGTGTTCTGCTCATGGGTGATTTTAACGCCAGGATTGGAAATCGAACAGAAGGGTATGAAAAGGTTATGGGTAAATTGGGAGAGGATATGGAGGCCAACAGGAACGGGCAGCAACTCTTGGATTTCTGTGCCAGTATGGGCTTAGTAATCACAAACTCCTTTTTTAAACATAAGAACATTCACCGGTATACTTGGGAAAGCAGGGGAACCAGATCTGTCATTGACTATATAATAACAGATCAGGAATTCAGGAAGGCTGTGAGGGACACACGTGTATTCAGGGGATTCTTTGATGACACTGATCATTATTTAATCTGCAGTGAAATTGGGATTGCGAGGCCGAAAGTGCAGGAGGTCAGGTCCATATGTAGGAGGATAAGAGTGGAGAAACTTCAGGATAAGGAAATCAGGCACAAGTACACAACAGCGATCTCAGAAAGGTACCAGTTAGTTGAATGTAGTCAATTACAGTCATTGGAAAAGGAATGGACAAGGTACAGGGACACAGTACTAGAAGTGGCTAAAGAATGTCTTGGAACAGTAGTGTGTAAAAGTAGGAGGAAGCAAACAGCTTGGTGGAATGACACAGTCAAGGCAGCCTGTAAAAGGAAAAAGAAGGCGTATAAAAAATGGCTACATACTAGAACTCAGGTAGACAGAGAAAGTTATGTTGAAGAAAGAAACAAAGCCAAACAGATAATTGCAGCATCCAAGAAGAAATCTTGGGAAGACTTTGGAAACAGGTTGGAGACATTGGGTCAAGCTGCTGGAAAACCATTCTGGAGTGTAATTAGCAGTCTTCGAAAGGGAGGTAAGAAGGAAATGACAAGTATTTTGGACAGGTCAGGAAAACTGCTGGTGAACCCTGTGGATGCCTTGGGCAGATGGAGGGAATATTTTGAAGAGTTGCTCAATGTAGGTGAAAATACGATTAGTAATGTTTCAGATTTCGAGGTAGAATGGGATAGGAATGATGATGGAAATAGGATCACGTTTGAGGAAGTGGAGAAAATGGTCAATAGATTGCAGTGCAATAAAGCAGCTGGGGTGGATGAAATTAAGTCGGAACTCATCAAGTACAGTGGAATGTCAGGTCTTAAATGGCTACACAGGATAATTGAAATGGCCTGGGAGTCGGGACAGGTTCCATCAGACTGGACAAAAGCAGTAATCACACCAATCTTTAAACATGGAAACAGAAAAGATTGTAACAACTACAGAGGTATCTCTTTAATCAGCGTTGTGGGTAAAATCTTCTCAGGTATTGTTGAAAGGAAAGTGCGAGTATTAGTTGAGGAGCAATTGGATGAAAATCAGTGTGGGTTTAGGCCTCTTAGAGGTTGTCAGGACCAGATCTTTAGCTTACGACAAATAATGGAGAAGTGTTATGAGTGGAACAGGGAATTGTATCTATGCTTTATAGATCTAGAAAAGGCATATGACCGGGTTCCTAGGAGGAAGTTATTGTCTGTTCTACGAGATTATGGAATAGGAGGCAAACTTTTGCAAGCAATTAAAGGTGTTTACATGGATAGTCAGGCAGCAGTTAGAGTTGACGGTAAACTGAGTTCATGGTTCAGAGTAGTTTCAGGGGTAAGACAAGGCTGCAACCTGTCTCCACTGTTGTTCATATTATTTATGGATCATATGTTGAAAACAATAGACTGGCTGGGTGAGATTAAGATATGTGAACACAAAATAAGCAGTCTTGCATATGCGGATGACTTAGTTGTGATGGCAGATTCGATTGAAAGTTTGCAGAGTAATATTTCAGAGCTAGATCAGAAATGTAAGGACTATGGTATGAAGATTAGCATCTCCAAAACGAAAGTAATGTCAGTGGGAAAGAAATATAAACGGATTGAGTGCCAAATAGGAGGAACAAAGTTAGAACAGGT
This sequence comes from Schistocerca piceifrons, assembly GCF_021461385.2. Classification (NCBI taxonomy): domain Eukaryota; kingdom Metazoa; phylum Arthropoda; class Insecta; order Orthoptera; family Acrididae; genus Schistocerca; species Schistocerca piceifrons. Next base: position 737,019,372 of record NC_060140.1, on the reverse strand, counting down.
GGACGGTTTCAAGTACTTAGGATGCATATTCTCACAGGATGGCAACATAGTGAAAGAACTGGAAGCGAGGTGTAGCAAGGCTAATGCAGTGAGCGCTCAGCTACGATCTACTCTCTTCTGCAAGAAGGAAGTCAGTACCAAGACTAAGTTATCTGTGCACCGTTCAATCTTTCGACCAACTTTGTTGTATGGGAGCGAAAGCTGGGTGGATTCAGGTTACCTTATCTATAAGGTTGAGGTTACGGATATGAAAGTAGCTAGGATGATTGCAGGTACTAGTAGATAGGAGCAATGGCAGGAGGGTGTCCACAATGAGGAAATCAAAGAAAAACTGGGAATGAACTCTATAGATGTAGCAGTCAGGGCGAACAGGCTTAGATGGTGGGGTCATGTTACACGAATGGGAGAAGCAAGGTTACCCAAGAGACTCATGGGTTCAGCAGTAGAGGGTAGGAGGAGTCGGGGCAGACCAAGGAGGAGGTACCTGGATTCGGTTAAGAATGATTTTGAAGTAATAGGTTTAACGTCAGAAGAGGCACCAATGTTAGCACTGAATAGGGGATCATGGAGGAATTTTATAAGGGGGGCTATGCTCCAGACTGAACGCTGAAAGGCATAATCAGTCTTAAATGATGATGATGATGATGGTATAGTATAGTTTGCAGTTTATTTGGAACATTAGTGTGCTGATGAAAGATTGTGTACCTGTTTTGCTGTGGTCCTTGGTGACTCAACCACTGCTGGTTCCTTTCAAAGTGGGAAAACCATTATTGCCATCGCCATTATGGCCACGCCCAGTACCTGAGCAACAGCAGCCATAGCTGGGTTTCTTTACCGCAGGTTCCCAAGCTGATGATACATTTCTATAAATGTCAGAGGCCAAAGTTAGAAGATGTTTCTTTTAGGATTTTAAGCTTATATTTACTTCAGGCTGCTTAAAAGTTTTGTGTGTTTCATTAATTTCCTGTAGCATGTCATGAGGAAAACTATATTGCCAACCAGATGATGTCACTGATAGGGTTTTTTGGGAAGAAGTTTTGGTAAGACAGAATCCAAGAAACTATACTTTTCAAATGTGATTACTGAAAATTATTAGAGCCCAAAAAAAAAAAGAAAAAAGAGAAAACTATTCTTTTTATTGGGTTCCTTGTTCAATTTCATTTTTTATAAACTAATTTTATAGAGCTGAATGCTCTAGAGATGTCTAAAAACAAAAGATGCTACTTATTCTAAAACATAATAAGATAATGCTGGATTTAATTTGAGTACCACCAGAATATGGGCCCATTTTCAATGCACATCCAAAGTCACCTTTTTGTAAGGGTTTATATGCTCACAAGACAAAAACCAAATATAGTTTTTTGGTTGGCTTAGAACATGGTATATCTAATGAAAATGGTGTAAAGAGTTTGCAGAAGACTCTGTCTTGTAAAAGTGGCCCAAAAATAGCAATTTTTATAAAAATTGTTAACTTTGTCTTTGATTTGTAAACTATTGGACGGAAGTAGGAAAATGAAATTTTATATTTTTTATATTTTATATTCCTTGTATTGGTAAATTACTAACATGAAAAGTTTCATGTGTATCCTGTAATTATTCCAGGGATATAAAACATTAAACTTCACATTTTTCTTCAGTGTCAAATTATCCATATGAAATTTGCTCAGGAAAAATATATATATATATTATTTTGCTTAAGAGAGCAAAAAAAGTTCTACAAGATGGCCTTCTTGTTTCTTTCAACAAAATATTGCTGAAGATATTAGTCTCGAAGTTTCAGAAAACTCGTGGGTTCCCTGTTGTTAGCTGCAGATGACGTCAAACAACTGACTACACCTCTGCAAGGATTAAATTGGCGAAAGTAAATCAGTGTTCATTGGGAACATGTCTAAATTTTCATACAAAATTTCAGCAAAATCAGTGATGGTCATGCAGGAACTTTTCCTTTTAAAAGATTCCTCATCTTCCCCATTCTGTTATTCTGTTCAGCTTCTATTAATCATTGCATTTAAATTAATTTTGAATGAGTGTGTGTGCATGTGTGCACAGCATTGTCGTGGGGGAGGGGGGGGGGGGGCAGTCATAAGTTAAATTATTTTGATTTGTTGCTGTGTTAATGGAGGAACCAAAACGCACCTGAAGAGGAAAAAAAATTTGCAAAAGATTGCAACAGCCAACAGCTTCCCCATTTTTCATGATTTACTCTGCATTGTACAAAATAAACAAAAATACAAGTACCAAGCTTCATAAAGGGTAAAAGTTGTCCCAACAACAAGCGTCCCATAAATTTTCAGTAATCACAATAACTGCAAACCTCTTCAAAACATGCAGTGAAAATATGGTTCTCTATGTAGAACAAAATTATGAATTACTGTGCTAATTAAGAATTCTGTACAAAGGATTTGTTGGAAGCATGGGGAGCCTAATCTACTGGCATACATCTACATCTACACATATAGTCCACTAGCCACCAAGCGGTGTGTGGCGGAGGACACAATTCGTGCCAAAGTCATATTCCCCCCCTCCTCTGTTCCACTCGCGGATCACGCGAGGGAAAAATGACTCTCTGAACACCTCAGTACGAGCTCTAATTTCCCTTATCTTTGAATGGTGATCATTGCGCTATTTGAAAGTTGGTGGTAAAGATCGGATTTCGGAATTTAGTGAGCAGCCCCTTCCGTTTAGAGTGCCGTCTATCTGCAAGTGTGTCCCACTTCAAACTTTCCATGAGCTTTGTAATGCTCTCGCGATGGCTAAATGTACCAGTCACGAGTCTTGCCGCTCTTCTTTGGACCTTCTCAGTCTCTTGAATCAGACCCAACTGGTAAGGGTCCAATACATATAAACAATACTCTCTACCGTAAACGAGTTTTTGAAAGCTAGGCTTAGAGTTTTGACCTTTTGTTCATCATCATCAATTACATTACCCATACTGTCAACACGATAAGGTATTGAATTATTTGTAGCGTTCATAGATTTTACGTCCGACCAAAATTTTTTGGGGTTATTTTTAGAACCTGCAGATAAAATATTGCTTTCAAATTCGTTAAAAGAATCTCTCATTGTCCTCCTGACAGCTGCTTTCATTTCACATAATTTCTGTTTGTCAGCGGGGCAGTGATTACGTTTAAAGTGACTGTGCAAAATTCTCTGCTTTCTCAGCGACTTCCTAATATGTTTGTTGTACCAATATGGATCCTTTCCCACCCCTATATTTTTGCTAGGCACATACTTCTCTAGCACATGGTGGACAGTACCATAAAATTCTGATCAAAGATGCTCAGTATCTTTGTGTCCCGTCGTGAATGCTTGCAGCTGACTATGATGATATTCATTAATGACACTTTTATTTGCTTTCCCAAACAAGAAAACTCCACGCTGTTTCTTTGGTGTTTTTGCAACTTCCACTGACATAGAAACCATGACGACATTATAGTTGCTAATACCTTCTTCTAGATTAACTTCCTCAAAACGATCAAGTCTGTTTGTCACCAAGAAATCTAATATGTTACCATCTCGAGTTGGTTTTCTAACCAATTGCTCAAGGTTATATGTTGAGAGTGCTCCTAGAATAACTTCACACAAAATGATATGACGACAGAAATACTCAACAAATGACTTGAAAGTGAATTAATAAAATCATTCAGGTATTTCTTTAATATTCTTAAAAACAATGCTAGGATTGATCTGAAGAAATAAGTAGTCAAGTAGTTGTTCTTTGTCACTTTACTGATAGGTAAATTTCTCTGCTCATTTCCTGTGATTGTTTGTTAATGTTTTTCTTTTTATCAAGTGAAAGTAAATAATGCTCTTAAAAAGTACATGCAAGTACATTTTACTTTCACATTTCCTAGTATTCTAGGACAAATAACATGACTTACTATGAATTTACACTGGTTTGTATTACAGTGAAGGTATCAGTAAGATGCTGTAGCTCAGAGAAAGCAATTGTTACATTTAAGATAAGATGTTGCGAGCATACAACACAATGGAGTGCGTTTTCCAGAAAATGTGGAGTACATGATAAACAAATGTAGATTATGATCTGCAGCAGCAAATATTTAGTGGTGACATACATTATTCTATTCGTTTTACAGTCACAGGCCTTTGTTATTTTGGAATGAATATAATGTTATTACAGTAATAATTGTAAATTATCTCCAGGCAGCTCCAAATCTGGCTGCAAGCATTTCCACTGGTTCTCAGAGTCCCACAAATGTTCATGCAATGTCAGTGGTGAAATTTTAAATAGGGTATTTTCTTGCAACATGTGGGAGTTTTCTTGATAACAAAGCATTCTCCCAGTAATTCAGAGCACGGGGGAGGAGATGATCTATGAATAATTGAAAAACACAAATAATTAAGATATTTTCAAGTATTTATTGAGGACAATGTCTTGTGGACAGGTAATAGCGGCAGCGGCTGATGGGTGCATGCACTCAGGCAAGTCGTCTTCCACTGCTAATTTGGTTAACATCTGGCACTGCCCCTAGCAGCCAACAAGCCATGATATCAGTTCCCATGTGCACGACACACGTGCCTTTTTTTAGTTGCACAAATGTCTCCCAACCAGGTAATCAGCACACGAATAATTGGGAGTACACTGTAATTGTCTTTAGTTAACCTCGGAAATAAAAATAGATGAGTGCAAATGTCACTGTATGTTGTAGAATGCCATCTTATTGAACTGATGCATTAATAATTTTTCGTCAGTTAACTCCCCTCCCCCCTCTCAACCATAGACTCGTGAATGATTTCACTATAATAATTGGAAAGTATACTATGCAGAAAATAGTGGCACAGTATTTGTCTACTGAATATTGCAATCTACACAGCAATTTTTTTATCACAAAGTGGAATTTCATGGATAGCATATGGGCTGTTGACAAACAATATGCATGGGATCTTTACTGGAAGTTATTTTCACAACTTCCAGTCGCAGAGTACCTTTCCTTAACCCTACCAACATCCAAAACGCATTTGGAATGACATTACATATACATTACATTTCATATACACGATTAACACAGATAAGCTCCTGAATCACAATTGCCCTATGCATCATCATGATGCCATTTTTTCTACATTGCACAGCAGGAAAAGAAAAAAAAAGCCTCTATGGTTTGGGAGGGACAAAGCTTTAGGTGGGGAGCTTGGTGTCGAGCAGCAGTGTATGTGAAGATTTCAATGTACATCTTGAAGTTCATAAAAAAATTGCAGATAGTCATGCAACATGCATATTTATTGTGTACAGCATGATCATACTTATTTTACACACGAAAGAGTAATTTAGTTTATTACTAGAATTGAATAATTGCAATCAACAGGGATTTGTCATATTACACACATTTGTATACTGTGGCTAAGGACCTTTTTCTGGTATTTCTAGAACAACTTTATTTTAAAGTGGCTAACATGTTCCAAATTATTATATTACAGTCTACCCTAAATCACTCATCCACTGGTTCTGTCACTTCATGGTTAACTTATAATACTGCCTTTTCAATATCCTCATGTCGAAACCACAATGAGATCCAAATCTGGAGGCATCAGTGAAGTACAGTGCTTAGTACCACAAGCAAGTTTATTACTCACACAACCATACAGCCAGAACAGAACTGAACTCCTGTACAGTGTGTGCAGATGTTTATACAGACATTGAATATTCCAGAATATACAAACATAATATATTTCAAGAACATCTCAGAAATGATCAATACTAAATAACAAATACTATATGGGGGACAACACATTCGAACTTGTGACCTGTCCCACAGCTTGCAGCATTGCTCTCTGTCCTGGAGAAACAGCAAGCCGATGTTTCAGAAGTTCTGATTACAGCAGCCCGGATCTCGACCTTGTCAGTGGTCCTCTGTATGGTGGTGCTGCCAGATCCTTCATTTGGTTGTATTTTTTTTATCCTCTTAACTGTGCTGAGAACTGAAGGTAGCTTTTCCCATCGAACTTTGGCAATTGTCAAATGGATATTCAGTTTCCTTCGGCCTCCCATCATCAGTTATGCACCTCTCGTCTAATTATGCACCTCTTGACTATTTTAGGGTGTCATATGGAGATTGTGTATGACTTCTGTGGTTTTTTTGATGAAGGGTCTTAATCCTTGACTTCATATGCAACATTTGAGTGACAAAGGATATAATGTAGCCAAAAGTAGTGCTTTAGTTACTTTTGCGATAGTCCCATTCTCCACACAGCCTAAAAATAACAAAGTGACTTGGACTGTGTCTCACTGGTCAGTGCTTTGCATTGTATAGCACTCCTAGTCCTTCACCATCCTGGGTCCTACAAGCCAGCTATCTTGTTTCTTCAGGCTAGGTGTTGAAGTGTTTCCATAGTCATCCTGAGTAGCATCCAGCTGAAACAAAAACAGTAGATCTGTTGTTGTTTCGGTCTCGGAGCAGGAAAAAATGGTGTGGAGGCCTGCTTCGCAGTGTTGTATGTGAATCTAATGACAGGTAGTATTGTATCTCAATCTGTCTGTTCGACATCAGTGTACATCGGGTCCATATTTGCCAGCATCTTATTAAAATGTTCTGTGATGCCATTCGTCTGTGGATGGTAGGTAGTTACCACTCTGTGATAATGTCACAAGGTGGAATTAGCTCTGATGCTAGCCTTGACAGGAAAATCTGATCACAATCAGAGATAATCAGAGAGGATGCTCGTTACTTCAAAATGATGTCTTCTAGAATGAACTTTGGAATTTCTGGAACTTGGTCAGTTGGCACAGCTTTAGAGACAGCATAGCAGGTGAGGTATTCAGTGCACATTATTATCCATAAATTCCCATTTGCTGACTTCAGAAACCTCCCCAAAAGGTCATTTCAAATTTGTTGGAATGGTGTTGCTTCAGGTTGGATTGGTACCAGATACCCCATAGGTAGCTATGGCAAGTGCTTCCGTCAGTGGAATTCCTTACAGTGGCTCACATAGTGTTTACAGATCAATAAATACCTGCACCTGATTCTGTATAGGGCATTCATGGACCCCAGGTGACCAGATGTTGGAGTTTGATGGAAAAACTTCAGGATAGCTGGCCATAGGTGAGCTGGGATGATGACCAATGATTTCTGCTGCTTTTAATCATAGCTCGTCTTATGCATTGCTCCATTATTATCCTTTTGTCTCTCCCTTCTCTTGCAAGGCTTCTTTGGTTTCCAGCAATGCTGGACCTTTCCTCTGTTCAGCAGCAAAATCATTTAATGCAGTGATGACTGATTTCATCCACACTGCTGTGTTCCACCAAAGGAGTCATTGAAAGACTGTCACCACCATTGTGTTTGCAACCTCTTTTATATACCACTGTGACAGTGTACACCTGAAGGGTCAATGCCCATCACCCCAGATGACCTGATGGATCCTTTAGGCTAGTGAGCTCCCAAGAGAGAACGGTGCTCTGTCATAAAAAGTGAGTGGTTTGCCAAATAAATATGGCTAGAACTTGTTGATGGTCCAAACAACTGCAAGACACTTGGTTTCTTTTCATTTTTTTAAATTTTTTTGAGAGTTGTTCATCTCTGGTTTGGAAAATACTCCAGAAGCATAAGCTATCACCTCTTCAACACCTTCCTGAATTTTTAATAGAACTGCCCATGTTCCTAAATTACTTGAGTCAGAATGAAGTTCAGTCTCGGCATTCTTGTCATACAATGCTAGCACTGGGGGAGATATTGGCACATTCTTGAGAACAAAGTAAGATACTTCTCACACCTCATTCCTGGAAAATGTGGCATCTGTCAGCAAGTTACGGCATGTCAAGGAGTCAGAAAAACCTGCTGTCATTTTCTCAGGGTCTGGATGGATTCCATTGCTATTCACGAGGTGCTCCATGATTTTCCTTTCTTGGACAGTGAAGAGGCACTGATTCGGATTTCTATATCTACATGTACATCCATACTCTGCTCGCCACCTGACGGTGTGTGGCGGAGGGTACCTTGAGCACCTCTATCGGTTCTCCCTTCTATTGCAGTCTCGTATTGTTCGTGGAAAGAAGGATTGTCGGTATGCCTCTGTGTGGTCTCTAATCTCTCTGATTTTATCCTCATGGTCTCTTCGCGAGATATACATAGGAGGGGGCAAAAGCCCATACTGAGTTACTAAGCGTCTCTCCTGCAAAATCTTTCACTGGAGTTTCTCTGTCGTCTCCGTAACACTTTCGCGATTACTAAATGATCCTGTAACGAAGCACGCTGCTCTCCATTGGATCTTCTCTCTCTCTCTTCTATCAACCCTATCTGGTATGGATCCCAGACTGGTGAGCAGTATTCAAGCAGTGGGCGAACAAGTGTACTGTAACGTACTTCCTTGTTTTCGGATTGCATTTCCTTAGGATTCTTCCACTGAATCTGTCTGGCATCTGCTTTACCGACGATCAACTTTATATGATCATTCCATTTTAAATCACTCCTAATGCCTACTCCCAGATAATTTATGAAATTAGCTGCTTCCAGTTGCTGACCTCCTATATTGTAGCTAAATGATAAGGGATCTTTCTTTCTATGTATTTGCAGCACAGTACACTTGTCTACACTGAGATTCAATTGCCGTTCCCTGCACCGTCAATTCGCTGCAGATCCTCCTGCATTTCAGTACAATTTTCCATTGTTACAAACTCTTGATATACCACAGCATCATCCGCAGAAAGCCTCAGTGAACTTCCAATGTCATCCACAAGGTAATTTATGTATAATGTGAATAGCAACGATCCTACAACACTCCCCTGCGGCACACCTGAAATCACTCTTACTTCGGAAGACTTCTCTCCATTGAGAATGACATGCTGCGTTCTGTTATCTAGGAACTCTTCAATCCAATCACACAATTGGTCTCATAGTCCATATTTAGGTGGAGACCTGCTGTCTGAACACACTTCAACATTGTTGTCAGTTGGCTTAGATGTGGTGATGTCATTTTGCAGCATCTTCTCTACTTCCTCTTGGATTTTCTGTTGTTCACTCAGTAACATCCTATATGATTGCTTGCTAATTGGTGGACGATCCCTAGTGTTGATATGGAGTTGTATTATTGGCTGCTTGGTCTGTCTTTTCTTCACTCCAGATTTGAAAACATCCGAAGGTTGATGCAGAACGGCTGTCACTCTCCGATGATGTTTCTCGGTCAGGCTAGATCCTATTGACATTTCAATAGTAGCTTCCTTCCTTCGTTGTCTTTTGTCGTAGCAGAGCCTGATCCTTTGTCAAAGGTACTAAGTTGCCCTTCCTGTCCTAAGCACGTACCTTTAGGGATGAGTTGTAGATGTTCTTGGCAGTGACCAAGAGTTCTCATTGACCTCCTACAGTGGTCATGATCATTCGCTGGCATTTCTTTTATGAGCCACTTTTTTGCAAGTGATAAGAGCTTCAGAGTTTTAACTGAGCATCTCAATTGAAGACTGAAACTCATCTCATTGATGATGGCTAGATAATGTTGTCTTCTGCAGCAACATGCAGATTGGAATTTGCTTGTTGGAATAGTTTCGTCAGTCTGGTAGCTCTGACCTTCCACAGTCTGTGACAGCTTGTGATGCCTGCAAGAAATTCAGTTCAAGAATATCATTATGACCACATTTCACTAAAATGATAAATTCGAAAAGCTGTATTGTCTTGATAGTTACTCTTAAATTACGTGTTCCTGTTGGCTGGACCATTTCCCATCAGAAACCTTCAGAAAAAATTCATTGCAGAACATAGCTTTCTTAGCTGACGACAGTAAGGATCCAACATTACAGAAAAAGGAGCCTCTCAAATGGTTAGTGCCCAGACAAGTTGGCAGTCAATGATGTCAGTGAGATTTTGTGACGTCCTGGTGACTTGTCTCCGGAAGATTTTCATGTGCGGCAGTCTCACCTCTGTAGATGCTCGCCTGAATTAGTTTTCCTGAATTCAGCATCTAGGTGTCGGTGTGCTGAGGAGCAATCTCATCCAGGGTTCAGTGACGGGCTTCAGGTAGACTATAATCGTGTGCAGTTGACTGGCCAGAATAGAACTATTGTGCGGTTGACGTCGTATAGTGCAACAACCATCAAACACTTGTCTTCTCTCTCTCTCTCTCTCTCTCTCTCTCTCTCTCTCTCTCTCTCTCTCAGCAATAGTGTAAATGTGTCCAGCAAGATGCACACACTGAAAACATATCAGCATGTTTTTCTCCATTGTATTTTGCTTTGGGGCATCATACTTGGCAGAGGTGTTGGTTGTTCCTAAGTTGTCCACATGCTAGATTGTCATTTGATGGTTGTGACATAAGTTAGAGTTGAAGTCAAGTCTTCCTGGTGTGTTTGTCTATTGGCGGAGCTTTGTGCCAGAGATTGATACACCTCCTCTTCATCATTCTCTGTTACTTTCTAACATGTGAGGTCAGTGTTCATGGCTGCTATCCCTTTTGCACTGGGTGTGATATTTCTGGCTTGCATGCACTGCTGTCTCTCTCCCTTAACTACCTGATACCTGAGAGAGGCAAGTTCATTGTGGTCTTCTTCAACTGTCACATTGTCCACATCCGGCAGTCAGTCATACCTCTTTCTTCCAACTCTTTTCTGTTGCATTTTGTCAGTTTGCTGGTGCCACTTCAAGAATTCCTCTCTGATTATGACATCCTTTACCAGAAGAACCTGTGGTACTTGGCTTTTGTGAGTTCTTTCAGCAAGTGTGAGGTTTTGTCATCCTCTGTCGGTTCCAAGTCACTTACCACCACCACCACCACCACCACCATCACCAGCCGTGACAGTTCACAACAAATGGAATAAAAATTCATAGAATAACTCATTACAAACACGTTTAACGCTCGCATTGGCTACGACATTCGCAGCAGAGCACTGAGAACACTATTGAGTGTTCATTTCACCAAGCAGCGACAGAAAACACACACACACACACACACACACACACACACACACACACACACATATATATATATATATATTTTTTTTTTCCCACATGGAATGTTTCCATCATCATATATATATATATATATATATATATATATATATATATATATAATGGAAGGAAACATTCCACGTGGGAAAAATTATATATAAAAACAAAGATGAGGTGACTTACCGAACAAAAGCGCTGGCAGGTCGATAGACACACAAACATACACACAAAATTCAAGCTTTCGCAACAAACTGTTGCCTCATCAGGAAAGAGGGAAGGAGAGGGGAAGACGAAAGGAAGTGGGATGGATATGTGGATGGATATGTGCGTGTGTGCGAGTGTATACCTGTCCTTTTGTCCCCCTAAGGTAAGTCTTTCCGCTCCCGGGATTGGAATGACTCCTTACCCTCTCCCTAAAACCCACTTCCTTTCGTCTTCCCCTCTCCTTCCCTCTTTCCTGATGAGGCAACAGTTTGTTGCGAAAGCTTGAATTTTGTGTGTATGTTTGTGTTTGTTTGTGTGTCTATCGACCTGCCAGCGCTTTTGTTCGGTAAGTCACCTCATCTTTGTTTTTATATATATATATATATATATATATATATATATATATATATATATATATATATATATGACTGTTGTGCTTGGCAAGCTTTCGGAGCCAATGGCTCCTTCTTGAGGCAGAAGGGTTGAAGGGTGAACGAAAATGACTAGAGAGGTCTAGGAAAAGAGGTAGATTTTGGGAAATTCACCCAAAACCATAGGTCAGGGGAGACTTACCGTCACCTCTCCAGTCCTTTTCCTTTACCTTTCTTCCTTCCCCTTAAACCCTTCTGCCTGAAGGAGGAGCCACTGGCTCTGAAAGCTTGCAGTCACAACAGTCTTTTAAGTGTCTGTGTTCTGCCACCACTTGGTGAGTAGATTTCTTGAAAATTTTACTGATATCTCTGTCCCGGAGGTTTAGAATTACTCTACTTGTACAGGTAGAGTCCAGGCTGAGGTGAAAACATAGTTCATAAAGTGACATAGCAAGCTGTAAACTGAGTCGATAATACAGAAGGGTTTTGGGAACCCCATTTCTAGTACTGAAGCACATGCAAACTTTTTGTGCAGTAAAGCCCAGGCAGAGGCGTAAAATTAGTTTTGTGCTATTTCAGTTTCACATAAGTAAACTATCAATATTTTACTAAGCCATAAAGTTCTTCACACATGAATGACTTGCCCTGCTGTGGTTGGGAAAAGAAGAGAACCAGTGGAAAAATGCTCCTATCAGAGCATAAAAAAGGCAAATATACTCCTGTTAAGACTCTGACTGAAAAAAGTGGTACCAGCTGCCTCATTCTACTTTCCCAGCACCTTTTTGGATAAGTTTTTAAATTAGGACATGCAAAAAAATCACACATTTTGTATGCTGAGGGAGGAGGACCAGTGGCAGGGGGAATGAGATGGAAAAGTAATAAATACTGGAAGATGGTGGACAGTAGTTGTGTTATAGAAAGAGTGAAGGAGACAATGGCGAGGGACACAGTGGCAGTGGAACATAGTTGATAGAGACGGAACAGTGTTAGGAAGAAAGTGAAGGAGACAGTGCCAATGGGAAAGGAGTAAAGAAAAGGAGGAAGTGGAAGTGTGTGAGAGCCAGTAGTAATGAGAGACAGAGTCTATGACAATGATAGGGAGGAAGAGAGAGATAGTGGCATGAGAAGTGACAGAAGTGACAGCAGCAATTGGAAGGAATGAATGACATGGTAGTAGCAATAAAAGAGAGAGAGAGAGAGAGAGAGAGAGAGAGAGAGATGACAGTGAGAGACACACGAAGATATGATGACAGCGAGTTGGGATGAATAAGTGAGAGAGGCCAAGTGGGAGTGGGTGGGTATGAGTGACTTATAGGGATGACCTAGTGGCTGTGAACGACTTGTAGTTAGGGGTGCTTGTGGGAATGAGAGGTGAGTTGTAAAGAATTTCAACATGTTTGCATGCCATAATATTTGGGAAAATTTTTAAAGATGCAGATGAAGTTATAAAGAGGCAGTGTGTTTTAAACAAGAACATATTTGCCTTTTTTTGTGCTCTGATAGGAGTATTTTTCCACTGGTTCTCTTTTTCCCCCACACACAAGGTGAATGTTTCTCTCTTATTTAATTCGTGTTTCCTGCAGGAATGCCTACCTCCATTAAACTTTCTGGGAATTATTTTCACTGAACAGGTCTGCACACTGTATAGTTGAGGCATATGGGAATAGACAAGCATGTAGATAAAACATAAGTATACACTTGGTGTGTGCGTGTGAGAGAGAGAGAGAGAGAGAGAGAGATATGAATACTTGTATTTGCATTATTACCAGTGCTGGCAGAATCATGTTGGCACTCATCAAATTAGTAATTGTGTACTTAAGTGAAATATTACTACTTTTAGATACAGACAGTGAAGTAGAAGATTACTTGCCGGAGCAGACGGGGGAAAATTTGGCACTGCTACAGCAAGCAGGAGAACCAGTTGAAGATGAACAGCAGGATGATTCTGTTATTCCAGAGGAGTTTGGACTTGAACTAGAGATGAGTGGTAATGATCCAACAGGTCAGCATGATTATATTCTCTGAGGAAATGTTGAACTATTTCATTTACTTTGGCCCCCCACACACTCTGTTTCTGCTGGAAAACAGGATCAAATTACAGTTTCAAGAAAAACATCTGTTACTGGCTGATCTTAACAAAACATGCACTCCCACTTTCCACTTACTGCCTCACCGTAGTCCGGGGATTGAACTGAAATTTAACAACCAGTGAAAAAAGATTTATTGACGAGTTTTAATCACTTATTTGTATCAGTCATGTGTATTTCATCTGTCAGTTACATCATGTCCCCAACAAAATTTACGCACATTGTCACCGTTAATGTCAGAGAAGATTTCTAGTGTTGTGTACCATATAAGCAGCATATACAAATTTATAAAATAACACACATTCACTATGCTACCCTGAATTATAGAATGATAATACTTGTGAATCATTATCAGTCAAGACCAGTATTAACAGAGCATACAGCAAAAACGTTGCAGAAATTCTAGATTACTCTGTGCACAGCAGTCTACTAAATGATAGCTCAGTACTATGCAGACATTTAAGCTTCATTATACAACAGAAACTTCAGAAACAAAGAATGCAGGAAGAAGTGTGTGAAGTGCCCTTCAGTTCTACTGATCACAGAATTCCTCTAAAGTACTTTCATAATCTTGATGTGCTTGTACTAGACATTTCTGGTCCCTCTGTTTCTAACATACACCTTGCATTCCATCAGGTACCATTGATTCTGTGAATGTTCAGGATATCATGCTAACCATTATGTTGACATGCAAAACTCACTTACACTTAAAGTAATTTCTTACTGAAAATAAGAACAGCAAGCAGTCACTGTTGATTGTACTCATTCAGAATGGAGCTAGTAGTGATTTTTAACTGACGGGGTAATCTTCACTCAGATATATTCAAATATCCACCATCTCTTGATGTCAGTTTTTTACAAGACTTCATGTTTGTACAAAGACCATTTTCAAATGCAGTGCAGTGTGAAATCTGTGCAATTTTTCCCATAAATTTCTTCTAGTTTGTAGATCATATCGCAATGGAAAATGATAAACAAACATTTGTCTTTTATTATCATTACTTATTTTACCAATGTTTTGATCAGTATTGTAGGTAGCAGTCATAAGGGTACTTATTACCACTGGGGCAGGTAACTGTCAAATTTACTGTCTTTACACCTGCCCCTATAATTCCTTAAAATGTATGTATGTAACATTCTTCATATGATTGAATATCAAGAGTTGAGTGGAAGAGTGCTGAGGCTCTTCATTGATAGTAATTTAAGATTTAATTTTAATGGCTCACATCAGAGAATCAGGAGAGAACTGCTTATGTGAAGCAGTGCTTTTCTCAGTACATTCGTTGCCAGTTAGGACAGGTCAGTAGATGTGCCTTCAATGGAAGTGTTTATAGATGAATATGGTGGGCAGCCTTGTGACCTCAATGTGTTCCATATCCTGTACCATTGCCAGCTGAGACAATGAGATTATGTAGCCATCATCAGCTTCAATATGGGAATGCTGCCTTACTATCCTGATAGGCCCTCATGTCATTTTACAATATGACATTATCTTTGATAGAAAATAATTATATGGGAAGCAAAATTCTACAGACATACTATCATACTATGCAAATATATTTCTGTATACTTATATAATAGAAGGAAACATTCCACGTGGGAAAAATTATATATAAAATCAAAGATGAGGTGACTTACCGAACGAAAGCGCTGGCAGGTCGATAGACACACAAACAAACACAAACATACACACAAAATTCAAGCTTTCGCAACAAACTGTTGCCTCATCAGGAAAGAGGGAAGGAGAGGGGAAGACGAAAGGAAGTGGGTTTTAAGGGAGAGGGTAAGGAGTCATTCCAATCCCGGGAGCGGAAAGACTTACCTTAGGGGGAAAAAGGACAGGTATACACTCGCACACACGCACATATCCATCCACACATACAGACACAAGCAGACATATTTAAAGACATATTTAAAGACAAAGAGTCTTTGTCTTCAAATATGTCTGCTTGTGTCTGTATGTGTGGATGGATATGTGCGTGTGTGCGAGTGTATACCTGTCCTTTTTTCCCCCTAAGGTAAGTCTTTCCGCTCCCGGGATTGGAATGACTCCTTACCCTCTCCCTTAAAACCCACTTCCTTTCGTCTTCCCCTCTCCTTCCCTCTTTCCTGATGAGGCAACAGTTGTTGCGAAAGCTTGAATTTTGTGTGTATGTTTGTGTTTGTTTGTGTGTCTATCGACCTGCCAGCGCTTTCGTTCGGTAAGTCACCTCATCTTTGATTTTATATATAATTTTTCTGTATACTTATTTTAACAGTAGATGCTTTTAAAGTTGTATGCAGATTATCTGTTTAATTAGCAATTTCTATGTAAACTGAGTACTTTTTCATCATGTTTAATTGACTGTTCATTTTTGTAGCCCCAGATTCGTTGGTGACACAGACTTCTTTTGTAACTGGAATGAATGCAATGCCGTCCCACGAGGAGGGAAGTACAGATGGTCTCGACATCAGTGACTTTGATTTGTCAGCACCACCATCACAGCATGGAACTAACGGTGGTGATCTGCGCACAAAACAAGAACTAGAAATTGAACATTCAGACACAGATGAGGATGACATTGGAGAAATTCATTTTCAGAGTTCACACTTCAATGGTGACAGCTCTGAAGAAGAAGAAGAGAAGGACTTCGTGCAGGGTCTTAGCTTTGATGCTGCCGAAGCAGACAAGACTGCAGGTCATCCAAGCAAGGCCACTGTGAGTGGAGGCCTGAGTGATATCTTGACATCAACTGCTGTGCAGGCTGTGGCGAGAAACATTGCAGATATTACTGCGATGGGACAGAGCTTAATTTCTACTGTGATAGGCACAGGTGCAGCTTCAGCTCAAGAAGCCAGTGCCCAAACTCCTCGGCAGCAGTCTAATGTTTCTTCTGTGAAAATCTCTGATCAGTGTTCCTCCTCATCTTCAGACAGTGATGACTTCGAGATGATTTCACAGGATGATCTCTCGTAACACATACTGCTCTATTTCATGGGTATGTTGTGTCCTTTTAATAGCTGATCTTTATTTTGTAATATTTGCCCACTAATTGTATAAGTGGGGACAATTAATTTACAAAACTAGAAATATTTATACCAAAATAATTATTTTTTATTTCAGGACTTTTTGACAAAATTCAGTATTCTGAATACAAATTGTATTACATGATGATTTTTGTAACTTGCAGCAGTTGTAATCTAGAACCCAATAAAGTACTTAAAAATTTGTTGTGCCGTATATGCTGCAACAAATTATGCTTAAGTAAGAAATAAACCTTTTCCCTTTCAGTGAAATTTGGACAATATGAATAATAAACTGAATGTGATGTGTTGCAAAAAAAAAAAAGATAGAAATTAGTATTTTTCCAATTTCTATAAGATTGAATGTTTTAGTAGATTGAATATTAAAAAAGATTGTAAATATGTAAATACTCGTGGAAAAATACTTGTTATTGCTGCTGTGCTTAGTGTTATGATTTTTGAGTGTTCCTTATGAATGTGAGATATTTTCCTGAATTGCTTGTGTCATTGTGATACTTTTAACATATCTTTTTATCAGATGAATTTATACAGCAGCACTCCAAAAGTCTGTCTGTAATTTATATTATGACAGTCTGTTTTGGGTAGCAGTATTTCTGTTATTTTTTTTAAACTTTTAGATCTGTTGAGTGTACATGTTGCTGCAGTATTGTTGTTTCCACTTTTTTTATCAATAGTTACAGAGTAATTGACTGGTCCTATGGTATATCAATTTTTCTTAAGTGGAAGAAAATCTTTATATATTGCAGAGAATTTTATTAGTGTTCCAGCATAGAAAGTAAAATGAATCACTCTCTCTGGAATTTGAAGTACATGCTCCATATCCTCTCCTTTTCAAAAGCAGTGTGTAACTTATTTTTAAAAAAGTGTAATTCGTGTATTTTTTATTATAAGTGTGAAGTGAAAATGTTACCTGTAATTTTGTTGTAATACAGAATAAGTATTTGCTGTGATTGAAATATTTGTAAGAAAATAAAAGCTAATTTATTGAACTGTACATATATATCAGTTAAGTTGCCTCTTAAAGATTATTGTTCGTACACACCCTGTAACTATCATTCTCTTCCCCACACACACACACACACACACACACACACACACACACACACACCTTCCCCTCTTCCACCCAATTTCTGTTGAAAAATGTAGTGCACTAAACACACAAGGTGGTACACTCAAATTATTTTCATCAGAAACAGAAAAAATATGTAAAGATAACATCCGAGGTGCAAATATACTTCTTGAGTTTGCAGCTGTATAACATTGTGAAAATGTTACTGTATTCAGGGTGTATTTGTAGAAGAGGAAAAAAAATTCCCAGTTAAAAAATACACTTTCTCCCAGATGAAAATACACTTTTTCTGTGCTAAGTAGCAGTATACTTTTCCTCGGAACTGTAAAACTTAAGCTTTCAGTGGTTGTGTTTTTATACACCGGCGTAGAATTTCCCGGCACTTTAGAAAACGAAACTTGGGGGGAAAAAAACGCGTTTTGGAAAGATGTCTGATATGCAGCAACATGAACAGGGGTGTAAGCCAGTCTTACCTCATGTCAAACGATCTCGCCAGCTGACGAGCGGATATTCAGAGCATAGGACACGAGATGTAGTCAGCCAATCGCAACATAACTGTTAAGTAGTGCGAACACACAAATAGAAAAGATAATGGTTTAAATTAATATACATAGTGTTGCTACAAGAAAAGAAAAGCTTTCACATGTAATATTGTTCTCTAAGATTAATAAGCTGCAAGAGAAGCTAAGCTTTCACACATAAAGTTGGTATTTTTTGCGCGCGTTACGCTTTGAGGTATATCACACAAATGTGCCAGTAAAATTTTTGACGATTACGTAAATGTCTGGTCTTCTGGGCTCAAAATTATTCTAAATGGTCATCCTCAAAGAGTTGATTTTTGAATGAGAGTCAAACGCTCTGTGACTTAAGAAATTCAACATACATTCGAGCACAGAGTTGATCTTGCGGAAAAGGAAATTTACTTTGAAAGTAACAGTTTTCAAACTACCATTCAAATATTTTTCCATGACCTGATAGAAATAGGTTCGCTTCAACAGTTGCCAGAGGGAGCCAGATGTCACTGCGCTTGCACAGCTACAATGACGCAGGAAGCCCATACATTTGTACAAGTAAATCATTAAGAGATCTTACATTGTCACAAAAGAAACAAGACATTAGAGGATGCTCCAAGAGCATGGGAGTTTGGTGAACCATACTAAAATGCATAATTCGGCTTAAAGTGCACTTTATGTCCAGATTCAGATGTAAATTTTCTTGGAGCACCAGTACCGTACTGTATTACCTCATGTTTGGTTTTTATTATGGCATAATGCCATACGTGCTAGAAGATGAAAACGTGCACTTGCAGCACAGTTGAAACTAGCCAACAGAGTGAAATTAAACACACTGCCTCAGTAGAAAAGATTAATAAGTCAAATTTCTTTAACAAACTGACAAAAATAACTTCATTGTTCTGCAAGGCAATTAATGCTTGACCGTCAGAAAGGTGGAAATAAAATCTGCAACTAGTAACATATTTTATACTTAAGTAATTATGTGAATGTATTTTAATTCCCTTGATAGCTCCCGGCCACAGAAATCACTTTTGTTTCCATTTGATATGAGAGCAATAAACGAAAATGAAAGAGCAAAATCACTTAATGTTAACACGGGTCACGTGGAGACTACCACCTCCCCACTACAAATGGTTCAAATAGCTCTGAGCACTATGGGACTTAACTTCTGAGATCATCAGTCTTCTAGACTTAGAACCACTTAAACCTAACTAACCTAATGACATCACACACATCCATGCCCGAGGCAGGATTCGAACCTGCGACCGTAGCGGTCGCACGGTTCCAGACTGAAGCGCCTAGAACCGCTCGGCTACACCGGCCGGCTCCCCACTATAACTCGGACTGCTCTGTGCATCGGGTCCGGATCTAGGATATTACCGAACCGGGGCAATATTAGATAGTGGTGCTCCCCCTCCCTCGAACGTTTGAATCAGGACGCCAAAAATGTAAAAAATCGACCTTTCAAGAATATCTTCATTTTTTTGCGCACATTTTTCTGAAGAGTCTGATACATAAAACATATATGTTTGAGGGAACGTAAGACATGTTATTTGGTCATAAGTGTGCCAAAGTGCAGTGCCACGCCTCTTCACACAGCATTCTTCCATCGCACGTCTTTGTATTTCGGTCTGTGGAATTCAAACGTGCAATATATAAAAAAAAAAAAAAAACTCGCAATTAATAGTGGATGGGATTACTTGTAACCGGAAGAACAGGAACTCTCCAAAAGATTTGCAGTCTTTACTGCCTATTAGCTAATAACTTGCGGTTTTGTGTGACGTAAAATTAAATGTAGGATACATAAAACCAGTAACGACGAGATAGACAGTACACATTTCTTCTATCTTTAAGTCCTAGCATTTTTTCCTCTTTTTATCTTGCCACTGCTTTATATGGCATACTTTCCTTTCTGGTGAAGAATCTATTACCTCATCAAAGTTTTGCTACATGAATAAACGAAATGTCGTTATCTAAAACTAGAAAAGCTGTTAATACAAATAGTACCCAAGACTGGTGTGGTTTCTCGATCTGATTATGTATATTTTGTCATTGTCTGCTAGATAAAACGGAATAGGCCTGCCTAATGTTGCAGCAATTGTTACACACACCAAACAAACGAGACTGTTTTGGGACAAATGGTCATTTTTATAATGCGACAGAATATAATTAACGAAGTACCAAGATCAAATGCCTATTTGGCCAACTACAAGCAAAAAGTTTTACATTAGGAAACAGTTTCACATTTCATTCAAACTCTCTAGCTTCTGAAGCATGAGATCGAAAAGTGTTAGTACGAAATTTTTATATAAATTTGGAATCGTCACATTCTTCCATAATTTGTGAGAGACCCCGTTTCTTTTTCTTCCTCGTTCTAACAGTCTTGTCATCACTAATTCTGTAACTATTCCTGCCAGTGTCAAAACTTATTCTCCGGTTAACTTCACTAACCCTGCCACAATCACCGATTTAGTTATCCCTCATTTATTCTCCGTGTTTGTACAACGCATTTTCTGCGATGCTCTCAGAATAGAACTTGCCCTTACTATTGTAGCGGTCTGGTTAAAAATTTTCTGTCAAAATTTCATCTTCTTGGATACACGGAGAAGATAATATGTAATCATCGTTACCTGTTATTCCTGTTAGTCGTTTATTTCCACTCTGGTAGTCTAGATCTATGGGTTTCAGCAGTAATTATAAGAACGCTGATAATTTGCAAACCCAGTCAACCCACATAAACAGCAATTGGCATTCACCCATTTGGCATTATTCCGCTCAGCTCGTTTAGCCCCATCCCCTTTTGTCTGCCAGAAAGTTTATTTCTAGATGTGACAGTGATTCCTCTGGCAGAGACATCACGTGCACTATGCATGTTTTCAAAACTCAACTTATGATTCATTCAGAAATGAACTTAGAAGTTGTTCAAAAACCAACAAGGATGCGTTTCAAAATTATATGAATAATCGATAGACCAACGTGCGCTGGATGCTAGGCGCTTTGTGAAACATGGCCTTTTTCCTCCCTGAAATTGCCGCCCAGGCCAAGTATCCCAGTGTATCCCCGCTCCGAGCCTGTTGCGCATATTGAATCTCACAGCTTAGGCGCACCAGTAAAATTTTTTCGTATAGCATCTGGCTGCTTGCTGCTATTGCTTATACTGCCATACTTCTGTAGCCAGAATCGGGAGAAGGTACTACTCGTACGCAACTCAACTGCGCATGTGTGTGAGCTCACTCGCAGCCGCTCAAACGAATCTAAAGCCTACTTTACACGACGACACTGGGTTGCGCCACTCATTGCGTGGAATGAGTTGCACGCAAATGGTTTCATATTTGACTGTCGACACGGCGAAACCAGTATACACTGCAGTTTTGTGGGTTCCAGAGTCGTGTCTGAAATGAAAGTTTTGGCAGGTGCATGTTGCATGAGCTGGGATGGAGTTAAAACTTGTTGCGTGGAATCGTTGCATAAGAAAAAAAATAAGAAACGTGTTTCGATTTGTGACTGGATGAAGAAAAATCAGCATTATCAGTTAATGCCATTCTTGTGGACCTCAGCAAGGCATTTGACTCTGTCAGTCACAGGATACTACTAGAAAAACTGCACTGCTATGGTATTAGAGGCTCAGAACTATTTCTGATCAGATCCTATCTGAGCGACAGAAAATAAATTGTGCATTTTAGCAATATGAGGTCAAATATCTTGGATATCTTGCAGGGTGTACCACAAGGCTCTGTGTTTGGACCTTTACTTTTTATAATATATGTAAATGACTTGCCCAGCACCATGTTATGTAAATCCACACTCTATGCAGATAACACAACTTTTGTTACAGCAGGGGAAGATTTAGGAAAATTAAACGAGGAAAGTGAGGCTCTTCTCAGAGCAGCCATCAAGTGGTTCCAACACAATGACTTGCATATAAATCATGATAAAACTGTAAATATTCTCTTTAGCTTGTGTGTTAAGAGTGATAAGATTGATTGTGTCTCAGCTAAACTACTTGGGATCCATCTCGACTCAAAATTATCGTGGAAGAGTCATACCGATTATATTTGTACTAAGTTAGCACATGTGACATATTTGTTAGGTAAACTAAGGTCATGTGTTAGTGGTAAGTTATTACTCAATGTATACTATCCCCTTTTCCACACCCATTTAACATATGCCACTTTGTTGTGGGGAAACTCACCCGCAGCAAAACAAGTTTTCATTTGGCAAAAGAAGGCAGTCAGTTGCATCCATGGAGTCAGAAATAACAAGTCTTGTAGACCATATTTCAAAAATCTAAAAATACTTACAGTTGCAGCCCTCTTTATACTAAGATGTCTGATACACAAAAGAAAACCAACACAGTCACGAACTTCGACAATCTATCCATCACCATGACACACATATAAAACAGCAAATTGACATCCCAGTTGCTAGACTAAAGAAAACTCAAGATAGTTACAGGTACATGGGAGTAAAACTATTTAACATGTTGCCAATAGAGGCACATAATGTGCCACTTGGTTTAAGAATCATGAAAGAAGGTTGTATACATGGAAGAACCCTGGAGATACTAAAAGGTATCAGATAGATTATATAATGGTAAGACAGAGATTTAGGAACCAGGTTTTAAATTGTAAGACATTTCCAGGGGCAGATGTGGACTCTGACCACAATCTATTGGTTATGACCTGTAGATTAAAACTGAAGAAGCTGCAAAAAGGTGGGAATTTAAGGAGATGGGACCTGGATAAACTGAAAGAACCAGAGGTTGTACAGAGTTTCAGGGAGAGCATAAGGGAACAATTGACAGGAATGGGGGAAAGAAATACAGTAGAAGAAGAATGGGTAGCTTTGAGGGATGCAGTAGCGAAGGCAGCAGAGGATCAAGAAGGTAAAAATACGAGAGCTAGTAGAAATCCTTGGGTAACAGAAGAAATATTGAATTTAATTGATGAAAGGAGAAAATATAAAAATGCAGTAAATGAAGCAGGCAAAAAGGAATACAAATGTCTCAAAAATCAGATCGACAGGAAGTGCAAAATGGCTAAGCAGGGATGGCTAGAGGACAAATGTAAGGATGTAGGGGCCTGTCTCACTAGGGGTAAAATAGATACTGCCTACAGGAAAATTAAAGAGACCTTTGGAGATAAGAGAACGACTTGTATGAATATCAAGAGCTCAGATGGAAACCCAGTTCTAAGCAAAGAAGGGAAAGCAGAAAGGTGGAAGGAGTATATAGAGGGTCTATACAAGGGCGATGTACTTGAGGACAATATTATTGAAATGGAAGAGGATGTAGATGAAGATGAAATGAGAGATATGATACTGCGTGAAGAGTTTGACAGAGCACTGAAAGACCTGAGTCGAAACAAGGCCCCCGGAGTAGACAACATTCCATTGGAACTACTGACGGCCTTGGGAGAGCCAGTCCTGACAAAACTCTACCATCTGGTGAGCAAGATGTATGAAACAGGCGAAATACCCTCAGACTTCAAGAAGAATATAATAATTCCAATCCCAAAGAAAGCAGGTGTTGACAGATGTGAAAATTACCGAACAATCAGTTTAATAAGTCACAGCTGCAAAATACTAACACGAATTCTTTACAGACGAATGGAAAAACTAGTAGAAGTCAACCTTGGGGAAGATCAGATTGGATTCCGTAGAAACACTGGAACACGTGAGGCAATACTGACCTTACGACTTATCTTAGAAGAAAGATTAAGGAAAGGCAAACCTACGTTTCTAGCATTTGTAGACTTAGAGAAAGCTTTTGACAATGTTGACTGGAATACTCTCTTTCAAATTCTAAAGGTGGCAGGGGTAAAATACAGGGAGCGAAAGGCTATTTACAATTTGTACAGAAACCAGATGGCAGTTATAAGAGTCGAGGGACATGAAAGGGAAGCAGTGGTTGTAAAGGGAGTAAGACAGGGTTGTAACCTCTCCCCGATGTTATTCAATCTGTATATTGAGCAAGCAGTTAAGGAAATAAAAGAAAAACTCGTAGTAGGTATTAAAATTCATGGAGAAGAAATAAAAACTTTGAGGTTTGCCGATGACATTGTAATTCTGTCAGAGACAGCAAAGGACTTGGAAGACCAGTTGAATGGAATGGACAGTGTCTTGAAAGGAGGATATAAGATGAACATCAACAAAAGCAAAACAAGGATAATGGAATGTAGTCTAATTAAGTCGGGTGATGCTGAGGGAATTAGATTAGGAAATGAGACACTTAAAGTAGTAAAGGAGTTTTGCTATTTGGGGAGCAAAATAACTGATGATGGTTGAAGTAGAGAGGATATAAAATGTAGACTGGCAATGGCAAGGAAAGCGTTTCTGAAGAAGAGAAATTTGTTAACATCGAGTATAGATTTAAGTGTCAGGAAGTCGTTTCTGAAAGTATTTGTATGGAGTGTAGCCATGTATGGAAGTGAAACATGGACAATAAATAGTTTGGACAAGAAGAGAATAGAAGCTTTCGAAATGTGGTGCTACAGAAGAATGCTGAAGATTAGATGGGTAGATCACATAACTAATGAGGAAGTATTGAATAGGATTGGGGAGAAGAGAAGTTTGTGGCACAACTTGACCAGAAGAAGGGATCGGTTGGTAGGACATGTTCTGAGGCATCAAGGGATCACCAATTTATTATTGGAGGGCAGCGTGGAGGGTAAAAGTCGTAGAGGGAGACCAAGAGATGAATACACTAAGCAGATTCAGAAGGATGTAGGTTGCAGTAGGTACTGGGAGATGAAAAAGCTTGCACAGGATAGAGTAGCATGGAGAGCTGCATCTAACCAGTCTCAGGACTGAAGACCACAACAACAACAATGTGTCACTAAATGAGTTTAAAAATGTCACAAAGAAATGGCTTAGAGAAAAAGCTTCTTACACAATAGAATAGTTTATAATGTGCACTAAAGATTTTAAGTACCGGTACTAATATAGTTTCACTCAGATTACACTTATGCATGTAAATATAATGCAAATACCTTGTGCAGCATCAAGGACAAATTTTTGTATCTTATTAGACAATAATGATCTACAATATATTACACCATTTCTGTTACTTATGTAAACTGTATATGTACACAAATGACGACATCAATTGCATTTTTAGTGCCTAAAGATGGATAATAAAATAAATAAATAAATAAAAAGACGTCAGCTCGGTTGCTCAGCATTCTTGCTGAAATAATTTGTAATGGAAGACACAAGAAGTTCTTTTAATTATCGTAGAATGTCACCTGAACTGTTCATGTTTCTTCTAAATAAAGTTAATTATGTGATAGGGAATAAAGATACTGTAATGCATGACGCACTTCGCCAGAACTGAAATTACATATCGCATTGCGTGCATTACAATCGAGAACACTCGACATGATATAAGATGCGGATTTAGTTGGCGATGGCTCTTTTTCATTAACACCAATAATTATTAACATTAACAGTAATAATTATTAACATTAACAGCAGTAATTATTCGAACAGGTCGCATTAAGAATAGAATGGTTTGCAAACTACTCTCTTGAAGATAGATCTGTACAGTGGCAATATTTCAAAATTCAAACATATGTGAATGGGGAGCACTGCTGCGACGTTTTAAGTAGATGAATATTGAATAAAGAATGCAGCTTCTTGATTTTTGTAGCCTTACCTCCTGTCAACAATATTTCTTAAAAAAAAAAGAGTCGGTCAACTCGAACGATGGGATTTTAGTCTTGTAGATGAGGGCATTTCCACAGCAAGAATTACATTTGCTTGCATTTTTCTTAATTTAGTTGTATATGTGCTTCTAATTCAATGAATTTTTCCCTGCAGCTCATATACGTTATGATCGCACTTGAAGGACTCATGAGCAGCAATATATTACTTATTTATGTAATCAGCATCACTGAAATCCCACAAACACCTATGCAATGCGTAGATATCCAAAAAGCAAACATTATTCTCCGTTCCTCACTGCATATTTCAGTTTACCTACACACTACAAACACACATAACCTCAAAATTCATGCAACTAGTGTCGCCAAAGTTGAAACACGCCAAAAGTGTTTAAGCCTAATTTACACAAGGACACTAAGTTGCAGGCAATTGTGCTACTGGCCACTGCACATGCACGTCGCGCATTTGTGCGACTTTTTGGTGAAACTAAACACTTTCGGCATGTTCTAACTTTGGCGACACTAGTTGCATGAGTTTTGAGGTTATGTGTGTCCGTAGAGTGTAGCCAAACCGAAATATGAAGTGGGGAACAGAGAATAATGTTTGCTTTTTGGATATCTAAGCTTTACATAGGTGTTTGTAGGATTTCAGTAACGCCAATTGCAAAAATAGCATGTGCCGCTGAGACCGTCATGTGCAATCAATCATAACATAGATGCTTTGACAATATCTGAGGTGCAGGGCAAAATTTATTGAGTTTGCAGCACATATAAAACTGAATTAAGAAAAATACAAACAAGACCCCCTCCGACCACTCCTGAACTCACCGTCCCTGTCCGTCCTTTGGACGCCCCCACCCCTCCTGGCAATTCCCTTCTCCCCCCCCCCCCCCCCCCACACACCGCTGAGGACATCATCAGGTTCCTCGCCATTGTCCTGCAAAACTTCCACCCTTTCCAGCGCCCTCACACCCTCCAACAGGTCTCCCTCGCTGCCCGTTCCGTCTTCCACCTAAAAATGTATGCCACCTACTCCCACAACCAGGCCCACTTCACCTTCCCTCGTCTCAACACCCCATCTAAATCCCTGTCATGGCGCGACAGCACCGTATCCTGTTCAACAACATCCGTTCCCTTCCCGCCAACAAGAACCTCTTCATGCACACCCTTGCCACTCACCACGTGGATGCCTTCCTCCTCAATGAAACCTTCCTCCAACCCCACCACACCGTCCACACTTCGCCCTACATTCTCCACCACTCCGATAATCCCCTCCCGATTGTGCGTGGCAGAGTTGCCATTGACCACCACCGCCAGATCCCAGTTCGGCTCCAACCTCTCCTTCCCGACCCCACTGAACACCTGATCCTTAGTCTCTTCTTCCCCGCCCTTAACATCACCTGTGCCACCGTCTATGTCCGCCCTAACGCCCCTATTCCTTTCAACTTCCTCTCCCACATTGATCATACCTTCTCCTCCTACGTGATCGCCGCCGACCTCAACATCCATAGTCGCTCCGCCACCCAGTTACGGCGGTGGCATCGGTTCCTCTCCACCCTCCAAGGCGACCTCGTCCGCTTCCCCAGCACACCCGCCCCAAATCCAACTCCATTCCCGATGTCATCCTCTCCTCCCCCAACCTCCTTGGCCGCATAGTGGTGGATGTTCTGGACCCCATTGGTAGCGACCATCTCCCTGTCCTCCTTACAGTTTCAGACGGTTGTCGCCCCCGCCCCAACCCTCATAATGACCCTCCCCTGAAGTACGTCCATGACTATTACTGTACCGACTGGAATGCCTACCGGGATACCCTCTCCACCCGGGTCGAATGCCACCCCTTCACCTACCACCACCCTGACGATGTTACTCATGCTGCCTCCTTTCTCCAGCAGACCTTGTCTGATGCCGTGGAGGCCCACGTCCCTACTGTCGCCATCCACCCCCACTGTCCTACCTAAGCCCCTCAGGCCGTCCTCCTCCTCCGTGAATCCCGTGATCTCTACCATGCCTTCCTCCACACACGTGACCCGGACACACTACGATGCCACCGGCAACTCCAGCGACACATCCGAAACTTGCTCGCAGCTAAGAAACGCTGGGACTGGCGACAGACATGCACCCGTTTAAATGCTACCCTACCTATACACTCGCCAAGTACTGGTCAGCCTTCCATCGCCTTACCGGAACTAAACCCTCCCCTTACTATCCTCTTCTCCATGATGATCACCCCTTTCCTGACACCCTTAGTAAGGCCAATCACTTTGCCTCCTACCTTTCCGATGTCTTCTCCATCCCCGACGATCCCCAGTTTGATTACTCCCTCTTTCCGGATGTCCGCGATTGAACTGATACCTCTGTCCCTCCCCTCGCACCTGGTTTCCAGTACTTGGACAACATTGCACACACGGAAGTCAATGCCCCTATCACTACACAGGATCTCATTGCTACACTCTGCACAAAACGCAACACTGCTCCTGGTCAGGATCGTGTCACCTACCGCCACCTTCGTGAAGCTCCTGTCTCTTTCCTCTCCAACCTGGCCAAGCTCTACAATGTAGTCCTGTCCACCGGCTACTACCCCGAACTGCGGAAAACCTCCCGTATCCTGATGTTCCTTAAACCTGGTAAACTGCCGCCCGCCGTCTCCTCCTATCGTCCCATCAGCCTTACCTCGGTCTTCAGCAACGTCCTGGAATCCATCCTCACCTGACGCATCCATTAGCATCTCCGCCAGCAACGCCTCCTTCCTGTTACCCAGTGTCCTGCTCTTCCGATGACCTTCTCCTCCACCTCACTCATCTCCTTTCCGATCAGCTAAATTCCCGTCGCTCCGCAATCTTCCTCTCCCTGGACCTCGAATGTGCCTATGACCGCGTATGGCATTCCGGTCTCCTCTTCAAGCTCCAAACCTTCGCCCTTCCCATTAACTACGTCCATCTGATCAGCTCCTTTCTCTCCCACTGTCCTTCCTACATCACCATCCATAACACGGATTCCTACACCTTTTTTGCCTCCGCCGGTGTGCCCCAAGGCTCTGTCCTCTCCCCCCTTCTGTACCTTTTGTATACGGCGGAAATGCCGCCGCCGTCACCCCCCGTCCACCTTCTCCAGTTTGCCGATGACACCGCCTTCCTTGCCTTCGCCCCCACCCTGCAGCGTTCCCAACACCTTCTCCAATCCCATCTTGACCGGTTCACCGCTTGGTGCAACCAGTGATTGCTCAAGGTCAATCCCTCCAAAACCCAGGCGATCATTGTAGGCAAAACCACCCCTTCCTTCCGCCTCCGTGATTTCTATCTCACCATCTATGGCCGGCCTATCGCCCTCACCCCCCCCCCCTTAAGTACCTTGGTGTCACCCTCGACCGTCGCCTCCCCTGGACCCTCCATCTCCAGACAATCCAAGCCAAGGCATGCTCCCGACTCCGTTTCCTCAAGCTCCTTTCCGGCCGTACGTGGGGTCTGGACCCCTCCACCATACTCCACACCTATAAATCCCTCATCCGCCCTATCCTCTGTTACGCCCATCCTGCCTGGATCTCCGCCCCCCCCCCTACCTTTTACAAATCCCTTCAGATCCTTGAGTGCAATGCTCTCCGCCTCGCCTAACACATCCGTCTCCCCTCCCCCACGCGGATCCTGTATGACCTCATTCCGTTCCCCCACCTCCTCCTTTTCCTTGAACGGATACGGATCCTGTACACCTCCCGAAAACTTGATCCTCCTCACCCGCTTGTCTCCCCCATCCTCTCCCACCCCTGCCCGCTGCCGCACCTGTATTCCCACGTCCCACCCGGTCTCCATCTCTCCACCCTCCTTACCCTCTCCCAAGGTGGCTTCCACCAGCTCCCTCTCTCTGATGATGCCCTCCTCCCCTCTATCTACCCCTCCTACCAACTTTGATCCTCCCTCCCTCTTCCTGTGTTTGCTCCTTTGGGCACCCTCCCTCCCTTCTCTCCCTCTTCCCTCCCTCCTCCATTTCTCCCCACTCCTCCCCGGGCTTCCCCTCCCTTGTCCCCCTACTCCCCCCCCATCTCCTCAGCCATTGGCATCTTTGTTCTCCCCTCTCCCCCCCCCCCCTCACTCTTCTTCCCCTCTTGGCAGGTCCGCGGACTCTCACACGCTACGTGGACATTCGCACGCCGGAGATCATCGCCATCAGTGTCTCGTGTATTCGTGTATGCCGTCGTGTTTAGTGTTCAGTGTTCACCGTCGCACTCCATTGTTCACCTGTGCCATCGCCATCTTCAGTGTTTGTGCGTCGTGTCAACAGTTTGTAGTGTGGATTATCGTCGAGTGTGAACAGCTCCGTGTTTTCTTTATGTGTCTACTGTTTTATTACCCACCGTTATGTCACTCATGTGTATTCTTTCTGTTGTTTATTTATCTATTCTATGGCTGAAGAGCGGCGTAACATGCTGCTGACAGCCTGCCTATTTGTACGGGTTTGAAAATAACAATTAAAAAAAAAAAAAATACAAACAAGTGTAACTCTAGCTGTGGCAATGCTCTCGTCTACAAGACAGCAAGTTAGCCATCTCTTTGTTAAGGAATATTGTTGACAAGAGCGAAGACTATACTAATTCAAGAAGCTGCATTCTTTATTCAATATTCATCTATTTAAAACGTCACTGCAGTGCTCCCCATTCACGTATGTTTGAACTTTGAAATATTGTCACTGTACAGATCTATCTTCAAGAGAGTAGTTTGCAAACTGTTCTCTTCTTAATGTGGCCTGCTTCGAATAATTATTGATGCTAATGTTAATAATTATTACTGTTAATGTTAATAACAATTGGTGTTAATGAAATAGCGTCATCATAAACTAAAACCGTATCTTATAGCATGCCCAGTGTTCTTGATTGTAATGCACGTAATATGATACTCAGTTCTGGCGATAGTCCTTCATGCATTACAGTACCTTTATTCCTTATCATATAATTAACTCTATTTAGAAGAAACTTGAACAGTTCTGGTTACATTCTAAGATAATTAAAAGAACTTCTTGGGTCTTCCGTTATAAATTATTTCAACAAGGATGCTGAGCAACCAAGCTGACATCTTTTCTTCATCCAGTCACAAATCGAAACACGTTTCTTATTTTTTTTCTTATGCAGCAATTCCATGCAACAAGCTTTAACTCCATCGCAACTTGTGCGACGTGCAGCTGTCAAAACTTTCATTTCAGACATGACTTAGGGACCCACAAAATGACAAATCTGAAGTGTGTACTGGTGTCACCATGTCTACAGTCATATATGAAACCACTTGCGAGCAACTCATTCCACGCAACAAGTGGCGCAACCCAATGTCATCGTGTAAACTAGGCTTTAGTTTCACCGACGAGTTGCAAAAACATGCAGCATGCATGCGCAGTGGCCGGTAGCGCAGTTGTGACGTCACACTCATCAAAGGCAATTTGTATTATGAAGCATTGCATAGTCTTTCCAAAGCCTTTGACACATTTTGCTGTTGGCAGACGCTTGTATGAGCACTGTGTTTTGTTGTTGTATATGGTGCATATCCGTTGCAACTTAAGTTTTATTTTCTTTTTTTCTCTCATTCATGTTTTATTGCTGCATTATTATTATGCAGTAGCGAGATACAGTAATATCCTTTGTTAGAGAATTGGTTCTTACCAGTCAAAGTTAAAAAATTTAATTGAAAACTAAGACAATGAAAAATTCCCGGGTTTTTCCCAGGTCGTATACACCCTGTGTATTTCATTGACACAACTGTTTTATCTTCAGTAGGTGATGGTAGTTGCTGTCGTCACTGGTGCAAGATGTGACTGGTGACAATTTTGTGGCAGGATTGAAATTTATGGTGCAGGAGCATGGATTACGTGTACATGGGGAAACGTTCACAGTTGTATGGAAGTGGTACATATAGTACCCCCCTAGCGGGAGCTGAGGAAAGGCCTTCTGCACATGTGCTGTGGGCAATGATTGTGCTGCTGAACATTCCTGTGGATAAAGGCTGAAATAAATCTGTGCAATGTGCTCCATCGGGTCATACATGGGAGAATCTTATTTCTCCTATTTTAATTTAATGACAGGTAGTGCTTAGTTGAAAGCCCACATCCCTGTTAAGATTGTCCATCATACAGATATGTATGGCTTCATTAAAAATACAGTTGCAGAATGATGATGCTGAGGATAAAACTTCAGTCTCCTTGTAAAATATACAGTACTCTCTATTCTTTGCTCTGCTATCACTGATTCATCAGGTTGACCCAGGCATACATGAGGTGTTAAACACAATGTTCTTGCCTCTTGCATGTCTGCCCAGTATAATATGCCCATCATTGACATTGATCTGATATATACCATGTTTTCCACGGACAAATCGTCTTTGATGGATCACAACAAATTCTTCAGTTGTCCTGGTGGATGAAAAATGCACTTGATGTTATGCCTCTTTAGGTTCTTCCTGTTCTTGAAGACATGCTACCAAAATAAGACAAGAAAGTCATTGCAGTCTGTGCCTCAGCTTTTCATTTATATCTTTACACTGAACTTGCTATGTTTATCTGAATAACTGTTCTGTTGGAACACTGCTCTTAAGTGTTACAGCTCACGTGGGAGTCTGTTGAGATCTGAGATCAAGTGCTTGATGTGGCAGAAAGACAGCTTCTGGCTTGCAAATATAACTCTGTAAAAGTTGGTTTGTGGTTGACGCTGTATCCCTGTGGCTTTTCTTTTAACCATCTAGGAATGGTAAGCTGCCAGTTTTCCATGTACATGGTGAACTGAATATTTGGGTGAAGCAAGTTCAAATGCTGTAGAAACATAGATATTGTCTCCATTCCATGAGGCACATGCTGACAGCAGTGCTTTCTCATCAATCTTAATAAAATGGTTGACACCATGGAACATAGGACTTCTTATGGTGACATTCACTTGTTCAAAATACTCATTACTGAATAACAAACACACTGAGGTGCTAGGAAGATAAATGTCTAATGCATTATTAATTATTAGAATAATTCATGCTAATTAAAGTGAGGACTGGCTGAACCTGAACTGTTCTTTCAAGCCAGTGGTTTTCCCCAAGCTGCAGTAATTCTGTGTTTTCCATGTAAACATGCAACTATCTGAAATAAAATAGTTGATTTTCAATGTCAGTACAATCCAAAAGACCGATTGGATGATGAACTAGTATATACGCTCAAGTCTTTCATCACTTGAAAACCACACAAAAAGTTACAAATAAAGGACATGAGCTTTATTTATAGAACTGTTGTTGTTGTTGTGGTCTTCAGTCCTGAGACTGGTTTGATGCAGCTCTCCATGCTACTCTATCCTGTGCAAGCTTTTTCATCTCCCAGTACCTACTGCAACCTACATCCTTCTGAATCTGCTTAGTGTATTCATCTCTTGGTCTCCCTCTGCGATTTTTACCCTCCAATACTAACTTGGTGATCCCTTGATGCCTCAGAACATGTCCTACCAACCGATCCCTTCTTCTGGTCAAGTTGTGCCACAAACTTCTCTTCTCCCCAATCCTATTCAATACTTCCTCATTAGTTATGTGATCTACCCATCTAATCTTCAGCATTCTTCTGTAGCACCACATTTCGAAAGCTTCTATTCTCTTCTTGTCCAAACTATTTATCGTCCATGTTTCACTTCCATACATGGCTACACTCCATACGAATACTTTCAGAAATGACTTCCTGACACTTAAATCAATACTGGATGTTAACAAATTTCTCTTCTTCAGAAACGCTTTCCTTGCCATTGCCAGCCTACATTTTATATCCTCTCTACTTCGACCATCATCAGTTATTTTGCTCCCCAAATAGCAAAACTCCTTTACTACTTTAAGTGCCTCATTTCCTAATCTAATTCCCTCAGCATCACCCGACTTAATTAGACTACATTCCATTATCCTTGTTTTGCTTTTGTTGATGTTCATCTTATATCCTCCTTTCAAGACACTGTCCATTCCATTCAACTGGTCTTCCAAGTCCTTTGCTGTCTCTGACAGAATTACAATGTCATCGGCGAACCTCAAAGTTTTTATTTCTTCTCCATGAATTTTAATACCTACTCCTAATTTTTCTTTTATTTCCTTTACTGCTTGCTCAATATACAGATTGAACAACATCGGGGAGAGGCTACAACCTTGTCTTACTCCCTTCCCGACCACTGCTTCCCTTTCATGTCCCTCAACTCTTATAACTGCCATCTGGTTTCTGTACAAATTGTAAATAGCCTTTTGCTCCCTGTATTTTACCCCTGCCACCTTTAGAATTTGAAAGAGAGTATTCCAGTCAACATTGTCAAAAGCTTTCTCTAAGTCTACAAATGCTAGAAACGTAGGTTTGCCTTTCCTTAATCTTTCTTCTAGGATAAGTCGTAAGGTCAGTATTGCCTCACGTGTTCCAGTGTTTCTACGGAATCCAAACTGATCTTCCCCAAGGTTGGCTTCTACTACTTTTTCCATTCGTCTGTAAAGAATTCGTGTTAGTATTTTGCAGCTGTGACTTATTAAGCTGATAGTTCGGTAATTTTCACATCTGTCAACACCTGCTTTCTTTGAGATTGGAATTATTATATTCTTCTTAAAGTCTGAGGGTATTTCGCCTGTTTCATACATCTTGCTCAACAGATGGTAGAGTTTTGTCAGGACTGGCTCTCCCACGGCCGTCAGTAGTTCCTTAGTTATAGAACTAATAAAAGCAAAGGGGAATGGTCGAACAAGCAGATTTTTTTTTTTTTACTATTAGCTTAGCAGTGTGTAGCAATCTGAAATATGATAGGCACAACAAAAAGAAACGCTTGTCGTGATGTTGTAGGGCAGATTGTACTGAGACATAAATGTTAAGGAAAAAATGCGATACGTTGTGCCATTTCTGAGTTATTTAGCATTGAAGTTAGCCAATCGGGGCGTCACGCTCTCACATTCAAGTGGCCTGCCAGGGGCGGTGTTACCTAACGAGTGCTTTGTTTGGTTAGCAGAAACTTGAATTCATACGCGCATCGACCTTATTGGCTAACTTCAATGCTAAATAACTCAGAAACGACGCAACGTATTGCATTTTTTTTCTTAACATTTATGTCTCAGTACAATCTGCCCTACAACATCACGACAAGTGTTTCAGACATTTTCTGACCACCACATATATATATATATATATATATATATATATATATATATATATATATATATATATATATCGACCTGCCAGCACTTTCATTTGGTAAGTCACATCATCTTTGTCTTTAGATATATTTTTCCTACGTGGAATGTTTCCCTCTACTATAACCATATATATATATATATATATATATATATATATATATATATATATATATATATATATATATATATATATATATATATATATATATATATATATATATATATATATACTGGTACCCATGGCTGTTCCCTTTAATTGTTGGTATGTCCGGCCTTTGAAAGTGAAGAAGTTGTGAGTTAAGATGAAGCTGGCT
This sequence comes from Schistocerca piceifrons, assembly GCF_021461385.2. Classification (NCBI taxonomy): domain Eukaryota; kingdom Metazoa; phylum Arthropoda; class Insecta; order Orthoptera; family Acrididae; genus Schistocerca; species Schistocerca piceifrons. The sequence goes on along the minus strand of NC_060140.1, from coordinate 736,984,089 downwards.
AAGGTAATGAGGAAAGAGGTTTTAGGTAGGGTGGCAGGTGATCGGCGCGAAAGGAAGTGCTCCATCGCAGCGAGGCCCTGGACGTGCGCGGGATATTTGTGTGTAAGGAAGTGGCATCAATGGTTACAAGGATGGTTTCTGGGGGTAACAGACTGGGTAAGGATTCCAGGCATTCGAGAAAGTGATTGGTGTCTTTGATGAAGGATGGGAGACTGCATGTAATGGGTTGAAGGTGTTGATCTACGTAGGCAGAGATACGTTCTGTGGGGGCTTGGTAACCAGCTACAATGGGGCGGCCGGGATGATTGGGTTTGTGAATTTTAGGAAGAAGGTAGAAGGTAGGGGTGTGGGGTGCGGGGTGTTGGTGGGGTCAGGAGGTTGATGGAGTCAGGTGAAAGGTTTTGTAGGGGGCCTAAGGTTCTGAGGATTCCTTGAAGCTCTGCCTGGACATCAGAAATGGATTACCTTGGCAAACTTTGTATGTGGTGTTGTCTGAAAGCTGACGCAGTCCCTCAGCCACATACTCCCAACGATCAAGTACCACTGTTGTGGAACCCTTGTCCGCCAGAAGAATGACGATCAGATCACGGATAGCTTGGGCTTCAGCAGTGGTGATGTTGGGAGTAGGATTAAGGTTTTTTTTATGAAGGATTGAGAGGCAAGGCTGGAAGTCAGAAATTCCTGGAAGGTTTGGAGGGGGTGATTTCGAGGAAGCTTTCCTTGATGTTGACCTCCATCTGTCCAATGATCAGCTTCACACGTCCGTCCACATCAAACCCACCAACAAGCAACAGTACCTAAATTATGACAGCTGCCACCCATTCCACATCAAACGGTCCCTTCCCTACAGCCTAGGTCTTCGTGGCAAACGAATCTGCTCCAGTCCGGAATCCCTGAACCATTACACCAACAACCTGAAAACAGCTTTCGCATCCCGCAACTACCCTCCCGACCTGGTACAGAAGCAAATAACCAGAGCCACTTCCTCATCCCTTCAAACCCAGAACCTCCCACAGAAGAACCCCAAAAGTGCTCCACTTGTGACAGGATACTTTCCGGGACTGGATCAGACTCTGAATGTGGCTCTCCAGCAGGGATACGACTTCCTCAAATCCTGCCCTGAAATGAGATCCATCCTTCATGAAATCCTCCCCACTCCACCAAGAGTGTCCTTCGGCCGTCCACCTAACCTCCGTAACCTCTTAGTTCATCCCTATGAAATCCCAAAACCACCTCCCCTACCCTCTGGCTCCTACCCTTGTAACCACCCCCGGTGTAAAACCTGTCCCATGCACCCTCCCACCACCACCTACTCCAGTTCTGTAACCCGGAAGGTGTACACGATCAAAGACAGAGCCACGTGTGAAAGCACCCACATGATTTACCAACTGACCTGCCTACACTGTGAAGCTTTCTATGTGGGAATGACCAGCAACAAACTGTCCATTCGCATGAATGGACACAGGCAGACAGTGTTTGTTGGTAATGAGAATCACCCTGTGGCTAAACATGCCTTGGTGCACGGCCAGCACATCTTGGCACAGTGTTACACTGTCCGGGTTATCTGGATACTTCCCACTAACACCAACCTGTCAGAACTTCGGAGATGGGAACTTGCCCTTCAGTATATCCTCTCTTCTCGTTATCCGCCAGGCCTCAACCTCCGCTAATTTCAAGTTGCCGCCACTCATACCTCACCTGTCTTTCAACAACATCTTTGCCGCTTTACTTCCGCCTCGACTGACATCTCTGCCCAAACTCTTTGCCTTTACAAATGTCTGCTTGTGTCTGTGTATGTGCGGATGGATATGTGTGTGTGTGCGCAAGTGTATACCTGTCCTTTTTTCCCTCTAAGGTAAGTCTTTCCACTCCCGGGATTGGAATGACTCCTTACCCTCTCCCTTAAAACCCACATCCTTTCGTCTTTCCCTCTCCTTACCTCTTTCCTGATGAAGCAACCGTTTGTTGCGAAAGCTTGAATTTTGGGTGTATGATTGTGTTTGAATGTCTATTGACCTGCCAGCACTTTCGTTTGGTAAGTCACATCATCTGTATAAAAAGAACCATTAACAAGAGGACAATGAATTATAATACTAAATTATAATCAATTGGGTGCGGAGAATGAAGCACCGTTATTTTAATAATTTGTGGACATGGCCAGTAATTGTGTAAGTCACTAATTAGATGTAGAAAGTACATGGAAAGACAGGAGCAAATACCATAAGATACCCAAGAGCGCACATTGAGTACAATATGGTAGATGCATGACTTCAAGATTGCATACTTGGCACCTGAAGGGAGTGAATAAACTTTGCATATGAATGAATTTTGAAACCTGAAATTGATAGCAGTGAGATTTTTGGGGAAATATAAGTATATATTGGAAAGATTGGGAAATGGAGGTGGTGTATTTGTCACAGTAGACAAGAAACTCATATCCGCTGAGATGGAAACTGATGCTCCATCGGAGACTGTTATGGAAAGACTCAGTATCAGGGGTGAGCATAAAATGGTAATTGGAGCCTTCTATTGCACTCCAGACTTATCTCCTGATGTAACCAAAAACTTTAGAGAAACCTCCATTCACATGTACCTAAGTTCCCCAATCGCACTGTGGAGACTTTAATTATCCAACAATCAATTGGGAAAATTACATTACTAAATGCTTTCTCCAAAAACTACCTAAAACAGATAGTTTGGGACCCCACTCATGATGGGAATGTATTGGGTCTAATGGCAACAAATAGATCTGACCTCTTTGAGGATGTCCACATTGAAACTGGTATCAGTGACTATGGCACGGTTGAAGAAACAATGGTTATTAAAGTATGAAGGTAAACTAAAACAAGCAGAAAGATATATATGTTTAGTAAACCAGATAAAAAATCAGGAGTGTCATATCTCAACGAGGAACTTGAAACTTTCAGCACAGATCCAGAAGCATGTAGAGGAAATATGGCTCAAATTTAAAAGAATAATTGACCTTGCACTGGAAAGATATGTACACAGTTGAACAGCTAATAATGGGAGGGACCCTCCATGGTACAGTCCTGGTAAAGAAAGTTCTAAGGAAAGAGAGATTACTGTGTAACATATGTAAAACTAAACATAGAGTTATAGATAGAGAGATGTTGAATGAAATGTGCTTGGCTGTCAACACAGCAATGCATCATGCTTTCAATGACTACCAAAGCAGAATACTGTCAAATGCAATTCACAAAACCCAAAGAAATTCTGGCGGTATGTAAAGACTGTGAGTGGCACCAAAGTTAGCGTCCAGTCCCTAGCATATGAGACAGAAACTGAAATTGAGGAGAGCAAAGCTGGACTCCATTTTCAAACGTTCTTTGCAAAGGAAAGCACAGGAGAAATGCCCAATTTAATCCTTGTGCCACTGAAAAGATGAATAAAATAAGTATTTGTGTCAGTGGTGCTGAGCAACAGCTGAAATTGTTAAAACTGAACAAAGCGCCAGGGTCTGATGGAATCCCTGTCAGATTCTAGTTAGGTACATTTCTAACTATAATCAATTGTACATCCCTTGAATAAAAAAACATGCCCAGTTCTTGGAAAAATGCACAGAGATCACACCCATCTATAAGAGGGGTAGTAGAAGCGATCCACAGAACTGTTGCCCAATATGACATTGATATGTTGTAAAATCTTAGAACATAATTTGAGCTCAAACATAATGAAGTATATCATACAGAATGTCTTCCATGCCAGCCAACATGGATTTCAAAGACATTGATCATCTGAAACCCAACTTGCACTTTTCTCGCATGGCATACTGAAAGCTTTTTATCGAGGCAGTCAGGTAGGTGCAGTATTTCTTGATTTCCAAAAAACATTTGACTCAGAAATTGCCTGTTGCAAAAACAATGATCAGGAGTATCAATTGAAATTTGTGACTGCACTGATAACGTTTTGGTAGGGAGGACACAGCATGTTATCTTGGATGGAGAGTTATCGTCAGGTTTAGAAATAACTTCAGATTTGCCCTGGGGAAGTATGGTAGGACTCTTGCCGTTCAGGTTGTATTATTAATGGCCTTCCAGACAATATCAATAGTGATATCAGACTTTTTTCATATGATGCTGTTATCTACATACATTAAAAAAATTTTTGCATCACCTTGGTTCCGGAATCTGTATGGAAAATTGGAATAGAGATCAACATAAACATCATTTCCACGCTTTTTATTGCACATGAAAACCACACATTGCATTCTGTACAACCACACAGCGAGACCTTCAGAGGTGGTGGTCCAGACTGCTGTACACACCGGGACCTCTAATACCCAGTGCACGTCCTCGTGCATTGATACATGCCTGTATTGATTGTGGCATACTATCCACAAATTCATCAAGGCACTGTTGGTCCAAAGTGTCCCACTCCTCACCCACGATTCGGCGTAGATCCCTCGGAGCGGTTGGTGGGTCTTGTCATCCATAAACAGCCCTCTTCAATCTATCCCAGGCATGTTCGATAGGGTTCATGTGTGAAGAACATGCTGGGCACTCTAGTCGAGTGATGTCGTCATCCTGAAGGAAGTCATTCACAAGATGTGCACAATGGGGGCACGAATTGTCGTCCATGAAGACGAATGCCTCACCAATGTGCTGCTGATATGGCTGCACTATCAGCCGGAGGATGGCATTCACATATCGTACAGCCATTACAGCGCCTTCCATGACCACCAGCAGTACGTCAGCCCCACATAATGTCACCCCAAAACATCAGCGAACCTCCACCTTGCTGCACTCACTGGACAGTGTGTCTAAGCCATTCAGCCTGACTGGGTTGCCTCCAAACCCGTCTTCGACAGTTGTCTGGATGAAGGCATATGCGTCACTCACTGGTGGAGAGAATGTGATGCCAATCCTGAGCAGCCTATTTAGCATGTTGTTGGGCCCACCTGTACCACGCTGCATGGTGTCTTGGTTGCAAAGATGGACCTCGCCATGGACGTCGGAAGTGAAGTTGTGCATCATGCAGCCTATTGCGCACAGTTTGAGTCATAACACAATGCCCTGTGGCTGCACGAAAAGCATTATTCAACATGGTGGCATTACTGTCAGGGTTCCTCCAAGCCATAATCCATAGGTAGCGGTCATCCACTGCAGTAGTAGCCCTTTGGCAGCCTGAGCAAGGCATGTCATCGGCAGTTGCTGTCTCTCTCTATCTCCTCCATGTCCTCCTGGATACTTCCCTTGTTGAGGACCCTTCCTGGCACAAAGTAATGATGTGGACGCGATTGAACCACAGTATTGACCATCTAGGCATGGTTGAACAACAGACAACATCAGCTATGTACCTCCTTCATGGTGGAATGACTGGAACTGATCGGCTGTCGGACTCCCTCCGTCTAATAGGTGCTGGTCATGCATAGTTGTTTACATCTTTGGGCAGATTTAGTGACATCTATGAACAGTCAAAGGGACTGTGTCTGTGATACAATATCCACGATGAACGTCTATCTTTAGGAGTTCTGGGAATCGGGGTGATGCAAAATATGTGTATAATGAAGTACCGACTTAAAGAGGACACATAAATATTCATTGAGATTTTGATAAGATTTAAAAGTGGTGCAGAGATTTGCAACTTGCTTTAAATGTTAAAAACGGTAAAATTGTGCACTTCATAAAACAAAAGAAACATAGTATCATACAACTATAATATCAATGAGTCACTGTTGGAATTGACAACTCATACAAATACCTGGGTGTAACACTTTGTAGGGATATGAAACGGAATGACTACATAGGCTCAGTCACAGGTAAAGCAAGTGGTAGGCTTCACTTTATTGGTATAATACTAGGGAAGTGCGATCAGTCTAAAAAGGAGATTGCTTACAAGTTACTCATGCAGCTGGTCCTAGAATATTGCTCACATGTGTGGGACCCATACCAAATGGGACTAACAGGGGATATTGAATGTATCCAGAAATGGGCAGCATGAATGGTAACAGGTTTGTTTGATCTGTGGAATATTGTCATGGAGATAGTAAAAAAACTAAACTGGCAGACTCTCGAAGATAGACGTAAACTATCCCGAGAAAGTCTACTTACAAAGCTTCAAGAACTGGCCTTAAATGATGTCTCTAGGAATGGAATACACTTCATCCCCCTGTGTATTGCTCACATAGGGATCATGAGGATAAGATTAGAATAATCACAGCACACAAACAGGCATTCAAATGGTTCTTTCCACACTCCATTCATAAATGAAACAGGAAGAAAGTCTAGTAACTGCTACACTGGGATGTACCCTCTGCCAATCATTTCATGGTGGTTTGCTGAGTATCAAAGTAGTTGTAGATGTAGATGTAGATGTAGACATCGATGGCTGTGACAGTGGCTCATCTTACCAAAACACACAGACTGTGAATTAGGTAGCTGATGGCAGTCGCAGCTGGAGAATATGAAGTCTGCCTTCTCTTTCTATTTAGCGCTTTAATATAGACATCCTTCCAGCGGTAGCAAGGCTTGTATCACCAGTCATCTTTCCTGCCTAACATGAAGACTTTACTCTATGAAAGCCTTAAGTGAAGTCATCACTGTGCGAAGACCTGAAACAAACTGTACTTAACAAAACTCTAAAGCGATGTGTTTACTCTACCACTGCCTGAAAAGAAGTGTGTTTTCCAAAAGCAATCCATAAGTCAGCTGTCTTGCTGCCAGAACTGGAAGTTGTTGCCCAATGAGTGCCGAGATTCCGAGTTCAGATGAATGACAAATATGTAACAGCATTAAGCAGTCTCCCACTCGATTACATTATTCTGAAATTGATGAATGAAAAACTCTGATCATAGGCATAGCGTGAAAGTGGGCTCTCCTGAAATGACAGTATGACCCAATCAGAAGGCACTATCCTGAAAGTTCAAACCGAACATTACTCTGAGATAACACAACAAACATTTACATGCCCTGAGGGAAACCATAAGTGCGTAGAGACTCTTATCTGGCTAAAAGGCTTCTGTGAGGAATTCTGTGTTTCTTTTGACAGAACATGTGTTCCACAACGCTTCTGAAGAGCAGGCTGGGGAAATGAGAAGGCCGGCCTCACTAACTGCAGACAGGAACCTGCCCACAGCCCAACAATTTTATGGGGACAAATTCCTCTTAAAAGGACACTTATCTTGCACATCCAACTTGTAAATTTTCGGGTCTACAAAACATCCACCAGCTAAATACGATAAGAAGAAAAACAAATGGCAAAATGAAAAACAATCACACATGCTAATCCAGATCTCCAATTACAAAGCAGTGTACCTGAACAACTGCTTGATCAAGGAAATTTGCTTACCATACTCTGAAATATGTTAGTGAAAATTTTCAGAGAAAAATGTTCACGTTACAAATTGTTCATTAACAACATAATTAGACATCCAGCAGTGGACCATACTTTTGGAATTTCGAGAAAGTTTTACTGACCTCATCAGGTGTGATTTAATCCCAATGAAACAAAGGCCCTTCAGACGGTTGGGGACCAGGAAGGTCCCTTGCAGATGTGTCTGTGGCCTTAATTTTGCTCCAAATTCTGTGACTGATGTGACAAAGTATTCATTCAATCTGGGTGGATCATGCAAAATTTGACATACCATGCTGCTTTACACTTATTTGGAGCACCTTTTATGTTACTTTCACATGCAACTTTGCTGGATTTTATCAGCTTAGCTTTGTAGTACTTTTTACTCCCAAAAGCATTGTAAACCAAATCCTCTGCGCAGCCCTTCAATTATCCTCACTGTCATATATTCAATAGAGTATGAGCAATTTTCTCGAATTTCTGCCAGTTCATTTTTTAAAAAAGTCATCAAAATCATTTTAAAATCTAATTTTTCCTGTTTGACACTCATATACAGATTCCCAATTTGTTTTCTTTAACTTGTCAATGAGTAACATAATGTGCTCCTCTCTTTGACCTTTTAGCCATGCCACACTAAATTCATTTGAAAAAGTTGGTTGTGTATGATAAAGTGTTAAAAACAATGGAATGTGATCTGCAAATACTGTGTCAGCCACACATTTCTTTCCGTGCAAATTAACAATAATTTCGTCTAAACATGCATCATTATCTTCACATCTTAAAATATTCAAAAATGTTCTGTAGTCTTGTTGTTTTGAATCTCCCATTTCAATATTAAAATCTCCACAAATAAACAACCTTTATTTTACTCTTAAAAATCTGTTAATCATTAATTCAAACTGTTCAAAAATACATTTATATGTATCTCCATCCCCTCCCCTCCTCGCCCCCATGAACCATGGACCTTGCCGTTGGTGGGGAGGCTTGCGTGCCTCAGTGATACAGATAATTGTACCGTAGGTGCAACTACAACAGAGGAGTATCTGTTGAGAAGCCAAACATGTGGTTCCTGAAGAGGGGCAACAGTCCAGATGATTGACTGATCTGGCCTTGTAACACTAACCAAAACGGCCTTGCTGTGCTGGTACTACAAACGGCTGAAAGCAAGGGGAAACTACAGCCATAATTTTTCGCGAGGGCATGCAGCTTTAATGTATGGTTAAATGAGTATGGCGTCTTCTTGGGTAAAATATTCTGGAGGTAAAATAGTCCCCCATTCGGATCTCTGGGTGGGGACTACTCAAGAGGACGTCGTTATCAGGAGAAAGAAAACTGGCTTTCTACGGATCGGAGCGTGGAATGTCAGACCCCTTAATCGGGCAGGTAGGTTAGAAAATTTAAAAAGGGAAATGGATAGGTTAAAGTTAGATATAGTGGGAATTAGTGAAGTTTGGTGGCAAGAGGAACAAGAGTTCTGGTCATGTGAATACAGGGTTGTAAGTACAAAATCAAATAGGGGTAATGCAGGATTAGGTTTAATAATGAATAAAAAATAGGAATGCATGTAAGCTACTACAAACAGCATAGTGAATGTGTTATTGTGCCAAGGTAGACACGAAGCCCATGACTACCACAGTATTACAAGTTTATATGACAACTAGCTACGCAGATGACAAAGAGATTGATGAAATGTGTGATGAGATAAAAGAAATTATTCAGATAGTGAAGGGGGACGAAAATTTAATAGTCATGGGTGACTGGAATTCTATAGTAGGAAAAAGAAGAAATGTAGTAGGTGAATATGGAATGGGGAAAGCCGCCTGGTAGACACACAGAGCATAACTTAATCATAGCTAACACTTGGTTCAAGAATCATCAAAGAAGGTTATATACATATAAGAGGCCTGGAGATACTGGAAGGTTTCAGACAGATTATATAACAGTAAGACAGAGATTTAGGAACCAGGTTTTAAACTGTAAGACATTTCCAGGGGCACATGTGGACTATGGCCACAATCTATTGGTTGTGAACTGTAGATTACAACTGAAGAAACTGCAAAAAGGTGAGAATTTAAGGAGATGGGACCTGGATAAACTGACTGAACCACAGGTTGCAGAGAGTTTCAGGGAGAGGATTAGGGAACGACTGACAAGAATGGGGGGAAAGAAATACAGCAGAAGAAGAATGGGTAGCTTTGAGGGATGAAATAGTGAAGGCAGCAGAGAATCAAGTAGGTAAAAAGACAAGGGCAATTAGAAATCCTTGGGTAACAGAAGAAATATTGAATTTAAATGATGAAATGAGAAAATATAAAACTGCAGTAAATGAAGCAGCCAAAAAGGAATACAAACATCTCAAAAATGAGATCGACAGGAAGTGCAAAATGGCTAAGCAGGGATGGCTAGAGGACAAATGTAAGGATGTAGAGGCCTATCTCACTAGAGGTAAGATAGATACCGCCTACAGGAAAATTAAAGAGACCCTTGGAGAAAAGAGAACCACTTGTATGAATATCAAGAGCTCAAATGGAAACCCAGTTTTAAGGAAGGGACGGAAAGCAGAAAGGTGAAAGGAGTATACAGAGGGTGATGTACTTGAGGACAATATTGTGGAAATGGAAGAGGATGTAGATGAAGATGAAATGGAAGATATGATACTGCGTGAAGAGTTTGATAGAGCACTGAAAGACCTAAGTCGAAACAAGGCCCCGGGAGTAGACAACATTCCATTAGAACTACTGACAGCCTTGGGAGAGCCAGTCCTGACAAAGCTCTACCATCTGGTGAGCAAGATGTATGAAACAGGCGAAATACCCTCAGACTTCAAGAAGAATATAATAATTCCAATTGGAAAGAAAGCAGGTGCTGACAGATGTGAAAATTACCGAACTATCAAAATACTAACACGAATTTTTTACAGACGAATGGAAAAACTGGTAGAAGCCGACCTCGGGGAAGATCAGTTTGGATTCCGTAGAAATGTTGAAACACGTGAGGTAATACTGACCCTACGACTTATCTTAGAAGAAAGATTAAGGAAAGGCAAACTTACATTTCTAGCATTTGTAGACTTAGAGAAAGCTTTTGACAATGTTGACTGGAATACTCTCTTTCAAATTCTAAAGGTGGCAGGGGTAAAATACAGGGAGCGAAAGGCTATTTACAATTTGTACAGAAACCAGATGGCAGTTATAAGAGTCGAGGGGCATGAAAGGGAAGCAGTGGTTGGGAAGGGAGTGAGACAGGGTTGTAGCCTATTCCTGATGTTATTCAATCTGTATATTGAGCAAGCAGTAAAGGAAACAAAAGAAAAATTTGGAGTAGGAATTAAAACCCATGGAGAAGAAATAAAAACTCTGAGGTTCGCTGATGACATTGTAATTCTGTCAGACACAGCAAAGGACCTGGAACAGCAGTTTAACGGAATGGAAATTATCTTGAAAGGATATAAGATAAACATCAACAAAAGCAAAATGAGGATAATGGAATGTAGTCAAATTAAGTCGGGTGATGCTGAGGGAATTAGATTAGGAAATGAAACACTTAAAAGTAGTAGATCAGTTTTGCCATTTGGGGAGCAAATTAACTGATGATGGTCGAAGTAGAGAGGATATAAAATGTAGACTGGCAATGGCAAGGAAAACATTTCTGAAGAAGAGAAATTTTTTAACATCAAGTATAGATTTAAGTGTCAGGAAGTCGTTTCTGAAAGTATTTGTATGGAGTGTAGCCATGTATGGAAGTGAAATGTAGGCGATAAATAGTTCGGGCAGGAAGAGAATGGAAGCTTTCGAAATATGGTGCTACATAAGAATGCTGAAGATTAGATGGGTAGATCACATAACTAATGAGGAGGTACTGAATAGAATTGGGGGAAACAGAAATTTTGGGAACAAACTGACTAGAAGAAGGGATCAGTTGGTAGGACATGTTCTTAGGCATCAAGGGATCACCAGTTTAGTATTGGAGGGCAGTGTGGAGGGTAAAAGTCATGGAGGGAGACCAAGAGATGAATACACTAAGCAGATTCAGAAGGATGTAAGTTGCAGTAGGTACTGGGAGATGAAGAAGGTTGCACAGGATTGAGTAGCATGGAGAGCTGTATGAAACCAGCCTCTGGACTGAAGACCCCAACAACAACAGATCTCTATTTGGAGACATATAGGCTAACGGTTATTATGTTTTCTTCAGTCAGTCTTATACAACTAAATTCTGCACCTATTTATGAAAAATGTGGTGTAATGTCTAATTTTGAAATTTTAGACCAGGCTTGATGTAAATTCCAGCACCATCATATTTACTCTGTTTCCTACATCTTATGTCAGTTAAAATATATCCTTGAGGAATGAAACTGTCAATGCAACAAAAATTTGAGGTCTAAAAGTTTATTTCTTACACAACAGACATTGACTTGCAAAAGAGTAAATAATTTATCACTTTTTTCTTTCTCAAGCAAGCACTCATCTTCTTGTGGCATATCTGAATTAGACACAGGTAATTGTCTACGTTGGAATGTTTACTTCTGCTAAAAAAGCAGTTTGATCATTGCTCCTGGTCTTGGTCCTGGTACAGATCATCACATCAGCAGCTAAATTCTATATTCACATCACTTTTGCCTTTTGCTTAATACCTTGCTGCATGTTTGGTTTCATATAAACTGCATAAATTCTTCGAAGTTTCCAGCCAAATTTTAACTTCCACATATTACAATGGAGGGGGAACACATTATCGTTACATGGGAGAACACATTATTCACTGAAACAGTTGAGTGCTCCACAAATCAGTGAACACCATCAGGTGCAGTGGCAAGGGGGGGGGGGGCGGTATAGCCCCCCCCCCCCCCCCCAAAGGGGGTATCATATTACACTGGATAAAATGACTTCAGAAATCAGCAAATACATTACTTCAACAGATTCAATAATTTTTTATAATTATGTAGCAATATAGGTTGCAATGTATTTCGAACACATTTTAACAAAAGAATAAGAGTGGCAAATAGCTTACTATCTAAACCAATAAATATCATTTAACTTAAAATGGGTGTCATTATTTATTAATATACATTGGATGTATATTTATGTACGAGTACCACTTACAATAATCAAGAAAGCTAAATTTGCCGGGTATGCCTACCAACACTTAAAATGCTGACCCCAGACAAAAACTTCGAAATCGCTGGACATCTGGGTCAAAGCGTATTATTTTCCTGGACACACAGATTCTGTAGACACGTTTTTACCCTGAACTCCAGATCAGTTACCAAAAACTACTTTAAGCAACACCAAATTTTATCAATTTGTCAGTGTAGGACCCTAAGTCTCCCTTGGTTAAGCGATATTCTCGTCAGCCCACACATGTTGATTGTGAAAATTTACAATTCGATCACGCTGGAAAGAAGCCTCATCCGTAAAGAGAACATTTGCACTGAAATGAGGATTGACACATTGTTGGATGAACCATTCACAGAAGTGTACCCGTGGAGGCCAATCAGCTGCTGATAGTGCCTGCACACACTGTACATGGTATGGAAACAACTGGTTCTCCGTAGCACTCTCCATACAGTGACATGGCCAACGTTACCTTGTACAGCAGCAACTTCTCTGACGCTGACATTAGGGTTATCGTCAACTGCACGAAGAATTGCCTCATCCATCGCAGGTGTCCTCATCGTTCTAGGTCTTCCCCAGTTGCGAGTGATAGGCTGGAATGTTCCGTGCTCCCTAAGACGCCGATCAATTACTTCGAACGTCTTCCTGTCGGCACACCTTTGTTCTGGAAATCTGTCTCGATACAAAAGTACCGCGCCATGGCTATTGCCCCGTGCTAATCCATACATCAAATGGGCATCTGCCAACTCCGCATTTGTAAACATTGCACTGACTGCAAAACCACGTTCGTGATGAACACTAACCTGTTGATGCTACGTACTGATGTGCTGTGTAGAGCAATGAGTCGCATGTCAACACAAGCACCGAAGTCAACATTACCTTCCTTCAATTGGGTCAACTGACGGTGAATCGAGGAAGTGCAGTACATACTGATGAAACTAAAAGGAGCTCTAACATGGAAATTAAGCATTTCCGGACATATGTCCACATAACATCTTTTCTTTATTTGTGTGTGAGGAATGTTTCCTGAAAGTTTGGCCGTACCTTTTTGTAACACCCTGTATATTGACCTCTGTGCAAGGGCACTGATGTGTGCTGAGAGAGACGGCATGTCTTCAGAAGCGTCTCCCGTTCATTTTTGTAGATTTCAGCAGGACACCACTAATGTCTGTGGTAGTGATGTGCGCTGCTGACTGTGGTGTGGCACCACAATCTTTGGACAATACCACATTTTGTGTACTCAATTTTGCTTTGGTTTGCTTATTGTTTTTTTTTTTTTTTTTTTTTATTTTGAAATGAGTGAACTGACTAATCCTAGTCAATCGCGGTGTTCAATTCTCGCAGTATCAGAATGGATTGGCTATCACTATGACCAAGTAAATGTAATTTCTGCTTTTGCAGCAGCACAAAAAACAGTTGTAGGCTGCCAGCTCTGAGAAAGGGAGGTGTGACTTGTTCCGCCAGCACAGCTCTTCGCTCCTCAGGCAGTCTAAGTTCCCTTTTTTCGTTTTTGTTTTAACGCTCATGGCCTACTGCCACATTATATAGTGTCCACACTTTATGGAAGGACGGTTATTCGTAATTGTTAAATTGCAAACAAGCAACCAAAAAACTGCATTTTGCTTAATTTAAGGTTCATACTTAACAAAGAAAGTTGTTTTCCCCACTCCATCCCCTTAATAATGAGAGTAACAGACCATGTTTGTTGGAATAAATACAATTCCATTGCAATTTGAAAACCTGATAGTACGTTTAACTTTGTAGCAAAATATCGTGCATGAAAGTTGATTCAGCAGCCATATCACTATTCCACTAACTGTAAGCCCACGTGTGGCATTGATAATTACAAGTCATGGTACTATTGCACAATACAGGTTCAAGAGTCACATAGACTTTGTCTCACTGTCTAGGTTTCAGTTTAGAATTATGTATTCTGGTGTGAAGGTCTTCAACAAGCTTCAGTCTAACTGAACCAGAGAATTGGAAAAAATTACCAATTCAAAGGAAAATTGCAAATTGTGGGCGGTTACACCAAGTACAAATCTGGCACTGTGAATGCAAGAAAAAAAAAGCATTTACAGCACCTGATAGAAATGCTTCCGTATATAATGGATTATGATCACGATGTGGATAGAAAAGGTCAAACAAGTGCGAAAGGCATAACACTGGTTTTATTATTAACCGCTGATTACACAATTTGTTCAATAGGAGCATCGAAGACATCAATGAGATGCTGTAAAGGGCTAGATTTGTATCTGGTGGCCAAAACTGGAACCAAATTATTCCAGCGATAATCATTAATGCATTAGAATATCTATCAAGTTTCGCTGCCATACAATAATTATAGTCCACACTGCACTCCGTGAGTAACTGCACTTTAATTATAATCACCCGGTATATCTTATGAGCCACTTCTACAAGTTATATGATTATCCAGACTCAAGTATTGAAAAATGCTATTAACAGCATTGTAAACAGCATTATAAATCTGCATGGAAGGTAATACAGTATTGCAAATGGATCTCTGTTACAGATGTATTTATTTTATTTTCAAAATATCAAGTATTCATGTAAATACGAAGCTATCAGTAGGATATTAAATGGAAGATAATATAACTGAGGGAACCCTGTCAATTTTCTACATTGCATTTCACTGATGATATCACAAAGAATCTTAAGCAGTTTAGTGATAGTGAAGTGATGTAATTGTCAGTCCGGAGAAAGAGGTTATTAGAAAATCATTCATTGTCCTTTTATTATGCCAGATAGCAAACACTGGCTTTATTTTTACAATCACCTGTTTTAACTAAACTCACCTTCTCATTGGTGCTGCCCCATAAAAAGTCTCACAACAAAATATTCAGAGCACAAGAACTATTTGTTTTCATTCTTTGGGAGTTTACTAATGAACTGTTACAAAGTATTCTCTTAGTCCATTGCACGGAAGTCGTTTGGGGGGAAAAATGTTGTGGATCTGTTCATCCACAAACAAATTAATTGGAAGATGACTTCCTTGTAGACCGACATGATAAACGTCATGAGTTCTCAGTATTTTTCCCGCAGTACAGGAGGTCAAACATTGTTTCAGTGTCAAAAAGGATGACAGTCCCATAACTGAATAACATCATCTGCTAACAGAATATACAGGATAATGAATAGATTTTTCTGGTTAATTCACGGATATTTTACCTACATCTTTGATATTACATATGGTTAAATGAGCAGTGTCAAACTTAAAAATTGCAATTCTCAGTAAATTGCCTTTGGAGCAAAAGCTACAAACTCTTTCACTTTTTAAGGAGTGGTAATCTACTACCTCCTAATCAACACACTAATGGAAAGTCTTAGCTGGAATACAAAGTAACAAATGAGTAAACACTATCTCCAACTGCATACGGATAGTCCAAGCAGTACTTACACATAGAAACAAGAAGTTTTAACAATATGACTTGCCCTTTATACTTACATTCTGTCTACAGACATACACAAATCAACATCCTCCTTGTGCTGCAGACCAAACAGAATGATTATCTTGGAAAGAGAAAGTGGGTATAACACTCCAGATAAGAGAGAATGTGAACCATGTCCTGTGCATAATACTCCAATCATACTGATTAAGCAGTAGATTACACAATACCAGCTCAGACTACAACTAAATCATATTCTCTGCTAGTGCGCCCTCTACACCAGACTATAACATTCACTTTCACCGTTGTGTTCTAATACTGACATGCCTCTCTAGTGTCAGTCTCTGTTTCTTCTGTGATATGAAGTATTCAGTTCTGCTAAGAAATAATACATGCCCCAACATTGCACATGCCTTCTGCAGTGCTTTACGAATTTGTAGAAGGTAAAACAAACAGAGAGCTAGTAGCCAGACTTAAGGCAACATACCTGTATGAAGAGGTAGGCTTTAAGACAATCCTTGGCGCAGGTTTAGAAATAAGCTGTTCATGTTCATTCCCAGTAGTATATTTATGCTTTACACGTCAATCACAAGGAAGAAAACCAAAGCGAAACAGCAGTTCTAACAAGTTAAACAATTTCTCACATCACAGTAATGCATTGGAAACTAAAATTGTGTATGGCAGCAGTAGCAAAATGTTTATTTCAAAGGACAACTGAATGAGTATCCCTTTAAAAGCTCCAGATCATCTCATCTCCTCAAATGCTGATCACGTGCACAGCCCAGGAAGAAAGGGCTGAGATCTGTAACTTTCTCAGTTC
The DNA here is from genome assembly GCF_021461385.2 of Schistocerca piceifrons. Classification (NCBI taxonomy): domain Eukaryota; kingdom Metazoa; phylum Arthropoda; class Insecta; order Orthoptera; family Acrididae; genus Schistocerca; species Schistocerca piceifrons. The sequence goes on along the minus strand of NC_060140.1, from coordinate 736,967,443 downwards.
TGTCTGATGTAGATTAGATTAGATTAGTACTTGTTCCATAGAGCATGAATACGACACTTCGTAATGATGTGGAACGTGTCAGGTTAATAAAAGTGTCTATACAAGATATTACATTACACAAAATATTACATGACACACTATTATTATTATTATTTTGTTTGTGGGGGTTGGGAAATTACCCACTTACTATATCCAAAAATTCATCTAATGAGTAGGAGTTGCCATTAAGAAATTCTTTTAATTTCCTTTTAAATGCTATATGACTATCTGTCAGACTTTTGATGCTATTAGGTAAGTGACCAAAGCATAATTTACCCCCTTCTGAGCCGAAGTTAGATTTAACCTTGAGTAGTGAAGATCATCCTTTCTCTTAGTGTTGTAGCCATGTACACTGCTATTACTTTTGAATTCGTTCAGATTGTTAATAACATATTTCATAAGTGAATATATATATTGTGAGGCTACAGTGAAGATTTCTCGCTCTTTAAATAAGTGTCTGCAGGATGATCTTGGATGAGCTCCAGCAAATATTCTGATTACACGCTTCTGTGCAATGAACACTCTTTTACTCAGTGATGAGTTACCCCAGAATATGATGCCATACGAAAGCAGAGAATGAAAATAGGCGTGGTAAGCTAATTTGCTCAGATGTATTATCGCCAAAATTTGCAATGACCCTAATAGCATAAGTAGCTGAACTCAAATGTTTCAGCAGATCCTCAGTGTGTTTTGCCAGTTCATCCCCTCATCAATGCATACACCTAGAAATTTTGAATAGTCTACCTTAGCTACCGATTTATGATCGAAGTCTATATTTATTAATGGTGTCATTCCATTTACTGTGTGGAACTGTATATACTGTGTTTTGTCAAAGTTTAATGAGAGCCCATTTGCAGAGAACCACTTAATGATTTTCTGAAAAACATCGTTTGCAATTTCACCAGTTAATTCTTGTCTGTTGGGTGTGATAGCTACACTTGTATCATCGGCAAAAAGTACCAGCTTTGGATCTTCGTGAATATAGAATGGCAAGTCATTAATATATATTAAGAACAGCAGAGGACCCAAGACTGAACCCTGCAGAACCCCATTCTTGATTGTTCCCCAGTTTGAGAAATCACCAGTTTTTTTTTTTTTGCATATTATGTGAACTGTTTATTTCAACTTTCTGCACTCTTCCAGTTAGGTGTGATTTAAACCATTTGAGCACTGTCCCATTCATACCACAGTACTTGAGCTTATCTAGAAGTAAGCACAAATAATCAGTATACTCCTAATTATTTGGGGTAATGTGGGGGAAAAGATATACGAATAATCAAAACACACAAGTAACAGATTTTTCAAACAGGGATTCTTTGTTTGAAAGTTTATCCAAGTTCTGTCCATGGGTACTGTAGGCCAACCTATTTCTTGAAGTAGCCTGTGTCATTGGTCTGCTTTTTCACACAGTATTTCAAATTTTTCTTGAAGCAGTAATGTCATTGTACTGAAACCCCCTCTGGCTCTTAGAATCTAGAAGTGCATCTACACACTGCAATGCAATACAATGACTAACAAGGTCACTGTCTTCATCCCCTTTCCACCTTCACTGTTCTCTCCTTTTTGCTGTGAAGTAGTGGTCAAAATTACGGCATCCGTCGCGTACTGGAAGCCAGGTTCCCATACGTCAATCTTCAGCTGCTCCTTGAAATTTTCTTTATTTTCATCTTCACATTCATTATTTGTGCAACTGCTCATCACCGAAAGCTTGAAAATCACTTTCTTCTATAGCAGGAAGGATTTTCCTTCATGGTCAAACTAGTGTACGTGGCTTGACTTCCCGCCAGGCATTAAAAATCCTATGCATGGCATCTAGAATTGTCAACTTCTTCCAGAAAGCCACCAATCATCTTCATCAACTAGCACTCTCAGTAGACCAACCCTGTAGTGCTGTTTCACCTATGCAATTACACCTTGGTTCATTGGCTGCCACGTCAGGAGGTAAAAATTTAGTTATGATGAGACCATCATACGCAAATCCTGTTATCAGGAAGTGAAGGGCTGTTATCAGGCACAGTCTTCTGTGACAATCCTTCCTCTCCTAGAAATAGCCAACTTTGTGGTACAAAATGTGGGTGGGATAAGTTTTTGAAAATTTCACTCTCCATCCAGGGTCCTTTTTGATTATAATAATGCACAGGGAGCCCCTTAGCTGCAATATCTTTGAATGATCTAGACTTTTTTATAATCAATAGTATAGTAGTTTCACTTCCTGGTTCCCAGGAGCATTAGCAGTGCAAAAAATTGCCATGTGTTCTTTAGATGACTCACCCAGGAGCACAAATTTTGCTCTTAAAAAACCAGGTTTCTGGCATGCAGACATTTCCAATATAGGCCACTTTCATCATCTGCATTATAAATTTCGTCTGGTGTAAAATTCTCTTCTTCCACAAATTTCTGTAACTTTTTCCAGAAGGAATCAGCAGCCATGACATTTGAACTTCCACTCTCCTTGCACAATAAGTTTGTGAATCCCCTGGCATTTGAATCGTGTTAGCTAGCTAGAGGAGGCATTAAATTCTCCCTCTAACCGCAGAGCTCCATGAAAAAACTTAGCTTTTTCAGCACACATCACACCTGAAACACTGACAGCTTCTGCTTGTTTTTGGCTAAACCACTGCAAAAGAGCAAGCATCTTATTCATCAAATGTAGGTCTTTTCATGCTTTTTCCTGCAGTTGGTCCCGAACTAGAATCTCATTTCCCCTTGAACAGTCTTTCCAATACCATAATCAGCAATTAGTTTTGTATGAGTTTCACCCTTCTCAAATCTTTCAATCACTTCTCATTTTTGTTTCAATGTCAACAAGTTTCTTTCATTTGACCACACTATCTTTTACAAATTTCATTTAACTTGCTTCACTGACACACACTGATTAACATAAGAAAACTGACTGTTTTTGATTTACATAGAACACACTGGTCAATAACAATGGAAATGGTACTCTGTTTTCACATGGCAGTGATTTGAACAATGTAAGTGGCACTTGTCATGCACCAGGTTTATTATTATTATTATTTGCATGAGAAAAATTTGCATTTTTTTAGATTGATAAATAATCAGGAGTATACTGTACCTGATTGTAGACAACTTTCACTAGCTTTGCACGATGCTGACACCAAGCTGCAGGTAACTGACAGAATTATAGATGTGACACCACTCAATTATAGAACAGGGCTTCAGAATTATAGCTGCTTGTGAAATACTGGGAAAAATTAATCTGTTCTAGATATACTGAATTCTGTATCCTAAGTGAACCACTTACAGTGGGGCATCCGATGTGGACAACGGATCACATGTGTGCTGGAACCTATGGTTGGCTGTAAGCAGCTTGCTTCAGCCACAAATAAAATAAAAGGCAAAGGAAGTTAAGAGTATTCAGGATTCAATTTTAAAGTGTACTCTCTGCATAACTCAGTAAGCCGACACGATTTTTCATTATTGTTTCAAAACTAAAATGCTAAATTTCAGAAGCACTATAAACGTATTACTTACTTTCAACAACTATTTGTAAAATATTTCTATTCCTTTGATGTAGCATCAGCCTAAGATTACATTAACAACACGACCAGTGGCTGGCAGCATTTAAGGCGAGACTGCTGGCCTATCTGATTGTTGAACACTAACAACAAAGTTTCTTGCAGCCGATACATGTGCGGGTAAGCTCTAATGGCTAGCTCTATAATGCAAGTGGTAGCCTGAGGCCAAAACACACAAAGTCATGTCATGACACCGTCATGTCTAGGTCTATTAACACTGCTTATAGCATCATATATAAGTTACAAAATCTCAGCACGCATGGCTGTTCTCAACTTATATGTGTGTGTGTGTGTGTGTGTGTGTGTGTGTGTGTGTGTGGTTTTCTTTATTTACACAAGTGAAAAACAGAAAACACATTGTGACTATGAGAACACAAGGGAGCTACCTGCTTACACTTAAACTATTTTCTCACATGTTTTCCAGGCACCTCTTTTCTGCCAGATTCTTCCTGCCTTCCATCTTACTAGTTCCAAATCCCTGTCAATGACTTCATAAAACAGGGTACTAGTAAGCCACCCCCCCCCCCCCCCCCCCCCCACACACACACACACACACAAATTTTCAAACTTTTTTTTTACTAGCATACATGACACTTTCAGTTCCACGACCACAGTGTTTCTTTAAGTCTCGTGTGTTTTGCAGTTATTATATGCTACATTGTAACTCCTTTGTATGAATTTATGACTCCTCAGTCTTGTCATTTTTTAAAATTAGTTAATTTTTAATCTTATCTACATTTTTTCCTAGCTGATTTGCCTTTTAGTACATCTGCATTTCTATCAGTATTCAAGGGCACGTGTCAAATACAAAAAAGGGAGATGGAACTGTAGCAGTGGAAGCCCGAAGATGCACAAAAATCATTTTAACAAAAGAAGGTTTACAATGAAATGAATAACATTCTGAGTAACACACACATGTCCAACTCTAAAGAGAACTATAGAAGGCAGGTAAAGGAAAGGAAAAATATGTGGAGATTCAAATGAATTTCATTTATTAACAATGTCATGATGCAGAATTTTCACATTTTCTTTTAAAAATTAAGGAAATCTTCAGACCATCTAAATTTTGATAGTTTGCCTTTGAGGCAAGTACACAAATATTACTCACAACTGTACATTGTTACATGCTGCACTCAAGTTTTATCAGTGAGTATATATGTGGCATATAAATATATTCACTGTCAGATACATCTAACTGTAAAAAGCAAGTAAATCAGTAAAAAAAATTATACAGCCTTATAAAATATGAGTTTTACTACCAATGGGAAAAACAGTCCAATACATCAATACAAAGATGTATAATCTCTTATAAGATTCATGATAGCTGCAGCTTTAGGATTAAAAAACTCTGTTCCAGGTTGGGAGTCACTAATTATGCCAGCTAATTTAACAAAAATTTCATCACCAATACCAAGTATGGCCAGAGTGCGTTGTAACTCAACACAACGTGGGTCACACATCACCTGAGGAACACTCTCTGCTTTTGCCTGCAACTCCCGTATCTTAGTTGCTTGTGCTTGTGACACTTTAGAAACCCTCGTAACAACGTCCTGGAGGCGGAAGAGAGAATTTCTCATGCCAGCAATCCTACGCTCCCTGTCCCAGAACCCCAGCTGGGCAGGCTGCGGGGCCTCTGCTTCTGGTACAGCATCCTCAGCATCATCTGCTAGCCGTACTACTTTGGTTGGAGGCTCAGCTGTAGTCTGATCTTTTGTGGGGCTGGATGTGGTGGTAGTTGGCTGACGAATGCTCTGGTCTGCCTCCACATCGAGAGTACCGGTACTTGTAGATGCTGCTTCAGCTTGTGATGGAATGATTGGCCTCCGAAGCCGCTGTTTGGCCTGTGGAATTTGTTTTCAGTGGCTTAGTCAGAAACATTTCAGCTTTTGTAAATACTAAATGATCTTACATAAACCAAGAACAAATGTTAGTAAAACATAGCAAGTTAAGCTGAGTATCTAAATCATACAAGCCGAATGGTAAAACAAGGAAACCTTATCGGCTTATATCTTACAAAATAAATTCATGGAAGAACTGACCGAACTAAAAGCACTCTTACTAACTAATGAAGTAGATGAAGCACTACATAAAATCTGTAAATACCAACCACATTCCACTCAATGTCTGTTAAATTTGGGGAGAATCAACATTTAGTTGAATGTTGCAATTGACAGCACATAAAAATGGCATTAAAACAGAGTTAGGAATCATGAAACATAATAGGCCTATATTTATTTATGACGACGTATAGAATACTACCAACTCATGGAAAACTTTTGTAGTGCTATTTCCCCCAACTCTGAACTAAATATCCCACACACATTATGCAGGACTTCCCAAAATCATTCTACACTTAAACTGCAACATCTGTCTTGGAACTTAAATATTACACAACTAAGTACTGCTTTGCTATACGACTACATAATATCAAAAAATATGTACAAACAACTCAATGAACTGATGTGAACCACTAAGGGTACTACAAGATCAATTTCAAAAGTATTTCTACCGGTCCTGAGTCCCGAACAGACATCTGAGCTACACTAGAAAAATGCATCTGTGAAACGTTATAACAAAATCACTGTCATTTACAGAACAAGAATTTAATCCTTCAGGGATGGATAGACATTTCGTTTTTTTGCTCACTGCCAGCACATGGCATGTGTAACAGATTCTCCCAGGCTTTGATGTAATACTGATGGTGTGTCAGCTGAAAAGAAGAAAAACTGGACATAGGAAGTATACAGGTATACTGTGCCTGTGAGAGACAGTTCACCAAAGTAAAACAATGGTATGGAGAAGCAGACCAACATGTAGTACATTCTTAGTGTAGGTCCCAAAAGCCTATGCTTGCTGGGCAAATGAGAATTTCTGTGCATGACTCATCTGCAGCAGCTGATATCAGATGACTAACAGCACTTGCAGTGTTGACAGCTTTCCCACTGCTTGCTGCTATTAGCATTCATTCACACAACAAACCATGGGAAGTCCACAAGACAAATCATGATGTAGATAGTCAATGAGATTATCATTTGTACTTTCCCATGGCTTGTAAGTAAAGTTAACTTTTACTTCATTGTCTTAGGTTCGAATTTAATCACATGATCAGAATTTTCATAAAAATTGGACATAAGACACACAGGTAGGCCATTGCACTCATGAATGTTTACCTCTGGCTACATTACATGTCAATCTATTATGGCACTCATTTTTTCCACTTTGAGATTTGGCAACTTCTCTTACTAATATGTAAATTATCACATTCCAAACTAACCTTGGCCTAAGGGTATGCTACTGGTCAGTTTTCATCACATCTTTTTTCTTCCAGTCACCACAGAAACACGAAAATAAGGCACTCTCCAAATCAAAAACAAATGACATCAATTTATATCTTCTCCTAAAAAAATTAGTTTCAGTGACTCTCACTGGCTACCTTATAAGATCACCCAAATGGCTATGACCAATATTAACAAACTGTCACATCAGTAGGCTAGAAAAAGCCGCTGACATCACAGACACACTTTAGCCTCAGATGACACATGAGTACTCCCTAGCTTCAAGAGTAGGACTGCTGACCTTTCTAAAAGTATTGGCAATCCGATATATTAATATTTAAAAAAATATTATTTTTATTATCAGCTCTTTATATATCAACAGAAAAAATATCAACATACTGGCCTATAAAAATATCAGCTGCACATTGTAAATATACTGCCAGTTTTAGAGCTGTACATTTAAGTATTGATTTATCATTAAATATTCTGTACATCAACAAGCTAGCATCTGTGTATCCCCCTTAGGGCAAGAATTTAAAAGAAAATGATGTTCATTCTTGGCTCACAATGGTAACTGCATGTAAGTGGGATAATAAAAGTTGTCTCATGCAGCCGTCATTTGGTTTTGTCACTAATCTGATTTGCTTGGAACACTACATGTCAACTTCCCCATTTTTTCATTTCTGCAAACACTAGCAACCTAGCAGCTGTAGTGTCAAAACTGCATGGTGAAGTTAAACGTTTCTGTTAGTAGCACTAAGCACCGATTCCACTAGTATTTTTCCTCACACACCTCCACCCACCATGAAGACCAATTTTGTTATTTCGATTTTTGTTCATTTTCAGCAACTGTTTTTGAAGAATGCTGATGTGAAGAGAGAGAACACTAATTGCATTAAACCCCCCCCCCCTTTTTTTTTTTAACGCAACTGGTGTGCTATTTCTGCACATAGAAAATCTTGTTATTCCATTAACACCACCACACCCCAGAGCAACCTGACTTCTTCTTTGTCCCACCTACACTTGCTTCACACAGTCAAAGAGAAAGACTGAATGTGATGAAAGCTCGATAAGTAGTAACATTCCTTCACCTAGTGAAAGTAAAATTATGTTGTTCTACAATTTCAAAAGAACAATTCCAAACATTTATGGAAAATTGAAAAAAAAAAAAAAAAAAAAAAAAAAAAAAACTGATATTTTATCAACAGCCCTACCTCCTCAGAATATAACACGACTCTACAGATTTTATACGAGAATCAAAGCCAAGACATTTTCATGACTTTCCATAACCTCTTTACTTACATTCATGACCGCTCGAAAATATGCACATAATGTAGGTATGTATGAACTGTAGTATACCATTCATCACATGCTATAAGAACATTAAACTCTCACACAGGATGGGGTATGACTATTTTCAGATATATTTATCATCCCGTCAAAACTAAAACTTCTTTGTTAATGGAAAGGCCTCTTAGCTGCATCATTTCCATCGAACACACATATCAGCTTCTAGACAAAATCTATGAAATCATGAGGTACACTTTGCAGTAAGTTCATCACATCTCTATTCACTACATCAGCCATTGAGGCAGACATGATTTTTGACACAAATTCTTCCATTGCAATTGTCACTCAAGAATTTCTCAAAATGCAGGTCTGCATAACTGAGTGCTACCTATGAGCCACCTTTGACAACCTATTTTCAAAGGACTCTTCTCAGCAGTTTTCTGATACAGATATTCTGAAGGGCAGGGGTAAAATACAGGGAGCAAAAGGCTATTTACAATTTGTACAGAAACCAGATGGCAGTTATAAGAGTCGAGGGGCATGAAAGGGAAGCAGTGGTTGGGAAGGGAGTGGTGAGACAGGGTTGTAGCCTATCCCTGACTTTATTCGATCTGTATATTGAGCAAGCAGTAAAGGAAACAAAAGAAAAATTTGGAGTAGGAATTAAAACCCATGGAGAAGAAATAAAAACTTTGAGGTCCACCAATGACATTGTAATTCTGTCAGAGGCAGCGAAGGACTTTGAAGAGCAGTTGAACAGAATAGACAGTGTCTTGAAAGGATATAAGATAAACAACAAAATCAAAACGAGGATAATGGAATATAGTCGAGTAAGTCGGGTGATGCTGAGGGAATTAGATTAGGAAATGAGACACTTAAAGTAGTGAAGGAGTTTTGCTGTTTGGGGATCAAAATAACTGAATGGCAAGGAAAGCGTTTGTGAAGAAGAGAAATTTTTTAACATCAAGTATAGATTTAAGTGTCAGGAAGTCTTTTCTGAAAGTGTTTGTATGGAGTGTAGCCTTGTATGGAATGAAGCTTTCAAAATGTCGTGCCACAGAAGAATGCTGAAGATTAGATGGGTAGATCTTATAACTAATGAGGAGGTACTGAATAGGATTGGGGAGAAGAGAAGTTTGTGGCACAACTTGACTTGAAGAAGGGATCAGTTGGTAGGACATGTTCTGAGGCATCAAGGGATCACCGATTTAGTATTGGAGGGCAGTGTGGAAGGTAAAAATCATAAAGGGAGACCAAGAGATGAATGCACTAAACAGATACAGAAGGATGTAGGTTGCAGTAGGTACTGGGAAATGATGAAGCTTGCACAGGATATAATAGCATGGAGAGCTGCATCAAACCAGTCTCAGGACTGAAGACGACGACAACAACAACAACAACAACAACGATCTGTGCAATCATTTTTGGAAATAAAGACTTCCTTTTCTGTGTAGTTTTTGCCCACAGCAGTTGCAACAAATCCATATCCACGAAATGAGTTGTTTTACGATTACACACTTTGTCAGAATCTGTTGCCATTTCCACAACAGTTTTCTTTATGAACTGAGAATCAGTGCTATACATTCAACTGAACACATCTCTGTACGAAAATGGGCAGAGAGAGTCATTTGACTAACACTTAAAAACTAAGCAAATTCAGCTGATAAGGATTTAAGAAACTAGAGTTGTACACAAAGGAATCTGTCTTCTAAGTAAGGTTTAACTGTTTAAAGTTCCTACTTTCACATGAGCTTTAATGTGTTTCAGCAACATACTTCAATGAGAAATAAGTTCAATCACATTCTTCATGACTTCACTATTACCAATCCATCTTATAGAACAAAATTTGCGAAGAAACTTGGAAAACTCAGTGATATTTGAGAAAGTTACCTTACTTGAAAAAAATCCTTCACGAAGTACAAGATCACTATCACAAATACATTAATACTGCAACCAATTTTATTTTGAGCAGTTTTCAGAGCTCTGTTCATTACATGAACTGAGCAAGTGCCACAATGAAACATTTGTCATTGATTATCTTCTTCATTGATTAGAAATGCTTATAAATAATGCAAGATCCTGAATCGAGCAAAATCTTCAAGTTCACATTTGGCCCATCCACTGAAATTTGAATTACAAGGGTAAGCCCATTATTACCCGCAAAGTAATTATAAATAAAATTTTATTGTAATCAAATAGGAAACTTGCAACAACATTTTTTGACATGGTCTCCTTGCGTTTCAATGCACTTGGTCCATCGTTGTACAATCTTCCTGATGCCCTCATAAAAGAAGGTTCTCGGTTGAGCTGCAAGCCAGGAATGCACTACTTCTTTCACTGCTTTGTCCGAGGCAAAAGTAATCATCTCAATGTAACGTACACTGTTGATTATTGTGCCCCTTTCCTAATTATGTTCCAGTACTGGACCTTGTGTGTCCCAAAAAACCGTAAGCATCAGTTTTCCTGCAGTTGGTTGGGTCTTTAGCTTTTTCTTGCATGTCAAATTCAGATGTTTCCATTCCACACACTTCCGTTTACTCTCTGGCTCATAATGAAGGATCCATGTTTCGTCCATCAGCAACAATTCTGTCTAAGTAGCTGTCCCCTTCATTACCATAGCGATCCAAATGTTTTTTGCAGATGTCCATGCGCGTTTGTTTCTGCAACTGTGTGAGTTATTTTGGGATCCATCTTGTACAAACTTTATGAAACCCAAGTCTGCTGTCGATGATTTCTTAAGCAGAACTGTGACTAATTTGCAGACGATGTGTCACTTTGTCAATAGCTGATCATCGGTCTAAGAGAATCATTTCACGTGAACGCTCAATGGTTTCTTCATTTATGGTGGTAAACAGTCATCCAACTATTTCATCGTGCATAAAACTTGTGCGACCATTTCGGAATTTTTCAATCCATTCATAGACACTCCGTTACGGCAAAACGCTGTTCCCATATTGTACCAAAAGTCTTCAATGAATTTCGGCCCCTGATACGCCTTCTGACCACAAAAAAGCGGATCACTGAATGTTGCTCTTCTTTGTTGCAAATAGACAGCAGAGCAGCATTGATTAACGGCATGGCAGTGGTAACGAAACTAATCTAGCAGCTTGAAAATTATAAAGATGTAACAACAAATAACCAAAGCACGCATCAACAAAACAACAGTACTACCACAAAAATAACTAAATTGCGGATAATAATTGACTTACTCTCGTATATTCTGAAGTGACAAATTCAAACCATTAACATCCCTCAGAAAACTTGACCGTAAAGCAGCAGATGTGGCAGAATTCAAAAACATAGACTTGTTAAATATCTTGCAGATACAGACATACTGTTCATCCCAGAAACAAACCACCAAAAATCCATCTGCCCCTTTTGGATAGCTTTGTTCAAACTCTCATCATATGACACACAAAAGAATCCAATTTCCCTGACTTTGTTAGGAGATTCTGGAAATGAGGGCCAAATCCATAAGTAATTATACATAACTTATCCTTGCATAATGGATTTTTTTTTTTTTTGCAATCACGCTGTCAGGAAACAATTTGAAATTATTCTACAGTGTTTCCAGAACTTCTTACTAATGAATGAGACATGATTATTCACAGATCATATGATTTTAGATTTTACTATCTCATCAGTTCCTTAAAAAAGTTTCAATGAGTCTGTTTTGAAACTCTTCGACTGAAGTTCTAGATGTCGCAGGAGCAAGTGTTGGTAATTTGTTACTGCCATTCACATTCTGTTCGGAAGGAACTAGTGACTGTGATGGTATTATCTCCGCTACAGCAAAAGGTAACTTTCTTTGCTGCCTTGAAACTAACAAATGAACCAGCGTTGAAGGTCTCGTGTCGTACACACGAAATCCCACGAGCACTAGCACCAAACTCACATTTGCACAAAATGCTCGACAGACGTGAATTTACAATCTGCGAGAGATACTAATATGGTGTGGGAAATGTTTTGGCTAGTGAGAAATTGGTTTTACTCTGACCGTATTTAGTAACTTTAAAACCAGATTAAAATTACAATAGTATTAATTATTAAAAATCTTAAGAGCAATGTCTTTCCAAAAAAGGATGCGGATTAAAGTGATTTAAAAAGAGAAAGTGGACAGAATTAAAGAAACAGCTGTTCTAACTGATAATCCTACAGCAACACTGTCATGAGCAGAGCTACAATTTGTGTCATTTCCACTAGGCGTTTACACCTCATATAGCTCAACAATGCCACATTCCAAATTTCTCCATCTCCACCTGCCCCTCAAGACTGCCAAAATAAAATTCATGGCCACCTACTCAATAGGTTCTGCAGACACCTAGGGCCACTACTACAGTACATGTATTGTGATGGATGCCAACTGGTTGGCTTCCAACAGTGAAAATCTATGATAATGAACACAAGAACTATTTATGAGATTCCGCACACACAGCCTCTGTTACTTGGCACTTGACTTACAAAAGGCTGTGGAGTTCCTTGTGTTTAGTCCGCTTTATAGTAACCTGGGTAGTTTCATACCCTGATGCAACATTCTACATAACAAGTTGCTGGTAACATTGGGCACTAACTGTAAAATCTCCCACATTCAGAACAAAATGCTTATTTGCCACTCCACCTATAATTTATTAGCATATTGGGCTCTGAATGTAAATTCCACATAGCTCTGACAATGTTAACATTATAGAGGTTTTTAACTTTTCAAGTATATAGATGGCTGACAGTGTTCATTGTAATCATTAATATTACATAAATGCTTAGGATGAAGTCGTCATAGCTGAGAAGTATAAGAGGAAGAGCAGTGCTTTTTAAGTAGCTACATTTTGCAAATGCACATGCCAATACTGAAAGTAATATAGAAGTATTCCCCATGAACTAATTGTGAATGAATGAGCCAGTGACAGATTTTGAGAAAGATGACTATCAACAAAATCTGTACTAACAGCTTTCGGGAAACAAGACACTGACTCAACTGACAATAGTTAACTGAAAAATATATACCTCAATGCTACAGCTGCCATTATACTTCAATTGTTGGATTGGAAATTCTGAATCGAAAAGAGAAGTTGGGAAAGAAGGTTGTATATGAAGATGTCCGGACATGTCCGAAAGGACAGATACCATCTTCATATATAGTTAAGGCTAACCGGCCATTGATCTCCTCCTCATGTGCTGGATCCACACACATTGCCCGAACTCTTACGGGACTCTGTAAGATTGTCTGCCACGAGTAATGAGTGTAATGGGCAGGGGCACCACGAATGTAGTGTATGGACATTAAGCTGGGAATGTGGGTCTCATGGGGAGTGTGCAAGGGATAAATCCCTGCAGTCCCACTATCCTCTGTGCCCTTGGTGGCTCAGATGGATAGAGCATCTGCCATGTAAGCAGGGGATCCTGGTTTCGAGTACTGGTCGGGGCACACGTTTTCAACTGACCCCGTTGATCTTTATCAATGCCTGTCGGCAGCTTAGGGTCTTTATTTGCTTATCGTTTCATGAAGGTTGTATGTTGATCTCTGCTGTCATACAAGAAGTTTTCAAATCCCTAAATTGGAAAACAGAAGGAACAGGCTACATGTTCATGGAAAAATTCCAAACCACCTTTGTTTTGATGATGATATCACACTGTTTATGACAGTGCAGATGAACTACAAGAACAAATGGAAGATCTTTTTCGAGTTTCCTGGCAATCGAAAACTTAGTTTTGAACAGGTATGTTTACAATCAGTAGCCCTACATATAACATGTTTTGATTCATGTAATTGAGACAGGGATTGTTTCTTCAGAAACAGTCACCCAGACAACAACAGTGAGATACACATTGGGAATTTCTTAGAGAGACAAGAATGAAAATCAATAGGGTTGAAATCAATGAGGATGCAACGTCATGAAACAGTATTGGTGCAAACTGTTCAAATATGATGAATCTGCAATGTAATCAATATTTAGTGACAATCTAATCCAGGTTCAAGTCCTGGTCTGGAACAAATTTTCAATTGTCACTAAATATTCTTTAGACATAATTGTAATGCTAATTAAATGGAGGTATTAAATATCCCAAATTGCGGGTGTTAATGGCTGAGCTTGAATTATGTACATTCAAGGCAAGGTTAACCTGAACTTCAGGAATGATGCTTTGCGATGCATCACAAAATCCTGAAATTCACTACGATGATGATGATGATGATGATGATGGAGGAAGAGGAGGAGGAGGTGGAGGAGGGGGGGGGGGGGGGGAGAGAGAGAGAGAGAGAGAGAGAGAGAGAGAGAGAGAGAGAGAGAGAGAGAGAGAGAGGAAAGTAAAAGCTGATGAAACCTGTCATCAAGCTAGATACACTGGTTCAGTACCACAATGAAATGGTTTACCAAAACGTCACTTTTGTCTTACTGGATGGAAAGCAATTCACAAAAACCTGATATCTGTAAAACAGAAGTGGAGATTCAATGAAATATTAAGATCAACTGGGGAAAAAAATGAAGACCAAAACAAAAAACCACCAGACCCAGAGTCATGAGCAACAACATGACAGAGGTATTACAATCAGAAAGTCTAACAGCAGACCAATGGATCGAAGTGCAGCAAACTATTCACCAATTCAATGCAGCAGCAGCAATTTGTGAGTGACCATAACACTTTGAACCATAATCATTGGACCACATTAGCCACCACCCAAAAAGTGTAACTGCACTCACTAAATACATCATAGGCCACAGAGATTAGTGTGAACACTAAACATGGAAAATAATAATATGCACTGTTGGTCATAGTAGACACTGGCATGTGGTGATGACAGAACACAACTAGAGTACAAACAACACATATATGGTTACTCTGCAATTCACACTGTTTGACAGATGGTGAAAAACACTTTCCTTCTATCTCTCTACCATTCCACTCTCCTATACCTCTGAGGGAATTTTCTATGTGAGCTCAAATTTCCATTATTTTATCACAATGGTCGTTTCTCCCTATACAGGGTGTTACAAAAAGGTACAGCCAAACTTCCAGGAAACATTCCTCACACACAAAGAAAGAAAATATGTTATGTGGACATGTGTCCGGAAACGCTTACTTTCCATGTTAGAGCTCATTTTATTACTTCTCTTCAAATCACATTAATCATGGAATGGAAACACACAGCAACAGAACGTACCAGCGTGACTTCAAACACTTTGTTACAGGAAATGTTCAAAATGTCCTCCGTTGGCGAGCATACATGCATCCACCCTCCGTCGCATGGAATCCCTAATGCGCTGATGCAGCCCTGGAGAATGGCGTATTGTATCACAGCCGTCCACAATACGAGCACGAAGAGTCTCTACATTTGGTACCGGGGTTGCGTAGACAAGAGCTTTCAAATGCCCCCATAAATGAAAGTCAAGAGGGTTGAGGTCAGGAGAGCGTGGAGGCCATGGAATTGGTCCACCTCTACCAATCCATCGGTCACCGAATCTGTTGTTGAGAAGCGTACGAACACTTCGACTGAAATGTGCAGGAGCTCCATCGTGCATGAAGCACATGTGTCGTACTTGTAAAGGCACATGTTCTAGCAGCACAGGTAGAGTATCCTGTATGAAATCATGGCAGTGAATCGAGGAAGTACAGTACATGCTGACTAAACTAAAATGAGTTTTAACATGGAAATTAAGCGTTTCCAGACACATGTCCACATAACATCTTTTCTTTGTGTGTGAGGAATGTTTCCTGAAAGTTTGGCCGTACCTTTTTATAACACCCTGTATAGTTGAGAACAGAGAAAATCCCTGGGACCTGTAGGAGAAAGTTGGTGACAAATTTCATGAAAATATCTCACAACAACAAAAAATGCCTCTATTTTATAGATTACCAGCCCCACTCCCTTATATCTGTGACATTGCCTCCCATTTTGTGATTTTACCAAATAAGCTGCTGCTCTCTGAAGTCCAGAAGAGAACAGACAAGTGTGGTGTAGGCTGGCTCTCTAGGTCATTTGTTGCACCTTCTAAATGTTCTGTCAATAAAATGCAGTCTTTGGTTCATCTCTCCCATAATGTTTACAATGTGATGGTTCCAATTTACGTCACTCATAATTGTAATCCCTAGATATTCAATTGAATTGAGAACTCTTAAATTTGTGCAATTTAGTTCATGATAAATCACCACTTTCCCACCAAGCAGATTTCGTATATAAACCATATTGTAATTTGTTTTGACCTTCTTATGACTTCACTAAATGATTAATTGGCAGCATCACCTGCAAACAGTCTAAGAGGGCTGTGCAGATAGTCTCCTAAATTGAGTATGACTCTTCCTTGGGGAACACCTGAAAGAGCTTTGGTTTCACTAGCTGACTTTCTGATAGGGACACAGGACTTCTAGTTGCAAGATCTGGGACAATACTCTCAAGGTACACAATTTAATTAGAAGCAGCTGGAGAGTCGTCTGGAAAAATGGAATAAATTCTAGTTCCCCCGTCAGCAGCACTCTTCGCTTCATATGAATAAAGATCCATGCTGTGTTTCACAAGAACAATATTTTCTGAGTCTGTGCCAGTTATGTGTCGATAGACCATTTTCCTCTGTGCGCTTCATAATGTTGGGACACACTGTGTGTTCCAAAACCGTACCATAAATCAATGTCAATTATGTGTGTCTATAATTAAGCAAATTACTTCAATTTTCTTTCTTGTGCATTTGTTTGATATGTGCATCTTTCTAATATCTGAGTACATACATTTTGTTGAACGAGTGGTTGTCTTACAACTGCTAAAAATGGGGATATGAGGTGATCAAAGCCTTGGCATAACAATGTGCACATAAACAGATGGAGGTAGAATCACATACAAAACTTATAAAAAAGGCTGTGCAATGGCAAAGCTATCATTTGTTTCCAACACAATTATGAGTGCACAACAGAAATTAACTGACTTTGAACGCAGAATGGTAGTTTGACCTAGATGTGCTGGACATTCTATTTGGAAAATTGTTAGGGAATTCAAGAGTCTGAGATCCACAGTGTCAAGAGTGTGCCGAGACCACTAGACATTACCTCTCACCATGAACACAGCTGCCATGGGCCTTCACTTAACAACCGAAACCAGTGGCGTTTGCACAGAGTTGTCAGTGCTAACACACGAGCAACACTGCACGGAATAACTGCAGAAATCAATGTGGGACACACGAACATATCCATCAGACCAGTATGCGAAATGTATCATTAATGGGCTACAGCAGCATATGACCAACACGCATGCCTATGCTAACAGCACAACATCACCTGCAGTGCCTCTCCTGGGCTCGTGACCATATCATCAATAAGGCACTGCGCAAGCTGGTGGTGGCTCATTAATGGTGTGGGCTGTGTTTATAGGGACAGACTGTGTCTTCAGTGTCAAACTGGACCAATCTTTGACTGGAAATGGTTATTTTTGGCTACCTTGAGATTATTTGTTCCCAAACGACGACAGAATTGTTATGAATGACAATGCACCATGTCACCAGGCCACAATTGTGCATGATTGGTTTGAAGAACATTGTGGACAATTTGAGCAAATGATTTGGCCACTCAGATCACCCCAACATGAATCCCATTGAAAATTTATGGCACATAATTGAGAGGTCAGTTCCTGCACAAAATCCTGCACTGGCAACAATTTCGCAATACAGACAGCTACAGAGGCAGCATGGCTCAACATTTCTGCAGGGGACTTCCAACGACTTTTTGAATCCACACCATGGGTGAACTACTGTACTATGCCAGTAAAAGGTTGGCACAGTATTAGGCGGTATCCCATGACTGTCATATCAGTGTATTCTGTCACCTTACTCTGAAGGGAACCTAGCTGGTAAACAATTTGAACCAAAAGGCCCCTTTGTTAAGTTGGTTCCCCATACCAATTATATCTACTTCCATACAACTCATATTGACATCTCATTTTGAATTCTGCAATGAAATTATTAACTGCATCTTCTTTCATGACAGAACTACAGGAAACTGTGTTTAGTCGTTCCACTTCCATGGTGTTCTCACTAACGTTACTACTGCCACTGGTATATTTTACATACGAACAAACCTCTTTGAATTTTCTACCAAGTTTAAAAGTGTCACACACTGATATCCACACTAACTTGAGTAGCTAAACCGTTGCCAATCTTAAGATCCTGCATTCCATTAAATTTGGCACGGTTTTTCTGTTGCTCCAACATCTGTTTGCTGACCTATTTTGTGTACCATGGAATGTTTCATCACTTATTTACCTGGTATAAAACCATCAACTGTCATCAACAATATTTACAAGGAGTACAACTTTGCTTCCACCATTTGCCAATAGGTGGTGATAACAGTAAGTAGCAGTCAAAAAATCAATTGCAGATGTCGGGCAGTTAGCTTGGACCTCAGTCAACATAACCTCATTCAAACATTAGTCTGTGTCTGCATCAGAAAGTTGTTTTTGATTGAAAATGTCAGTTTACGAGCCTGATTCTCGTCATTTTCGGGAGGCGTTACTCTATTGTTTCAATATGAAGAAAACAGTGGCCGAGTCTCATCGAATGCTCTAAAGTACGTACCGTAAGGACGCTATTAGTGAAAGAACGTGTCTTGAGTGGTTTTAAAGCTTCAAGAATGGAGATTTTATCATCTTAGACTGGCATAGTGGTGGAAGAGGACAAACGGCGTTTGTGTGTTTCTGAACAGTTGCTTCAGAGGCAAAAACTGAAGGGATTTCCGCATCGCATTGTGACCAGGGATGAAAAATGGGTTCATTACGATAACCCTAAATGCAAAAAATCATGGAGATATACCGGCCATCCTTCCACGTCGATGGCCAAACCGAATATTCACGGCTCCAAGATCTTGCTCTGCATTTGGTGGGACCAGCTCGGCGTCGTGTACTATGAGGTGTTAAAACCAAGTGAAACAATCACAGGTGCTCTTTATCAAATGCAATTAATGGGTTTGAGCAGAGCATTAAAAGACAAATGGATGCAATACAGCGAAAGGCACGACAACACTTGACCCCACATTGCAAAACAGATCAAAATGTACTTGGAAACGTTAAAATGTGAAGTCCTACTCCACCCATCATATTCTCCAGATATTGCTCCCTCTATCACATGTTTAGATCAATGGCACATGACCTGGCTGATCAACACCTCCAATCTCACAAAGTCACAAACTGGATCGATTCAGGGATCACTTCAAAAGAGGAACAATTTTTTTGACGCGCAGTGTTCGTACATCGCCTGAAAGATGGGAGAATGTAGTGGTCAACAATGGAAAATACTTTAAATGATACATGTGTAACCAATTTACATATGTCTCCGTGTGTGTGTGTGTGTGTGTGTGTGTGTGTGTGTGTGTGTGTGTGTGTACACCGGTCCTCTTTGGCGCCCCCCCCCCCCCCCCCCAAGGTAAGTCTTTCCGCTCCCGGGACTGGAATGACTTCTTACCCTCTTCCTTAAAACCCACTTCCTTTCGTCTTTCCCTCTCCTTTCTTCTTTCCCGATGAAGCAACCTCGAGTTGCGAAAGATTGAAATTTGTGTGTGTGTGTGTGTTTTTTATTGTTTATATTGTCTCTCTCAACATACCAACACTTTCGTTTTGGTAAGTTACAGCTTCTGTTTTTTTTTTTATATATATAAATATAATAGAGGGAAACATTCCACGTGGGAAAAATATATCTAACAACAAAGATGATGTAACTTACAAAACGAAAGTGTTGGCATGTTGATAGACACACAAACACAAAATTCAAGCTTTCACCAACAAGCAACAGTACCTCCATTATGACAGCTGCCACCCATTCCACATCAAATGGACTCTTCCCTACAGCATAGGTCTTCGTGGCAAACGAATCTGCTCCAGTCCGGAATCCCTGAACCATTACACCAACAACCTGAAAACAGCTTTCGCATCCCGCAACTATCCTCCCGACCTGGTACTGAAGCAAATTACCAGAGCCACTTCCTCATCCCCTCAAACCCAGAACCTCCCACAGAAGAACCACAGAAGTGCCCCACTTGTGACAGGATACTTTCCGGGACTGGATCAGACTCTGAATGTGGCTCTCCAGCAGGGATACGACTTCCTCAAATCCTGCCCTGAAATGAGATCCATCCTTCACGAATCCTCCCCACTCCACCAAGAGTGTCTTTCCGCCGTCCACCTAACCTTCGTAACCTCTTGGTTCATCCCTATGAAATCCCCAAACCACCTTCTCTACCCTCTGGCTCCTACCCTTTTAACTGCCCCCAGTGTAAAACCTGTCCCATGCACCCTCCCACCACCACCTACTCCAGTCCTGTAACCCGGAAGGTGTACACGATCAAAGGCAGAGCCACGTGTGAAAGCACCCACGTGATTTACCAACTGACCTGCCTACACTGTGAAGCTTTCTGTGTGGGAATGACCAGCAACAAACTGTCCATTCGCATGAATGGACACAGGCAGACAATGTTTGTTGGTAATGAGGATCACCCTGTGGCTAAACATGCCTTGGTGCACGGCCAGCACATCTTGGCACAGTGTTACACTGTCCGGGTTATCTGGATACTTCCCAGGGAAACATTCCACGTAGGAAAAACATATCTAAAAACAAAGATGACGTGACTTACCAAATGAAAGTGCTGGCAGGTCGACAGACACACAAACAAACAAACACAAACATACACACAAAATTCAAGCTTTCGCAACAAACTGTTGCCTCATCAGGAAAGAGGGAAGGAGAGGGAAAGACGAAAGGATGTGGGTTTTAAGGGAGAGGGTAAGGAGTCATTCCAATCCCGGGAGCGGAAAGACTTACCTTAGGGGGAAAAAGGACGGGTACACACACACACACACACACACACACACACACACACACACACACACACACACACACACACATCCATCCACACATATACAGACACAAGCAGACATATTTGAAGACAAAGAGTTTGGGCAGAGATGTCAGTCGAGGCAGGAGTGCAGGGGCAAAGATGTTGTTGAATGACAGGTGAGGTATGAGTGGCGGCAACTTTAAGTTAGCGGAGATTGAGGCCTGGTGGATAACGGGAAGAGAGGATATATTGAAGAGCAAGTTCCCATCTCCGAAGTTCTGACAGGTTGGTGTTAGCGGGAAGTATCCAGATAACTCGGACGGTGTAACACTGTGCCAAGATGTGCTGGCCGTGCACCAAGGCATGTTTAGCCACAGGGTGATCCTCATTACCAACAAACATTGTCTGCCTGTGTCCATTCATGCGAATGGACAGTTTGTTACTGGTCATTCCCACATAGAATGCGTCACAGTGTAGGCAGGTCAGTTGGTAAATCACGTGGGTGCTCTCACACGTGGCTCTGCCTTGGATCGTGTACACCTTCTGGGTTACAGGACTGGAGTAGGTGGTGGTGGGAGGGTGCATGGGACAGGCTTTACACCGGGGGCGGTTACAAGGATAGGAGCCAGAGGGTAGGGAGAGTGGTTGGGGGATTTCATAGGGATGAACTAACAGGTTACAAAGGTTAGGTGGATGGCGGAAAGACACTCTTGGTGGAGTGGGGAGGATTTCATGAAGGATGGATCTCATTTCAGGGCAGGATTTGAGGAAGTCGTATCCCTGCTGGAGAGCCACATTCAGAGTCTGGTCCAGTCCCGGAAAGTAACCTGTCACAAGTGGGGCACTTTTGTGGTTCTTCTGTGGGGGATTCTGGGTTCGAGGGGATGAGGAAGTGGCTCTGGTTATTTGCTTCAGTACCAGGTCGGGAGGGTAGTTGCGAGATGCGAAAGCTGTTGTCAGGTTGTTGGTGTAATGGTTCAGGGATTCTGGGCTGGAGCAGATTCATTTGCCACGAAGACCTAGGCTGTAGGGAAGGGACCGTTTGATGTGGAATGGGTGGCAGCTGTCATAATGGAGGTACTGTCGCTTGGTGGTGGATTTGATGTGGACGGACGTGTGAAGCTGGCCATTGGACAGGTGGAGGTCAACGTCAAGGAAAGTGGCATGGGATTTGGAGTAGGACCAGTTGAATCTGATGGAACCAAAGGAGTTGAGGTTGGAGAGGAAATTCTGAAGTTCTTCACTGTGAGTCCAGATCATGAAGATGTCATCAATAAATCTGTACCAAACTATGGGTTGGCAGGCCTGGGTAACCAAGAAGGCTTCCTCTAAGCGACCCATGAATAGGTTGGCGTACGAGGGGGCCATCCTGGTACCCATGGCTGTTCCCTTTAATTGTTGGTATGTCTGGCCTTCAAAAGTGAAGAAGTTGTGGGTCAGGATGAAGCTGGCTAAGGTGATGAGGAAAGAGGTTTTAGGTAGGGTGGCAGGTGATCGAGTGAAAGGAAGTGCTCCATCGCAGCGAGGCCCTGGACGTGTGGAATATTTGTGTATAAGGAAGTGGCATCAGTGGTTACAAGGATGGTTTCCGGGGTAACAGATTGGGTAAGGATTCCAGGCATTCGAGGAACAATCTGCAAGGGATGACCTACTATTGGGATCAAGAGTAATACTAAACATGCTGGACTGCATTGAAAACCCCGAGCATCATTGTGTGTACTTTGACAATTCCTTCACTAGTAGAGATCTTCTGATTCATCTGAGAAATTTGGGTTTTCGAGCAAGTGGGACTGTCGGAGAGAATCGAGTTGGTGACTGTCCACTACTGAGCACCAACGAACTGAAAAAGACAGTTCGAGGAAACTATGACTACCAGTTCGACAGGAATGGTGAAGTCTTATTTGTTCAACGGCACGACAACAGATGCGTTACAATTGGTACAAATTTTGACAAAGTTGAACCTTTGGGAGCAGCTACGCGGTACAGTAGACAAGCAAGTAATTAGACGCAAGTGCAACAACCTGCTGTTTTGAAGTTACATAACATGTACATGGGAGGTGTTGGTCACCATGACTAGTCAGTTGGAAAATATGTGACGGTAATTAGAGGGAAAAAAGTGGTACTGGGTCCTATTTACACGTATGCTGGAAAGGGCCCTCATAAATGCCTGGCTCTTCTACAGACTAGTATATGGAAAAAATGCACGGGATTTACTGGATTTCAGACTTGCTGTTACAGTTACAAACCTGAAATTGGACACTGGAAGACCGAATATTGGATGTCCAATGAAATACCCATCAAGTCAGTTGACAGTGATATCATATCAGGTTTGATGGAATTGGTCATATGATTGACAAAAGAAGCACGCAAAGAAGATGTGTAAGAGCTAAATGCAACGGGAAACCAAAAACATATTGTGTTAAATGCCTTGTAACACTGTGTGTTAAGGGTTTTGTACCATTTCACAACAAATAAATAGTTAAGACCTGAATACAGTTTAGTATGCTATACGATACTGTTAGATCCCAGACTCCTATTTTGAGGACGGCCATTATATCAGCATGTACAAATATTCTTTGGCTATTTTTGTACTTATTGTGATTCATACATTATGTGCATTATAGTTAAGGAATAAAAATTCAATTAAAAAAATTGGGACTTAATGGGTTAAAGTACTGCAGTCTTTTATAGGATGTCCCTTGTTTCGCTTTCGTTACAAACTTCAAAGCTCACTCAAAGTATGAACATCTTTCTCATTAGTTTGGTAGGTCTTGCCCCCATAGAACTATGCATAAACCCAAAAATTGACATCCTCAACAGGTCTGACATCTTCAACATTTACAATGTTCCGTTTATCTGGACCACTTCAAATGAAGTTAATAATGTCCATCTCCCCTCCACATTAACTTAAGTCGTCTCTTGCAAAGTGAGCTCACGACTTCTGATTCTCTTTATCAATGCTGACCTCACTATCTGTACAGCCAAGAGCCTCTTCAATACACTGGCTCTTGTCAGAGCACTGAGGTTAAGCAATGTTGGGCATAGCCGGTACTGGGTGGGAAACTATGTGGGTCGCACACACACTGTTGGCTGCTTTCCCTTTGCCTTCAAGGTAAAATGGGTGACAGTATGAAGTTTCTAATCACCAGATTTTGCGCCAGTGTCCACGATTAAATTCCAAACTCTCTAGAGTCTCACGAAGTGAGACCCTGTGACACTGTTGGTGGTGATCCATCAATCAGGTGTGGACATTAAGCTCTATGGGCCCCTTGGTGCTACTAGAGAGAAGTAGGCTATGTGCCAGCACCAGACTTTACATCCTCTCCTTTTTCCATTCACCAGCCCCCCCCCCCCCCCCCCCCCAACACAAACAGGACACCACACTGCACGCACAACAACTATGCTTGCCTACACTTACCAGATACACTTCAACACGCTACTTTCACACTTTACCTACCCTTCCAGGACTCCCAAGTAACAACGCAATACGACTTCTACAGCAACATTTACATCTACACCTGCATCTATATTCTGCAGACCATGGTAAGATGCTGGACATAGGGTAAAGCCCAGTGTAGCAGTTATTGTGGTTTCTTCCTGTTCCATACACATAGGGAGCACAGGAAGAATGACTGACTGAATGCTTCTGAGCATGCAGTAATTATTCTAACCTTATCCTCACAACTGCAAAGTGAGCAGTAAGTAGGGGATTGCAGTATATTCTTGAAGTCATCATTTAAGGCAGATTCTTGAAACTTTGTTAGTAGACTTCCTCAGGGTAGTTTACATCTGAGTTTCTTCTGCATCTCTGACACTCTCCCATAGGTCAGACAAACCTGTGACCATCCATGCCGCCCTTCTCTGTATATGTTCAATATCCCCTCAGTCCTATTTGGTATGGGTCCCTCACACTTGGCCACCTTCTAGAACTAGTTGCAGAAGTGATTTGTAAACAATCTCCTTTGTAGACTGATTTTATTTCCCCAATAAACCAAAGTCTACAACCTGCTTTACCTACGACTGAATATACGATCATTCCATTTCATACCGTTACAAAGTGTTACACCCAGGTATTTGTATGAGTTGGCAGATGCCACCAGCAACTCATTGTTGTTATAGTCATAAGATATTACATTTTTTCGTTTCGTAAAGTGCAAAATTTTAACTTTCTGAAAATTAAAGCATGTTACCAATCTCTGCACCATGTTGAAGACTTATCAACATCTGACTGAATATTTATGCAGCTTCTTGCAGACAGTACTTCATTTTAGACAACTGCATCACCTGCAGAAAGTCTGAGGTTACTATTGATATTGTCTGCAAGACCACTAATATACAATATGAATAGCAAGGGTCCCAACAAGCTCCCTTCGGGCACACCTGAAGTTACTTCTACATCTGATGGCTACTCTCCATCCAACATAAAATGTTGCACCTTCCCTAACAAAAAGTTCTCAATCCAGTCACAAAGTTCCCATAGAACTGTACCTTTGGCAATAAGCATAGGTGTGGAATTGATCCAAATGCTTCTTGGAAATCAAGAAATACTGTATCTACCTGACTGCCTTGATAAAAAGCTTTCAGTATGTCATGTGCAAGTTGGGTCTCTCATGATCAATGCTTTTGGTATCTGTACTAGTAGGCATTGAGGAGGTCATTCTGTTCAAGATACCTCTCATTATGTTTGAGCTCAGAATAAATTCTAGATTCTACAACAAACTGATATCAAGGATACAGGATGATAGTTTTGCAGATGCCTTATTACCCTTATAGTAGACACATTTAACCTGTGCCCTTTTTTTTCTTCAAGAACTGAGCATTGTTTTTTGTTCAAGGGATCGAAAAAAGATTACATTTAGAAGACAGGCTAGCTCAGGAGCAAATTCAGTATAGAACCTGACAGGGATTCCACTGAGACCTGAGCTTTGTTCAATTTTAATGATCTCAGTTGTCTCTCAAAGCCACTGACACTAATACTTATTTCATTCATCCTTTCAGTGTTAGGAGGCTTAAATTGGGGCAATTCTCCTAGGTTTTTCTTTCATGAAGGAACAACTGAAAATGAAGTTACGGCATTTCAACTTTTCTTTGCTACCTTCGATTTCATTTCATGCCTAATTTGCTACGGACTGTACACAAACTTTGGAGCCACTGACAGCCTTTACATACAGCAGAATTTCTTTGGTGTTGTGAAAGATTATTCAATTATATTCTGCTGCGTAAGTCATCAAAGGCATCACGCATTTCTCTTGACAGCCACATGCGTTTCATTCAGCATCTATCTATCTATGGTCCAAAAAACCAAAAGCTTGCAGCGGAGTACTCCTCAGTCATTATCAAGTGACAGCAACTGTCTTTCAGTTGGTGCTACTGCCCTTATATAGCTGTGCTGCCTTCCATGACATCACTGGTGCTCACTCCATCGGCATATGATATGCAATAATGTTTTTGTTGTGTGCCTGCTTCAACTTTCAGATGGCCAGATCCAAAGCTGTGCTTAACTGCAGGCTGCCATTTTTATCAAGGATGTTGCCACAAATTTTTATCTCACTTCTATTATGCTATCCCAGAAACTATTAGAGTAATAGCATATGTCTCTGACTGCAATGTGGTGTCCATTTTCTAGAGCATGCTCTGCTACTGCTGATTTCTTAGGGTTCCAAAGGTGAAAGCAGTTCTCAGGTTCTACACAGCACTGTTCAATAGTACGAACAGTCTGTCCGAATAAACTGTCCATGACCACATGGTATCTTTTATACTCCTGGAATTCTGAGGTCTACATCTTTCACAAGATTCACTTGTCAAATTTTTGTTGGAGTCCTGGAAACCGAACCGTCTGTGCCTCTTCATAATCTGGTTAATCTTTCCTGTTAATGAGCCACAAAATGACAAAAACACAATCTTGCATAACTCTTCCTCAGGGTCCTACAGCTTACATGTTCTTGGAAAGGTGTCTTGCTAAAGCTGGTGGTTGTTTAATACATTTTCCTTAGATACTTTCCTGAAATGTCTCAATTCCTACAACAGGTTTTCAGTGTCTGATACAGCTTTCACTCAATGCACCAAGATCCTCAGAACAGAAATTTTCTGCAATAAGTGATGATAATATGTTGATAACAGCAACTAGGCTTTGCAGAAGCTGCATCCAGGGCAATGACCTTGAAAGTACTTCATAAACAGGTTGGCTGTAACTGGAGCTAATGGGCTCCCCATCGTGAGTGTGGACAGTTCTGCTGGACACACAGTACAGTTGAACAGCACTGTAGAACACGAGAGATGCTTTAGCCTTCAGTACCCTGAGAAATCAGCAGCAGCAGAGCAACCTCTAGAAAACAGACATCATATTGCTTTGAAGACATCAGTTATTACACAGACTGATAGTTTCTGGGATAATAGCATAATACAAGAAGCAATCGAGATAATTTGTGAGAACACATGCAATAACTTTATCAGTACATATTGCTGTAAACCATGCATTCATATGCTATAAATCCCTTGCCCGTCTAGCCTGCCCTACCTTTTTCAAATTTCCCATCTTACGCTGTCTTTCCTGAGGAACAGACTATTAGTTCCAATGATTACGAGAATATCTGAACGAGGGTGGTTTGATAAGTCTTGTAGAAAAGGAACTACATTTGTTTTGTAAACAATCCATCTTACTTCTTAACTTTGTTCAGCAATCCTCCAGCTTTCTCATCCTATTGAAAAATATTATGTTCTATCAAATTCTGAAAAAATACTCATTGACTTCAACAATAATTTCCTCATTTGATGAGAAGTTCTTCCCAGGAAGCCAAAGTTTCAAGCTGGGGAACAGGAAAGTCACTTGGGACAAAGTATGATGAATAGGGTGGACATGGAACCAATTCCAAGACCAAATCACACACTTTTACCATTGTTATTGCTGATGTGTGTATTGGTGGATTATCTCCATGGAACAGCGGTTTTTTGCCTGCCAACCTTTTTTTCCTCTTTAGCCAACAAGTATCAAATGATCCGACAATGAAGCACAATAGGATCCAGTTACAGTTCTGCCCTTTTCCAAGCAATCTGTGAGGATTATTCCTTGGAAATGCTGAAAAACAGTGGCCATCACTCTACCAGCTGATAAAATTGGTCTTTGCTTTCTTGGGTGCACTTTCACCAGCCTCTGTCCATTGTTTTGACTCATCATGGATCCAGGTTTCATCGACAGCCACAGATCGGAGCAAAAAGTCTCATGTATTGGGATTAAACTTCACCAGACAGTGTGTTTAAATGTGCCAGTTGTGCTTTTGCTTGCCTGAGCAATCATGGCACCCAGCTCATGCACAGCACTGTCATAGCCAATTCTCCATGCAGGATATTATGCACTGACGTAGTTGAGATGCCTACAGTCTCAGCAACCTTAGGAATTTTGATTTGACAGTGTTGCACTGCCATATCATAGATTTTGTCAATGGTTTCCTTAGGGGTGACCTCACTTGGATGGCCAGAGCACACTTCACCTTTGGTGCTTGTACAAAAGTAAACAGTCTTTCACAATAGTGTCGAGTTCGTGTGAAATTTATCCAATTCTGTCGATATGTGCAGCAGTCCAAGCCTTCAATTCTGTTTTCTCCATTTTCTATCACTGTCAACACTGACCAGTTCATATACCTGTCAATGAACTGTATATTGTACAAGAGCTAGCCAACCATGAAACCGCGACAAAAATTTTCCATCATTTCACGAAAATTTACCAGACTTCTCTAATCACACTCTTACTTTTGTGAGTGTCTGGGCAAGTGCGAAATGCCTGATAAATTCTCTATTACCAATGGTCTCAAACAACAATGTGTCCTCATGCCGACACTGTTTGCCCCATGCCTCAGTCGTGTTTTATGCGACACCATCTGAACAATGCAGGTGTAGAAAAATACAGAATTGGTAAGGGACTATTTAATCAGTCTGGATTCCATTCTAGAATGTTCACAAATCTCACCCAGGTAACTGAACTGCAGTACGCAGATGATAATGCTTCTCCTAGTTATACATCAACAAAGCTGCAGCCATCTAAATTGTTTCAGTGGTGCACATAAACAGTTTGGCCTAATCAATAGCCAAAAAACAAAGGCCCTCACAGAATTAGCCCTTGAAATTGCCTTTCCCAATTTCAATATCTATTTCCGGCACACATTTGGAACAAGTAGAGCACTTCCTCTCCCTAGGATGTGCATTATCAACTAACTGATCATTGGAAAAGAATGTGGAGAAAATAATGCTTGATGCCCACACTGTTTTTGGATGTGTGACACACACACACACACACACACACACACACACACACACAGTCTTCCTCAACAAAGAGATCCGACACTGCACCAAACTGATGGTGTCCGAGCAGCACTTGTTTCTACCTTGCTCTATGGTTGCAATAAATGGGTGCTACAGCACTGTGATTTTAAAAAACTAACAGTTCAACACAAGCTTAGATACCCTATGAAGATAAAAATGGAACACGTTTATACATGTGTTCCTGAAGTGGCGATTAGTAATACTATGAAACTCACCATCACTGGTCACCAACTCAGATGGATTGGTTATCTCTAGACCACATTGCCAAATTTTGTGGAAGTGCACACATGCAGAAAGCCCCATAATACTGCTATGAATAAGGATTAATTCAAGAGGAACCTTAAGAGCCTAAATATTGATCTGTGTAACTGGTGCACCATAACAGATCATACTAGCAGGCACTATTTCCACTACTGTTTTAGATTTTGAGCAGGAACTTCAAAAAATGAAAGCTGTCAGTGATGTACACTTTACCAGTCCCAGCCACACAATCCACACACTATAATGTGTAATCTGTGTCACCATACGTTTTATGCAAGGAGCAGTGTGCAAAGCCATCAAAGGCTTCTTCACACTTTAACTGCAATGCAATAAAGGAAATACAGTAGAAAAATGGAAACTGGTATGATTATCAAGCAATGATTGGCAGTAGCCCACTGAAAGTTAATACTTACAGGTAAATACCCAACAGCAATTCTGTCTCACATTTTTATGATTAAATTTAGATTATTGTCCAAAGACTAATACACTAAAGAGGGAGAAAATCCAAAAAACTGTAGAAAGGAACAAACCTTTAAATGTGTCTCTGAAATTTAATGATGTATAACTATTTGTAGTTAAATAACACTTTATAATTTAACATTTACTCAGACACTACAGACAACTGCTGCCAAATTCTTTGGTAAATCAAAAATAAAATAATGACGTCTAAACATCAACATGTCTTAAGTAATTGTGAGCTGACAATCAGATCATTTATGAAAGCACTGGCCAACAACCATCTTACCTCACTGTCTAGTACTGCCATTGACGACACAGAGACAATTTTTGGTGTGGGCCAAAGCCGGGAACTAGATGAAGCATCAGGTGTTCCTTCTCGACTAGATATGTCGTCTGCACTGTTCACAAACCCGTCTTCCTCATAATTTCCCTTCTTTACACTGCTTGTGGACGAGACTGCTGCTCTGGGTGGGCAGCTAGAAGGCCTCTGACGTGAAGGTTCCTCAATATCCACATGGAAACCTAATTCAGGCTGTGAGTGATCAGGAGGTTTGCCCGATGAAAGAGCTCTTGCTTTCAGTCTCTCACTTTTGTTGGTTTTGTGTGCGCCCATAACTGGCACTTCTTGTTCATCAGAGTGAGATGCTGTACTTCCTTTCCGTTTTGGATGAGAAGCTGCGACAGGACTTGAGCCACTGGAGACAACATTTTCTTGCACACTTTGCGTTTTCAGAAAATCTATGCTGATTTTACGCCTTGGTGGTAGTGGAAGAACCTTTGTGACGGGTGTGGCTGCTTGTGTAACTTGTTTCTTGGGTTTTGACAAATGGTATTTGCTCAGGGATGTCAGATTCAAACGCTCCAGCACAACCTTTGGTTGATATTTTGGGGAATGGTAAATGCTTCTAAGTGTTGGCTTCAGTTTTTTTCGCCGCATTTTCAAAGGCAACCTGAAAAAATTGTAAACTTATTCGTCATTCTACAAAACACAAAACTAATACATTTCAGACTACTTTCATACTAAAATTTAACCTAACTTTAGCACTTCATGTTTAGTGTAAGTGGGGAGCGATGTGGTTTGCAGCAAGGTGGTTTTATATGCACTTCTTGGTGATGTAAATGCCTGGGCATTTATAAGCTGGGATAAATACTCAGGATAAATTCCTGGATGAATGACCAAAATTCATAAATGCCCAGCATTTTACATATTTTACAGATTAATTGATACACGGATCTTAAAAATTTTTTAAAACTGATATTCTGTATTGGAAAAAATGTTTTGCAACCTGCTTCTGTAGTGGTTGGGTAACAAAGTTGAAGCTACTCAAGAGCTAGGGAAGAGTTATTGGGTGAAATAAATTGGACAATGCATTTTTAATGAGGGCAATTCTTAGGGCAGTACATAATAAACAAGAAAACAAAACCCAAGTTTAAAAGTAATTCTTGAAATATTCACTACATTAAGTAGGTAGCCTGTAAGCAGTATTTTTGCTTATTCTATACTACTGAAACAATCAGAGTAAAGAAAGTTTATCCATAACAATTTTAATTAAAGATGAGTCATGCACCGATATCGTTTCCATGAGTCCAAGAATCATTGATTCTGTAGGAATCTGCTAGTATCGGAATCTAGCACAAAATTAGATGATGAAAGGAGCAGAACAAAACATATGGCCTGTCTGAAATGTCAGTAAAACTGACAAAGCATTTTTTTTTTTATCATTGATAACAGTTTAACATTTAAGGATACATTTATTATTAAGAAACACGTGCCAACTGTTTTAATACCTTCAGTAATAATTCTGTTATCAATAACTGTTCTTGATATTTGACACGGATTTGTAAAGTGCATCGCATTACAACAAAGCGATGACCTACTGACAATGTTTTTGTACTGGTGTGTGTGTGTGAGAGAGAGAGAGAGAGAGAGAGAGAGAGAGAGAGACTGACCCTTTCATTCTTTGTAATAAAAGCAATGAATGATATGCATGTTTACATGTAAACATTTACTGGGAGTTTCGCCCCATCCCTTATTTTGATTGATAAATTACACATTCTAGCAGCAAAAACTTTAAAAAGTTGGTTGGTTTGTGGGACTGAAGGGACCAGACTGCTACAGCCATTGGTCCCTTTTTCCAAAAACTTCAAACACCCACACAGAAGAAAAACGAACAATGGAGACAAGAGACGACACAGGACAAGAAAGACTCAGAGATCAGACAAAAGGAATTAAAATCCCACAGAGTGTGACCGTGGTCAGCCGACCAGAGAGACAAAAAAGGAAAAGCCCACCACCGAGAAACACACTAAAAAACCCAGTCTACAATCGTAGGCCAAAGGCCAGACTCAACACAAGAAAATGACAAACGCTTATACTAAATGATAAAAAACCCCTGCCCAAATAAAACGCAAAACTAAACCTGCCATGGCAGTGTCATCTATTGAAAGGGCAGGGGGTGTATCTGGCAGTGGCGCAAACGTCTGCCTGAGCACAGCAAAAAGGGGACAGGCCAACAAAATGTGACCACCGTCAAAGTGGATCCGCAGCGACAGAGGTGGGTCCTCACGGTGCAATAAGTGGCTGTGCGTCATCCGGGTGTGCGCAATGCGCAGCCGGCAGAGGACAACAGACTCCTTGCGACAGACCCGCAAGGAGGAACGCCACGCACTGGTAGCCTCCTTGATGGCCCAAAGTTAGTTTGGTGAAGGCAGGGTGCTTCATTCTTCACCCCAGGTGCGAAGTACATTCTGCTGCAAAACTGCCCTGAGGTCACTCTCGAAAAGCCCAATCGATAATGCTGGTGCACCGACAGCCTGTTTGGCCAGCATGTCAACATGTTAATTGCCCGGGGTGCCGACATGACCAGGGGTCCACACAAAGACCACAGAGCGGCCGCAATGGGCAAGAGTATGGAGGAACTCCTGGATAGCCATCACCAGATGAGAGCAAGGGAAACATTGGTCGATAGCTTGTAAACCGCTCAGGTTGTCGCTACAGATAACTAAGGACTCACCTGAACAGGAGTGGATATATTCTAGGGCACGAGATGGCAACCAGCTCAGCAGTGAAAACACTGCAGCCAGCCGGCAATAAGTGTCTGTAATGGTCCCCTAGAGAGAGCATAACTGACACAACCAGCAACCAATGAACCGTTAGTGTAGACAATGCCAGAGCCCTGATATGTGGCAAGGATGGAAAGAAAGTGGCGGCAGAAGGCCTCAGGAGGGACAGAGTCCTTTGGGCCCTGTGCCAATTCGAGCTGAAGGCATGGGCGGGGCACACACCATGGGGGTGTATGCAGAGGGGCCCGGAAAAGAGGAGGAAGAGGAAAACCCCAAGCCCGGAGAGAAGCTCCCCGACGCGAACTGCAATTGTATAACCCAACCGGGGCCGACGTTCTGTAAGATGGACGACAGACTGAGGGAACAGGAGATGATAACTGGGATGCCCAGGCAAGCTACAAACATGTGTAGCATAAGCGGCCAGTAAATGTTGGCGCTGTAACCTCAGTGGAGGGATACCTGCCTCCACAAGTATGCTGTTCACAGGGCTGGTCCGGAAAGCTACAGTGGCAAGTTGGATCCCACTGTGAAGGAAGGGGTCTAGCACCCGCAACGCAGAAGGGGATGCTGAACCATAAGCCAGGCTACTATAATCCACACGGGACTGAATTAACCCCTGGTAGAGCCGTAAGAGGGTAGACCAATCGGCTCCCCAGCTGGTGTGGCTCAAGCAACACAGCATTAAGATGCCGTCAACACATCTGTTTAAGCTGCCGGATATGAGGGAGCCAAGTCAACCGGGCATCAAGAACCACACCCAAAAACCGATGTGTCTCCACAACAGCAAGAGGTTCGCCGTCAAGATAAAGCCGTGGCTCAGGATGAACAGTGCGTCGCCGGCAGAAATGCATAACGCAGGTCTTGGCAGCCAAAAACTGGAAGCTATGCACTACAGCCCAAGATTGTGCCTTGCGGATAGTGCCCTGCAGCTGACGTTCAGCAGCTGCAATGCCAATGTAGCTATAGTAGAGGCAGAAGTTGTCAGCATACAAGGAAGCTGAGACAGACGTTCCCACCCCCGCAGCGAGCCCATTAACTGCAATTAAAAACAGGCGGACACTTAAGACAGATCCCTGCGGTACCCTGTTCTCCTGAACTCGGGAGGGAACTATGGGAGGCCATAACTTGCACGCGGAAGATACGACGCGACAGAAAATTTCTTATGAAAATCGGCAGCAGATCCCGAAGACCCCAACCATGAAGTGTAGAGAGGATGTGATGTCGCCATGTCGTATCGTATGCTTTCTGCATGTCAAAAAAGACAGCGACGAGGTGCTGACAGCGGGCAAAGGCCGTATGGATGGCAGCCTCCAGGCTCACCAGATTATCGGCAGCAGAGCGGCCCTTACGGAACCTACCCCGAGACGGAGCCAGAAGGCCCCGAGACTCGAGTACCCAACTCAACCGCCAGCTCACCATGTGTTCGAGCAACTTGCAAAGAATGTTGGTGAGGCTAATGGGGCAGTAGCTGTCCACCTCAAGTGGGTTCTTGCCAGGTTTCAAAACAGGTATTACGATGCTTCGCCGCCATTGCGACGGGAACTCACTCTCGACCCAGATACGATTGTAAAGGTCTAGGAGGTGTTGCTGGCAGTCCGCCATGAGGTGTTTGAGCATCTGACAGTGGATGCGATCTGGCCTGGGAGCCGTATCAGGACAAGTGGCTAGGGCACTTTGGAATTCCCACTCACTGAACGTAACATTGTAGGATTCAGGGTGGCGCTTGTGAAAGGAAAGGCTCCGATGTTCTAACCACTCTTTCAGGGAGCGGAAGGCCAGTGGGTAATTTGCAGAAGCGGAACTCAGAGCAAAATGCTCTGCTAAGCAGTTTGCAAGTATGTCGGAGTCAGTAAAAACTGCTCCATTCAGTGAGAGCGCAGGGACCCAGAAGAACAGGGAATGGCAGATTCTGCGGCAGTAACAATGCCGGTGGTGACCGAGTGAAACACCGCATCAAGGACATCCTTCGAAAGAGGCTCAATAGTGGCAATGGAGGAGAACAAGTCTCAGTCAGCCCTATTCATAGCCCATCTGCAAGGGTGCCCAGAAGAGTGATGCTGTGGCAGTGACAGAAAGATCGGAAAGTGGTCACTACCACACAAGTCGTCATGCACACTCCATTGGACAGACGGTAAGAGGCTGGGGCTGCAGATCGAAAGGTCGATGGCTAATTGCGTGCCATGCACCACACTGAAATGTGTGAAGGCACCATCATTTAAAAGGAAAGGTCGAGCTGTGCCAATACATGCTCAACGGTGCTGCCTTGGCCTGTTGCCACTGTTCCACCTCACAGAGGGTTATGGGCGTTGAAGTCGCCCAGTAACAGAAAAGGTGGCGGCAATTGGGCTATCAGTGCAGCCAGGACATGCTGCGGGACATCATCTGGTAGAAGATACAGACTGCAGACAGTAACAGCCTGTGTAGTCCACACCCGAACAGTGACAGCCTCTAAAGGTGTTTGCAGAGGGACAGACTCTGCTGTGAAGGGAGTGAAGGACATAGATGCAGACGCCACCAGAGACCCTTTCATAAGCTGCCCAGTTCCTATAATAGCCCAGAGAGCCACGGAGGGCAGGAGTGCGCATTGCTGGAAACAAAGTTTCTTGAAGAGCAATGCAGAGGAACGGGTGAAGGCTGAGAAGTTGTCGGAGCTCAGCAAGATGGTGGAAAAAACTGCTGCAGTTCCACATTAGCCATGGCCAAGAAAGGAGTGAAGGGACTGGGGAGGCAGATTACGCCACCACCGATTGAGCACCTGTGCAAGCGCTATCCATTGCGTCGGAGGAACCGGTGAGATCCAGGTCCTCAGCGGACGCCACGATCTCCACCTCATCCTCAGATGCAGAGCTTGAAGGTTGCAGTGGGGTGGGTGCCACTTCAAGTTCCTTGGTCTTCGATGTCTTTTTCTTGGAATTATGCCTATTTTAGCACGTAAATAATAAGCCTGACTATATCATGGTAAATCACTAGAAGATTCTCTCTTTTTTTAGCTTTACCTAATCTTAACTAATGGGCCCAACTCTTATTTGATTTGAACCAAGTGTTCATGGAACAAATGAAACTGCTCTGCTCACCAAAGCACATAAAACACTTATTTATGGAAGACACTGAGGAACATTAGCAGTTACTGTTGTAATTGTTTGAGAGTACTATGTCATAGGCTATGAAGTGACAGCAAATAAAAGTGCAGCACTTTGTCATGCTGTATTCCCATGCAGGTATCCTTCGTAACTTCATCTGCAGCCAAATTTGTTTTAACTCCAATGCACCCAACAGAATTACTACTTGCTCACCATTCTATGCAGGTGGAGAACCAAGATCACGTACTGAATAACTTTAAAAGCACTCGAGGAGACAGAATGGATGAGGAATATTGTAGCATGCTTACATCTCATCAGCTTCAGTGTCTGATATCGTATACTGTTCCACAGCATAAACTATAAATCCATTTGCTAAGTGAATCCTAGAAAAGTACTGTATTTCTGATGCACACAAAAGAGCTCACCTGTCTGGATCAATATCTAATCATCATTAGGGGGTCAACCAAAGCATTCGATTCCACCCATCTGCTTTGACCCGTGACGTAAGGCTGTTACGTATGACATCACGACGGCGCGGACTTTAGTTTGTGAGAGTGGCGTGTTTGTAGGCGTCGTTTTGATGTGATCGATGGTGCTCTCTGGTGGTGTGTTTGTGTGTTGTGTGTTAGGTGATGTTTTTGGTTTAGTTTGCGTGTGTGGCATGTTTATTGGTGGCGTACTGTTGCGGTCAGTGGTTCTACCTGGTGGTGTGTTTATGGGTAGTGTGTTATGGGGCATATGGGGTTCACTTGCGTGTTAGCATGGCACATGTGTGGTATCGGTGGTGACTGTGCTTTCAGCGGAATATTTTTCAGTGAGTTAACGATTTTGGTTGTCAGTGATGATGGGAACAGTGCGTTGTCTCTAATAAAATTTCTTCAGCTATTTGGCCTGTTGGCTGAAGTTGTGAAGTGTTCAGTGTGTTGTCAAGAAATGAGGCTTACTAAAGTTCCGGCGTCTCTAACCAGGTACGGCTATATGTGGAGGTGTATTAAGGATAATAGGTCAAGGGAAGTGTTCGATTGCAGTTTTGATTTTCTAGGTTTTTTTTTGTGGTACGATTAAGTGTGGTGATGGTGAAAGTTTTGAGATTCATAGTGTGGTATCAGTTGTTTCTATTGACATATATACGTCAAGGGAAGTGATCGATTCCAGTGGATTTTGTTTAGAGTGGAATTTGGGAAGGTTGTGGTGTCTTGTTTTTAGTGTTTTTTGTCATTTGGTGTAGTGGCCTGTGTTTATATTTAGTTTGTCCCCACCCAAAAAACCCCGATTTCCCACTCTTGTCCTGTTAGTTTGATTAGGTTTTTTGTGGAATGTGTGTGTGTGTGTGTGTGTGTGTGTGTGTGTGTGTTTCGTTCTTAGGTGTATTTTTGTGTTTGTTGTCTTTTTTAACTAATGACATCATAGGCGCTGGTCATTTCCACCATATTTGTCATGTCATGGGTCAAAGCAGACGGGTGAAATCAAATGCTTCCACATTTCCCATGAGGGTATTCCTTCAAAATCTTAAAACATTGACGTAAAAACACTGAGGCTCATTACTTTCGGTATCCCAATTAATTTACAATAAATCAAACACTTTTTGCAACCAGCTGGAGAAAAAACGGAAAGAAAAAAGCCCTATCTGTATCAAACAGAACAAAGTGCTCTGAAGAAACCCTCAATGCTTATGAAAGATTTATGAAATATTTTATTAACACATGGGTAAAGCTCTTTATGGTTCTGATAACTGAGAGCTACATGCACAGCATTCAGTCTACAGTCACAGTTGGCTCACAACCCTCAATTCTACTGCTATAAACCTTTGCATCGAATAGGCTCTATTTCCAGATGTTATGCCATTTTCATCATTTCAGTTCTAATTTTTGCTATTTACAAATTACACGGAAAATGACCTTCCTCCAGGCAATGACAGAACCAAATTTTTTGTCTGCTGGGTTGCTTAGCATATTGCTACATTCATTTATTCAATTACACATCTGTTTCAATGAAAGTTACATTTACACATCACTTGCTGACAGAACATAAAACCAAACAACAAAGAATAGACTGTCACAGACTCGCAAGAAAATTAATTATTTTGCAAAATTGAAAACAGCTAACCTGCAGATAAAGAAAAACACAGAAAGGATACGGAAAAATGCAAAATTACCCAAGAGGAAATCCAACTTCTTCAATTTTGATTGAAGAAAGAAGGGAATAGGTGTGGAGGACAACGAAAGTAAGAAAAACTGACAATAGTCAGTAACTGCCCGTACAAATAAAGTAACAAAGTATAGGATTTTACTACAGTCAGCAAGTCTTCATGATGGGCATACAAACGGAAATTTCAGTGACAGCCAATAGATGAAACTAACAAGGCATATGCATGAAATGATTTGGTTAACACAAGGGAAATCCACATCAGGATTACTGAGCTAGGTAAACAAAACAGAGATGAAACATCTTCATAAGAAAATTTTTTGCACTACCAAAGGAATTTAATGGCTTTCCCTTATAAATAAAGCATGTCCAACATACCTACAGGGTGTTACAAAAAGGTACGGCCAAACTTTCAGGAAACTTTCCTCACACACAAATAAAGAAAAGATGTTATGTGGACATGTGTCCGGAAACGCCTAATTTCCATGTTAGAGCTCATTTTAGTTTCGTCAGTATGTACTGTAATTCCTCCATTCACCGCCAGTTGGCCCAATTGAAGGAAGGTAATGTTGACTTCGGTGCTTGTGTTGACATGCGACTCATCGCTCTACAGTAATAGCATCAAGCACATCAGTACGTAGCATCAACAGGTTAGTGTTCAGCACGAACGTGGTTTTGCAGTCAGTGCAATGTTTACAAATGCGGAGTTGGCAGACGCCCGTTTGATGTATGGATTAGCACGGGGCAATAGCCATGGCGCGGTACGTTTGTATCAAGACAGATTTCCAGAACGAAGGTGTCCCGACAGGAAGACGTTCGAAGCAATTGATTGGCGTCTTAGGGAGCACGGAACATTCCAGCCTATGACTCGCGACTGGGGAAGACCTAGAACGACGAGGACAGCTGCAATGGACGAAGCAATTCTTCATGCATTTGATGATAACCCTAATGTCATCGCCAGAGAAGTTGCTGCCGTACAAGGTAACGTTGACCATGAGACTGTGTGGAGAGTGCTACGGGAGAACCAGTTGTTTCCGTATCATGTACAGCGTGTGCAGGCACTATAAGCAGCTGATTGGCCTCCACGGGTACACTTCTGCGAATGGTTCATCCAACAATGTGTCAATCCTCATTTCAGTGCAAATGTTCTCTTTATGCATGAGGATTCATTTCAACGTGATCAAATTATAAATTTTCACAATCAACATGTGTGGGCTGATGAGAATCTGCACGCAATTGTGCAATCACGTCATCAACACAGATTTTCTGTGAATGTTTGGGCAGGCATTGTTGATGTCGTCTTGATTGGGCCCCATGTTCTTCCACCTATAATCAATGGAGCACATTATCATGATTTCATACGGGATACTCTACCTGTGCTGCTAGAACATGTGCCTTTACAAGTACGACACAACATGTGGTTCATGCACGATGGAGCTCCTGCACATTTCAGTCCGGTGACCGATGGATTGGTAGAGGCGGACCAATTCCATGGCCTCCACGCTCTCCTGACCTCAACCCTCTTGACTTTCATTTATGGGGGCATTTGAAAGCTCTTGTCTACGCAACCCCGGTGCCAAATGTAGAGACTCTTCGTGCTTGTATTGTGGACAGCTGTGATACAATACGCCATTCTCCAGGGCTGCATCAGCGCATCAGGGATTCCATGCGACGGAGGGTGGATGCATGTATCCTCGCTAACGGAGGACATTTTGAACATTTCCTGTAACAAAGTTTTTGAAGTCACGCTGGTACGTTCTGTTGCTGTGTGTTTCCATTCCATGATTAATGTGATTTGAAGGGAAGTAATAAAATGAGCTCTAACTTGGAAAGTACGCATTTCCGGACACATGTCCACATGACATATTTTCTTTCTTTGTGTGCGAGGAATGTTTGCTGAAAGTTTGGCCGTACCTTTTTGTAACACCCTGTATATAAAAAAAGTGTATTTACTTTTCCAATGACTTCACTGAATCACATGCCCCTATAACGAACTGAAATGGACCTCAAGCATTCCTGCAGTATATAGAAAAATTTGCAGGAGGAAAATTCTTCCAACTCAGTTTGCAAATCAGCAATTTTTCCTTAACAGCATTCAAGAATTGTGCAAGCCTATCGAAAATATATGTTGTTGGGTGCTCCATACTGTTTCGAAAGTATCCAGCATTTGCTTGCAACATACAGATCATTTTTCTATAGGTGTTCATTGAAAAGATGCTGCTCTTCATTTTGAAGACGTTGTTGATATCAATAAAATATCGCAGGCAAGTAACATTAATTTAAGACTCCCCAAATTATTAGGCCTGAACCAAAAGCTACTTTAACCACACAAATTAACACAGTGTGTATTCTAGGTAGCTCGCTTCTGGGCTGATATAATTTCTGCCTGACCAAAGTATGCTCAAAATATTACCCTGTTACATGACAGGAAATATTAAACCTACAAATATCGTCCATCTGCTCTGACTTAACAGCAAAACCACTTGTCAAATTCAAATATTTGTCAAATTCATGTCATAACAAGACTTACAGTGACTTTCATGCTGTCACATTTGCTGGCTTCACCAGCTCATTACCAAACTGTTTCCATTAAATTTAACCTAACCTGCATTACAGACCGGTAGGTCATCAAAGATAAGACTCCATATTCACAGTTGCCGGCTTTACTGACTCACAAGCAAACTAACACATTTCAAATATTTTTCATGAAATTCATTACACTTGGCTGCATCAGAACAATTTGTTAATTTGCTACTAGTTTCAGTCACTGGCGATTTTCTATTCTCCTTAGTAAATTTCTCTCTAGTTTATTTTTTGGCTATATAATATCAATTTCCAATCGCTGCAAGGATAACAATACACAAGCATACTACATGGCACAACTAAAGGCATTCAGTGTGTAACTTAACTGGTACAAATGAGACAGTTCACTCACTTCAAGTATGGTGGTACTACTACTACTACTACTACTACTACTTTACTGCAAACCCCCCCCCCCCCCCTTCCCTCAACTACCTGTAAGAGTCTACAAAGATTCTGCATTAACGAGCTAACAGAAATGGAATCCCTAGTACGTGCAATTTAGTAAGTATAAAGGAAAGTCATTAAGTTTCGAACTTGCCTGTGCGACTGTCCCTAATAGGTATCCGGCAAGAACCGTATATTTCTGGCGCACTTAATCTATAGAGCCGCAATTATTACGCTACCGGCATTTCCACTACTTACTGCAAATCTCAGTATCTCTAACAAACAGTACATTATGTTTCCGGAACTCAATTCACCATTTAGAATGTTATCGTCATTAAGTTTTCAATCATAACATTGTATTAATTATCTGGAACTTAAGTATACGTTGATACAAAGCGTATTTACGGACTTTTGGTGAGCAGATGATTTCATGACGCACAAACAAGTTCAACCGACGATTCGCTGCCAGAAGAAGGAACCTTTAACTGTGACAGATTGGTAATGACAACCGATTTAGGTCCCACGAGCAACACGGTACTTCCACAATGCCACTTAGTCGGTAACAAACGACTGGATGAAGTTGCTGCCATGTGACGCTACATTGCACTTATTCAGACGTTCTTCCACTTTGGTTTTTCCCCAAAGACCATAACACAGTTTCGTCACACAGTCTACCATTGACAAATTTAAATAAGCACAACAAATTTGTCTCGATCGCCACCTGTGTCTATACGATGTTTCGCCTGCGTAATATTTTACTGCTGTTTCTTTATAACTGACTTGCTGAGAAATAATTTTATGTAGTTTAACACAACATTAATTTCCGAACCTCTAAGAAAATTATATTCTACAACCTGTTAAGAATTGTTTAATCTGCCTAAGCAATAATGACATCGAAATTCTGTCGTAATAAAACCCATTAACTGAATATTCATCTTTACCTGAGTGTGTACTTTCAAATACACACTAATAACATACCACCAACGCGTAGCCAGCACTTGACTTAATTTGTGCGTACTAATACTATTTTAAACATACAAGCACCCAAAGCAAGACGCAAGGAGTAATGCGCGGTTCCTTCAAGTGTCAACCACAAATTATCTACTCACGACGACAATAATGAAATATTTTTTCGAGCAATTAAGAATAATTAAACTAGCGAAACAAAGTAGTACACAATAACGCATAACATTGTAATTATAATAGTGTTCTACTCACTTATTACCCCTTGGCTTTCAACTTCTTCCGCTACTCGTCCGCCACTCTAACTTTGTAGTAGCGCCCAACTATTTTATTCCAAACATTATCAGTTGTATATTACACTTGCTGAAGATAAACCACTGCGTATCATGAAACATCTGATAAAAATAAAGCGCTTGAAGAAAGGAAAAAAAATTAGCATAAAACTATACTGTAAAAAGAGTGAAGTATATATAATCATTATTTTAACATAGCCAACAATAAGAGGCATTTTTACTGCAATATGGTACAACTTTAAGCAATATTAAGTAAGAGCCGTAGAGGGTACACTCACAATTCATACAGTGTAGTTACAGGAACTTTTTACTTAGCATTTATTGGAAAACTCTCCCTAAATTGTAACATGACTGACCCTAATAGACGACTTAATTTTCGCAAGTATTCTGGGCTAAACGATATGAGGATTTATTTCACCATTTATCTAGACCTAGCCCAACATATGTCTACAGAAAAAAAGTATTACTGCCCATTGCTATTCGATGTTGTGTTCCTAATCAATAGTTCTGTTCTGGGCTCTTCCCTATTGTACCATGTAAATGGGAAGTGCCTTACCAGACAGCGCTTACATTATAAAAGGCAAAATGTGTATACTTGGTACTATCACATATTCATTGGTGAAGAAACATTTTCGTTGAT
This sequence comes from Schistocerca piceifrons, assembly GCF_021461385.2. NCBI lineage: Eukaryota > Metazoa > Arthropoda > Insecta > Orthoptera > Acrididae > Schistocerca > Schistocerca piceifrons. Next base: position 736,924,312 of record NC_060140.1, on the reverse strand, counting down.
TAGTCATTTGGTTCCATGATCGAATTTAATCCAAGTCTAAATACTATAGGTGTGCCATACGTAAGCATCTTCAAAACAGGCAAGCAAATGTCACAAATCAGGAACAGCCACGGAGGACCAAACACACATGCGCTGAGTGAGCAGTCTGAGGCTCGGCTTTCTCAGCTTTGCTCAGTCCTTCTCGGAAATAAACGGTACATCGCGATACTTCCTTTAGTGTTGCAATGTGGCATTTTCCGGTCGGCACAACTCTCTTCTGTCCGGCAGAATCGTGGTGTCAGCGCAGTTTACCCTTCGCTATTTGTTCGTGGTATAAGGGACGTTCACAAATCCACTGCCTGTTTGCACAAAAAGAGGTAATCTAGGGATCTATTGTCAAAAGTCTTTAAAACTGAATGGCGATAACAGAAGAGAGGTATGAGAATATTCAGTAGCTAGTATGCAATCACATAAGTGATGGGTACTGCAAGAGCAAAAAATTACAACGATCGCTAGGCGGGATTCATTGTTCTGTACATCAATAAGCACTTTCTGCTAACTTTGCAAGCACAGTACTTATGAAGAAATTGGTGGTATGAACAGTAAAGTTTCTGAAATTGCACATATTATACCACTGTCAGCTGTGACAGTTTTCAATGGAATTGAACAGAGAGTATGGAGACTTTATTTCCTGTTGTAAAGTACATTGGTTAAGTACAGGGCCATACCTAGAACAGTTTTTTTATGTGAAATCCGCAAATTAGAACGACAGGAATGGATTTCAGATCTGACATTCATGAGAACTTAACTGTCCACTTCACACAGTAAGATATTGCAAGATATGAAACAATTTATTTATGTATTCCATGATATTTTGAGAGTGCATCCAAGACACTATTAACTCATATACTGATATTTTGGCTGATAGCCTTTCACTCATTCTCAAGGTGAGTTGCTTGCGAATTTTTTAATGCACTTGACACTGTGGAGTTCGCATGTAAACAGAAAATTACTTTGTAGGATGGACAAATTTTGAGAAGCACAGACCAATTTCCTAAGCTCACTTACATTATGTATGTGTGTGTGTGAGTGTGTGTGTGTGTGTGAGTGTGTGTGTGTGTGTGTGTGTGTGTGTGTGTGTGTGTGTGTGTGTGTGTGTGTGAAAGACCTTTTATCGATTATGAAACCAAATAAGTCGCGATTATGTGGCAGTGTGACTGAGAAAATCTGTGATGTTGTCTGTTCTTGTCCGTATATTGAGAGTTCATACCAGATAATAGTTATATTATTTCTTCAGTGTACCAAATATAATTAAATAATAGTAAATTTTGTTTTGCTTGTGATCTATGTTGTTGAGAAAAGTGAAATATGAAACATGTTGTATACAGTGCGATTTCATTACCATTGAAATGTGATGAATTCAAATTTTCCCCTTCCCCATGCTCAGACAGTGTGTCATAGTGGTGGGGAAAATATGCAACTAGGATGAACGCAATAGAACTCATGCCAGGGCACAGCTCATGAGTCGAGTTCTTGGCTATCCCTGCCATAAATTTTGGAGAGCTGCAATCGGCAACTTATTTACTAACAAAAGTGAGGGTGCGCGATTACTGAATCTGCCCTCCATCTCTTCTTGCTTCTCTTTCTTTGTCTCTCTCTGTCTCTCTCTCTCTCTCTCTCTCTCTCTCTCTCTCTCTCACACACACACACACACACACACACACACACACACACACTCACACACACACTCACACACACACATACATAATTAATTTTATTGCCCAAAAAGGAAACATTTTTATGAGTATAACACTTGCATAGGCAAGCCAGTAAATATACACAAAGAAGACAATGTATGCATATATAAATAAAAATTATAATCACACAATTCTTCAAAATTATAGAACAATTATGAATTAATAAATTTTTTACAAGTTTCTCAAACTCCTTCAGCTCCAGAGTCCTGACTGAGTACAGTAGTTTACTAAGTAACCTAATGGACGTGAATTTGAAGTAGTTTAGAGTTTTGGCATAGAAAAAGAAGTTTTTTCATGTCATTGCAATGTTGTGTATTATAGCTATGGGCCTCAAAATCCATAGGATAACTGGACAAGGTTTTCTTAATGTGTAAGAGAGATTGAAATATGCATGTACTTAGGGAGGTTATAATGTTTAGCTTAATAAATAAATCTTTACAATGAGTTATAGCTGGGACTTTGCACCTCACTCTGACAGAATTTTTCTGAGTTAAAAATGACCATTCAGAATAGCAGTTATTTACCAGTGTGTGAGAAGAGAATGAATGTTAACATAATAGACAGAGAACGAAATTTTCTCATCTACTGTTGCTTGTAACCTTCTGATCATAAACATTCCCTCAGAAATTTTTCATGTTAAATAATTTACATGTGGCTGCCAGCCTAAATTATTTTGCAATCACAATGTCTAGAAACTTTATGGTCGCCTTCTCTAAGGTGTTTCTAATATTGTAGGAAATATTTAGTTCCTGAATTTTTTCTATGTTCATAGACAGGCTATTAGCATTGCACCAATCAGACAGCAAATCTATTTTGAATTTGGTACAGGCATTTAAGCTGCTATTAAGAGAACTTGTAACTCTTAAACTGATACCATCTTCATATAGACAACAGTCTGAAGAATAGTCTATTCTTCTGCTCTGTAAGTCATTCATATATAACATTAACAAAATTGGTCCAAAAATTGACACTCGAGGAACACCATAATTACTGGATAGAAACCTGGAATACTGGTTGTTGAAATAAACAGTTTGCAAATATTTACTTATCATTTGAAAAAAATTGTGTTTCTTGCACAACATTGCTTTTTCGTTTTTAGAATTGTTTAACAATTAATAAATTGAGCTCATGTAGTAAATTAATGATTCACACCTCATCAACAAAATTCGGTGACTTCACTGTGGAATGCTCAATCGAAGAGGCACTTTATATTTGATGAAAGGAATTGTCTACAGTTCAAGAATCTAAGCAACACAGATCAATGTGATGAATCTTTATAACTAAAAGTGCTGACTTAGTAGCAAAGAATTGTATGGCTGAAAGTGATGATTTAGTGTAGTCATGTAGTGAGGATTTTGTTGTCTATTGACTCAGTAAAATTCCAATATCTTAAAGGAATCAATACTTGAAGCATATTTTCCTATCTGTTCCATGTTAATTTTACACCAAACCTTTATGTCAAATGTGTCAGAAGGCTATTGAACACACAGCAATGAAATTTCTGTAAGACATTAGGTACCTGCTGTGTGCTACGCTACCTAAAAATATCCTTGCTTCCTTTCCAAAAATGTGTAGAAAAAAAATTATTCAAAATTTTGACACATTTCTCTTCATTTATAATTTTATTTAAAAATACAAAATTTTACATTGTTTCTGGTACCAGAGGTGAAGACAGTTGTTATCTAAATGCATACTGAAAATCAATGAACTGTCTTGAATAGCTCTTCAGAAAAAGGAACTTTTCTTACACAAAAATGTTATAGCTGGGAAAACATTTTTATAGAAAATAAGCTGAGTTTAAACACTTACAGATTATTAAAAACAACCTAATGCATAAATTTTGTTTTTGTCTGACTACAGTGTGTGCTCCAGCTTTGAATTGCTACATCTGGCTAACTGTCCTGCAATTTTTGCCATTGCTCTCAAAGGTCTTTCAGCATCTTGCACTCTATATGTAATGATGAAGACCTGGGATCACATTCTCCCCAGGAATAATACCTAATTTTTGTAATACCCAACAATTCGCGATATTTCCGCAGTTGTATGTGAGAACAGCATCATGGACTCATATTTTTAGTGTCTACATATCTACAAACACAGTTCTTGATAGACGATTCCAAATCAAGCTGCTGAAACACTCATTTGGATTTTGTGTTTCTCTATCCCAACTCTTTTTCAGTAGCTGAGGGCTGTCCAGATATCCAAATATGAGCTTTATAGCACCAACAAAAGTTGCTGAAAGACTGTGCATAGGTGAATTAGAGTCCCCTGTCACCTTTTCCCTGTTGAACTTGCATCATGATGTGTCACCTTTTGGGAAGAGATCATGACATGGAATTTCAGCTGTAGAAGATGTAGAACTAAGTTGCCCAAAAAATTTCTAGCTACATTTCAAAAGAGCTTTTAATTCTGATTAAAAACTTCCTGGTAGAGTCGCCATTTTATGCAAGGTGATGGATGATTCAACCCCCTTTGAATCTGAGTTTGACAAGTGTCTGCCCTACCTTGGCATATGCCTCCCATGATCCATCCATCCACAGTATGCGCAACAGATCACTATTGACTGTGATTCTAACTAATGGAGGAAAGGTTGAACATAAAATCTTACTGTCACAGCAAATTGGGACATGAGAGATAAACACTCAATGTTAAATAAAACAAATGTGCTAATAACAATTTTTCAGGAAAATACTTTGGAGAGTATATGAACACATACCAAAGTTTCAAATTCCATTAATACATATCTTTTTTTTAACCAGTTTGACTTGATGGGCGAAAAACATTATCGTTTTTAACCACTACTATGTATTGGTTCCCTTAAAATATGCATTGAGGAACAGAACGGTGGTGGTGTAAAATCAGTGAAGCAAATAACAGATATCAAATACTAAACCTTTCTTGCAATATTACTTCTTTTATTTCTTTTTATAATATCTATGACGTAAGATGAGAAAACTTAGGAGTGTGCCTGACAAACAAAGTGAACACACATAGAAACATAACAATTTACCCTTTGGAGACAATACGTGTGAGAATTGCACAGACACAAACTATCACATTAGCTGTTCACATTGCAATTACGGGTGCTAGACCGAAATTAACTCATTTCATAGTATTGCAACAATTCCTGGTGGTTTGCATATGCTTCTGCATCTTTGCTGTTAAAGCTTATTTAAGTTTGGTACTTTTGATCATACAGTATACATGTACTTATATATGAAAAAGCTCTGCTAGATTAATGTGATGGTTTTATATTAATTTATATCAACTAATCAGTTGTTTACATTTATGATACTTTTGAGGAAATGAGTGGCAGTAAGCAATGAGCAGTTGCAAAGTTGTCCTGAGAGCAAGTAGTGGACAAGGAAAGACTCACAGCTAGCCATTTCTCATCCAAAAAAGAAGCTTTCCACCAAATGTTCAAGAAAATATGAGCAAAATATTATTATTCATGAATAAGAATTACACGTAATTGCTGAATATTGTATTTCATTGGTTAGTTGTCAGTTGATAGCTATCTAGAATTGTTAGCTCCAAACAGGCGAAATGTTGAGAAGAATGAATAAAAGATTCAAGAAAATTATTAAATTACTTTATTAACGGACTTGATACTGTTGGAGAATATTTGTTCTTCATTTTGTAGTAGACATAAAAAATGGAAGATTCCATTCTGGGTAAGCTGAATAGGACTAAAACTCTGTTGATTGGATCCACTTCAGCAATCAGAGGAAGAAAACTGATTTTTTAGCTGGTGACTATCATTGAGTGAATGCTGAATGTTCGAAAGTAGTTCAAAAAGAAAATCAGTTATAGCATAGAACATACTATTTAGAATAATCTTGAAGAAGAATATCCTAACTACAGTAAAAATAATTTTTGATTCCAAGAAACCTATAGCAGAAGACGATCTGTCAACCAAACTAAGGAAGGTAATCTATAGGAAAGAATGTATAAATAAATACAAGAAAAGAAGAAGCTACTGTCAGTAGCGACAAGTTAGTAAGTAACTTGTTGTGCAAGTAGGAACCTAAATTTTGTAGTGTTGCAGCAATCTTTGTTAACAGTTGTATAGATGGTGGGAAGTAGAAGAAAGAGTTTTTTTAAAAAGCTATGAAGTGAGACTTTTATTTATTTATTGCTATGACTTGTTTCATTTAACCTATGTATTTGACATAAACGTTCTATTTTCATGCCAAACTTGCTTGTGAGTGTGACAGACAGTCAGAGGTGTATACCAGTTGCATAGCAAGGCTGACCTGTGTTTATGAACAAAACGTCCTTATCGTCTATCTACACTTCAGCAACGAAATGTTAAACATGATCTAACTACTTTTAAGTATAGAGTAGAGTCCTGATAATTCGAGCCCTGGTATTACAGGGTTCTGTGTAATTCGAGCTGTCTTAAGAAAATTAAAATTTTCGTAAAACTAGAATAAAAACTCATTTCCATGCGATGTCTGGGTGTACGTTTTACACACTTTCGAATGTATTGCATTTTGAACTTTCTTTCAGTTTTCCATGTACAATGCAGACAAAACTGTCCCACTTACGCTAGGCGCGCATAGGCGATTTTCTGTCGTGCCATCAGTTTTGTCTCAGGAATGAAACACTGTGGCTGAAATATGAGCGCGCGCACCTGTGATTAAACAGCAGTGCCGATTTCAGAAACGCAGCCTGCTCTAATTCACGTGAGACGTGACAGTCGCAGATGTTGAATGGATCACACGCACTGGCACGAGCTCACGTGCACTGGCGACGCTGTTTCTCAGTCGCTCTCGCAGTGTGTTCGCAGACAGACACGTTCTGCTCGCCAGCAGCCTGTCTGACAATGGGAGTTGCGTTGCGGAAGACATTTTAATTTGTATTGAGATCGCTTATTGCAGAAGGAAAAAATAGGTCAGCTCCCTACAACAGGATATTAAAAGAATAACGTGGAAGAGAAACTATGGGGTGAAGTGTGCTGCAGCGTCATTCGGAACTAGACTGAATTGCCTGGTCCAGGAAAGAATAACAAAGGTACTTCAAAGTCCACTAATTTTAATTCATTCACGTAGACAATGTCACTACCATAATTTATATTTTGTCATATTGGCAAGGTCCTGATCCCTGTGGAGTCACAAAGTAGTTTGCAAAGTAATCCTTAACCTGCATCCCACACATATCAACTCCAATTCCTGTCGGCCCTCAGTGCTCCAGAAGGAATTCATATGACTCATCATCGATTTATACATTCTCATTTCATTCTTACGAAATTGTGTAGAATACATCCTTTTACGAGTATGTGTATCCACATCAACAGTCCGATGACATATTCTCTACTTATCAACCATAATCCCAAAAGTACATTCCAACATTCTATAATTATAAAAACACTGTTTCATTGTTAGATTTCTCTTCGAATAAGGCTGCATTAGATAGCGCAAATGCTTCATCTCCTACAAAACTTTAAGTCTGATGTTCTCCTTCCTTGTCATGAGGTAATTTTTGAGGATTTGTAAAGTTTAACTGATTAGCTTTTAGTGTTTCATAGAAGTCTGATTTCTTGAATACATTAGAATTCCCACTGACGCCATACGAGTCTAAAAACCGTTGTCGAAAGAAATTCTTGTAATTATAAAACTCTGAGCCACTATTAACAGGGTTCTTCAGTCTTACATGCTTTCTGTCCATAGAATCAATGCAATTTGGAAAGTCAGTTCTGTTTAAAAGCTCTTTGACAATAATCGTCCAGTCACCCTGAGTTTTTTCGGCCATATGAATAGGCTGTAGACATTTCCCAACTATTTGCATGTGTAGTTGCTGTTATGGTCTTCCGTCCTGAGAAACGTTTGATGCAGCTCTCCATGCTACTCTATCCTGTGCAACCTTCTTCATCTCCCAGTACCTACTGCAACCTACATCCTTCTGAATCTGCTTAGTGTATTCATCTCTTGGTCTCCCTCTACGATTTTTACCCTCCACGCTGCCCTCCAATTTCTAAATTGGTGATCCCTTGATGCCTCAGAACATGTCCTACCAACCGATCCCTTCTTCTAGTCAAGTTGTGCCACAAACTCCTCTTCTCCCCAATTCTGTTCAATACCTCCTCATTAAATGAAACAACAAGTTTACTGTTACCAGTCACCGTTTTATTTTTTCACGACACGTTTCTGATCTACCCATCTAATCTTCAGCATTCTTCTGTAGAACCACATTTCGAAAGCTTCAAGCTTCTATTCTCTTCTTGTCCAAACTATTTATCGTCCATGTTTCACTTCCATACATGGCTACACTCCATACAAATACTTTCAGAAACGACTTCCTGACACTTAAATCTATGCTCGAAGTTAAAAAATTTCTCTTCTTCAGAAATGCTTTCCTTGCCATTGCCAGTCTATATTTTATATCCTCTCTACTTCGACAATCATCGGTTATTTTGCTCCCTAAATAGCAAAACTCCTTTACTACTTTAAGTGCCTCATTTCCTAATCTAATTCCCTCAGCATCACCCTACTTAATTCGACTACATTCCATTATCCTCATTTTGGTTTTGTTGATGTTCATCTTATATCCTTCTTTCAAGACACTGTCCATTCCGTTCAACTGCTCTTCCAAGTCCTTTGCTGTCTGTGACAGAATTACAATGTCATTGGCGAACCTCAAAGTTTTTATTTATTCTCCATGGATTTTAATACCAACCGTCTGAGCCTCTGATTCAGACCCTCCACTTGGCTCTGTACTAGAGGTCCCCAATGGGTCTGTCTACTATGCTGCGAATGGTCAGCTCTGCTTTCATATTCAGCTTTCTGCTTCTGCTGTGGTTGAATCAGTGAAGTTCTGCGAGCACTTTAGAGTGGAATGGGGAAATCTCTGTTATTATTCTGTCTTCATGGACAGAGAAAAGTGTGAGTCACTTATCAGCAAGGCTAAATCACTAAAATCTGGACGAAAAATGGATGGCAACGACTACAAGTTATTGAAGAGATATGAAGGCTGGAAGTGAATGGAGTAACCAAATTAATACAACTGGTAACTGAAGAAGGTAAGATTAAATATTATGTTTATGATGAAGAACTGTGTGATGATCATGTAATGGCTGGCCACAGTGGATGCGATCAAATGATGAAATGCTTGAAGCCAAAGTTCTGTAATATAAGATACAGAGATGTCCAAATTTATCTTAGTTTGTGTGAGCCTTGTATACGAAAGCAAAAAGGTCAGAAAAAGGAAAAGAAGTGAACCCAATGCTGTTCAAGGAGCTAAATTCCAGATGTCAATTTGATGTCATCGACTTTCAATTGTAAACAGATGGAGATTACATATTCGTTATTGTTTATCAGGACCACCTCACTCAATTCGTTGCTCCCTGGCCACCGAAGTCCAAAACAGCTGAAGAGGTATCCAATGACATTATTCACATTTTTGCATTGTTAGGCGCTCCCTCAGTATTGCAGTCTGACAATCGTAGAGAGTTCATTAACAAAGTAATTAGCAGTTTAACTGAACTATGGCCCAATTTTAGGCCTGTCCACGGTAATCCTAGACACGGTCAGAGCCAAGGCAGCGTAGAGTGAGCAAATCAAAACATAGAAAATATGCTAACTACATGGATGCAGGAGCGCAACACTGCAGAGTGGAGCTGTGTATTAAGATTTGTGCAGCTATAGCGCTGTACATTTTGGAATTAAAATATCTCCTTACAAAGCGATGTTTGGTTACCCTCCTAAACATAGTTTGTCTTCAACAAGTTTACCTCCTGAAGTATCGATGCATGTTCAGTCTGAGGATGACCTTGAAAATATAATTAACCAAGTGAATGTTAGCAGTGACACAGTAACTGAAACGTTGCCGGATAATGATCACAGTAAATCTCCACTGCAAGAGGATAACATACCAACAGGAACAGAGGTTGAGAACAGAGAGAATCAAAGTTCAAATGGTTCAAATGGCTCTGAGCACTATGCGACTTAACTTCTAAGGTCATCAGTCGCCTAGAACTTAGAACTAATTAAACCTACCTAACCTAAGGACATCACACACATCCATGCCCGAGGTAGGATTCGAACCTGCGACCGTTGCGGTCGCTCGGCTCCAGACTGTAGCGCCCAGAACCGCACGGCCACTCCGGCCGGCGAGAATCAAAGTGTTCCTGACAATACTTTTTGCTGCCTGACTGATTTAGACGAGTCATCTCACGCTATTAAAAAACACAGAACTGAAGCGTACAGGTACTTAGAAGAACGAGCACAAAGAATGAAGCAGTGTTCAGATCGCTACTTTCCAACAGTGGCAGAGGGCTGTACTATGAGAGGTGCAGTACCCGACTTCGACAGAGGAAGAGGAAATGCTAGTTCGATCTTGGGTGTCGTCCTCGAGACAATGGCTGATGGCTTCTACCGAATCGGGATGAGAGATGGTCTGTTGAGCCAACTATATGCATGGTAATAAATTGTTTGTTTTTAAATAATTATGGAAGGGTCGATACGATATGCCTCTGTGGATACAACCACAACATTTTGTTTCAGGTCCCAGTTCAGCATTTGCTCTCTAAGAATAATCTCAGAGGGGGAAGTTCCAACAGAGAAAACTGTTACTCTGAGGGCAGTTTTGATGTCTCAGTCGACGGGAAGCGGCCAGGGATTCTTCAAATGCAACTGCCAGCAAAAATGGCAGACTCTGAGATGCTTTTGCAAAAACAAAAATGTGTTGTGCAGCTCAAAGTGCCATGGTACCCCTCCTCTCTGCAATAAATGAATTGTAGATAATGTGATTATGTTTTCAAACTACAGGTGGTAAATGCAATTTTCGAAGTACGACAGTTTTGTTATTACACCCCTGGTTCACATTCCTTACCTCTCGGCAGTGAAGGTATACATTCACTAGTGATAGTACACTGTCCCTAATCAATGTGTATTGTTTGACAGAACTGGAATCAGTAACCATTTTCACTAAATGGGCCAGTGAATGTGCACTATCACCTGTGATGGTATACTTTCCCTGAAACTTCCATTATAACATATGTACAGGGTGTTTCAAAAATGACCAGTATATTTGAAACGGCAATAAAAACTAAACGAGCAGCGATAGAAATACACCGTTTGTTGCAATATGCTTGGGACAACAGTACATTTTCAGGCGGACAAACTTTCGAAATTTCAGTAGTTACAATTTTCAACAACAGATGGCACTGCAAGTGATGTGAAAGATATAGAATACAACGCAGTCTGTGGGTGCGCCATTCTGTATGTCGTCTTTCTGCTGTAAGCGTGTGCTGTTCACAACGTGCAAGTGTGCTGTAGACAACATGGTTTATTCCTTAGAACAGAGGATTTTTCTGGTGTTGGAATTCCACCGCCTAGAACACAGTGTTGTTGTAACAAGACGAAGTTTTCAACGGAGGTTTAATGTAACCAAAGGACCGAAAAGCGATACAATAAAGGATCTGTTTGAAAAATTTCAACGGACTGGGAACGTGACGGATGAACGTGCTGGAAAGGTAGGGCGACCGCGTACGGCAACCACAGAGGGCAACGCGCAGCTAGTGCAGCAGGTGATCCAACAGCGGCCTCGGCTTTCCATTCGCCATGTTGCAGCTGCGGTCCAAATGACGCCAACGTCCACGTATCGTCTCATGCGCCAGAGTTTACACCTCTATCCATACAAAATTCAAACGCGGCAACGCCTCAGCGCTGCTACCATTGCTGCACAAGAGACATTCGCTAACGATATAGTGCACAGGATTGATGACGGCGATATGCATGTGGGCAGCGTTTGGTTTATTGACGAAGCTTATTTTTACCTGGACGGCTTCGTCAATAAACAGAACTGGCGCATATGGGGAACCGAAAAGCCCCATGTTGCAGTCCCATCGTCCCTGCATCCTCAAAAAGTACTGGTCTGGGCCGCCATTTCTTCCAAAGGAATCATTGGCCCATTTTTCAGATCCGAAACGATTACTGCATCACGCTATCTGGACATTCTTCGTGAATTTGTGGCGGTACAACTGCCTTAGACGACACTGCGAACACCTCGTGGTTTATGCAAGATGGTGCCCGGCCACATCGCACGGCCGACGTCTTTAATTTCCTGAATGAATATTTCGATGATTGTGTGATTGCTTTGGGCTATCCGAAACGTACAGGAGGCGGCGTGGATTGGCCTCCCTATTCGCCAGACATGAACCCCTGTGACTTCTTTCTGTGGGGACACTTGAAAGACCAGGTGTACCGCCAGAATCCAGAAGCAATTGAACAGCTGAAGCAGTACATCTCATCTGCATGTGAAGCCATTCCGCCAGACACATTGACAAAGGTTTCGGGTAATTTCATTCGGAGACTACGCCATATTATTGCTACGCATGGTGGATATGTGGAAAATATCGTACTATAGAGTTTCCCAGACTGCAGCGCCATCTGTTGTTGAAAATTGTAACTACTGTAATTTCGAAAGTTTGTTTGCCTGAAAATGTACTGTTGTCCCAAGCATATTGCAACAAACGGTGTATTTCTATCGCTGCTCGTTTAGTTTTTATTGCCGTTTCAAATATACCGGTCATTTTTGAAACATCCTGTACGTACAGTGCACAGTACATAGTTAACTGTGTGTTTCTTAATGTTTTAATTCATACATTACCATGAATGATAGGAGTAAGAGGAAATTTGTGCTGTTGAATGTCAAACTGGGGGCTTTGAAAAGACTAGAAAATCGGATACATGAAAAAACTCGCTGCTGAGTATGGAGTCGGTGAAGTGTCAGTTGGATATTGGATTAGAAACACAGACAAAATTCAGAAGTTTCCATCAAACGAGTGTTCTACTTCGTCATCTGGACGAAAATCAGTGACGAAATCTGAGTATGAAAAAACGAGTGAAGCTTTGTTCTTTTGGCTTACTCAACAAAGACAAAAAGGAAATCCAATTTCAGGGCCTATTCTGCAAGAAAAAGATTTATTTTTAGAAGTGAGTTAAAGGAATATGAGGACAATTTTACTGCAAATTTAGAATGGCTGGATCCCTGGAAGAAGCGATACAGTGCAAGGCAGCTTGGAATTTGTGGTGAAAAACTTTCTGCAGATTCTCAAACTGTTACACAATTTCGTGAGAAATTAAGAAAAATTGCATAAGAAGGAAATCTTCCTACCGATCAACTGTAGAACTGCGATGAAAGAGAGGTAAATTATAAAATGCTCCCATCTAAAACTCTAGCCTCAAAAGAAGAAAAGGCTGCCCTGACTACAAAGAGCATAAAGCCAAGTTAACAGTTCTTGCTGCAGCCAATGAAAGTGGAAACCATAAACTGAAACTGTTGGTAATACAGAAGTGTGCTAAGCCTAGAACTTTCAAAAAAATGTAACTGCTTCTGCACTGCTTGTTACGTATGTCCACCAAAAATCTCCTTGGATGCAGAAAAATATTTTTAAGAAATGTTTTTTCCAAGATTTTTTTTGAAGAGATCAAAAAATACCTAAAGAAAAAGTGCTTGTCTTCCAAACCAAACTTAACCTTACCAACACTAGTTCACAATCTGATGAGGAAAAATTACAATGTGATGGCATTGGTGCATTCTTCTTACAACCTAACATGACGAGTTTGATACAGCCTGTAGACCAAGACCAGTTAAGACAAAAGTAAACCAAATCACAAAATAAATACTGTGCCATCCATTCTAATGTGACAGGTCTAAGAAAACTAATATGAAAACACAGATTCTTCGAAAATGACTGTACAGTGTGAGAAGTTAGCTTTGTACAGCTATAGTAGTCATATCCATGATTGACAGCACAGGTTCTGTCAAATTGTTACAGCCTCCAGCTCCAATGTTACTTCCACTGTTGAGTACAATTATACTACAATCACTGTGTCATGCTGTCACTGTAACCATTTACTGTTCTAGCCACAAATGAGGCGACACATTTGCAGACTGAGTGGGATAGGCACCTAATATGTAAACTCTCTGAATATATTCTGAGTCAGCAAAGTACCGCTATGTAAATTGTGTGACAGAGGTGATGAACAGAAAAATTCTAGGAAATGTCAAGAAACCTAATCATTGTTCATATTGATTGTCAGTTTAACGAAAATCAGTCTAAAGGATACAAATGCCTATGAATATCCATCAGAATTTTCTTTGAGAGTACCAATAAAAGATCAAAAACGACACTACTGCTATGGTAAAGTATAAAAATTACATCATGAATTACTATGGATAACTGAAATAAAGTTCAAACTTCCTGGCAGATTAAAACTGTGCCAGATCGAGACTCGGACTCGGGATCTTTTCCTTTTGCAGGCAAGTGCTCAGTGGGTAGACCACTTGTTCACAAAAGACAAAGGTCATGAGTTCGAGTCTTGGTCTGTCACACAGTTTTAATTTGCCAGGAAGTTTTATATCTGAGCACACTCTGCTGCAGAGTGAAAATTTCATTCTGCAAACATCCCCCAGACTGGGGCTAAGCCATGTCTCCACAATATCCTTTCTTCCAGAAGTGCTAGTTTTGTAAGGTTCGCAGGTGAGCTTCTGTGAGGCTTAGAAGATGGGAGACGAGGTACTGGCGGAATTAGAGCCGTTAGGACAGGTTATGAGTCGTGCTTGGGTAGCTCAGTTGGTAGAGCACTTGCCTGCAAATGACAAAGGTCCCAAGCTCGAGTCTCAATCTGGCAAACAATTTTAATTTGCTAGGGCATTTCATAACAGCGCACACTCTGCTGCAGAGTGAGAATTTCGTTTTGGAAACACCCCCAAGCCGTGGCTAAGCCATGTCTCCGCAATATCCTTTCTTCCAGGAGTGCTGGTTCTGCAAGTTTTGTGGGAGAGCTTCTATGAATGTTGAAAATAGATAGAATACTGGTGGAATGAGAGCTGTGAGGATGGGTTCCAAGTTGTGGTTTGGTAGCTCAGTTTATAGAGCACTTGCCTGAAAAAGATAAAGGTCCTAAGTTCGAGTCGCGATGCATCACACTGTTTTAATCTCCAAGGAAGTTCCATATCAGCACACACTCCGCTGCACAGTGAAAATTTCATTCTAAAATAAAGTTACCATAATTTAAAAAGACATTAATAATCTGTTGAATAGAAAAACTGAACTTAAATAGGAGAATTTTTTAATTGTGATAAACGAACTGACAAAAACAGAGAAAAATAATAGCAATTTAGCAAAAATATATTTAATAATAACTATAAATCAGCTCAAGTAACATGCAGAAGTGTCTCAGGATGAATAAGATCAACTCTAAGAAGATTTATAACAGGTCAGTGATGAAGTAGTCTGATAAAAGACTCATTTAAAAAATGAAGTGGATAAAAATAATGAAGCATCAAGAAAGACATAGGTAACAGTGTGGTTGATCTTAGAAGAAAATTTCTGGTTATCATTAACACATACAAAAGAGTAATGGGAACTGCTCCACTCCACTTAATATACAAATTAGATAAAGTATATGTAACATTAGAATCCCTTAACAAAAAAAGGCCACAGAATGCATTAGCTAAAATTAAAATGGAGCTCCAGGAATTAGGTGAAGTATTTTCTGAAATATTGAATCACTGTTTTAAGAGATTGTAGCTTTAACAATTTTTTTAGTACAACAGTCATCAAAATTCTGACTTTTATTTGGCATAAAGACTATTTTTATTGCTAAATTGCTTACATTTACTGCTCCATTACTTATGGCTACTTGTTTATTATAATTATTCGATTGTTTCCTCTTTGTTGTGGTGTTCCACATACTTAACTGATATGAGTAAATGAGAATGGAATTATTCTAGGTCACTGCCTTCCCATCATTCATCTCATGACATGAACATATCTTCTCATTGCATTAACTTCAATAAACAGCTCTCACTAGTGTCTCATCAGCAAATTTCATTCTCTTTAAATAAGATTCAAACAATTTTCTGTATCCATTCCAACATTTACTATTGAGTCCTATATTGAGGCATTCTTGAGCTAATTTCTGTTGGTTATCCTGAGACCAGTCTATTCCATTAGAACATTAAATTAAAATATTCAAACTTCTGAATTCCTTTTCATTCAGTACACACCACTTAACAACTTCCATTTTCAAAAGACCAGTAATGAAGCTAACACCTCATTCCAAGAGGATAATACTGCACTTTCAAAGATTTTTAAGAATATAAAAGGATATCATATTTACTGCTGCTAGACCTTTTATTGTTGTTCTTGATTTAATACACACCTCCAATAATTCACTTGTATGCTGTATGCTGAATTTCACTGGACGTATTTTGAATAGGTGAAGAGCATTTTACAAATAATGTAGGGAAGTCTAACTCCTTTGGTTATTCACTATCTATTATCGTTAGAAAAGTTTTACAGAGTATTAAAAAAATAATGAAGTGGTTGTGCTTTCGATCAATTATAGAATTCAACAGACAGAGTTCTAGGTACCTTTCATACACCTTCTTGATTGGTTTGAATGAAAATTGAAGCAGAGGAGGTGGGATAAAAGTGAGCAGGTAATAGACTGCAAAATATTCGAAAACAAACAACGCAAATGTTACTATGAATATAATAGTTGCATGGATTAATTTAAATCACAATCAGGGGCGTTGCAATATGATAAGATTTGATGTCACCTTTTTGTTAAAATGAAGGGAAATAGTTTACTAAACGACCACTGCATTCCATCTTGAAGTCTTATCATGATTCACATGGATGTCTATTCGTTCCTTCTGCTTTGGGTTTGGTAGGTTACAAATAATCTTTAAATTTCCTTCAGGTCTCTCTGAAACCAACTGATTTCCTCATTAATACACTCATCTTCTTCATCAGCTACTTCTTTTGAATGTGCATAGAGAATGCCCAATAATCTTATGTGAAGGTGAGTTATATATTTTTTTCATACTTTCATTACTTTTTTACTGGCTATTAAGACTGAAAAAAGGAAAATTTATATCATGGTGTGCAGGAGCCGAAAGCGTTTTAGTAACCTGTCATTATTTCTAAGGACATTCATAAGGTTACTAGCAACGTATTGAACAGTTCTGTAAAATTGTGTGATATAGGTGTATTTGCAGAAGGACTGTCAAATGTATCAAATGTGGCAATTGTTACAATAGTAAAGTGTTAAGTCATGTCTTAGAGCAGCAAAAAGTAAACCTACAATTTCCATCCCTTAGCCTCAAAAGACACAACTCCAAAGTGTGAGGCAAGACTTCTTTACAAATGAGGTTTCTTGAAGGTAGGTAAAGTAGGTCCTTCTCTTCTGAATGTATCTTCTTTATCTAGTTTGGCAGCAATTTTTCTTTTACCCTTACTTTACCTCTGTGTGGAAATCAAAGATCTTCTATATTCTGACATATGTTCCGTTCAACGAACTGTTCTTGGTTTTTAATTGGTGATATCAAAGCAGTTTATACACCAAGCTTATTGATGTTCCTTGACGTTTCTTACAGTCAAATTTATCTAAAACTGCCATGAATGTCTATGAGACTTAAACATAATTTGAACACTTTGATAAAGTTAGTTTGGAAGCATTTCCAAAAACACAGAATGGTAGTCACACAGTAATAGCCAGCACATCTCTTCACAGTCGGCAGATAAATGCTTAGATTTTCAAAATTTTCCACATTCTTTCGCCCTGGAGAGCATGATTTTTTAAAAACTAAATCCGTTGCAGTTGGTACTGTACTTTCTGCCATTTTCTCTTGGTGATTTCATAAACCTCATTCTTCTTCCATTGGCTATGTGATCTTTGCTATTGAATTTCTATACGCAAGGCTGACTCATCTGAAAGCATTACGATCTTTCTCTTGGATCAGTATGTTGCCAGAGAACGTTAGGTGTCAATTAAAAAACAACAACACAATTATTCCTAGATAAGACAGTATTTAACTGAAGAATATGGTGAAACAAACAAGTTAGTTGCAACAGATGCACCATCTGCAATGCCATTGTTTATGTACAGTATGTCTTCTTTGAAATAACGCAATCATTGCTACCCACTTTGTTGCATCAGGTCTGGTTCCGTTCAGGGAAGTTATGAGATTGTTGACTTTTACAGTCAGTTTTACTTGATCAGTTCCACTGTCCAGGCAATTCATAACATAAAGCTGGAACTGAAGAAGGGAGTTTGAACATGACAAGGTACCAAAAAAAGATATACTTAATCTCTTTGGGTGCTGTTGGTTGGTGGAAGTGAAACCTGTAATGGAGCAGGACTGTGCTACACGAAAAATACAATAAAGCCACCACCTGATCCAGTAATTGTTTTCACACAACACTGTCTATTATTTTTTTATGTGCAAGCAGATGGTGACCTATAATTTGTTTATACTAAAATTTAACTACATGAAATGAGGAATTGTTTCAGATAGAGGACTGTAATACTGAAACTGTGTGAAACTTAGTTTAAATCTTGAAAAACATGAATAGTGATTATTATTATTATTATTATTATTACTATTATTATTATTGTTGTCAGCCCTACAAATTTTATGATCAATTGTAATATTTTTAATATAAGTAATCAAGATTATAAATCACCATAATATTATGTTTGTCTGTATAGACCGATTCCAAACAATGTCTTCATATAACAAAATACATCGCTGATCTCTTGATCTTTGCAGTGCATTTTCAGCAGTCGTTATTGAGAGCGATGTGTTGTGTGCTGATGAGTTCTTAAAATGGACATTTTGAAGGAAAAATTTCTACAATTCAAGTTTTTGTCTCTTATGATCTGTTCTTCATTTAATGTTTTAAAAATGGACATTATCACGAAGAAAGTTTCACAACAGTTCATTCCTAAAGCTGACACATAACAAAAAAATCACAGTCGTTGTTCCCTCTACTCAAACAGAAAATATGCTTCTAGACATACTCTGCCATTAAGAAACTTCGAGGAAACTACAAACATAAGTATTAACAGTTTTACCAGTTCTGTGAATTACTGTATGTCTTCTTCTATAGGCACTACATTCCAGGATGGGACTTCACTCCTCCATGATTTTCGGCCATTCCTCTCTGGAGTTCACTGCAGACCTCCAGTTATGCAGTTATGGGATCCAAGTTGGCCAGCGTATTTTCCAAACTCATCACTCCATCTCAACCTCAGTTGATGAGGTATCGAATATATTGCTTCCCCCTACTTACACCTCCCAAGGAGATCACAAATGTAAAATTAGAGAGATTTGAGCCTGCACGGAAGCTTTCTGGCAGTCGTTCTTCCCGTGAACCATATACGACTGGAACAGGAATGGGAGATAATAATAGTGGCACGTAAAGTGCCCTCCGCCACACACCGTTGGGTGGCTTGCGGAGTATAAACGTGGATGTAGATGTAGATGTAGATGTAGTCGTCCTCTTGCTGTTCTTCTTACAGGTTCACTGCACCAGGCTTTCCTTGCAGGATCTGTCTCATCGAATCGTATTACACGTCCAGCTTTATGAATGTGACCACACCTTCCTTCTTTTAACACAAAGCTCATCATTCCATCGTCTTCTCCAACTTCCATTTTCATAACTTCGATTAGAAGCACATATGTGGGCCATAATTGCAGAGAAAATGCCGCCGTTTGCTTCTATTTTTGCACCCAGACAAGTGAAACATTCCATTCGCTCAAAATTGATTCCATCAAGGGTTACTGCGGGCTGCGAAGGTTGGTTTGTACCATTATACATATCCTTGGTTTTTCCTTAATTAATTTTCAGGCCCATCTTCTGTGCCCTGAGTTTTAGAGCTGAGAAAGCACTTTGTAGATCTCTAAATGTTCCACTCATTAGATCCAAATTATTTGCATATCCCAACAGTCGTATGAACTTACAATAGATAGTATTTCTTGCCTTGATACCCGATTCAAGCACTACTTTTTTGAGAGCTAAACTGAAGAGTAGGCAAGAAAGTGCATCCCCTTGTCTTAGCCCAGTTCGTGTGGGAATCTGAGTTGACAGGCTAGACTGCAATCACACAGTACATTGGGGGGGTGCCTTAGGGTAACCTCTATTTAACACACCAACTTCTCAGTCACCCAAAATTCCCACATTGCCTCATACAGGATAGCTCAATTTATTGTACTGCGTCATATGCAGATTTGAAATCAATGAAAAGATGGTGCAACACCAACATTAAATTCGTTGATCTTTCCTACCATTTGTCAGAAGGTAAACATCTGGTTAACAGTTGACTTTTCTGGTCTGAACCTCATTGATAACTTCCAGTAAAGCTTTCTGCTATGGGTGAAAGTCTACTAAACAAGATATTTGACAATACTTCATTCGCAATATTTAGGGGTATTATGCCTCTGTAGATACCGCATTTAAATTTATCTCTTTTCTTGTGTATCATACACACTATTCCTACATTCCATTTTTCTGGCAACTCTTCCTTTTCTGAGATAAGGCAGAAAATCTTGTATATCCTGCGATTTAACTCAACTCCTGTGGCTTTCAATAGCTCTGATGTTATATTATCAGTCACTGGTGCTTTATTGATCTTCAGTCAGGCTTTTGCTTCTTCTACTTCTCCTTGAGAGAGGGGTGGGGACTATGGCCTCATCAGCTGCTTCTGGGTGGATTACAGTCTCTTCAATAGGGGGTTCTGGAGCATCCAGCAGTTCACTAAAATGTTCTACCCAACGTTCTGATACATCTTGGTCATCAGTTTGTAATTCCCCTTTTTTTACTTTAACTTATATTAATACTTGTCTTAAATGTTCTTCTTTCACTGTTACTTATCTGATAGAGTGTTCTGGCATCATTTGTTTTTCCAATTGTCTCCAATTACTCAATCTGCTTTCTTCCCCTTTCGCTTTTCTACTTCCAGTGCAGTTTCTTCTCTTCTTTCCTTTTAACTTGATAATTTTTTACTGCTAAATGTGTATACGATATATCAAGCATTTTCGTATAAGCCAAGATTTCTCGTGACTTATTCTCTTACAATCTTCTTTAAACCAAGAATTCCATGGTTTTCTCATTCATTCCTTAGAAATTGTTCTGCTGCTTTAATGACTGCATTCCTGCTATCACTCCATTCCTCACTTGTATAAGGAGTGTAGTGTGCAAGGTTCTCAGTAACCTCCTCAGAGCACATTTTAGCAGTCTCTTCATTTTTTTAGCTTTGATACCATATAATTATTACACCACACAACAATAATTCACCACTCTATTGTGTTCTCAAGTTATTCAGAATTATTGACACAGACCATACCAATGTTCACCACTAAGGTTTGCTGAACGATTTTAAATATAACTTTTATCCCTTTACAAAAGAGTAGATTAGAATTAGGTGACATCAGCCAGAATTTAAAAATAATGATATCCATTAATGCAATGAAAATCTCACAGGAACAATGACAATAACAACAACAAAACTTTGTTTTAGGCTGGGAATTAACGAAGGACTTGTAATTTTCTCTTGGCAATGACAAATGGACTGGAGCATGTGATGAGAAGTAAAGCCACATTCAAATAATGTAGAGTCTTTAAATTACTCTTTCTCCATTATTTTGCATGTGAAGAATATAAGTAAGAATGAGTGCTGATGACTTTGCTGTTCAGTGCCATATACATATCATCAGCAAGTGAAATCGGCTTAGAAAAAGGAATTGTTGAACCAGTAGAACTGAGTAATTTAGATGAGTAAGTAATATTTTTTAAGATAAGCTAGTTTATGAAAAAAAGCAACGAACATTCAACAGACATGGAACAATC
The DNA here is from genome assembly GCF_021461385.2 of Schistocerca piceifrons. NCBI lineage: Eukaryota > Metazoa > Arthropoda > Insecta > Orthoptera > Acrididae > Schistocerca > Schistocerca piceifrons. The sequence goes on along the minus strand of NC_060140.1, from coordinate 736,902,928 downwards.
AGTTATGGAAACTTTTGAATAGTCTATGTGCAAGAAAGTTTTAAACCTCGAAAAGTCTATGGACAATATGGACAGGAAAATTTCAATGATCAAACAATCAATTGGCGAAAAAACAGAAATTCTATCATGTTGTTGCTGTTGTTGTGGTCTTCAGTCCTGAGACTCGTTTGATGCAGCTCTCCATGTAACTCTATCGTGTGCAACCTTCTTCATCTCCCAGTACTTATTGCAACCTACATCCTTCAGAATCTGCTTAGTGTATTCATCTCTTGGTCTCCCTCTACAATTTTTACCCTCCACACTGCCCTCCAATGCTAAATTTGTGATCCCTTCATGCCTCCGAAACATGTCCTACCAACCGGTCCCTTCTTCTTGTCAAGTTGTGCCACAAACTCCTCTTCTCCCCAATTCTATTCAATACCTCCTCATTGGTTATGTAATCTACTCATCTAATCTTCAGCATTATTCTGTAGAACCACATTTCGAAAGCTTCTATTCTCTTCTTGTCCAAACTATTTATCGTCCATGTTTCACTTCCATACATGGCTACACTCCATACAAATACTTTCAGAAACGACTTCCTGACATTTAAATCTATACTCGATGTTAACAAATTTTTCTTCTTCAGAAACGCTTTCCTTGCCATTGCCAGTCTACATTTTATATCCTCTCTACTTCGACCATCATCAGTTATTTTGCTCCCCAAATAGCAAAATTCCTTTACTACTTTAAGTGTCTCATTTCCTAATCTAATTTCCTCAGCATCATGTGACTTAATTCGACTAGATTCCATTATCCTCGTTTTGATTTTGTTGATGTTCATCTTATATCTTCCTTTCAGGAGGATACATTCCATTCAACTGCTCTTCCAAGTCCTTTGCTGCCTGTGACAGAATTACAATGTCATTGGCGAATCTCAAAGTTTTTATTTCTTGTCCAAGGATTTTAATACCTACTCCGAATTTTTCTTTTGTTTCGTTCACTGCTTGCTCAATATGCAGATTGAATAACATCGTGGAGAGGCTACAACCCTGTCTTACTCCCTTCACAACCACTGCTTCTCTTTCATGGCCCTCGACTCTTATAACTGCCATCTGGTTTCTGTACAAATTGTAAATAGCCTTTCACTCACTGTATTTTACCCCTGCCACCTTTAGAATTTGAAAGAGAGTATTCCAGTCAACATTGTCAAAAGCTTTCTCTATGTCAACAAATGCTAGAAACGTAGGTTTGCCTTTCCTTAATCTTTCTTCTAAGCAAAGTCGTAAGGTCAGTATTGCCTCACATGTTCCAGTATTTCTACGGATTCCAAACTGATCTTCCATGAGGTCGGCTTCTACCAGTTTTTCCATTCGTCTGTAAAGAATTCGCGTTAGTATTTTGCAGCTGTGACTTATTAAACTGATGGTTAGGTAATTTTCACATCTGTCAACACCTGCTTTCTTTGGGATTGTAATTATTATATTCTTCTTGAAGTCTGAGGGTATTTCGCCTGTCTCATACATCTTGCTCACCAGATGGTAGAGTTTTGTCAGGACTGGCTCTCTCAGTAGTTCTAATGGAATGTTGTCTACTCCTGGGGCCTTGTTTCGACTTAGGTCTTTCAGTGCTCTGTCAAACTCTTCACGCAGTATCATATCTCCCATTTCATCTTCATCTACATCCTCTTCCATGTCCATAATATTGTCCTCAAGTACATCGCCCTCGTATAGACCCTCTATACACTCCTTCCATCTTTCTGCTTTCCTTTCTTTGCTTAGAACTGGGTTTCCATCTGAGCTCTTGATATTTACGCAAGTGGTTCTCTTTTCTCCAACGGTCTCTTTAATTTTCCTGTAGGCTGTATCTATCTTACCCCTAATGAGATAAGCCTCTACATCCTTACATTTGTCCTCTAGCCATCCCAGTTTAGCCATTTTGGTCTTCCGGCGATCTCATTTTTGAGACGTTTGTATTCCTTTTTTGTCTACTTCATTTACTACATTTTTATATTTTATCCTTTCATCAATTAAATTCAATATTTCTTCTGTTACCAAAAGGTTTCTACTAGCCCTCGTCTTTTTATGTATTTGATCATCTGCTGCCTTCACTATTTCATCCCTCAAAGATACCCATTCTTCTTCTACTGCATTTCTTTCCCCCATTCGTGTCAATTGTTCTCTTATGCTGTCCCTGAAACTCTGGTTTAGTCACTTTATCCAGGTCCCATCTCCTTAAATTCCCACCTTTTTGCAGTTCCTTCACTTTTAATCTACAGTTCATAACCGATAGATTGTGCTCAGACACCACATCTGGTCCTGGAAATGTTTTATAGATTAAAAACTGGTTCCCAAATCTCTGTCTTACCATTATATAATCTGATACCTTCTAGTGTGTCCAGGATTCATCCATGTATACAACCTTCTTTTATGATTCTTGAACCAAGTGTTATCTATGATAAATCATGCTCTGTGCAAAATTCTACCAGACGGCTACTTCTTTCATTGCTTAACCCCAATCTGTATTCACCCACTATGTTTCCTTCTCTCCCTTTTTCTACTCTCGAATTCCAGTCACCCATGACTATTAAATTTTCGTCTCCCTTCACTACCTGAATAATTTCTTTTATCTCATCATACATTTAATCAATTTCTTCATCATCTGCAGAGCTAGTTGGCATATAAACTTGTACTACTGTAGTAGGCATGGGCTTTTCGTGTCTATCGTGGCCACAACAATGTGTTCACTATGCTGTTTGTAGTAGCTTACCTGCACTCCTATTTTTTTTATTCATTATGAAACCTACTCCTGCATTACCCCATTTTGATTTTGTATTTATAACCCTGTATTCACCTGCCTTCTTGAGTAGTCCCCACCTGGAGATCCAAATGGGGGACTATTTTACCTCCGGAATATTTTAGCCAAGAGGACAGAATCTAAACTGAGCAATAAAATGAGACTAGTGATGGAGGAACTAAGAGCAATAAAAAATTAATCTTGTAAATTTTCAAATTGAGAACAGAAATGTGATTGGAATATAATTTGCTTTGGAAGTTGAAACCAACATTGCTGTTAATGCTGAAAATTGTGATGAATATGAGTGATTTAGGAGAGAGGAGAATGTAATAAATTAATGTAGAACTGTAGGAGTTGATGATGTGAGTGATGTAGACAATGTTGATAAACAGAGTAACTATTTTCTGGCTTTTAAAAATATGTTTGTATTTTAAGAAAATGAAAATGAGGTACAGATATTTGAGTTGACAGTAGCATATTAGTGTTCAACGGTAAGTGCAGAAAATTGTTTAAAATAGAAATTTGATAAAAATGAATCTGTGTGGAAAGATTATCTGAATTTAGTAAACAAAAACCGACTTTTGGAAAAAGTGACTGTTAGCTTTTTGTGAGCAATTTAAAAGCAATTCAAAAAGCTTTGTGTTAATTTAGTAAACAATTTTATGTGAAATGTTTGGTTCAATGAAAAATTTCGAAACTACAGCTACATTGAGGGAAAGAATAATTACAATATATAAAATAGAGGTTAAGTTTGTTTTTGCTCAAAAGATTCACACTTTTGGTTTGGCAAAAGATTGCTGGGATATGTGTTTGTGTGATGGAATAGTGGCATTATGTATGATTATAAGAATGAAAGGAAAATGTAGTGCAGAATGTAGTATGAAAAGAGTGAGAAAATCACTAGATAAATTGAGGATCATTTTCACAAAAATCAACAACTACAAAATTTGCCAAAATCAGTTATACACTTTTTGTGTACTTCTAAATGAGATAAATCCACTACAGTAGACAGATTTTATCAAAATATACTATTTGCTTGTTTAATTTCGCACACTATACCATGGAATTCTTCTTAAGTCGCCAACTACCTAACACGAATTTTGTCAAATATTAATATCTACTGCTTGTCGTAGACATTTATTGTTATGCATATATTAAGGCTTTATTTTTTCTGTATATATGTTGTTACACTTTGTTTTGATTGTGAGCAAAAGGCAGGAATTACCAGAACTACCTTTTACTCTTAGCAGATATTGCTCTACAACTATACAGTGACACAGATTAATGAAAATGAAGTGGATAATATATATCACTACACATGACTTTAAACACAGATGGGACATAGAGCTAATGAAATAAGATCTGCTATGAAACACTTTGTCAAATTTCGGATAGAAGCTTCTTAAGGAAAGCAATCTCATAGCCTTGTGAGGCGCAAAATAAAAAACATTATCATAATATCAGTTGTACTACGACTTTTTGAAACAGCCAAAGTTTTCCATAAAGTAGTTCACCACTTTCGAATCAGGGGGCAGAGTTATACATCCCCTGATAGGAAACGTGGTCTAACTGAATAGTAACTGAGAAAACTTAAAAGTATAACTTTACCATCGCATTATCAAGAGGTTCTGAGTCACCATGGTACCTGTATGGATCTGGACAGGGACTGATGAGCATACAATTTCTGGACCACTGCTAATAAATTACTGACAAAGAAGCTACCACCCAAAATCTATGAAGTCTGAGTTCTTAACGAAGAAAACTAACATAGGTAGTTTGAATACATTGATCACTCAGCTGTAATATAACCTAGAAACCATGTGAGTGTCGAAAAAGCTGACAATGTAAAGAAATGAATGAGATTTTTTGATACTTCATCAGAAGAAACCTGGGAGTTTTATGGGAAATCAGCAGAGTGTTGTGATGAACAAGATAATGAAAATAGTGAAGTACAGTCCTTTCATGAACATATTTATTAAATTATTATTTGTTCAATAGGTTAAACTAAACTATAACATTAATGTCATAAAATAATTAGTGTTTGGATGTTCACTTTTGGAAAAAATCGTGATTTTAAGTAAAAGCAAATAGAAATGTTTTCCCCTGCTTTATTGTGTATCTAGAACTTATTTGTGAAACATAATTTTGCAACATATCATCACATTAATGGACTACCATGGTGTATAGATAGTGTATTCAATTATAAACCAAAACGTCCTGGGTCCCAGGTTTGTGCTCAACCACTGCTCACATTTTGATTAAGAATCGTCTGCAATGGTGGCCAACGACTTCCAGCATTAGAGATCACCCTCGTTCTGCCAACGAACTTGTGAAACAGGGCTCTTTTGCAGTTTGGGTGGGAAAATGTGCTTAAAACACCGAAGATCAACAATTATCAATGGCATGAGTTGCAAAGGCAACAGAAACCATTGCATTACAGACACATAATATGTATTCACATGGTATGTGACCTATAATTGAGAAATTGAAAAAATATGTTTATGGTCTATCAAATGACAAAATATTCTGTATTAGTCTTACATTAGAATCTCTTGGAGGGTATTGCGAACAGGAAGGTGACCATGAGAAAAAGATGGACTAATCAATGACAGGATGATGTTCTAAGAGCCAGATCAAGGAATGGCAAAAGTTCGAATGTAGTAGGAAAGCTAGAAAATCTGAAAAGGGAAATGCAAAGGCTCAATATAGATGTAGTGGTGGTCAGTGAAATGAAATTGAAAGAAGTTAAGAATTCCTGGCCAGATAAACATGGGGAATATCAACAGCAGTAGAAAATAGTATATAAGGAGTAGGACTTGTTACGAATAGCAAAGTAGAACAGAGAGTGAACTATTGTGAACAGTTCAGTGACAGGGTTGTTCTCATCAGATGTGATAGCAAAACAACAACGGCAACAATAATTCAGATATACACACCAATGTCGTAAGCAGAAGATGAAGGGATAGCGAAAGTATATGAGAATACAGAACAGGTAATTCTGTATGTACAGGGAGATGAAAATCTAGTAGTCATCGGGGATTGGAACACAGTTGTAAGGGAATGAGTAGAAGAAAGATTTATGAAAGAATATAGTTTTGGCAGATGGAATGAGAGAGGAGAAAGACTAATTGAGTTCTGAAATAAATATTAGACGTTAATGGTGAATACTTTGAGCAAGAATCGCAAAAGAAAGATGTGAAAGCATCGGATTACATCATGGTCACACAGAGATTCCAAAATCAGATACTGGATTGTAAGGCACGCCGAGGAACAGATGTAGATTCAGATCATAATTTAGTAATGATGAAGAGTAAAATGAAGTTTAAGAGAATCATATGGAAGAATCAGTGTGAAAGGAAGTTGGATACTGAAGTACAAAGGAATGATAAGTCACATTTGAAGTTTGCTAAGGATGTGGATACTCCAATAAGGAATATTACAGTGGGCAGTTCAGTTGAAAAGGAGTAGATATCTCTAAAATGGGCAGTGATAGTTGTTGGACACTCAGACGTAGGTACAACGAAGAAAACTCTGAAGAAACCTTGGGTAACTGAAGAAATGTTTCAATTGATCGATGAAAGGAGGAAGTACAAAAAAGTTTAGCGGAAGATAGGAATACAGAACCACAGAAATCTATTAAGAATGAAACTGATAGGAAGTGCAGGGGAGCTAAGACGAAATGGCTGCAAGAAGAGTGAGAAGAAATTTTCAGGGAGTAATAACATACATATCCTGAGTCTATTGAACTAAAAGAAGAACATAATGTTATGTATAATTAAATTTATTTAGGATAACATACAAAAAAGTGTACAAAATTTTAACTATACAATTAAAAAATTGTATTTCCGAAAGCAGTGACTGACATGCAATTATTGTAGTTCGGTAGACTCAGAACATACAGTTTAAAATCCTGTAAAAGTTTCATGTAAATGGCTACAGGGGTTCCTGAAATACAAGGAAGAAGTCACTTAATTTGTCGGGATAGGGCGTTCCAACTCCCCTTAGAAACATTCTAACTCTCCTATTACTGCACAGCTCGTATATGCAGTTGAGCGTATCTGCAAGCTGCTGGATTTTCCAGCACAGTATGATTACCCGAATACGTCGATGTCCTGTGTTAAACAATTTCAGAAATAAATTATTTAACAACAAACACACTCGTATATCCACTCCTGCTTTCCCACCACTACAATAGCATCTTCAAGTTTAAACTGCTGGAAGATCAGATTTCATCTACATCTACATCTACATCCATACTCCGCAAGCTACCTGACGGTGTGTGGTAGAGGGTACCTTGAGTACCTCTATCGGTTCTTCCTTCTATTCCAGTCTCGTATTGTTTGTGGAAAGAAAGATTGTCAGTATGCTTCAATGTGGGCCCTAATCTCTCTGATTTTACCCTCATGGTCTTTTCGCGAGATATACGTAGGAGGGAGCAATTTACTGCTTGACTCCTCGGTGAAGGTATCTTCTCGAAACTTCAACAAAAGCCTGTACTGAGCTACTGAGTGTGTCTCTTGCAGAGTCTTCAACTGGAGTTTCTCTATTATCTCCGTAACGCTTTCGCGATTACTAAATGGTCCTGTAACGAAGTGCGCTGCTCTCTGTTGGATATTCTCTATCTCTTCTATCAACCCTATCTGGTACGGACCCCACATAGGTGAGCAGTATTCAAGCAGTGGGCGAACAAGTGTACTGTAACCTACTTCCTTTGTTTTCGGACTGCATTTCCTTAGGATTCTTCCAATGAATCTCAGTCTGACATCTGCTTTACCGACGATTAATTTTGTATGGTCATTCCATTTTAGATCACTCCTAATGCCTACTCCCAGATAATTTATGGAATTCCCTGCTTCCAGTTGCTGACCTGCTATATTGTAGCTAAATGATAAAGCATCTTTCTTTCTATGTATTCGCAGCACGTTAGACTTGTCTACATTGAAGTTCAATTGCAATGCCCCACACCATGCGTCAATTCGTTGCAGATCCTCCTGCATTTCAGTACAATTTTCCATTGTTACAACCTCTCGATATACTACAGCATCATCCGCAAAAAGCCTTGAAACGTCCCCTTTGAAAAATTATACATGACAGTGCTTAAACTGACACACAATATTTTTGGCGCAACGCAATCTGACTTTCAGTAATCCCTACAAAAGAATGGCCCTGACTAACATTAACCTATACGTTTCACAAATCACTTACCTCACAAAAATCTTCGTTACTCGAACTACTGCAATACAGCGAGCGCCACTACTGCCAGCTAAATAAAAGATTCAAACTACTGAAGGCACTAACTACTGATAGGCATAGTTAGCAAATGAAAGATTTTGATAGAGAACAAACAATGTATTTACCTCAATAGTGTTCAAAAATGATAATATACATACAGCAGTTCATGACATCCATTCTTACAAATGTCCAGATCATCCGCTCTCAAAAATGCGCCATCTCACTTCCCCACATCCACCACTGCTGGCGGCTCACCTCCAACTGCGCAACGCTATGCGTTGTTCACATCCAGCTGCCGCTGGCCAACACTACAATGGCAGACAACAATGCAAACTAGTCACAGACTGCACACAGCACAGCCAGTGATTTTCATACAGAGCGCTACGTAACGTTGCAAATAAGAAAACATAAACAGCCTACTTACATAGCCCCCATCCACCCCACAAAAAATTTTACAAATTGTTTTGGGCAGTGGCCACTAATGATTTGATAACATTTTTCATAATTACAGTAACAAAGATATCAAATGCACACACGTATTGATACAATGTTGGTCAAAAGCTAAAATTTTCTCACAGTCCATCATAAAGACAATCCTGATCATTCATCACAGTAAAATTGCAGTGTTTTTCTCAAAGTCTGAGCAGTAAAAGAAAATGCACATGGAAGTAGTGGATTTCCATGCAGTCTTGAAGAAGTAGTGTTGTCCTTCCAACGGAAAGACGGTGCTGACTCTCGACATGCAGACAAGTAATGGGTTACAACAGATCAAACCCACAGCAGAGTTATTCGAAGTTTTGAGGAATATTGGTAGGCAGGTCATCACAGAGTAGACCCACTGTAGTCCTGGTAGAGATTACAGTATTGGTGGGCCACCAGAGCTGCAGACCCACTGTAGTCCTGGTAGAGATTGTGGTATTGGTGGGCCACCAGAGGTGCAGACCCACTGCAGTCCTTGTAGAAATAATGGTATTGGTGGGTCATCAAAGATGCAGACCCACTGTACTCCCTGTAGAGATGGCCAGCAGCCATCTGTTGTGACCGTGTAGGTGCACAATCACCATTTAAGAGTCTTGCGGATAATATAGCAAGTCCATAACCACCACTTATGCACTCACAAAGTTTTTGGAATAGTCCTTAGAACCAGCAATGCTGTTATCCAGTCCCTTGCTGAATTATTAACACACATGCAAACACTAATAGTCCCTACTTCTCACATATTGTCTATATACTATGACCAACAGAAATGTGTGCAGTGAAATGGAACTTACAAGTTAATAATATGATGAACTGGTGTCAATTACAATTTTATAACATAAGAATACAATTAAAAAGGTACAAAATACATCATTAAAGAACATAACAATACAGATAACATTTGTAGTACAGGCTTTACAAAATAATTGAAATAACATATACATCAGTGTTACAGGAATTATGACATGAGTACATACATAAAAGATCAGAATAACTTTCGAAACATCAACTTCACACGTGAGCATTAAAACAAAACCGAACAAATAATGTTTGAACATCTTTACAAAGTAAATAACATAGTATTAGAAAAATTCTACAACATAACAACATCAGCTAAACACATAAAGACAGGAAAACCACAAATACACAAGGAAACACAAACACATAGTGGGATAACACAAGGAAAGGACAGGGTTTCTTTTACTGCAGTATTTTGCAAACAAAACTTTCTTTACTTCTCGGAGATTTCCCTTCATTCATCATTATTTCCAAAAAAGTCCTATCTATACCTGCTTTCTGTACTTTTTTCGTATGACTTCTCAATGCATTTCCTCCAATTCATCGCAACTCATTCTCTTATATAGTCTACCCCCTCTTAAGCTAACTTAAATCTACTGAGCTCAGATGCTAAACTAAAGGACGAGGCAATGCAGCAGCCCAAAACAATTAATACAAATAGCAATGAAAAAATGCAAAATGGCAGAGAAAGCTACAGTAAATCTAAATTACCAAGCAAATGTAACGTTACAACTAATATGAGCCAATGTGCAGCATCAAGAAAAATAAATCAGTAGTAAAACTGGCTTAATAGAGTAATACAAAGTGAAATTCAGTAGCACTATGCCTGGTACACAGCAGCAGCAAATGCAATAACTTATACCTAAACATGACAAAGCTCAAGGAGAAAAAATAGTACACTAAAGACAACAATGCAGATAAGGGAAATGTCTATTCACACCTTAATATCTATGTCATTAAAGTGGTGCACCACAAAAACTAATTCTACATAAAATTACCAAGTACTTGAAAAGAAAATTATATATGCAGTTACTGTTATTAGTCCATTTTTATTGTTCTTTCCATTCCAAGAGCTCCTTTTTCGAAGAATGTGGATCATAAAATAATTATTTAATAAACCTGTTGACAGAAAGTGTTCACATTAGCAAATGCATTTAATTTTATTTTATGAAACCAATGCTGCAAGACAGCTGGAAACCAGATATCAAATGAAATAAGCAACTAAGTACAAAGTAAAGCATAAGAACATCATTCAGTAGTCATGAGGCATTTCATAAGTTAGTAGAAATTCTCTCAATTCTCATAGAAAGACACTTGTCCTAATCAGGTGTGCAGATGTGCGAATATTTCCCATCAATTCATAAGCATAAGTAGCACAAAGTACAAGTAATCATATGTTTCCAAGTAATGAGCATGTCGCCTTTGCGATACTTTCTACAAAGGAATGTCAATAGCAAGGATAATGGTCTCTCTTTTTTTTTCACCTGTGCCTCTGAAAGGCACACACTAATGGCTTTTTTCAAGGTGACTGTTGCACAGCTGGGTGCCCACGACTCATTAGGTGAAGGTGGTCATTTAACTTTCTTACTGAAATATTTATGACACCAGTTTGCATTACAGTGACAGTCTCATAAAAAATTTCACAGGTCGAGAATTTGTGTTGCAAATGTGTAGAAAAAAATCCTATGAATATAACAGTGTTCAAAAAGTTTTCATTGGCATTGTGATACATTCACGCATTTACACACATTTCATAACTCTTAAAGTACGATTCTTGGTTTCCAACATCCTTTTCCACAAATCATAGTCCCTAACCACTACTCATTATTCATATACATATTCGTCGACACTTCTTCAATATTTCATCAAAATAAATACATAGCATAATCAAATTCCTCATTTACGGTAGCATCATCCTATTGATCATAAACGTACCTCAGCAGCATAATACACATTGTCATCGTAATAATAACATCATAAAAACTCAGCCAAATCTCAAAAACGTCGTAGCTTTCAGCTATAATGTCAAAACCTAAAAAAAATTCTCTGCTCATTTCAATAGTGTCATCTACCTCAAACGTACTTTAAAAATCATGATCCCATACCAAATACATCATTCAAAGCTCTCATAGTATCACAATGGTTCCGAAAAATATATGAACAGTTCACAAAGTACAGATAAAATACAATTTCATAAGTGTGAAGTTATCCAACTGTGTAAGTGCATAAACATCTGTCACTGATGTAGTAAAAAAAACATGTTTGTCTCTCTCAGTTAAATGATCAGACAGCTATGTAATTATATGTTAGAGAAATGTGGTACTGATGTGTAAAGTGGTATAAGCAAATACCATATTAGCTAGAGCTCCTTGTGCTTACCAAACACATGGTACACAAAGTAAGGGTGTACCCCCCCGAGGATTAATGTAATTATACCCTCAGGTGTTACAAAAATGGCTCTGAGCACTATGCGACTTAACTTCTGAGGTCATCAGTCACCTAGAACTTAGAACTAATTAAACCTAACTAACCTAAGGACATCACACACATCCATGGCCGAGGCAGGATTCGAACCTGCGACCATAGCGGTCACGCGGTTCCAGACTGAGGCGCCTTTAACCGCACGGCCACATGGCCGGCTCAGGTGTTACAGATTACAGCAATGGAATGAAATGTATCACGGAAAACTTTCTTTGTAATTGAAAAATCTTGAAAAATAAATGGTTTAAGTACAAAATTAATCACTCAAATGCGTGTCCTGTAGCGCTAAATTTGCGTCTTGCTGTAAGATAATTCTGTGGAACTGTCGTAGTTATCGTCCTCTGTAAGCAAAGTTCTGCTGAAGTCAATGTACTTACCTCATCATAAACGAAAGTGAAATGCTTTGCATATAGATATCGTAGTTATTACGTACCTTACCATGATCAAGAAAGTACTATAATGTAACGTATTGTTGTGCTACGAAAAAGGCTGTCTCATTGTAGCTATACCACAAAAGTTACTACTAAAACATGTTTTACTTTCCAGAATAATACAGAAAAACTGTGCTGATATAAAACAGATACAACGCAAAAGCAATAATATAAATTGTGTCTAACTTTTGAAGCTTTTGTCCCATTTGTTGCATTAATTGTAATAACAATGCACTGATGTCTGAAACATGTTTCTCAGTGCTATTCGGCAATGCATTTGAACCACCAATATTCGCATTTTGAAAAGCAGAAAATGTATCTTGACTTATTTGAGAAAACGGCGAGGACGCAAAACCTGAATCTACAGTATTTGCAAGATTGTGTCCTGTCATTTCGAATTCCTAGGCAAGCTGTTGCCGACCGATCGATCGATAATGCATCCCTGTTCACTAATTGTTTCACTGCCTACACCATTATTTGCAGCCCGCTCCATTTCCCTATGCACAATTACCAAATTACTACTTTGAACATTAGTTAATTCATTACACGGTGGTACTAACACACTGATTTCGTCTTCACTGTCATTTCTCAGTTTACTTTGGAGCCTAGTATTACGTTTTTCACACGCCATTATTTTCACAATATTTCACACGACAACACAGAAAAGCACAATTTGAAGAGCAAAATAAGAAAACACATTAGCATAGCACTGAAAATAATGTCTACTTAATTGCAAGCGCAGCTACGAAATACTTGGTGCAAATTCACATGCATGCCACAACTGTTTTACTGTACGAGAATGAAAAACTAAAACTACAAAGGAAATCCTCTCTACAATTACGCGCTAGCAACAAACAAAAGCTGCACTAATTGCACAAACTACAAGAAAACATCAGAAGATTCCAGTGAGGTATCCTCAGCTAAGGGTCGACATATGAAACGTCCCCTTTGAAAAATTATACATGACAGTGCTTAAACTGACACACAATATTTTTGGCGCAACGCAATCTGACTTTCAGTAATCCCTACAAAAGAATGGCCCTGACTAACATTAACCTATACGTTTCACAAATCACTTAACTCACAAAAATCTTCGTTACTACTGCAATACAGCGAGCGCCACTACTGCCAGCTAAATAAAAGATTCAAACTACTGAAGGCACTAACTACTGATAGGCATAGTTAGCAAATGAAAGATTTTGATAGAGAACAATGTATTTACCTCAATAGTGTTCGAAAATGATAATATATATACAGCAGTTCATGACATCCATTCTTACAAATGTACTGTTTCTGATGGACACACGTCCAGATCATCCGCTCTCAAAAATGCGCCATCTCACTTCCCCACATCCACCACTGCTGGCGACTCACCTCCAACTGCGCAACGCTATGTGCTGTTCACATCCAGCTGCCGCTGCCCAACACTACAATGGCAGACAACAATGCAAACTAGTCACAGACTGCACACAGCACAGCCAGTGATTTTCATACAGAGTGCTACGTAGCGTTGCCAATAAGAAAACATAAACAGCCTACTTACAGCCTCTGTGAACTTCCGATGTTATCCACAAGGTCATTTATATATATTGCGAATAGCAACGGTCCTACGACACTCCCCTGCGCCACACCTGAAATCACTCTTACTTCGGAAGACTTCTCTCCATTGAGAATGACATGCTGCGTTCTGTTATCTAGGAACTCTTCAATCCAAACACACAATTGGTCTTTCATCATCATTTCATCATCATTGACTCGCAAGTCGCCGAAGTGGCGTCAACTAAAAAGGACTTGCAATACGGCGGCCGAACTTCCCCGCATGGGACCTCCCGGCCAACAATGTCATACGATCATTTCATTTCATTTCACACAATTGGTCTGATAGTCCATATTTTCTTACTTTGTTCATCAAACGACTGTGGGGAACTGCATCAAACGCCTTGTGGAAGTCAAGAAACACGGCCTTTACCTGGGAACCCGTGTCTATGGCCCTGTGAGTGTTGTGGACGAATAGCGCGAGCTGGGTTTCACACGATCGTCTTTTTCGAAACCCATGCTGATTCCTACAAAGTAGATTTCTGGTCTCCAGAAAAGTCATCATACTTGAACATAACATGTGTTCCAAAATTCTACAACTGATCGACGTTAGAGATATAGGTATATAGTTCTGCACATCTGTTCGACGTCCCTTCTTGAAAACGGGGATGACCTGTGCCCTTTTCCAATCTGTTGGAACGCTACGCTCTTCTAGAGACCTATGATACACCGCTGCAAGAAGGGCGGGAAATTCATTTGCGTACTCTGTGTAAAATCTAACAGGTATCCCATCAGGTCCAGCGGCCTTTCCTCTTTGGAGCGATTTTAATTGTTTTTCTATCCCTCTGTCATCTATTTCGATACCTACCATTTTATCATCTGTGCGACAATCTAGAGAAGGAACTACTGCGCACTCTTCCTCTCCAGCTTTGGAAAAAGACATTTAATATTTTTAATATTTTTATTTACGGCTGAGATCATCGATGCTGTAACCGCTTTATGATCGCTGATTCCCTGTTCTGCGTTAACTGTTTCAAATAGTTCGGGTCTGTTTGTCACCAGGAGGTCTAATATGTTATCGCCACGAGTCGGTTCTCTGTTTAACTGCTCAAGGTAGTTTTCAGATAATGCACTTAAAAAAATTTCACTGGATTCTTCGTCCTTGCCATCCGTTATAAACGTTTGAGTCTCCCAGTCTATATCCGGTAAATTAAAATCTCCACCCAAAACTATAACATGCTCGGTAAATCTACTCGAAATATTTTCCAAATTTTCCTTCAGGTGTTCTGCCACAATAGCTGCTGAGCCAGGGGGCCTGTAAAGACATCCAATTACCATGTTTGAGCCTGCTTTAACCGTGACCTTCACCCAAATTATTTTACATTTCGGATCTTCGTCAATTTCCTTCGATACTATTGCACTTCTTATCGCTATAAACACGCCTCCCCCTTCACTGTCCAGCCTGTCTCTGCGGTATACATTCCAATCTGAGTTTAGAATTTCATTACTATTTACATCTGGTTTCAGTCAACTTTCCCTCCCTAGTACGTTTACATCTACATCCATACTCCGCAAGCCACCTGACGGTGTGTGGCGGAGGGTGCTTTGTGTACTATGTGAGCATTGTGACCGTTTATTAATGAGAGCAGTTCTGGGACCTTTCTATAGACGCTCCTGCAGTTTACTATTAGCACATTAATATTGTCATTCCCTGTTGCGTTTTGCCTACTGCTACCTTGTCGCGTTTCAGGAGGCGTCTTGTCGGGCCTAGGGAGGGAATTCTCTAACCTAAAAAACCCATGAAACTCCCTCTCCTTTTTCTCATGTATAGTTATAGTGGCAAGAGTTCTGGAAACATCCCATCTATGACAGTGTTATTGCAGAGAAAGCACAAATCGGCTAATATCAGATCTAATTCAGCCTACAAATATTGGCACTTTATTTGGAGCTAAAATAAATGTTGTGTGACTAGGGCCTCTCGTCGGGTGACAGTTCGCCAGGTGCAAGCCTTTCGATTTGACGCCACTGCAGTGACTTGCTCGTCGATGGGGATGAAATGATGATGATTAAGACAACACAACATCCAGTCCCTCAGCGGAGAAAATCTCCGACCCAGGCGGGAACCGATCCCGGTTCCTTAGGTCTGTCGCACTGACCACTCTGCTGCCCATGTCTATAACATTTGCATGTGATTATTTCCTCTTATAGCCCGCACTCTACTGTGTAATAACTTGTGTGGTAATTGTGCCTAATACTATTGTATCTATTAATCCTGGGAAGAGTCTCAGACTTAACACATGACGAAAAACGCATTTGAAAATTCGTAACGTTTATCGAACCATGTTATTCAAGTTATAAATAATTGCAGATCGATAAAAATTTCACGGGATTCCAGCCTCGTCAAGTGGTTAAAATTACAAGAGCTTTTGGCCAAGTACTGCTTGGCTGTTGTAAAGTGACTTTACTGCCAGTGGGTTGCTGATATGTTCATATATACACTATTTGATGGCTGTGACGTCAATGGTGGTGGTGGCATCGCCATATATGGGCATACGTTGACTTGGTGTTCGATGTCCCCGCTTCAGACATGCAATCGCTGGATCCCACGCCACTCTGTGGTGCAGTTTAACGTGTTAAAGGTTTCTTTAATTACACAGTTCCAGAACAGAAGCTATTACTGCGAACCACAATAGAAGTTCCATCAAATTTTATCCGTTGACTGTTTTTTAATTTAGCTTGATAGTGTAGACGATAATATCATCTCTCAGCTCCTTTCCGCGTTGTTCTACAGTGTGTACTGTTCGTCCGACATAAGGCTACCAAGTATTCTGAGACCTGCTGCGTCTTGAATTGGTCTCGTTAGTCGACGGATTTTTGTCCGAGGCCTAAAGGCCGTTTTGATCTTAAGCCTTTTCAGCAGCCAGCTTTCCTTGGCCGACAACGAGGCACAGAATTGGCAAGAGAGAAAGATTCTTTTCCTGCTCTTCGTAGCTCGGCTTATTGTGTTACTTAATTGAAATCAAATCCAGCAGTAAAGTAAACCGGCATATTATGCACTATTGGGCAACGGAAAATCCACGATCGCTGTGACAAGTGGAACATCAGCGACCTTGGCGGGTTAATGTATTGTGCGGCATTATGGGAGGAAGGATTATTGGACCCCATTTTATCGACGGTAATCTAAATGGTACAATACATGCTGATTTCCAACGTAATGTTCTACCGATGTTACTACAAGATGTTTCACTGCATGACAGAATGGCGATGTACTTCCAAAATGATGGATGTCCGGCACATAGCTCGCGTGCGGTTGAAGCGGTATTGAATAGCGTATTTCATGACAGGTGGATTGGTCGTCGAAGCACCGTACCATAGCCTGCACCTTCACCGGATCTGACGTCCCCGGATTTCTTTCTGTGGGGGAAGTTGAAGGATATTTGCTACCTTGGTCCACTGAAAACACCTGACAACATGCGTCCGCACATAGTCAATGCATGTGCGAACATTACGGAAGGCGAACTACTCGCTTTTGAGAGGAATGTCGTTACACATATTGCCAAATGCATTGAGGTTGACGGACATCATTTTGAGCATTTATTGCATTAATGTGGTATTTACAGGTAATCACGCTGTAACAGCATGCGTTCTTAGAAATGATAAGTTCACAAAGGCACATGTATTACATTGTAACAACCGAAATAAAATGTTCAAACGTACCTACGTTCTGTATTTTAATTTAAAAAACCTACCTGTTACCAACTGTTCGTCTAAAATTGTGAGCCATATGTTTGTGACTATTACAGCGCCATCTATCGCAAAGCGAAAAAAGTGGTCCAACTAAAACATTCATATTTCTTTACGTACTACACGAATATGTAATAAAAATGGGGGTTACTATTTTAAAAAACCAGTTGATATCCGTTTGACCCATGGCAGCGCCATCTAGCGGGCCAACCGTAGCGCCATCTCGTTTCCCCCTTCAAGCTAGACAAGTTTCGTTCTTTGTAGGTTTTTCGTTTGATGCTTATTTAGTGAGATATTTGGTCTGGTCACAATCCGTGGACCACCCTGTATATATATATATGTGTGTGTGTGTGTGTGTGTGTGTGTGTGTGTGTGTGTGTGTATGTGTGTGTGTGTGTGTGTGTGTGTGTGTGTGTGTGTGTGTGTGTGCTTTGATAGTGGAAAGCTAGCGCATTCTAGAGATCTAATGTCCAGACGAAGCTAATGTATTCTCCTACATGTGGATCAACTGCTGCAGCAATATGTATATCGACAAAATTTTAGAGGGATGCACTGGAAACTACACTCCTGGAAATTGAAATAAGAACACCGTGAATTCATTGTCCCAGGAAGGGGAAACTTTATTGACACATTCCTGGGGTCAGATACATCACATGATCACACTGACAGAACCACATGCACATACACACAGGCAACAGAGCATGCACAATGTCGGCACTAGTACAGTGTATATCCACCTTTCGCAGCAATGCAGGCTGCTATTCTCCCATGGAGACGATCGTAGAGATGCTGGATGTAGTCCTGTGGAACGGCTTGCCATGCCATTTCCACCTGGCGCCTCAGTTGGACCAGCGTTCGTGCTGGACGTGCAGACCGCGTGAGACGACGCTTCATCCAGTCCCAAACATGCTCAATGGGGGACAGATCCGGAGATCCTGCTGGCCAGGGTAGTTGACTTACACCTTCTAGAGCACGTTGGGTGGCACGGGATACATGCGGACGTGCATTGTCCTGTTGGAACAGCAAGTTCCCTTGCCGGTCTAGGAATGGTAGAACGATGGGTTCGATGACGGTTTGGATGTACCGTGCACTATTCAGTGTCCCCTCGACGATCACCAGTGGTGTACGGCCAGTGTAGGAGATCGCTCCCCACACCATGATGCCGGGTGTTGGCCCTGTGTGCCTCGGTCGTATGCAGTCCTGATTGTGGCGCTCACCTGCACGGCGCCAAACACGCATACGACCATCATTGGCACCAAGGCAGAAGCGACTCTCATCGCTGAAGACGACACGTCTCCATTCGTCCCTCCATTCACGCCTGTCGCGACGCCACTGGAGGCGGGCTGCACGATGTTGGGGCGTGAGCGGAAGACGGCCTAACGGTGTGCGGGACCGTAGCCCAGCTTCATGGAGACGGTTGCGAATGGTCCTCGCCGATACCCCAGGAGCATCAGTGTCCCTAATTTGCTGGGAAGTGGCGGTGCGGTCCCCTACGGCACTGCGTAGGATCCTACGGTCTTGGCGTGCATCCGTGCGTCGCTGCGGTCCGGTCCCAGGTCGACGGGCACGTGCACCTTCCGCCGACCACTGGCGACAACATCGATGTACTGTGGAGACCTCACGCCCCACGTGTTGAGCAATTCGGCGGTACGTCCACCCGGCCTCCCGCATGCCCACTATACGCCCTCGCTCAAAGTCCGTCAACTGCACATACGGTTCACGTCCACGCTGTCGCGGCATGCTACCAGTGTTAAAGACTGCGATGGAGCTCCGTATGCCACGGCAAACTGGCTGACACTGACGGCGGCGGTGCACAAATGCTGCGCAGCTAGCGCCATTCGACGGCCAACACCGCGGTT